>NC_066582.1:64781739-65417977 GCF_024323335.1 Lathyrus oleraceus | reverse complement strand
ATCTTGGCTCCTTACCCTAGGGTGGGACTTGTGTGAGTTGGTTTAAGACAACCAAGCATGCTTGAATTGTATATTATTTATTTTCTTATTTTGTTTACTAACCAAAAGCACAAAAATATGTCACTAACATCTTTTGTTTTGTAGCTTGAGCAGTCATAAGATCCAAGGCTCCTAAAGGCCCCTATGCTCATTGATATGGTCAGATGAAGTGGAAAGCAAGAATGACAATGGTTCATAAAGCTCTCAATCATCATATATGCCTCCCAAGTATCTCAATTTGTCAATTTTATCAAGATAAACCAAAGGGCTTGAGGATTGTTTCCCAAGGAAACCCTAATTCATTTGTGCATCAACTATGCCTTGCTCATGAAGCAACCTCAACCCATGATCAAATACAATCAAGGGAAGTTTTTTAATTCATCATTTCATGAATATTTGAGCTTATTTTAGTGTCCTCAATCATTAATCCATCAAGTTTTGAAGTATGGACTTGAGAAGTTGATCAGTCAATTCATCTGACTATTTTGAAATCCACTGAGACCTAACTTCTAATGTGTTTGTCAAATAGAGATGACCCCAAGAGAAACAATGTTCTTATGAACAATATAAACAACTTTAATGTTCATCAAAAATTTATTTTAAGCTTGGAAGGTCATCATCCATTTCAAAACATTATAGGTCATTTTGACTGAAACCCTAATTTTGGGTCAACTTCCCAAGGACCTAACTCTCTCATTTTTCATGATTTTGAGGTGGGATCAAATGAATTGGAAATTTTAAGATGTCTGCTTCATTTTTTATGTTGAACAAATTTTCATAATCCTAAAAGAAATACATTTGATAATGCAAAACATTATAGGTTGCTTTGGACCAAAGGCATTGAAATGTGAAAAAGTCCAACTTCAAGTGCCCATAACTTTCTCATAAAAACTACAAATGATGCAAAATTTAAGTCCAAATTGATTTTCTTGAAAAGATATACAACTTTGATGTTCAAGGTTTTGTCATTTGAGGCTTGAATCATTGAAACATAAGGGCTTGAAGTTGGTCCATTTTGGAAATTTTCACATACACAAGTTTTGCACCTTGAACTTTATGACCAATTTTCACTAATTTCCCAATTCCAAATGGAGTTTTGTCAAACATAACAATTGATCCTCATGTCAAGACCTTTCCAACCATTACCCACAAGGCCATGTTTCATTTTGGTAAGAGATGTTTTCTAAGGGGAGAAAGTTTTGGTGCATTTTTGGAAACCATGTTAAATATTTGTGCACAAGCCATTTGCATCAATTTTGCACGTCCATTTCAACTTAATGTGATATCAGCACTCAATTACAATTGGATTTGGGCCCTCCATGCGCCTGTACAGGCTCATGCATGGAGGCCCTCATCATTCATGCACACGAAAATTCACCTTGCTTGCAGCTTGCTTTGCTATAAACAGAAGGGTTCAACTTCATTATCATTCAACCTGAAGGCGCCTTAGATGCTGCAGAATTGAATCCAAAACCTCACCTAAAGGAATTTCTCTTTTTCTTTCAAAATTTCAGATCCAATTTTCAACTTCATTGGTTGATTATTGGACTTAAAATTCCTTGGCCTTGCTTCATCTTCATCTCAAGAGCAAATTGCAATCAAGAATTGTGAAGAATCGTGCTCCATAGATATACATTTCAGAGGTGGGTGTTCAAACTTTTTTCAATCGAAACTCACTGATTATTGCTTGTTTCTTGTGTTTATTGGCTTGGCTGAAGTCCTCTCATAAGAGGCAATTGGATAGTGTTCTTAATTTTGCAAATACACCAAGTTCAGATTAAACACCATGATTTTCTCTCTCTGATTTCTCTTTATATGAGAGTCTAGAGGAGAAACCAATGGAACAGGGGTGATGTACATCCCCCCAGCTTTCCAATGATATGAGGATCGCTTCATTTGGTTAAGTTTCCATGTCTGCAACTTCCATCGGAATCTTCATGCTCGCCAGAGAAGACGGTGGTGTACACCACCGTCCCCAACGCCAGATTGAAGGTGGGCCCTTGGATCTGATCTTCAGATCTAATCTCAACATTTCCTTGTTATAACTTTTTTAATGCCTCGTGTGTCTCAGTTGAGTAAGGCATATGGTAAGCGCGCACTAAGAGTCCTTGGATGTGTCACCTCATTTAATGAGGTTGATCCAACGTGCCATGATTTTTCTCATTTTCTGAATTTCCTTTTATTTTTGTTTATTCCATTTTATTTCAAAAAATCATAACTCTTTCTTTTAATTCCAAAAAATATGGGACCAATTGCATTATTTCCCTTTTTAATTCTAGTTTCTGAAAATGATTTTTAATATTTTTTATTTTGTCTCTATATATTTTCACATCTCCTCTATCTATTATCTCTCGAATGAGGTGATAACACCTAAGTATGTGTTTGGAGCGTTGGTGAGATCTCGACTACTTAGCTTGTGTGATAGCATCATTTTTATCACAACAAAGACCAATGGGATCCACAATGCTAGGAACTATGCCAAGTTCACTAATGAACTTTTTGATCCAAACAACTTCCTTTGCTGCATTTGAGGCAGAAATATACTCGGCCTCGGTTGTAGAATCAGCAGTTGTATCTTGCTTTGAACTTTTCCAGCTCACAGCGCCACCGTTTAAGCAAAACACATAACCAGATTGCGATCTAAAGTCATCCTTATTTGTCTAGAATCTAGCATTGGTGTATCCAATTACAACAAGTTGTTCTTGACCTCCATATATCAATAATGAGTCCTCATTCATTCTTAAATACTTAAGGATATTCTTGACAGCTACCCAATGAGCATCACCGAGATCAAATTGGTACCTACTCGTTGCCTTTAAAGCATACGAGACAACTGGTGGAGTACATAACATGACATAAATGATAGATCCTATTGCAGATGCATATGGAATCTTATTCATGCGATCCCTTTCTTCCTTAGTTGAAGGGGATTGTGTTTTTTATAGACACAAGCCATGTTGCATAGGTATGAATCCTTTATTGGAATCATGCATATTAAAGCGTCTCAACACTTTGTCTATGTATGTACTCTGACTTAGGCCAAGCAATTTTTATGATTTATCTCTATAGATCCTGATTCCTAATATATAGGCTGCTTCACCTAGGTCCTTCATAGAAAAGCATTCCCCAACCAAGACTTTAATTGTTGGAGGGTAGGGACATCGTTTCCAATGAGTAATATGTCATTTACATATAATACCAGGAAGATGATCATGCTCCCACTAACATTCTTGTAGACATAAGGCTCATCTTCATTCTTGATGAATCCATATTGTTTTACTGTTTCATCAAAACGAAGATTCCAGCTTTTGGAAGCTTGCTTCAATCCATAGATTGATCTTTGTAACTTACATATCTTTTTGGGCTTCTTTTGGTATGTTAAATCCTTCAGGCTGTGTCATGTACACATCCTTAAGAAGATTCCCATTAAGGAAAGCAGTTTTGACATCCATCTGCCATATTTCATAATCATGATATGCAACGATATCAAGTAAAATCTAAACAAATTTAAGCATTGCAACTGGTGAAAAGGTTTCATCATAGGAAACCCCATGAATTTGTTTATATCCTTTTGCAACCAGTCTTACCTTATAGGCATGTACCCTATCATCCATGTCAGTCTTCTTTTTGAAGACCCACTTGCATCCTATAGGGTTAACTCCTACAGGAGGCTCTACTAAGGTCCAAACCTGGTTTGTGTTCATGGAATCCATTTCATATTTCATGGCTTCTAGCCACTTCTCACACTCGGGACTAGTTATGGCCTCTTGGTAGGTCACAAACTCATCTTGATCCATGAGTAATACATCACCTTGATCAGTTATGAGATATCCATATCTCTCAGGTAGGTGACATATCCTGCTTGACCTATGTTGGTCTTGTTCGACTTAAGCAGGTTGCTCTTCCACAACTACTTGTGTTTCCTGCTCTAATTCCTCCATAGGTGTATCAATTCTTTGTGATTCTTGAATTTCTTCAAGCTCTACTTTCCTCCCACTGATTCCTTTGGAAATAAAATCCTTTTCTAGGAAAACTCCAGTTCGAGCGACAAGCACTTTGCCCTTAGAAGGATTGTAGAAGTAATACCTTCTTGTTTCTTTAGGATACCCCACAAATAAGCATTTGTCAGATTTGGGCTCAAGCTTAGTTGAAATTTGTCGTTTCACAAAAACTTCGCAACCCCAAATCTTCATGTAAGACATATGTGGCTTCTTACCACTCCATATCTCATATGGTGTCTTCTCAACCTTTTTGGATGGAACACAGTTAAATGTGTAAGTTGTTGTCAATAGTGCATGTCCCCAAAAGGAGTTTGGAAGATCAGCGTGACTCATCATGGATCGGACCATGTCTAACAAGGTCCGATTTCTTCTCTCAGATACACCATTCCATTGGGGTATTCCAAGAGGAGTAAGTTGATATAGAATCCCACACTCTTTCAGATGGTCATCAAACTCTAGGCTTAAATATTCACCACCTCGATCTGATCGAAGAGTTTTATTATTCTTACCTATTTGGTTTTGTACTTCATTCTTGAATTCCTTGAACTTTTCAAAGGACTCTGATTTGTGTTTCATTATACACATAACCATATCTACTAAAATCATCAGTAAATATGATGAAGTACTGAAAACCTCATCTGGCTGGTATGTTCAATGGTCCACATACATCAGTATGTATGAGTTCCAAAAGATCATTAGCTCTTTCACCTTTTCCTGTGAATGGAGACTTTTTCATCTTTCCAATTAAACAAGATATGCATGTCTCATATGATTCATAATCAAAAGAGTCTAAGAGTCCATCTTTATGGAGTTTGGAAATGCATTTCTCATTTATGTGGCCTAATCGACAATGCCAAAGGTAAGTTGGATTTAAATCATTAGGTTTCATCCTTTTATTATTGATGTTATAAATAGGCATTTCAAGATCAAGGACATATAGTCCATTGTTCATTTGTGCAGTAGCATAGAATATATCATTCAAATAAATGGAGCAACAATTGTTCTTTATTATTGTTGGTTCTAGGTGTTTGCAGCAATTTTGGTAAAACCAAGAGTGTTCACAAGATGTCACATGTGATGTCTTAACATAAAATATCTTGTACCTTCTAGATGTTTAAAATATAATTATGCAGGATTGTTCCAGGATGTCAGACCTGATGCCATGACATCTATATATAGAACATTCAGTCTAAATGTTATGTATTATGTGATTGCATTTTTAATGGCAGTCTGTGTATTATTGATGAGTTAATTGAACATGCTATCAATCAGTAATTACAACGAGATTAACTTATTTTTCAAAGAGATCTAATCAACTGTCATGAGAAGATTTAAATGGAAAATTGTTCTAGGGTTTTATGATGTCCAAGCCCAGCCAAATGCTTCTATAAAAAGGACATGGAAAACCTGATTTGATACACAAGAAATAAGGAACGAAATATTGAGAGAGAATAAGGGTTTAAGTCTTGTGTGGTCATGTGAATTGTAAGCCATTCAATTCATCCATAGATGATTGAATTTTTCTGATTTTTGAGTTGTAATTTGCCACTCTAAGATTTTAAGCATGAGTGTGTGTCTACTTGATTGAAGCTCCAAAGTAAGATCAAGTGTGTGTCTTTGAAGAGTGTCTTCTTTTCATAGTAATTCTTGTTTAATATCACTGGTGTTATTGAGGGGGAGTGAGTGGGATCTCATATCTAAGAGTTCTTAGGTAGAAGTCACACGGGTAGAGATTAGGTGAAAAAGACTGTAACTTGTGTTATTTACTGAGAGTCTTTGAACTGATTCTATTTATTGGATTTCCTTCCTGGCTTGGTAGCCCCCAGACGTAGGTGAGTTGCACCGAACTGGGTTAACAATTGCTTGTGTCTATTACATTAATGTTCTTTATCTTTTATCCTGTTTGTATTATTCAAATAATAGTGTCGTGACATTACCTTCGACATCTCATATCTGATACCAAAATTTCAATTATAAATGAAAAACCAAACTTGTCTAAATAAGAAACGAAAATAATATTCCTGCTAATTGCAGGTACATAATAACAGTTCTCTAACTTAATTATTAAACCACTTGGTAAAGTCAATACATAAGTTCCTACGACTAAAGCATCAACCTTTGCTCCATTGCCAACTCGTAGATCAACTTCACCTTTTGCAAAATCTCTACTCCTTTTTATCCCCTGCACATTAGTACAAATGTGAGAACCGCATCCAATATTTAATACTTGGAACATTGTTGGTAATGCTAGTCAACAGACAATATCTAAGATGCCACATGGTGGCTTTAAAAAGAAGAAAGAAGGGAAGGAAATTGTTGTAATGGCAAGTTTCCACCCTCAGGTCCAAGCTCCCGTGCCATTCTATTAATATTCGTATATTTTTGTCGCTTAGTATCATCAACAACCTTTTCGATATCTGCCTCAACATCATATTCAACAGCCTTCCCAAGCTCAATATCCTCAGTATCAATAGCCTTCACAGACTCAAGCTACTCAGAATTAACAATCTTAGAATAATAGGGGTCAAGGCTAGGGGAAGAATCTTCGTGGTAATTTTAATCATAATGGAAGGCGTCCTCAGTACGACAAAATTCATGTACCATATGCACAGTTGGTGCCTTACCCTGTCCACGAGGGGGCTGTTGTACCAAAAGAAATTCCACCATCCATTCCTCCTTATCATGCCATAAATAACCCTAATATTTTATGCGTCTACCATGCAGTTCATGTAAGCCATTCTACCTGTAAGACCCCAATTTTGACCCTAAGATCCCTCATGATATCTCATCATATGCATTAGCATTGGGATCACACCTTGGCATCCTCCTTACCCCTCATTCACTGGGTTTGCATCGGGAGAGATCACCAAGCACATTTGATTATATCATACTTTATTTTTCTTTGTTTACTAACCAAAATACCAAAACATGTCAATGTATAGTTTGTTGATTTTGTAGGTAGTATGTATGCTCACCTATGCTCTATCAAGCTCATATCTAGGGTTTGGGACCCTCAATGCAAGGAGCACAATCAATAAATGGTTCACATTGGCTCTAATCATCATATATGGATCCCCATAATCTTCACATGTCATTTTGATCAAAAAATCATGAAGAGTTTGGAGTTTGTTTGCCTTCGAAACCCTAATTCATCTGGGTATCTTGTGTGACTTCTTCAACAAGTTTCCTCAATAATTGATCAAACATTTCAAGGGATACTTCACATTATATCATATTATGCATATATGATCCTCCATGAGTCCCAAAAGTCAAGAGAATGTCAAGCTAGCGAGATGGTTCATGGTGGTTGACTAGAGGAAGTCAACTAGTCAAAACTGGGGTTCCCTAGACCCTATCTCCTACAATGTTTGTCATATAAAAATGATTCCAAGAGAAACGTTACTCAAAATGACATTCCAAACAACTTTCATGTTGAATTCTAGAGCTAAGTTTGCTTAGAAAGTCATTTTATATGGTGAAATATTATAGAACATTTTGTCTGAACCCTAGTTTGGAGGTCAACTTCCCAAGACCATAACTTTATGATTTTTTATGATATGAAAGCCATTCAAATTGAATGATTAAACTCAATATGTCTACTTCATATTTTATGTTTGTATAAAGTTCAAATTCAACTTTCAAATGCATGTGCCAAGAGGAAACATTATAGGTCATTTTGGGCCAATACCATTGAACAAGTGATTTTCCTCAACTTCTAAAATGCATAACGCCTTCATGCCAAATCTAAATAAGGTCAAATTTGTGACTAAATTGAAGAGGTTTGAAATAGATACAACTTTGATGAAGAAAAGTTTCTCATTTGAATTCCATAGAAAAAGTTATTCAAGGTGGAAGAAGTGAACATTTGACTTGGGACTTAGAAAATTTTCAAATATGTTTGATTTCCCAAACTTCCACCTCAAAATTTATCATGATCCAAGGTTCAAATGAAAAAGTGTTCAATGTGAAAGTTGCTCCCTTTGATCTCACATTTCTAAAAAGTCCAAAATCATCTCATTTGGCTAAACTATGAAGGAATTGCGCATGGGTGTAAGTTGAAGGACCATTTGGATGTTTTCTACTTCCACTTTTCATACACATTTGCATGGCCTTCCAATATGGTTTCAGCATGATTAACATTCAATTTTGGACCTAAGTACATCACTTGATGGGCCTATCACACGTCCATGCAAGCAGGCAAAGAGGATTTTCAAAATTTTCCAAATTTGGAAGTGTGTAAAAATCAATCTCATGGCATATAAATAAGACCTTCATTGCTCAGAATTGAGGACCTTATGCCCAAGCTTTGAACCTGCAACCCCAAACCCTCACCATTGAAGGATAAACTTGAGGATTTTCTTTGAAAATCGAGTTTCAATTCTCCATCTCTTTTGAGATTGAAACTCCAAGATTCCATACTTATCCTTGATCCATTTCACCTCCATTAAGCATCTGAAGCAAGGCCAAGCATAATTGAATGCAAGATCGTGTCAATCTGAAGCTCCACTGAAGGTGAATTTTCAGAATTTTCATCTCTTTGATTCTCCCTCAGTTCTTCACCATTATTGTTGATTTTTGGTTTTCTGAAGTCCTATCCATGTAGGCAATAAGATTGAGTTGCTTTGAGGTCAAATCGAAGCAACTCAGTTCATGATCCTCAAAATTCAAATCCCTGTATCTTTTTATATACTTGGAATTTGACAAAATTGAGGCCAGATTTGTGCTCCTGAGCATTTTTTCTTCAAATTAGTGTATCCACTTTTCATTTTTCATAAAGTTTTGGTTGGACCAGTCCGGTGGCTCTCACCAGAGAAGATGACCGGTGTTAGGGCTATGGTGGTGCGCTGGATCAATCCAGACCATCTGATCCATTTGAAATGTTTTAATCTCACGCGTCCAAACTGATTACCATGCCTGCAGAGTGTTTGACTTGTGTCCATGTTGAATGCGCGCTACTAGCCATCTGATCTGCCACCTCAATTAATGAGGGAGATCAGATGGCCCTTGTTTTTTTTTATTTTTCTGATTTTTCCATTTAATCCTTTTATTTTGATTAATTCATATTAATTTCATTTTTAATCCAAAAAATATGGGACTTTCACCACAAAATTTAAAATATTTTCCTTTTTCATATTCTGAATTAAAATTATTTTTTGGATTAAGTTTGATATTTTTCATGATTTTATTATTTTTGTGCATATTTTTAATTGTTTAAAAATACTTCTGACTTTTCAAAAATAATGAAATTTTTTGTCTAAGGTCCTTGACCTTGTTTGAACTAGGATAAATCTCTTGGCCATTTATTTGGTATTTTGAAGAGGTTTTAGGTTTTTGATCAAACATAATTTAACTTAATTGCATTTTAATTTGATTTTTAATTGATTAATTGTGTAGAAAGTATGTTGAGTCATTTTTATTGACTTGTGAAGTTTGACTATGTGTTTGGGCCTTGGTCAAGGTTGATTTAACTTTTTTTGGATTAAAACCATTGAATTTATGGGATTGATGAAATGTACATTTCATCTCCCAAAATGAATGAATGATTTTAATTTGATAAAAATCCTCCCATGACCAATTTATGTTGATCTCATCTCCCCTCCCTCTTCATCTTCTATCCCATTCTATTCCATCCCTTTCATTGACCAATGAAGTCTCAATATCCTAAGGCTAATTAGTTCATCAATAACTTTGTGTTAGATGAACCAATGCAAGTATGGATGAGATTAGGTCCTTCCTTTGATCATTTTCTTTTTGTGTGTGGTATGTTTTAGGAGTATGGTTCATTATACCATATCTCTAAAATGCATTAACACCAAAAACTTTATTGCCCCGCCTCAGATAGTTATGACTTCTACATAAGTCCAATTACGATTGCTTAACATAGCGCTAAATTTTGACCCAAAGGCATATCATTCTAGTAAGTGAGATTGTAAGTCTCTCCCCTTTCATGGTATTGTGTGGAAACTTGGCCTTTTTTCCTTCCTTTGGAAGATGTATTGGTTCAAGGATCCATGCTTGTGAATAGAGGGTTGAGTGTTCTCCAAAGAATGACTTGAACAATTGAAAAGCAAAACTTCACTAACATCCAATCAACTAACATTTGACTAACTTTTATTAATCTTGCTTTTATTTTCAAGTCATTTATTTTATGCAATTTAAATTCAAGCCATTTACCATTTCATTTTCCCTTTACATACCATTTAACTTGTTTATATTTATGCCATTTTCACTTTGCTCACTTGAGCCATAGATTGTGGTTGTATATATTTGCTTGTGTATCTTGTTTGTGTTTGTGGTCTTAGGACCTTAAGATACTTAATAAACAAAAAAAACCCTAAAAAATGTTTGTGTGGACTGTTGGATTTGATCTGAGCTTTGGACTTAGAATTAGGCAACATTCCCTATGCAAAAGGACTTGGCCAATGCCAACTTTTCTAAGACCAAGTTATTGTGAGTTGAGATTCCATCTGATGCAAGTATTGGGATCCACCTAAATTCATCTGCTACATGGTCTTGATGCAAATGTTACTTTGAACTTGTGCCTAATGCCTTACTCTGAGCCAATCAAGGAGTAGTTCATATGATACATGGGAAGATTAAGAAGAAGATTGTGAATCTGCTTGCTTGGATATGGCTATCTTTATTTGATGCCTTACTCTTCATCTTGCTACTTGTTTATTGATATTTCTTGATTCTAAAGTCCAAAGGAAAAGTGGGTTTCTATATGACATTTTTGTCTATTGGATTTCATCCCATTGGTCAAATCTTTTCAACTCTTAACTTTTAATTTTATGCTTAGGATTAGTCTCTTAATCTCCTCCCACTTCTTAAATTTCAAAATCTCTCCCCCTTTTCAAAAACTTTCTTTGTTTGTGATTTCAAACTTAGACACTTTTGCAAATTAGAAACTTTGGCCTTATGCCATTGCTATTTTTTAAACTTTTTTTTTCTTAAATCAAACTTGTAAATGAATCTAACCATATTGACTAAAAATTTAAAAAGACAAAAAGAACTAACACTCATTCAATTTCTTTTAGGCCCTTTGTGCCTCTTTTAAACTTAAATTTTTACTAAGAAAAAGTAATCAACTCATTTTGAAATTGTTACCACGAACTACGAGGTTTTGATCCCTCATTTTATATTGGTACGTAGGCACAAGTCCGAAGGTCTTGTCAAACATAAAAATATAATCAATGAATTCTTTTTTAACCCTCACACTCTATTTATTGCAAACATCTTTTATACCAAAATACATACACACATAAAAAAAGGGCTCCCTAGGAGTACCTAGGACACTTTGGGTGCTAACACCCTCTGTGTAACCAACCCCCTTACCTGTAATCTCTGGCATTTTATTACTTTTGATTTGAAAACTTCTTATCTTTGGGTTTTGTTCGTACTTTTCCCTTTTCCTTTGGAAACAATAAAAGCGCGGTAGTGACTTGTGTTTTATTGATATTAAGTTTATCCATAGTTTAATGGTCATGAATTTACCGCTACACTATCGAGGATTGTTGGCCTCTCAAAGCTAAGATTCGGGAGCTCATAGACCAGAAGATCTTATATTTTTCAGAAGAAAAGCCTAATGCAAAGACAAATCCTCTACCTACTCATAATGGGCCGACAGTTAGTGCAATTATTGAGGAATAAATTACATAATCATTCAGAGGGGTTATTGATGTAAAGACTCCCATAAAAGTGGTTGTAGAGAAGCTCCAAGTACATAGTTTTCTAGGAGGTCTTCACAATGATTGTTTTGTTTGTAAAACAAAACCTAAAAATTATGTTGAGTTGAAGTAATGTGTCCAAGATTTGATGAACCGGGGAATTGTGTAGTTTACCAGATCTAAAGTTATTGAAGAAGTCTGTCTTATTGAATCGATAACAATAATATACAGGAAAGAGAATATTGAAGCTCCTGTAAGAAGGATCCTTCCTATTCACATTTGTGTTCCTAGTCCTTTCCCATATCAAAATACCAAGGAATTTCCTTGGATATATGATACTACTATATATGTGGATGGCAAGGAGATACACTTTTCTGATGCTGAAATTGTAAACATAGCTGGAATAGGAGGCATGACCCATAGTGGTCGTGTATTTTCTCCCAAATACACTCCCAAGGTAGCTCCATAACCAACAGTTATTCCTCATAAGGAGAAGGTTGTTCCCCCTCCTCCTCCACAGACAGGGGCATCTGTTCCTAAAATTTCGGTCGTGATAGTAGTTCCATCTATAATAAAGGGTACCACTAGCAAAGTTGCAAAAGTTGATACCTCTAAAGGAAAAGAGATGGTGAATGAACGTGAACACGTTGAAGGTTACGAGAAGCGTATAACTGTAGAGGAAGGTCAGGAATTCCTCAAGTTGATAAAGAAAAAGGACTTCAAAATTGTGGACCAATTGGGTCAGACCCCATCTAAAATTTCAATCTTGTCTTTACTATTGAGTTCTGAGGCTCATTAAAAAGCACTATTAAAGGTTCTTAATAAGTCCCATGTGATGCAAGGCATCACAGTTGATCAATTTGATGATGTGGTTGCCAATATCATTGCTAGCAGATATCTGGGATTCAATGAGGTTGAGCTACCTCCTGAGGGGAATGCCCATGATAAAGCTTTGCATATATCAGTCACATGTGTAGATACCTTGCTCTCTCAAGTCCTAGTGGAAACAGGCTCTTCATTTAATGTAATGCCCAAAAATACATTAAGTCAATTGTGAGTAGAGGGATCAGAGATGAGAGCCAGTGTGTTGGTTGTGAGAGCTTTTGATGGCTCTAGGAGGAAGGTCGTTAGCGAGGTTGATCTACCCATCTATGTTGGTCCACATCAATTCACTATTTATTTCCAGATAATAAACATTAATCCAACCTATAGCTTCCTATTGGGTAGTCCATGGATTAATGTTGTTGGGGAAGTGACTTCTACACTGCATCAGAAGCTCAAATTCATGTTTGAGGACAAGCTAGTTATTATCTGTGGTGAGGAAGATTTGTTAGTCAGTGAATTATCTTCTTTTAGATATGTTGAGGAAGAGGAAGGGATAGTTGAGGTCCCGCTCCATTGTTTAAAGTTTAAAGATGTTATCTCTGCTACCTCTAATCAGGACCAATCAACGTCAATGGTTTTGTCATCAGTAAGAAGCTTCAGGGAAACCCTTGAGAAGGGTTGTCTCTCAGGTTGGGCTCAGATTGTTAATGTGGCTCAGAAACACGACCGTTTAGGTCTTGGTTATCACCCTTATATCAGGTTCAAGGAAGCAAAAGAAGTTCAATCTTGTCAGATTCAACAGTACAGGCTTTCAGAATGATCATACTGTGGCAGTTATTGGTGACGCTAGTTGCATCAAGAAAGAAGTTCCCAGCTTTATACGCAAGTGTCCTCCCAGATTCAAGCTCAACAATTGAATGGCCTCCGTGGTCACTATGGTATTTTCTATAAAAAAAATAATTCAATTTGTTCTCCAAATTCCTTGTCTTCGCACAAGACATAAGGATAGCTTGTAAGGACCTCCTTGTTTAAAAAAAATTATATGACCAATAAAAGAAAGTATATTGCATTCATAATCATGTTCCTTTCCTTTCTGTTATTTTACTTTTTCACTAAAAATAAAATGGCAAAAGTTTCTTTTCTTTTTTCCATTTTTCAAAAGTATTCTAAAATAAGCTCATAACATGCAGAGAAAATAAATCCATTGGTAACAACTCGTAAAAAAATCCATTGTTAATATGGGCTTCCAATCAACCAAACTAAAGACGACAATGAGGATGATTGTGATTTGTCGGCTGAACTAGCAAGGCTCATTGAGCATGAAGAGAAAGAGATTCAGCCATATAAAAAGCCAGTGGAAGTTCTCAACCGAGATTCTGAAGAAGTCAGGAAAGAGATGAAAATATGGGCATCCCTTGTAGAGCATGTACACACTGTGTTGGTCAAGTTGCTTCATGAATATGTTAACGTATTTTCCTGGTCTTATCAAGATATGCTTGGGTTGGACACCAATGTTAGATGATAGGCCTAGATATAGAGGGGGGGAGGATTATTCCCAAGTTAAAAATTTATTCTAAAATTTGATTTACAAAAATTTATGGCGCGAAAGCAAGTTTCAAATATTTCCCGGATCAAAAATTGTCTAACCGAAGCTACTATTGAATAACTCGGATATACGCAAAGGTGTCAATGGTATGATAATAATCCACAAGTAGATTATCAACATTTTAAACAACAAATTTAATACTCCACTATAGTAAAGATCTATCTCCAATGATAACAAAAAACAAAAAACTAGTTGAAACAATTTGTCAAACACTTTGTGTGAGATCAACAAAGTTTGGATATTAGTATAATGTTTATAGTTCTTAAAAATCCAATCACTACAAAATGGTATGTGATTACTATAACAACATAAATTAAACAAATGATTCAAAAATTATTATCCAAACAATGTTGATCAAGATATCAAAGTATTAACAATTGGCGAACCGAAAAATAAAATAGAGAGAGAGAGAGAGAGTGAGAGACTACACAAGGATTTGTTTAGGAAGTTCCCCAATTAACCTCTCTATGGGTACGTATGCCCTCAAGTCGAATTTGAATTGACATATTAATATAATAAATCTTACTTTGCAGTCAGATTCTCCTCCTTTTCCTCTTCGTGGTCATCACCTTCAACTTTCTCATTTTCATCTGTTTGAGGTTGATCAATCCCTTCATCGACTTCATTGATAATATCATGCAAAGACACACTTATATCATTAAAATACATACCTTTCCCAACATTTTTTGGAAAAGACTCATCAAAAGAAACATGAACAGACTCTTCAACAATAAGTAGCCTCTTGTTATAGACCTCATATGCCTTACTAGATTATGAGTATCCGAGGAAGATACCCTCATCGATTTTAGCATCGAATTTACCTAGATTGTCCTTTCCATTGTTCAAAATAAAGCATTTACATGCAAAGACATGAACGTGAGAAACATTAGGTTTTCTACCTCTAAGTAATTCATGGGGGGTTTGTTTAGAATAAGATGTATCAATATCCTATTTAAAACATAAAATTTCATGCTAATAGCATCGACCCAAAAGTACTTTGGTAAATTACCTTCATTAAGCATCATCCTCGCTAACTCCTCTAAAACTAGGTTTTTACGCTCCATAACCCCATTTTGTTGTGGAGTTCTAGGAGCCTAAAATTTATGCTTAATACCATGTTTCTCTCAATAATTTTCAAAGAGAAGATTTTCAAACTCTCCTCCATGATCACTTCGAATGGAAATATTTTTAAAATTCATTTTATTTTGGAATAATCTAGAAAATTGTTTGAACTCCGGGTAGGTCTCATTTTTACTAGACAAAAACATAACCCAACAAAATCTAGAATAATTGTAAACTATAACAAAGCCATAATATTTTCCACCTAAGATTTTAGTCCTAGAAGGACTAAAGAGGTCCATACGAAGAAGTTCGAGAGGTCTAGATGTTGAAACCATATTTTTTTTATTTAAAAGAGACCTTCATTTGCCTCCCCATTTGACATGCTTCACATAGGTGGTCTTTTGTAAACTTCAGTTTAGGAAGACCAATTACTAGATCCTTTTAGGTTACCTTGTTTAGTAAGTCAAAGTTAAAATGAGCTAAGTGCTTATGCCACAACCAAGATTTTCACTCATGGTAGCAAAGCACTTAGTACCAACCAAGTTCACATCATCTAAATTTAGCATATAAGTATTATTGACTCTCATGCCCTGAAACAAACAATATTTCTTCTCACTATGCTCAAATAAACAACAAGTATTAGTGAAAGCGACTTTAAAACCCTTGTCACAAAGTTGGCTAATGCTATGAAGGTTGTGTTTAAGACCATCAGTAAGCATTACATCGGAGATAGTAGTAGATAAGGGATTACCTACACTACCTTTTCCAAGAATAGATCCTTTGTTGTTATCTCCATAAGTGATAAAATCGTCATATGCCTTGAACATCAACTATCAAGATACCACATATTTTTGGTAGATTCAAGACATTTAACTGTAGAATTAAACAAAGGAAATAGGTACCCAATTTTCATTGGGTCCTTAGAAGTGAGTGAAGTCAAGGTTTCATTTAGGAAACCAATGAGAGGCTCCTTTAGGAACTAACATCTTCCCAAATTATTACTTTTCAATGGTATTACCCTTTTTGCAACAATAATGATAAGATAGATTATGATGAGATATGATTTTACCATTAGAATCCTTTTTGAAATTTTTATGCTTTTCATATGAATGATTTAAAGATATTTCATACTTAAAAGGTTTAATAGCAAATTCACTTTAGATTGTAAAGCTTTATCTAATTTGACTTAAAGAGCATTTACCTCTTTTTGCAAATTATGACAAAATTCACAACCAAACCTAGAATGTTCTTCACTTATATTTTTATCACTTTGAATATCTATCATAGATATCTTAATAGCTTCCAACTTCCTTTCGGATTCTAACACTGTAGCTTCTAATTGCAAAATATATTTTCATGTGAAGCTAATTTCTTAGAAGCATTTAATGGTTCTCTAAGAAGATTATCAAAAGTGTCTTGCAATTGAGAATAAGATAAATCACTAGTAAGCTCAAGTTTAGAAGGACTTACTTGTTTCTTCTTCCTTCTGTTTTCCATGAGACAAATCCGGGTCGATTCTACACTTAAAGTGGAGCTTTCATCGCTTGAGGAATCACTTGCATTTTCACAACCTACATGAGTTCTTCTAGATTTACTATACTTTTTGTGATGACCTCTTTCTTTATCGTTCTTAATCATGGGACATTATGAATTATAGTGACCAATTTTACCATAATTATAACAAGAGCTTCTAAATTTACCTTTCCTATTCTCACCATCTTTTGAAGACTTGGACTCCCTTCTAAATTTGGCTAAGTTTCCTTCGAAATACTTGACTTTATTATTCCGAATATACCTTTGATATCTCTTGACAAATATCCTAACATCATCATCATCAGAGTTCTTGTCATCCCTTCCTTCACACTCACTAGGCTCATTCTTTGAGGACTTGAAACTAGAAGTCTTTAGAGCAATAGACTTGTTCACCTCTTCCTTGTCTTTACCTTTCTCTTTCTTCACCATCTTTTCATACTCTTTTTCATATTTTTCCAAGAAAGTGAGTTCTTGCTCATGTTCTTCCAATTTACCAAACAAAGTAGTAAGATCAAGTGTTTTAAGATTATTCACTTCTTTAATTGCGGTGACCTTGGGTTTCTTTTCCATTTTAAGACATCTTAAAACCATGTTAGTAGCAATAGCATTGGAGATAGGATTACCTAAAGCATTCAATCTATTAATAAGATGTGTGAATCTCTTTTGCATGTTGACAATGGTTTCACCATGCTTCATATGAAAGAGTTCAAACTCTTGGTTTAATGTGTTGATTCTAGCTTGTTTGACCTCATTAGTTCCCTCATGGGCAACTTCTAATGCGTTCCACATAGCTTTGGCGATTTCACAATGAGAGACATGTAATACTCATCAACACCTAATGCAGATATGAGAATATTTTGTGCTTTCCAATCATTAGACCAAAACTTCCTATCATTATCATTCCACTGATTTTATGGTTTTGGTACAATGGCACCATCACCATTGCTCATTGAAATTTCACTAGGATCATTAGAGATGATGTCCCATACACCATTATCAACAGAGTTGATATGGATATGCATACAAGCTTTTCAATAGCCATATTTTTTGCTGGTGAAAATAGGTTCTCTATTATACGCTCATTTAGGTTCGGTAGCCATTGTCTAATAAGAAAATCTGAAGACTGGAAACAACTGGAGCTTGTGATACCACTTGTTAGAGAATATACTTAGATATAGAGGGGGTGAATAGATCCCAAGTTACAAATTTATTCAAAAATTTGATTTAGAAAATTTTATGGCGCAGAAGAAAGTTTCAAATATTTCCCAGGTCAATGGTATGATAATAATCCACAAGTTTATTAGCAACACTTTAAACAATAAATTAAATACTCCACTATAGTAAAGGTTTATCTCCAATCATAATAACACACAAAAAACTAGTTGAAACAATTTGTCGAACACTTTGTGTGCGATCAACAAAGTTTGGATATTAGTATAGTGTTTGTAGTTCTTAAAAATTCAATCACTACCAAATGGTACGTGATTACTACAAAAAACACAAATTTAACAAATGATTCAAAAGTTATTATCCAAACAATTTTGATCAAGTGATCAAAGTAATCAACAATTTGCAAACCAAAAAATAAAAGAGAGAGAGAGAGAGAGAGAGAGAGTACATAAGGATTTGGTTAGGCAGTTCTCCAATCAAACTCGCTATGGGCACATCTACCCTCAATTCAAATTCGAAATTAGATATTAATATAATAAATATTACTTTGAAAATGTATGAATACAAGATATGAGAAATAAAATCCCACATGTCCTAAGTTTGTTCTTGACTCTAGCACCTTCAAAAACCTTGATCAAAGATTGATCAAGTCACCAACAATGCCGCTTCAATTCACCTATTATTGTTATTTCCTTGCATGAGCTCCTTATCTCAAGGCTTTCACCCGACTGAATTAATCTCAAGCGCACACTTGTTAAACCCAGTATTTATCAACACGATCCACCATTTCACGCTACTCTCTTATACGACACACCTAGTCCCAAGGCTTTCACTTGATCGGATCCGAATTGCACAATCTTGTCCAGAACCTTCAAACCCTAAAGATCTTGAAGGAAAACCCCACCTCAATTTTCTTATTTTAATCCCTCAAAGATCTCAATCCAAAATTCTCGGTAAACCAACCTAATTGGACGTTATCAATCTTAATCTAGATGACACCCAATCAAAAAATGATTATATGTAGTTTTATTGTGTGTATGTATAGATTGAATTAAAGATGATGAGATACTTTGAAGTCATGGATTCATGTAGGTTTTACTCTAGATGGCACTCACTAGAGAATGATGCATGTATGAAGTATTTATATGCATGGGTGATTTAGGGTAAAAGGAAATGCAAAGGACTTGAGAAAAATATGAATTTTTGAAAAATTACATCGGATAGGTCGACCTATAGAAGTTATGTGTCGACCTTTTCGATGCATAGGTCGACCTGTTCAAAGTCATATGTCGATCTATCATTGTTATGTGCTCCCTATGTGTCAACCCGAAGACTCGACACATGACTGTAAGACCTCAATTTTGACCCTAAGACCCCTCATGCTATCTCATCATATGCATTAGCATTGGGATCACACCTTGGAATCCTCTTTACCCCTCATTCATTGGGTTTGCATTGGGAGAGATCACCAAGCACATTTGATTGTACCATACTTTGTTTTTCTTTGTTTACTAACCAAAATACCAAAAATATGTCAATGTATAGTTTATTGCTTTTGCAGGTGGTGTGTGTGCTCACCTATGCTCTACTAAACTTATATCTAGGGTTTGAAACCCTCAATTCAAGGATCTCAATCAAGAAATGGTTCACTTTGTCTCTAAGTATCATATATGGATCCCCATGTTCTTCACATGTCATTTTGATCAAGAAATCATCAAGAGTTTGGAGTTTGTTTGCCTTGGAAATCCAATTTATCTAAGTATCTTGTGTGACTTCTTCAACACGTTTCTTCAACATTTGATCAATTATTTATAGGGATACTTCAAATTACATCATCCTGCACATATATGATCCTCCATGAGTCCCAAAAGTCAAGAGAATATCAAGCTAGCAAGTTGGTTCATGGTGGTTGATCAAAGAAAGTCAACTGGTCAAAACTGGGGTTCCCTAGACCCTATCTCCTACACTTTTTGTCATATGAAAATGATTCCAAGATAAAAGTAATTACATTCCAAACAACATTCGTTTTGAAGTCTAGAGCCATTTTTGCTTGTAAAGTCATTTTTTATGGTGAAAGATTATAGGTCATTTGTCTGAACCCTAGTTTGAGGTCAACTTCCCAAGACGATAGCTTGCCCAATTTTTATGATATGAAAGCCATTCAAATTCCATGATCAAATTCAGTATGTCTACTTCAACTTTTATGTTTGGAGGAAGGGCAAATTCAACTTGCAAATGCATGTGCCAAGAGGAATCATTATAGGTCATTTTGGGCCAATACCATTGAACAAGTGATTTTGCTCAACCTTTAAAATGCATACCTCCTTCATGCCAAAATCCAAATGAGGTCAAATTTATGACCAAAATGAAGAGGTTTAAAATAGTTACAACTTTTATGAAGAAACGTTTCTGATTTGAAGTCAATATAAAAAGTTATTCAAGGTGGAAGAAGTGAACATTTGACTTGGGACTTAGAAAAATTTCAAATATGTTTGATTTCCCAAACTTCCACATCAAAATTCATCATGATCCAAGCTTCAAATGAAAATGTGTTCAACATTAAAGTTGTTCCCCATGATCTCACCTTTCCAAAAAGTCTAAAATCATCTCATTTGGCCAAATTATGAGGGACTTGTGCATGGGTGTAAGTTAAAGGACCATTTGGATAATTTCAACTTCCATTTTTCATACACATTTGCATGGACTTCTAACATGATTTCAGCATGATGCACATTGAATTTTGGATCATATCACATCATCTCATGGGCCTAGTGCACGCCCATGCATCAATGCAAGGGAGAATTTCAAATTTTGCCAAAATTGGAAGTGTGTGAAAAATCAATCTCATGGCCTATAAATAAGACCCTAATTGCTCAGAATTGAGGACCTCAAGCCCAAGCTTTGAACCTGCAACCATAAACCCTCACCATTGAAGGATAAACTTGAGGATTTTCTTTGAAAATCGAGTTTCAATTCTCCATATGTTTTGAGATTGAAACTACAAGAGTACATCCCTCTCCTTGATCCATTTCACTTCCATCAAGCATCTGAAGCAAGGCCAAGCATAATTGAAAGCAAGATCGTGCCGATCTGAAGCTCTATTGAAGGTGATTTTTCAAAATTTTCATCTCTTCGGTTCTCCCTCAATTCTCCATCATTCTTGTTGATTTTTGGTTGTCTGAAGTCCTATCAATGTAGGAAAGAAAATTGAGTTCCTTTGAGGTCAAATCGAAGCAACTCAGTTCATGACCCTCAAAATTCAAATCCCTGTATCTTTTTATATACTTGGAATTGGACAAAATTGAGGCCAGATTCGAGCTCCTGAGCATTTTTTCTTTAAACCATGTCTTGTTTTTTCATTTTGGTGATGGTTGATGGTGGACCAGTCCAGTGAGGTCCACCGGAGAAGAAGACTGGAGCCTTAGCTTCGGTGATGTGTTGTCATGCATCTCAGACATAGGATCCAACTGACTTGTTCTAATCTTGTGCGTTGCTTTTGATTACCACGTGTGTGGGATAGTTGACTGAAGCGCATGTGGAACGCGTGTTCCCATCCATCTGATATGCCACCTCAATTAATGAGGGAGATCATATGGCTCTCCTTTTTTTGAATTTCTGAATATTTCATTTAATTGCTTATATTTAATTAATTCATACTAATTTAATTTTAAACCAAAAAATATGGGATTTTCACCAAAAAAATTCAAATATTTTCCTCTGTCATTTTCTGAATTAAAATTATTTTTTGGATTAATTTTGATATTTTCCATGAATTAATTGTTTTTGTGCATATTTTTAATTGTTTAAAAATACTTCTGACTTTTCAAAAATTATGAAAAAATTTGTCGAAGGTCCTTTGACCTTATTTCCCCTATGATAAATCTCTTGGCCATTTATTTGGTGTTTTGAAGAGGTTTTAGATTTTTGATCAAACATAATTTAATTTAAATGTATTTTAATTTGATTTTTAATTGATTAATTATGTAGAAATTATGTTGATCCATTTGTATTGACTTGTGAAGTTTGACTATGTGTTTGGGCCTTGTTCAAGGTTGATTTGACTTTTGTTGGATTAAAATCATTGGATTTAGGGGATTGATGAAATGTACATTTCATCTCCCAAAATGAATGAATGATTTTAATTTGGTAAAAGCCCTCCCATGACCAATTTGTGTTTGTATCATTTCCCCTATCTCTTTATCTTCAATCCCATTCTATCCCATCCCTTCCATTGACCAATGAAGTCTCAATAACCTAAGGCTAATTTGTTCATCAATAACTTCATGTTAGATGAACCAATACAAGTATGGATGAGATTAGGTCAATCCTTTGTTCATTTTCTTTTTGTGTGTGGTGTGTTTTAGGAGTATGGTTCATTATACCATATCTCTAACATGCATTAACACCAAAATCTCTATTGTCCGACCTCAGATAGTTGTGACTTCTACATAAGTCCAATTATGATTGCTTAACATATAGCTAAATTTTGACCCAAAAGGCATAGCATTCTAGTAAGTGAGCTTGTAGGTCTCCCCCCTTTCATGGTATTGTGTGGAAACTTGGCCTTTATTCCTTCCTTTGGAAGATGTCTTTATTCAAGGATCCATGCTTGTGAATAGACGGTCGAGTGTTCTCCAAAGAATGACTTAATTAATTGAAAAGCAAAAACTCCACTAACTTCTAATCAACTAACATTTGACTAACTTCTATTATTATTGCTTTTAATTTCAATTAATTTACCTTATGCCATTTAAATTCAAGTCAGCTACCATTTCATTTTCCATTTACATATCATATAACTTGTTTATGTTTATGCCATTTTTACTTTGCTCACTTAAGCCATATATTGTGATTGCATATATTTGTTTGTGTATCATGTTTGTGTTTGTGGTCTTAGGACCTTAAAATACCTAATAAACAACAAAAACCCTAAAAAAATGTATGTGTGGACTCTTGGATTCGACCTGAGCCTTGGACTTAGAATTAGGCAACATTCCCTATGCAAAAGGACTTGGCCAATGCCAACCTCTGAAACCAAGTCATTAAGAGTTAAGCTTTTATCTGATGCAAATACTAAGATCCACTTGAGTTCATATGCTACATGGTCTTGATGCAAAGGCTACTTTGAACCTAGATCTAATGCCTTATTCTGAGCCATTCAAGGAATATGTCATCTGATACATGGGAAGATTAAAAAGAAGACTATGAAGTTGCTAGCTTGGATGTGGCGATCTTTATTTGATGCCTTTCTCTTTATCTTGCTACTTGTTTATTGATATTGCTTGATTCTAAAATCCAAAGGAAAAGTGGGTTTCTATATGACATTATTGTCTATTGGATTGCATCCCATTGGTCAGATCTTTTCAACTCTTAACTTTTAAATTTTATGCTTAGGATTAGTCTCTTCATCTCCTCCCATTTCTTAAATTTCAAATCTCTCCCCGTTTTCAAAATCTTCTTTGCTTGTGATTTCTAAACTTAGACCTTATTGCAAAATAGAAACTTTGGCCTTATGCCATTGCATTTTAAAATCTTTTCTTAAATCAAACTTGTGAATGAATCTAACCATATTGACTTAAAACTTCAAAAGACAAAAAGAACTAACACTCATTCAAAGTCTTTTAGGCCCTTTGTGCCTCTTTTTAAATTTAAATTTTTTTAAAAGCAATCCACTCATTTTGAAATTGATACCACAAACTACGAGGTTTTGATCTCTCATTTTTATGTTGGTATGTAGGCACAAGTCCAAAGGTCTTGTCAAACACAAAAATATAATTAATAAATTCTTTTCTCATCCCCACACTCTATTTATTGCAAACATCATTTTATACCAAAAACACATACACACATAAAAAAGGGCTCCCTAGGAGTACCTAGGACACTTTGGATGCTAACACCTTTCCTCTGTGTAACCAACCCTCTTACCTGTAATCTCTGGCATTTTATTAGTTTTTATTTGAAAACTTCTTATCTTTGGGTTTTGTTCGTACTTTTCCCTTTTCCTTTGGAAACAATAAAAGCGTGATGGCGACTTTGGATTTATTGATGTTAAGCTTATCCATAGCTTAATGGTCATGAATTTATCGCTACAATGACACAGAGGCTACAAGTTTCAATACAACATCATATGTGTCGACCTATAGACTGCATGTTTTGACCTATAGCCAGAAAAGTTTTTCCATAGGTTGACCTGTAGTTGCATGTGTCGACCTGTACTTCTATTTTTCATAAAAAATGATTTTTCATGCATGTTTGTTGCATGAGACCTTTTCCATATTGTTTCCAAATACTTTTATGCTTCCTAATTCTAAGATGCACATAGAGATTTAGAGGATATCGTCCAATATACATTAATGCTAAAGTATCCTAGTTTGGACATCATACAAAACACATCTAGCAGAAGTTGCACTCACAACCAACATTGTCGAGCATCACCTGCCACTCAAGCCTGAATGTCTTCCATTCAAGAAGAAACTCAGAAGAACCAGACCACACATGCCACTTAAAATTAGAGGTTGATCCCGATAAAGCTTAAGAAACTTAAGATATGCCACCTCCCATAACTGAAAAAGAAGTCATAGGTTTTCTTGGTCGACTTAATTATATCTCCAGATTTATCTCTCATCTAACAGATACATGTGAATTGATCTTCAAATTACTGAGGAAAAATCAATCAATCGCGTGGAATAATGATTGTCAAGAGGCATTTGACAAAATAAAAAAGTACTTACATGAACCACCGATCTTGATACCACTTGTTATTGGTAGGCCTCTTATCATGTATCTCACAATGTTAGATGAATTTATGGGCTATGTATTGGGTCAACACGACGACACAAGCAGAAAAGAACATACAATTTACTATTTGAGCAAGAAGTTCACCGAGTGTGAGACCATCTACTCACTCTTGGAGAAAACCTGTTGTGCTCTAGTTTCGGTTTCTCAATGCCTAGCACAATATATGGTTTCTCATACCACTTTGTTGATATCCAAAATGGATCCCATAAAGTATATTTTTGAAAAGCCTGTTGTCACTGGTAGAATTGCTTGGTGGGAAATGATGTTAATTGAGTATGAGATCCAGTATGTGACCCATAAATCTATAAAAGGGTGTGTTCTATCTGACTACTTTGCTCACTAACCTGTGGAGGGTTATCAATCGATGAAGTTTGACTTTTCATATGAAGACGTCATGTTCATCAGAGATTGCAATATTCCAAGCCCCGGTGAAGGACTTGAACCAGGATTGTGATGGACACTCATGTTTGACGCTGCTTCTAATGTTCGAGGTTATGGAATAGGGGCAATTATTACTTCTCTGACTAGCTTTCATGTTCCATTAACTACTAGATTATGCTTTGACTGCACCAACATCATGGCAAAATACGAGGCATGTACCTACGGTATTGAAGCAGTCGTTGATTTGAGAATTAAGATTCTTTAAGTAAACAGAGAATCCACTCTGGAAATCAATCAAGTTAAAGGAGATTGGGAGACTCGGGATAGTAAGTTGATTCCTTATTTTGATGAAATCAAATTTCATCATCTCCCAAGGGAAGATAATTGGCTGGCAGATGCTCTAGCTACTCTGGCATTCATGTTTAAAGTCAAATGGAGAAATGAAGTGCCTGCTATTCACATTGACCACTTGGATGAACCATCACATTGTCTAGAAATTGAGGCAGAATCTGAAGATAAACCTTGGTTCTATGGCATAAAAAGATATCTGGAAAAATAGGAATATCCCGAGTGTGTGTCCATTACTGACAATAAAGCTTTGATAAGACTTTGTGCAAAGTTCTTTTTAAATGGGGATGTGTTATACAAAAGGAATTATGATTCTGTATTGCTCAGATGGGTGGTGTAACGGTAAATTCATGATCATCAAGCTATAGATAAGCTAGACATCAATAAAACCAGAGTTGCCACCGCGCTTTTATTGTTTCCAAGGGAAAAGGGAAAAGTACGAACAAAAATCAAAAGTAAGAAGTTTTCAAATCAAAACTAATAAAATATCAGAGATTACATGTAAGGGGGTTGGTTACACAGAGGGAAGGTGTTAGCACCCAAAGTGTCCTAGGTACTCCTAGGGAGCCCTTTTTGTGTGCATATGTATTTGGTACAAAATGATGTTTACAGACAAATAGAATGGGGGGATGAGAAAAGAATTCATTAATTATACTTTTGTGTTTGGCAAGACCTTCGGTCTTGCGCCTACGTACCAACATAAAAATGAGGGATCAAAACCTCGTAGTTCGTGATACAAATTTTAAAGTGGATGCATTGCTTTTAATAAAAATTAGGTTTGAAAGGCACAAAGGCCCAAGAAAAAGTTTGAATGAGTTAGTTCTTTTTGGCTTTTTGAAAGTTTAGGTCAAGTATAGTTAAGTTTATTTACATGTTTGATTTAAGAAAAGAAGTTTGAAAATGCAATGGCATAAGGCCAAAGTTTCTATCTTTTTGCAAAGTGGTCAAAGTTTGGAATAAAATAAGTTCAATCAAAGAAGATTTGGAAAATGGATCTTGAATGATGTATCAGATGAAGTTCAAATTGCAAGCACTCGGTTTCTCAATAAGTTGGCATTGGCCAAGTCCTTTAGCATAGGAATGTTGCCTAAGTTCTAAGTCCATTTGTCCAAGATCAAGCCAATAGTCCACATAAAAGTTTTTTAGGGTTTTTGTTGTTATTATGTACATTAATGGTCAAAGACCATACAAACAAGCAAAGTATATACAAACAAGATATCACACAATATGGTCCAAGTGGACAAAGTGAAAATTGCATTAACATAAACAATTAGAATGATATGAACAATGGCAAATGTATAAAAGCTAGAATTAAATGACATTAAAGTAAATGGCTTGAAATTAAAAGTTAGTTGTTAATAGGTTAAAAGTTAGTATTTTTTGCTTTTGCTTTTCATTTTAAGACATTCTTTGGAGAACACTCAACCCACTTATCACAAGCATGGATCCTTGAGCCAAGACATCTTCCAAAGGAAGGAAAAAAGGCCAAGTTTCCACACAATACCATGAAAGAGGGAAGACTTACAATCTCGCTAACTAGAATGTTATGCCTTTTATGTCACAAATTTAGCGCTATGTTAAGCAATCGTAATTGGACTTATGTAGAAGTCACAACTATTTGAGGTCGGGCAATAGAATTTTGGTGTTAATGCATGTTAGAGACATAGTATAGTGAACTATGCTCATGAAACATACCACACACAAAAAGAATATGCAAAAGAGGTGGTCTAATCTCATCCATACTCATGTTAATCTTTCAATCAACTAGCTTTAGGACTTTGAGATATCATACGCCAAATGAGACGCATGCATAAAGAAGGGGAATGAGATGAAGAGGGAGCGGAATGGATCAAAACTCAAATTGGTCAAAGGAGGACTTTTACCAAAGTAATATCATTCATTCATTTTGGAAGATGGAATGTACATTCCATCAATCCCCTAAATCCAATGATATTAACTTGAAAAAGTCAAACCAACCTTGACCAAGGCCCAACAACAAGAGTCAAACTCAAACAAGTCATCACAATTGGTCAACAAAATTATTTGGAATTTATTCAAATTAAAAAATGACTAAAATAAGGCATTTAAATTAAATATGGTTTGTCAAATTCCTAAAACCTCATCAAAACACCAAGGAATTGGCCATGAGATTTATCATAGGTCAAACAAGGTCAAAGGACCTTGGAGAAAAAATTTCAGAATTTTTAAAGATTTAAAAGTATTTTTAAACAATTAAAAACAAATGCAAAATCAATTAAATCATGAAAAATATTAATAATGATCCAAAAAATGATTTTAATTCAGAATATGAAAGAGGAAATTTTTTGAAATTTTTTGGTGAAACTCTCATATTTTTTGGATCAATATTAAAATTAATATGAATTAATGAAAATAAAAGGAATAAAAGAAAATCAAAAAATAACAAAAATACGTGGACCACTTGATCTCCCTCATTAATTGAACTGGCAGATCAAGTGGCCACTAGCACGCGTTCCATGGTGGACTTGAGTCAACGCGGCATAGGCTTGGTATTTAAAAGCAACGCACGAGATTAAAACAATTTGAAAAGGATCAATGGCTCTGAACCATGCCAACATATCACCGGCGTCCAAAGGTTGGTCATCTTCTCTGGTGACCTTGGCCGGACTGGTTCATCCATCACCATTAAGAAAATGAAAAAGGAGGACATGATCTGAAAGAAAAAATGGCGTAGAGCACGAATCAGACCTCAATTTTAACTAACTCCACATATATAGAAAGATATGAGGAGTTGAATTTTGAGGTGTGTCAACTGAGTTGCTTCAATTTGACCTCTAAGCAACTCAATCTTCTTGCCTACATTGGTAGGACTTCAGACAACCAAAGATCCAAGAGAATTGAGTGGAATTAAGAGAGAATCAAAGAGATGATTTTTTTTGGAAAATACCTTTAATGCAGGTCTGGATTCAACTGTTCTTGCTTTAGCTCGTACTTGATTTTGCTCAGGATGCTTGCAGGAGTAGATTAGAATGCACAAAAGGTCTTGGATCCCTGGAGTTTTGAATCTCAAAACAGTGAGAATTCAACTCAATTTCCAAAGGAAATTCTCAGGTTTATCCTCTCAAATGGAACGGTTAGGGTTTAGGATCAAAGCTGGCGCGAATGTGTGTTGAATTCTGAGCATATGGAGCTCTATTTATAGCTGGATCATGTGATATTTGCACCTTCCAAATGACTTTCCAAAATTGGCAATGAGTGATGCATGTGTGCATGGGCGTGTACAGGCCCATGAGATCATTCCATTTGATCCACAATTGAGTGTGAGTAAGTCTGAAATCAAATTGGAATGCAAGGCAAATGTATATGGAAGCTTGAAGTTTGATCTTTGCCAAATTATGATATCATGTTCAAGCCATGCGCAGCCCTAGCAAATCTTGTCCAAAATGGATGAAATTGGACTTTTTGGAAAGGTTAGATCAAGAGGAACAAATTTCATGTTCAACACTTTTCCATGTGAAGCTTGTATCATGATGAATTTTGAGGTGGAAGTTTGGAAATTTCAACATATCAAAAACATTTCTAAGTGTCAAGCCATATATCTCAATATTCCACCTTGCTTAACTTTTTATGTGAGCTTCATATGAGAAAAGTGTCTTCATTAAACTTGTATCTATTTCAAAGACCTTCACAATAGTCACCAATTTCATGTCATTTTGATTTGGGATGATAGAGTTATGCATTTTTTAAGTTTGGAAAAATCACGTGTTCAATGGTATAAGTCAAAAATGACCTATAATGTACCTCATATCAAATGCTCATAAAAGTTGAATTAGCTCTCACTCCAAACATCAAAGTTGAAGTATACATCTTTAATTTGATTGTGCAACTTGGAACTATTTCATATCATAAAAATTGAGCAAGGTTTGATTTTATATTTGCTAGTTAGCATGCATGGAAAGCATTAAAGTAAAGATAAATCTAAGTTATTACACTTTCATGGTAAGGTGGGACATATGACCCACAATGGGGGGATGGTACCAAACAATACAAGGAAAAGGGTGGAAGCCATACAAGTTACAACCCAAGTACCATGCCTAACAATCAAGTGGTATGGTGTCCTCACATGTAAACAACCAATACAAGTAAAATGATAAGCAATGGTCATAATGGGAATATAACTTGGATCAAACTTGAAGTCACGTGATTTATAGCACACACACAAGCAAGTGGAGTTAGTATGGAATCAAGGTTGAATAGAAAATGTACATCAAATTATAAACATATTTAAAGCATTTATCAACTTAAATGAGAATGGATCAATATGTACAAATATCAAAGATTCGGGAAAAAGAGAGAGCTCTGAGATGAAAGGTTTAAGATTCAAGAGTTTGATCAATTTTATGATTTTGTGAGAGTGTGATTCAATGATTTAAGTCTGATACAATGACTGTTACCTAATGATTGAGGTGGTGATTCATATATATTGGTAGTTATGATGTGACCTAGGGATTTGTGCATTCAGTTGCAGAAGTTAGTTGCAACTTCTGAAATTGAGGCAAAGCAGTTAGATTTTATTATGAGTTTGGTGCTGACTTCAATACATTTCCAACTAGAAAGTGGCAGTTATTATTAGTTAGTGGTGATGTGGCAATGGACTAGTTAGTCATTGATGATATGGAGTTAGGTTTAGCTTATGAGGTTGTACAGAATTTGTTGTAAATTTTTGTAGCTTGATTGATTGTTTCATTGCAAGAACTGATGTGTGTTACTCAACTGTTGTTGTAATGTTTGACCTGGTATTTATGGATTACTTTGTATGGAATTTGCAGGTTGCATGCTTTAGAAGGCAAGGTCATGGTTTGAAGTGTCTGATTATTATGAACTGCTCTGATGTATGGTAGGATATTTGTTGCCTGCTATTATGTGAAATGCGATGTGTGCCCTGTTATAAGGAATTGTAGGTATGTTATGGTTTATTTGTGTTGCAAGGGAAATGTGATGTACGGTTTATTCGTCCAAGGCTTGTTACAAGTTCCTGGTTCATTTATTACTGGCAAGGTGTTTGTGATAAGTTCGAATCTTGGTTCATTTGGTGTGTTTGACTGCATGTCTATTGTGTGTAGGTCATTGCTTTCATGTTGCAAACATGAGTGGTGGCATTTGGTGATGATGGTTTAATGCAAGCTTACTCAATGGAAAGGTTTGGCATGGTTGTTTATTGATGTTTCTTGAAGGTTCAAGTGGTGGTCTGTGACCTGGTCCACCTGGTTGTCAGTGACCTGGTCCATTTGGTGGTTTGACCTAGTTGGCCTTGGTCATGGACATGGCCATGGACCAAGTTACTTGGTAATGAAGCAATCAAATGCAAACATGGATTTTAGTGATGAATCAAGGCAAGATGGATGGAAATAGGTCTTAGGGGGTCAAGGGAGGGTCAGTTAACTTTGGTCAAATGTTTGACCAAAAAGTCAATTGTTGACCAAAAGTCAATTGTAGTAAATTTTGGCCAAAATGTAATTTCTTACTGATATGGACTTTCTTGTAATAAAATGAACAATTTGTGAATGGAAATTATATTTAGATAGAATTTGTATGGGTTGAAATGAACTTGAATGATATTGTATGGTATTGAATTGTATGGATGAAAATGATTTTAGACTTGATTGAATGGTAATGAATTATACAAGACTTGAATTAAATGGACTAATGAAAATGAATAGTGTAGAAATATAATGAACCAAGTATAAGAACTAAGACCTGGTAAACTTGAATGTGCCATGAATGAATGACATGATTGAATGAATTTTAATGGACCAAAGACCAAGAGGCAAATCATCAAGACATTGAAAGCAATGAAGGTGACTTGAATAACCAAATACCAAGGAATAATGTGGGATGGGACTTGAATGAGAGATAAATGGACACATGAATGGACCGAACAAGAATAGAAATGACCATATGACATGATCATGAATGGGGCAAGTGGGAGTTGGGGTGTTATGAGAATGGGCTTGGGGCTTAAAGATATCATCAAGAAATAGATGAACATGTGATGACTTGAAATAGATCCAATCCAACCAATGAAACCTCAAGAATAATGACCTTGAATGGAGCTTGAACAAGCCAATGAGTCATGCACAAATAAATGATGGTGAACCAAATGAAATTAGGGTTAGGTGTACCCACAAGGAAGGATAGTCACAAGTCGGGTTTTGCTTCACCAAGAAGTTACAAATGAATTATCAACACAAAGCATACACACAAAGATTAAGAGTGTAACCAATTAGGGTTTTGGTTAGTTGAGCAACCTCAAGTTGCTAAGGAACACTAGCTTCCACTAGGTACATACAACAATGCTTTGAATCCAAGATACTTGTCTTCTTATTTTAAATAATGCATATGCAAATGAAATGGTTGAATATGAATGTATGCATATGAACTAGGGTATAGACCTAGGTGATCATTGTGAATGGTAGAGTAAATTTTGGGGTATGACATTATTGTTGAACATTCTGATGGAACAGGTTATAAGAAGATTCATTTTAATAATCTTAACCCTGAAAAGATGAAGTAGGTATATGCTATTATGAATGACCTTATGAATCTGAATGTAACTAATTTTGAATCAAATGAAGACCTTAAAAACTATGAAGACCTTGAGAACTACACGGATTTAACTAGGCAGGAAGATTGAAGACCTTGTTATGTTTTACATGATTTCTTATTAGTTGTTGTTATTGACAAGTTTTTGATTTTTTGTGGGTAGTTGTTGTTAGTTGTTGTTAACATGTTACTTTTTGTCGTGGCATGACTTACTTCCTTTTTGGGTTAACAATGTACTATTGGTTGTTGTTACTTGTAATGTTATAATGTTAATGGTAGTTATGTTGTGGTTGTTATTTCTTGTTACAATGTACTTATTTATGTTAACATGTCGCTTTTTGTTGTGGCATGATTTACTTCCCTAATACTTTGTTGTTGCTTGTTATGTTATAATATTAATGCTAGTTTATGTTTTCAAAAAAGGTTAACTCATATTATGGGTGTGGTTCATAAATGCTTTATTTTTCTATAGAGAAACAGTACAAGAAGTATGAATCAATTTTGGAAGCTTCATTTGCCTTGTACTTTTTCTTCATGGGAACACAAAGTAGATCGACTTCAGATTATTCCACAAATCTTTTCAGTAAAAGGTATGTTGTTTTCATTTTGTTAATGTATATGTTGTTGTTGAGTTTATTATAATGTATGTTGATTTTTTGTTTCACTCCCTTCATTGAACATGCATTTATTTAAAGTGATTTAGAAAATAATAATCTGAAAACTAAGTTATATTTGAAATGCAACTTAGATCAAACATGGTTTTCGAATTGCATTCATCTCGTAAATCATCTATATCGCTCTTTAACACGTAGAACTTGGTTTATTTCCCCAAATTATTCAAAGCAATGGTTCGTTCCATATTAATTTATATTGCAAAACATCAAATGTGTTGAGAAATTAAATCATCTTTATCGATGTCATCATAAAAATCTTCATCATTGATTAAAGTAATGATGATGATAGCGATGATGATGATTTATATTTAGTCAACATATTGATGCTTTGCAAAATAAACTAAGAATGAACCGTTGTTTTGAAAATTTTGGGGCATCGAATCAAATACAACGTGTTAACAAGCAAGAGATCAATTACAGTATGAATGCAATTCGAAAAACAGTGGTTCGTTTAAGTTATTTTTCAAGAATAATTTATATTTTCAAATTATTATCTTCTACATCAAGTTTTATGGTTGTATATGTTTAGTGAGGTGTAAGGAAAAACAAGCAATCTGCATATTTTATAATAAATTCATGGTACTTTTCACAATGGTTATATTTTGTAACCGTTGTGAAATGTTAATTATTTCCAAATAAATGGTTGTTGCTGTTGGGTTTCGAACTCATGACCTTAATATATCACAACGGTTGTTTAATATAACTGTTGTGATAGGTAATACACTACCTTTCTTATAACAATGATCACACGCCCGTTATGGAAACCACCATATATACAATCACGCATTATCTAACAATTGACGTGAAACCGTCATTATATGTGTTTTGCAAACGTCATTATATGTGTTTTCCGTAGTGTCGCGGATGGAAAAATGACAGAGTCCACACCATCCTTTATTCGTTCCTAAGGAACAGGGAAATAATGATAAAACCTATAACTAAGGTGAGATACTAGGTTCGGGAGTCAGTTAAATAAGGGGAAGGTGTTAGGCACCCCTTATCTCCATTATATTCAATGGGATTCTCCTACAATTTTAGGGTTAGTGTATGTTTCTAAAATGTTTTCTTTAATATTAGTTGATTATTCAATTTATTTATTTATTTATTGACAGAAAATATTCTATTTAAACAAATGAGAGACCCAAAAAGATGTTTTATAATTATACTCGCTAGAGTTTACAACTCTATGCCTACGTATCTTCGCATTAGGCGAGAGATCATAGTACCGTAGTTCTTCTAAAAAATTATTTATTTTTTTGTTTTTATCCCTTAAAAATTCTCACGCATCGGGGGCATAGAAGTAATTTATTTTGAAAAATGCCTCAATGCACCGGGACAGAGGCCTTACAGCTTGAAGTGAGTTTCGATCAATTTTATCCCAATTATTTGATTCAAAAATATAATATTTAATTTATTTAAGAAAATAAATAATAATGTATCTCTTAGATAATATGTTCCATGTCCGACTTTTATCCCTCGAAAGCCCTTAGAATTTATCCTAGAATTTTATATCATAGTATCCCCAATTTTTTATCTCATAATTATCCCAAAAATCATCCCTAAAGTTATCCCATAAATTAACCATAATTTCCTAATTAATTAATATCCCCTAATTAATCATATTTTTTTAATGTTTTTTTTTCTTTTTTTGAATTAAGGAATATTTTGTATTCTTTTATTCAAAGGAAATTAATAAATATCTTCTAAATTATTAAGACTAGTCCGAATAATAACATGATTTAAAATACAGACTTTCTCTAATTATGAACCGTTACACTTTTGGGAGTTATTTTGCAATGGCTTTAGAAAGACAGTAGGGTAATACTTGTATCATTTAATTATAGGCAATGTAGTTTAAATGAAAAAATATGTGATACGGATGAGTTTTACCAAATCAAATAAAAAACTAATAATAGTTAATATAAAATAAAAGTAATTAATCCCAAATCAAAACTTTCCCAATAATATAGTTCTTGTACATTTAGAATCAACCATGACAAGAACTTTAAACACATTTTTTTCAGAGAGCAAAAAACACCATGACCATGAAATCACCATTCAAACATGAAATCAACAACGTGTCTCTAGAAAAATTAGAACAATATCCATCGTAGACAAATCGTGAATCTAAACTTGAAAAGAATTAAATACGTAAAAAAAAAAAAAAAGGTAATTGTATGATGATTCACATCTGGAAAGATATGAAGCGATGATGATTGATTGGAATCCAGCTAGAGCTGTCAATTTAAGGGGTAGTACCCTAACTTTTAAGATCCCAAAATAGGCGGTCTAAAATTCTAAAAATAAATAAGTCTCAATAAGATCCATAAAATTTAAATAAAGTCTTAAGGCCCCATCATTTTTTAAAGTTGATTTTTTAAGAAAAAAAAATTATTTTTTTTCAAAGAAAAAATTATTTTATTTTTCATTTTCATAAAAAAAAAATCGAAAAATATCAACTTTTTTTTTATTTTAGGAAAAATTCAATTTTGTTTCAAATAAAATTAAACTTTTTTATTTAAAAAAATCGATTTAATTTTTTGAAAAAAATTTCAAAAAAAACTTTGACTTTTTTTTTTCTATTTTCGAAAAAAGTTAATTTTTTTTTATTTTCGAAAAAAGTCAATTTTTTTTTCGAAAAAAGTCGAGTTTTTTTTAAAATACAAATCACTTTTTTTTTCTCAAAAAAATCAACTTTTTTTATTTATAGAAAAATGATTTTTTTTTCAAAAAAATCAAATTTTTTAATTTCAAGAAAAATCGACTTTTTTTTTGCAAAAAAAAACGATTGTTTATTTTTAAAAAAAATCGACATTCTTTTTTGAAAAAAGTAATTTTTTATTTTTAAAAAAATGACTTTTTTTTCGAAAAAAATTGATTTTTATTTTTTAAGAAAAATTGCTATTCTCATTTTAAAAAATTAATCATTTTTTTTACGAAAAAAATCTATTTCTTTTTTTTGAAAAAAATATTTTTTTTCAGAAGTATCAATTTTAAAAAAATATATATATTTTTTTTAATACTTTCAGAAAAAGCGATTATGTTTATTTTTTTAAAAAAATGACTTTTTTTTTCGAAAAAAAATCAACATTTCTGTTTTTTTCTGAAAAAAAATAATATTGTTTTTCAAAAAAAATATTTTTCAAAAATATTTATTATTTAAAAGTATATATTTAAAAAAATAAAATATGTTATTTTAATTAAATAGATTATATTTTGAGTCCCTCATTTAATAATTGTTAGGGCTTTCTCGTTTATGATTTTTTTGACTCCTCTAAATCCTGCAGCAGTTGAGACATGATGTGAATGGGTGGCGCAGGTGGCACCGTGGTTGTGTGGTGGAGGAACAGAGGCTGTAAGGGTCACTCAATGATTTCCGGTGGAAAAGCAGTTCTGAAGAATAAGATGCGCGTGTTTTCATTTACAGATGTAATGTTCTGATTTCAAATTGGTTTAATATTAACTTCGATTATGCTATGTTTTGAATCGATCATGTGTTTGGCACTATTTTCAATTTCACTCTAATGCCTTGATTTTTCTAATACGGTTCAACATTGACTTCCAATAATCAGTGTTAAAGTTTTCTATGGATATTGTTTTGGTATGGACAAAATATAAATATTAATTTGATACTTTATTACAAGTGAATACAAATATATTATTCGTTATTACTATATTGATTTGGAGCTATTTCGTATAAATATATATTAATGTCAAAGGCGGATTGTGGTTCGAGTATAATTCTATAACAAAGATCTAAGTTGGAGATATTTCTAATTTCCAATCTAGTTTATTAGCGTTTATTATGTTCTGATGAACTAGTTTTGTTTCTATATATATGAAAATTAGAAGAAAAACATATATAAGTGGTTTTGTTTAATAATTATTATGTTTTTCTTTATAATTTGTGGCTACGATTAATTTTATAAAAAGTTGTTATTAGGATTAACTTTTTTTAAAGAAAATTGAATGTTTTTTTTGTTAAAAAAACTTCAAAGGATACCGGACAACTATAGCATACACAATAACACAATATTGAGGATAACAAGCCAAGAAATTACTGGTCCAAAAGTTATCAAGAGAAGAATTCCACTTTCTGTATTCTTTCTCTTCCTTCTTTGAATCCTCTCCTTGTTCTTCTTAGGTTGCATGGATTGCCTCCCAAAATTTGGATTGCATGGATGACTAAAACTTAGATTTAGGGTTGGTGTTGTTGTTCTTCGATGTGTAGAGCAACAACTTTAGGGATGGTAATATTTGTAAATTGTGGATGATGAAAAGTGTGAAAAATGAGTTCTATTTATAGGTAAAATTAGGTTAAAAAAATTAAATTAAATTAAATTGTTTAACATGATTTTCTCAATTTCTTAAAGCTCAAGTGAATGAATCTGAATGGATTCATGACTTGGTGAATTTAGATAATAAAAAAATATTTTAAATAAATAAAAATAAGTTAATTACCTAATAATAATAAAAGATTTTGATTTTTTGAGATTTTATTCATAAAATCATGATTTTAATGAAAAAATAATATTTTAAAATATGCTTTAAATAAAAATATGAAAATTAATAATTAAATAAAAAAAATTCTATTTTTGTGATTTTTTTTTTGTAGTTTTAAAAATAAATAGAAAATTTTGAAATAAAGTAAAACAAATAAAAGGGAAAAAATACTAAAAGTATGAAACTTTGGATTCAAACTCATGCCCTCTCACTCTCACAACTCCTTACACATGCTCTTCTATCAATTATATTATTCCAATTATTTGAAGTAAAGTACCTTTGGCAAGCATATATGATAACGATCTAAATATCTCAATAACCATGAAACAATCTTAACTATTTTAAACTTAGATAGTTCACTGATTAAAATATCATCCTAGTCAATAATAATTAATAATTTTTATAGCCTAATTACTCAACTAAACAAATGACCAAATGACTTTAACCGGTATTTTCTAATAGATTGCGAACTATATATTTTTCTAAGTAGTTAATACAATTATATGTTAGCTTGACAAATTAAACTATACCCTGAAAAGAATTCTAAAATAGAAATTAAACCCTAATGTAAGATCAAATTCCTTAGGAGAGAATAAAAAGTCAAAAGTGAAGGTGAGAAAAACAAGAAAGGGGGTTTGAATTGTTTTGAAAAATAAAAGCTATTTCAGAAATAATAGCACACAGAATTTTATACTGGTTCGCTTAGAAAACAAAGCTACTCCAGTCCACCCGGTGATTTTGCCTTCAAAAAGGACTTAATCCACTAATCTTGAAAGATTACACAACCAATTCGTCTGAGAGAATAATCTCTTAGCCCTTCCAAGTATACAGACTGCGCAGAGTCACTTGAGGAACAAAAACAATTTAAGCAAAATAGATTTGTAATGTAAGGCGCTTCTAAGAGTAAGCAAGTATTACAGCAAGGTATTAGAACAAGAGTTTTTCACGTAAGAGCAGCAACTCGTGAAAAATGAGAGAGAATATGATTGACTTTTCTGTGCGTTGATGTTGTGTCTCTCAGTGAGGTAGACTGTACTTTATATAGTAGTGAGAAGGGCCGTTGGAGTGATGACAAAATCTTCTTTTTTTATGAGCATTTAATGTCATTACTTATGTGTTTCTTGCTATAACCATTTTGTCTCCCTGATTAACTTCTTTCTTAAAATACTTTCTTTCCATATTGAGATTTCTTTCCGTTACTCTTTCTGGACTTGGTGAATCTTCATTAGAGCCTTGTTGCATCAAAGTCATTCTTCAGAAGGTGATCACATTTGAATTCATCAGAGCTTCTCAGAATACTAGTCTTCTTGATCATCAGATTCTAAGACCAGTAGTTGTTAGAGCTTCTGGTTCTTTTTACTGTCTTTCTTTGATCAGAGTCAGAACTTCTTAGACGTACTTCTTCCTTAGCGACATCTGATCTTCTAGTACTTTGCATCTGACAAGTGTTTGTATCTGATAGGAGATCAGAAAACTTCGTTACTGTTCAGAGTCCAGCATATTTGTTCAGAGTCCTGCATACTTAGAGAAAATCTCGTTAGAGTGCCATTTTTGGTTTCATTCTTTTGTTATCATCAAAATCTTAGAATTCTATTTGTAGAACTAATTTTGTTCTTACAAAAAGGGCCTCCCTTTGACTTTTTAAGTCTTTGGGTTGATCAGATAGCCTGTAAGGAGTTTTGGACATATCGGTAATCTAAACTCTGATTTAGTTGAGAAAGTGGTCAAAATTAGGGGTACGACACGTAGTAGTGATAACTTTCAATTTAGGTTGTTGAATTGTAAATTGGGTTGAGATCTTTGAGGATTTCCAATCAGAAAAACAAAGTGGGGTTTTCCTTCAAGATCAATTTAGGATTTGAAGGTTTTGGACAAGATTGTGCATTTTGGATCCGATCGAGTGAAGGCTTTGAAGAGCGTAAGGTTCTTGCAAAGGAGTGGCGTGGGACGGTGGATCATATTAGTAAATCTTGGGTTACAATAATTCACGTTTTTGATTCGATCGAGTGAAAGATTTTAAGAACAAGGGGTTTCTTGCAAAGAAATAGTGTGAGACAGTGAATCAAATCGACATTGTTGGGTTACTTGATCAAGCTTTGATCAAGGAAAGAGAAAATGTTAGAATCAACATCATGCTTAGGGTTTGTGTGATTGGATTGCCACATTTCTCTTGTATACTACTTTTGCAAAGTAAGGTTAATTTCATTATCTCAATTCGAGTTGAATAGAGGGTAGACGTACCCATAGTAAGATCGATTGGGGAATTTCCTAAACAAATTCTTGTGTACTCTCTCTCCGTTTCTATCTTTTTTATTTTCAGTTTGCAAATTGTTAAATTCATCTATCGTGCGATCAATATGTTTGGATAATATTTTTATTACCTTTTGAAAGAGGTTTTGTTGAGTTGATCACAATCCTTTAGATTATGGTTGGATTTTAAGATCAACAAAGCCATATAAATTTCCAAACAAATTTGATTGCACACAAGGTGTTCGATAATTTATATCAATATATTTTTTGTGTGATTGATCATTGGAAATAGACTATCCTTATAGCTTAGAATTCAATTGGTAATGCTTAAAAGTCTTTGATGAAATTGTGTTCATTATCATGCGTTGATAGCATTAATGCATATTCAAGCTTTTCGATAGAGGTTCGGTAGACGATTCGATCCGGGTTACTTCTGTTTGCCATAACCTTTTCAAAATAATTTTTTATCAAAATTTTTAACTATTGATCTATTCAACCCCCTAGTTCTAAGCCTATCGTCTAACAATATTAAGTCTTATCCTTTGTTGATTATGGTTCTTGGTTGTCTCCTCTTCTTCCCCTTCTTTATTTTTTCCTATTGTGGTGATTTGTACTTCGTGATTGAGTTGTTGTTGTTGTTTGACAGAGTTTAGTGATGATATATTGAAAGGGATACATAGATGAGTGCAGGGAGATGGATTGGGGGTTACGTATTAAAAGAAATTGATGGGGATGAATGGTTGAGCTCCACATGCTCAAATCCCTAATGGTGGCTCTGAGTAGTGTGGTTTGTTAAGCTTTAGTGAAGGTGAGTTAAGGGAAGAATTCACCACAGTAACACTAGGGTAGATTATTTTTTTCATTGGGGAGGAATTGAGGGGTTTTTTTTAGGTGAAGGGTAAGAAATTTTGGAGGGAAAGTTTGTAATTCAGTTAGTTAGAAGGAAGTAATACCATTGGATTATGATAAATGGAAATGTGTTTATTAAGGGTAGAGGATTGATCCTGAAAAATGTTTGTTAGAGATGTTAGTTTGAAGTGTGAGTTTTGAAGTTGGTTAATTAGAGGGGAAATGCATAACAAACTCGGGCAGTTAGCTAAGAAATGGGGTAGTTGGTTAGAAGTTAGTTATGGTGATTGGATGAAGTTAACAAGGCTGGTTAGTTAGTTAGAATCAGGGCAAATGTTAGGGAAGGTAGTTAGGTTGAAACTCATTTGAGGTAATTGAATTGGTTAACTAAGTCAGTTAGATTTTCTAAATCAGTTTGTTAAGTTGGAGGTTAGTTATGAGGGTTTGAGGTAGTCAGTTATAGGCCAGTTAATTTAGGTAATGTTAACTAAAGTGAGGTTAAGATCAGTCATGGGGTTCTTAACATGATTAGCTAGACAATTAGGTAGCAGTTGACATATATTTTGAGCATGAGCGGATTATGCATTTGTTTCCTTGGTTTATTTCTAAATCATGAATGATGAGCTGAACTAGAAATGTGTACCTTTTGGTGGAAGTTGTCCTATAATATATGCACAATTGCTTGCTTTGTTTTTAGAATGGAGTTCCTATGGAGTTTTGAGTATGAGCTTCTTTTGTGTGTGTAACTGTCTTATTTGAATGAAATGATATGGTGATGCTTGATTGTTGTATTTTGAAGGCTACATTGAGTTATGCAGAAGTGCATTGAACTGTTGATGTTATGATGTGAATTGTTGGATTTAGAAGTTTAGGAACTCTAAGGTTTTTTATGAGTGTATTTTCATGTAGGTTTATGCTATAGTTGAAATGGTTTATGTGAATTGTGGATTGAAAACTAAACATTGTTTTGTAATGATGTATGTTATATCGAATGACTGTTTTGAATTGCATAACAAGTTATATGCATTGCATTGTGTTGTCTTGACTTGAATTGCTCTTGGTTTTCTGAGTTGGTCCCTTTGTATTTGGATTCTTATGCAGGTATATACTACAGTTCATCAGCAAAACTACATTACTCAACAACCAAGTTGTATTAGCAGCATTGGGGACTTGAGCAAGGACCCTCAAAATGGCCATTCATGTTACTTGCAATTAAAGAAATTTGGAGCATAGTGAAGATGGAAAGGAATTGACCTAAAGTTAACTTAAAGCCAAAATGAGAATATCTTTGGAATTCTTCTTTCCAAAAGTTTCTTTCTCTTCCAAGTGAACTAACAAAAAACTAAAATAATCCAAGATAACTTGTCCCCTAAGAAACCGTACATTTGATCCACTAAGTTAAGAACATTGATTATAATAAGTATTTTAATCCAAGAAACATCTGATCATGGGGAAAGAGGTCCATGCACTGAGAATCCAAAGCTAACCAGTTAAATCCAATACTATTGAACCTTTGACCTGGTAATGTCACAATATGAAAATGCAGGTGAATGACCTAATTGAATGGTTAATAGACAAACATATCCAAATGAATGGAGTTATAATCCAGATTGATTGAATAAGGAGGTAGGGCAAGTTTGGGGTATGACAAGTGGGTACCCTAATTTTCAAGTAGTTAGGGCTTCTAGTGGGTGCAAAGCCAAATAAGGATGGTAAATTAGATCCTCATGAGAAGCTAGTATCTATGAGATTAGCCTATTGTAGAAATAGATTTGTGAATTTTGGTGATAGGGTGGTCTTGCTAAATTTGGTGTTGAATTCAATCCCAATGTTCTTTTTGTCTTACATAGAGGTTTCCTGGGTGAAGTGAGAGGATGTGTGTAATTCCAAAAGTTCTAGTGGTTTAGGGGTTAAGGATCTTAGAATTTTTAATCTTGTCTTGCTAAGTAAATAGAGGTGGAGGATTCTTGAGAATGTGTCTTCATTATGGAGAGATATTAGTTCGGCTAGGTATGGTTCTTAAGGTTTCAGATAACTATTTAGACGGGTAAGGAAGGAAGCATGAGGTAGGTGTCCCATTTGTGGAAAGGGGATTTCCTTATTGGATCTCCACCCGATCATGTGACTTAATGGTTTGCTTCTTCTCATGTTAAGGTGGTTGGGGATAGTAAAAAACTAGGTTTTATCCAGATGTCAAATTTAGGTTAACCCATATGTGTGTCTCTTTTGAAAGGTTACTTCTAATCTCTGAGAAAATATCTCAAATGGTTAGAGCGTTTGGTTCTTGGGAGGAGGAGGTCAGAGTCTGGATTTTTAGGTGGAGACGAACTTTCCTTGTGAAGGAGGATGAGCTTTTTTAGGATTTTATCGTCACCATCTTCGGTGTGGTTAGACGAGGTTGGGAATATCTTTCGATTTTGAAACCAAATCTGAAATCAAGGTTTTCGGTCTGAGAGGTTGTTGTGGAGTCTTGCTATGATTTTGAAGAGATGGGCACCTTCTATAATCGTAGTGTTCTCTTGACATATACTTCAAAATAGATTGTCAACTAAGAAGAATCCCATGAGATGTCAAACTATGTTTGATTCTATTAATCCAGGTTGTGGAGTGTGCATGGTGCAGGTGGAGTCGGTGTATCATCTTTTTGTTTTATGTGAGGTTGTCTCTGCTATCGGTTGTAAAGTGTTTAGGTGGCAGCTTAGGCCTTTGCCGCATTTGTTTTTTTGAGTAACTTGAGTTGTTTCAGGGTCTCAGTCAACGAAAATAGATGTCTTTAATCTTGGTTTTGATATGGAATTATGTCGTTTGAACTATTAGAAAAATACAAAATTAAGTTTTTTTTTGTTGAGAAATCTTGACGACTAATTATGGAATGTCTCTGATCATTAGCTTGGCAAGGAAGTGATGCCAATGCTATGGGTGTTGGAGTTTTTCTATTTTACTAGGAGTTTGACCTGCTTAGGTTGCAGGGCATCTAGGGATATTTTGGGTGATCATATGCCCTCATCTTCTTTTTGAGTAGGCGGTTGTGTCTTCCTCCCTCCATTCTTCTCTTTCCGAAGGTTTGTTGCGCCAGAGCCTTCAAGATCAATTTCTTTGACTGTTCGACTTAGTTTTTTTCTTTTTCAGATGTTCTGTTATTTTTCCCTTTTTGTTTGTTGTTCAGCTCAAACTTTGTCGATCTTATAGTTTGTGCGCACCTCTGATGATCTTTATTACTCTTATAATATAATATAATATAATATATATATATATATATATATATATATATATATATATATATATATATATATATATATATATATATATTTCTGCTTTGGTGTTAAAAAAATAAAATAATAGTTGGCATAAAAACATAATATTCTTATCTAAGAACAAATATTTTTTCACAAATAAAGTTTACAATATTAGAGACAGCAGGAATATAGCATTAGAATTGGAAAACTAAAACAATAAATAATGTTATCTCTTTAATCAGTCACAGTATGAATGGCAATAATGAATATTATCCCTTAATTTAATATATATATATATATATATATATATATATATATATATATATTCTCTGCTTTGGTGTAAAAAAACAAAATAATAGTTGGCATAAAAACATAATATTTTTATTTAAGAACAAATGTTTTTTCACAAATAAAGTTTACAATATTAGTGATAGCAGGAATATATCATTATAATTGGGAAACTATAATAATAAATAATATTATCTCTATAATCAGTCACAGTATATGAATGACAATAATTAATATTATCCCTTAGATGTTCACAATATATGGGTCCAAATTATTCTATTTTGACAGCTGAATATGCCAACTATTAGTTTTATGCCATCTACCCTTGATAACTCACAAAGTCTAGACCACGGAGAAACATGATGTAGAGTCTTTGTTGATTTGATTTTATCCTGAAATTAATATCTGTATTGTCCTTGTGTCAATATATATATATATATATATATATATATATATATATATATATATATATATATATATATATATATATATATATATATATATATATATATATATATATATATATATATATATATATATATATTTAAAAAATTTAATATAATGACATATCTGATAATTTTTTACTGCATATTTGTATAAAATTAACTATTAAGTTGAAAGATATTATCATATAAATCATGTTTATAAGTTTAACATTAAAAAAAAATTATTTGATTTGTTAATAAAATACAATTAAAAAATATAAAGAAATATTTTTTATTGTTTAAAACAACAATTTTGAATAAAATGATAAATTAATATTTATTATAAATATATTTTAATTTTCAAAATATTATAAAACGTAAATATATTTGAATAATTTATATAAATCTTTCTAAAACTCTTCAAACCTCTACCTGCCTCAATACAATATTTTAATTCTACAAATTAAAGAGTTTTTTATTATGAATAAAATGAGTCCTTTAAAACCCTTTTCACCTTAATCCCTTAAACTTTTTACATAAATTTTTCTTTTGTTTTTCTTCAAAATTCTCCCTCCAAACTCTCAAACAATATTTTAAAGGATCTATGTGAAACTAATATGGAACTTGAAATTTTATCATCAGTTATATATACAACGGTATATTTTACAAATCATTATGGTAATCTCTCAATTAATAAAATTGATTTTTTTAATAAATAAAAATAAAAATATGTTTATTTTAATAACACAAGTTATTGAATAAATATATTAAAAGATATTTGCTAAATATAAAACATATTTCTATATTTTAATAAACACAATAAATATATGTATGATAATAAATATTATATATTTTATTTTAAAAGAGTAAATAACTTTTTAAGTTATTATAAAAATAACACTGAGATGAGATGTGGAGTATAAGTTAATTTGCCACTTATTTCAGTACATGAAAATTAGAATTTTACGACGCATTGGTCATGACGGTTGCATGATAACCGCCCTCCTTCTCTAGTCACGATGATGGTTGTCAAGGCGGTAACCGCCATTTTATTTTGAAAAAATTAATAAAAGTAGTGACGATTAGTACTCCAACCGTCCTAAACCCTAGGCTACGAAGGTTATCCCCTCTAAACATTTCACGCGTGAAAACTGTAACACTCTAAACCCCGAAATAGTTAAATCTTAAAATAATTCAAGCATTGATCATAATTCAGGCGTTTAGGATGTCACTCAATATAAAACTGTTGGTGCAAAGGTAGAATAAATGATGAATGGAAATATTCTATTAAGAGAATGACGGCTACAAAACATGATAAAAGTTACAATGATTGTCACCCTATTTATAAGCTAAAACTAGGGTTACTAGAATAGGATAAAATACTAAAATACCCTCTAACAAACTTAGGGGCTAAGAAAATAGTACAACTAATAAATATGAATTACTTCTAATACCATCCCTTAATTCATATTCCATCAAAACTTGTAACACCAATTCCATCCCTTAATCTGAGAAATTGATCAGTCTTGATAGCTTTCGTCAGAACATCTGCCAACTGTTTCTGAGTGCTGCAGTGTACAACTTCTAACACTCCCCTCTGAACTTGATGTCTCAGAAAATGATACTTGGTCTCAATGTGCTTGTTTCTCCCATGCAACACTGGGTTTTTGGCAAGATTAATTGCAGACTTGTTGTCAATCATCAGCTTCAGAGGTTTGTTTACTTTAATCTTCAGATCCTGCAATAGATTCAGAATCCACACAGCTTGACATGCAGTAACCGCACCTGCAATGTATTCAGCTTCACAAGTTGACAACGCCACAACAGGTTGCTTCTTGGAACACAAAGAAATGGGACCTCCCAGAAATTTGAATAAGTACCCAGACGTACTTCTTCTGTCAACTCTGTCTCCACACCAATCAGAATCTGAATAACTCAGAAGTTCTGACTCATCCTTTCTTCCAGAAGGAAATAATACTCCATACTTCAGAGTTCCCTTGATATACCTTAGAATCCTGACTGCAACTTGGTAATGGGACCACTTAGGTTTACTCATGAACCTACTAACCATCCCAACTGAATAGAAAATATCAGGTCTGGTATTGCACAAATACCTCAGAGAAACAACCAACTGTTTGAAGGTTGTAGCGTCCACATCCTTTCCATCAGAGTCAGAATCCAGTTTCTGATTTGTATCAGAAGGTGTGACAACAATCTTACAATTCTTCAGTTCAAATCTCTTCAGAAGTTCTAATTCATACTTAAGCTGATGCAAAATAATACCTTTCTTAGAGTATCTGAACTCCATCCCTAGAAAGTATGTCATTTTGCCTAGATCAGTCATTTCGAATTCATTCATCAGAACTTTCTTGAACTTGACTATCTCCTGTTCAGAACTTCCAGTCAGCAGTATATCATCAACATATAAACATATCAGAGTCATATTTCATTCAGAAGTATGCTGAACATAGACACCGTACTCCATCTCACATTTCTGAAAGCCTTGCTTCTTGAAAAATGAATCAATCTTCTGATTCCAAACTCTGGGCGCTTGTTTCAATCCATATAGAGCTTTGTATAATATGTACACCATCCCTTCCTAATTATTTTTCACAAATCCAGGAGGTTGTGACACGTAAACTTCTTCTTCTAATGGACCATTCAGAAATGCAGATTTTACATCTAAATGCATCAGAGGCCAATTCCTGTTAGCAGCTATTGCAATCACCATTCTGATTGTTTCATGTCTTGCTACAGGTGCAAACACTTCAGAGTAATCCAGCCCAGGTTTCTGTAGAAATCCTCTGGCTACCAACCTTGCTTTATGTTTTCCAATTGAACCATCTGGCTTTAACTTCTGCTTGAAAACCCATCTGACGCTGATGGCTTTCTTGTCTTTTGGAAGTTCTGTCAGCTTCCAAGTCTTGTTTCTCTCTATAGCATCAAGTTCTTCTTTCATGGCCTTCAGCCAGAGCTTCTGCTTAAGAGCCTCTTCTGTACTTATGGGTTCAGAGTCTACTAACATGGCACACTGAATAACTTCTCCTTCAGAGTCTACTTCAGTGTCTTGCAGCATGTCAAATTCTGCATATCTTCTGGGGATGTTTCTGATTCTTTGTGGTCTCTGAACTTGTTCAGAGTCTTGAGCTTCAGAGTTTCTAGCTTCAGATGGTTGACTTCCTCCAGAGCTTTGATCATCTTCAGGGTCTGGCATATTTCCAGAGTCTGAATTGCCACCAAAATCTGGATTACCATCAGAGTCTGGGTCATCAGAGTCTGGATCATCAGAGTCACCTTCATCTTCTGAGTCTTCTCCAGAGTCAGACTCACTATCAGAATCAGAATCGACGTCTTCAGAAATTCTTAATGACCTTTCTTCAGAGGTTCTAACATCAGAATCAGATTGAGACTTATCCCAATTCCAAACTTCTGATTCCTTCACAATCACATCTCTGCTGAATTCAATTTTATTGGTTTCTGGACAATAGAGCTTGTATGCACCTGTACTGTGGTACCCTATCAGAATCATCACTTTGCTTTTATCATCCAGCTTCTGTCTTCTGGCTTCTGGAACATGTTTATAGCAAACAGAACCAAACACCTTCAGATGACTAACACTTTGCTCATCTCCAGTCCACTTCTGTATTGGAACTATTTCCTTCAACTTCTTCGTAGGACATCGGTTGAGTACATACGTTGCGGTGGCAACAGCTTCTCCCCAGAGCTTCTGAGGAAGCTTCTTTTCCTTTAGCATGCTTCTCACCATATCAAGCAAAGTGCGGTTTCTTCTTTCAGCAAGACCATTGTGTTAAGAGGTATAAGGAGCAGTAACCTCATGCTCAATTCCATTCTCCTCACAGAACTTCTAGAACTCTTTGGAGTTATACTCACCTCCACCGTCAGTTCTAAGAATCTTCAACTTCTGACCACTCTGATTCTCAGCCTTCATTCTGAACTTCTTGAATTCATCAAACACCTCGTGTTTAAACTTAATAAGGGATACCATGTCATTCTTGTGAATTCATCAACAAATAACACAAAGTATTTATTCCCTCCAATCGATGCTACTGGAAATGGACCACACACATCAGAATGTACAACTCCCAAGGCATGTTTTGCTCTTGGAGCAGTTTCTGACGCAAATGGCAATCGTGGTTGTTTTCCTTCCATGCAAACTTTGCATGACTTTTCAGGCTTCTTAATTGCAGGAATTCCATGTACCAACTTCTTTGAATTCAGATGTTTTAAGCTTCTGAAATTCAAATGACCAAATCTTCTGTGCCACAGCTCACTCTCCTTCTCAGCACTTGTTGCACCAAGACATTCTGAGTCTGCAGTTCTGACATTCACCTTGAATGTTTTATTCCTTCCCTGTTCTGACTCCATAATCAACTTCTAATTGCAGTCATACAGCTTCAGAAGATTGTCCTTCATGGTAACTGAAAAACCTTTCTCAATTAATTGTCCCACACTCATCAGATTGCTTCTGATGCCAGGTACATACCACACGTTCTGAATCAATGCTGTTTTCCCATTGTTCAGAATCACTCTGAAATTTCCCATACCTTCTGCATTAAGATATTTGTCATCAGCACATCTGATCTTTGTCCTCTTTTCAGAGTCAAAGTCAACCAACCATTTCTTGTTTCCAGTAAGATGATTTGAACAGCCAGTGTCCATATACCACCAGTCTATCAGATCCATATCATCAGATTCAGAGGCCATCAATAGCACAGATTCGTCATCATAACTTCTGGCTATATTTGCTTCTTTTGATTTTCTCTCCTTGTTTGACCAACAGTCTCTAGCAAAGTGACCAAACTTCTTACAACAGTAACATTGGATTTTCTTCTTGTCATACTTCTCTTTTCCCTTCTGAGCATTCTTTTGTCTATCAGAGGTTGAGCTTTCTGACTTTTGACCACCATCAGATCTTCTCCTGGCTTCTGACTGCTTCTGATACCTCCTATCAGAAGTTGCTTTCATAGCCTGCTGCTCTACTTCCCTTTCAGAAGTTCTCTCAGTCATACGTAACTCTTGCGCTTCTAGACTGCTCTGCAACTCTTCAATTCTCATGGTGCTCAGATCTTTGGAATGTTCTATTGCTACCACAATGTAATCAAATTGAGAGGTAAGGGATCTCAATACCTTCTCCATGATTGTTTCTTCAGAAAGAGTTTCTCCACACGCTTTCATCTCATTAGTGATCAGAATCACTCTGGAGATGTATTCAGAAACTTTCTCATTATTCTTCATGTTGAGATTCTCATATTGTTTTCTCAAGGACTGAAGCTTCACCTTCTTCACTGATGCGTCACCACCATAACATCTAACCAGTGTGTCCCACGCAGCCTTTGCTGTCGTTGAATCTGCAATCTTCTCAAACACATTTACATCAACACATTGATGAATGAAGAACAATGCTTTCTGATCCTTCTTCCTTACTTCCTTCTGCGTGTTTTTCTGTTCATCCGTCGCATCTGCTGCTACCGGAACATAACCATCAGTGACAAGATCTAGAACATCTTGAGCACCGAACAGTACACGCATTTGGATCATCCAACGATTCCAGTTTTTACCGTCAAATACTGGAAGTTTGGTGTTCATGTTGCCGTTTCCGTTCATCTTTCTACCTTGCACAGTACACTCAGATTTCTCACAGTGTTTCCCAACCCACAGAATTAAAATTCTGATCAGATTTTGTTCAAGATTCAACACGAATCTAAGAATCAAAATCAAACACACAAGACCTCACGTTCACTCGTGTTTCCCGTGTTTCCCTAATGAATCCGAACCGGAGCTCTAGATACCAATTGTTGGTGCAAAGGTAGAATAAATGATGAATGGAAATATTCTATTAAGAGAATGACGGCTACAAAACATGATAAAAGTTACAATGATTGTCACCCTATTTATAAGCTAAAACTACGGTTACTAGAATAAGATAAAATACTAAAATACCCTCTAACAAACTTAGGGGCTAAGAAAATAGTACAACTAATAAATATGAATTACTTCTAATAAAAACAACACCTATCTCAATTAAGGTAAAACATTCTAATACATTTTTCATCGCATGCTCACCTTCACGTAGGGTATCATCGCAGCGAAAATCACCAAATAAGCACTATAACATAAGCTCATTTAAGTCTCAAATAAACATTCTAATTTAAGTCTCAATAAAATACCTAATTTGAGTTAAAACAATGTGGCAAAAATCTCCATTATAACATAAACTCAAAACATCAAGAACATACCATACGACTCTCAATTAGCAAAACACAAACTGAATAAAATAATCAAACGTTCTCAACCCCCGATGTTACAGGATCAGAGCAAGACTACTAAAATAACGATAAAACTAAACCAAGTAACTCCATGAGCTAACATCCACTTATAAAAACAAACTCTACTGCTGAGTATCTGCAAGATGTCCATGATGGACAACATGAAAGCAAATGGTGAGAAACAACAAGTCAATCTAAACAGTGTAAAGAATTCTAAGATAAAGAATAAACAACAAACACACATGCATTACATATCCATCAACAACATTTTCTCACACCCAAAAATGGCAACAATTACATAATCACGTCCAATCATCAACATCATTAATAATCAACTGCATATGCAGTCATGTATGCAAATGTACTCAAAAACTGACTCATTATGCATATGGTACCATTCTTGAACACTCAGGTTTATCTCGCTCCCGATCTTCACCATAGGACCAAAGCACACCAAATTGTTACCATCACCATAATTAACACTTCACCGATTCTTACCTGAAACTGGCTACTCGCTCTCGATCCCCACCATAGGACCAGAGCACATAAAAACTGGATTGAAGCCCGTACACCATGATGCATAAGGTTCACCAAAAGGATCCTCATACACATCTCACCATTTATGAATCACATCACTCATCATACGTAACAATCAATCCATGTCACAACATCAATAAACAACAACAAACAGTAGCAACTCAGCAAATATAATTTCATAAGCATTTATTCATATTACTTCACAAAAACAACAACACATCATAGTATAACCATAACGATTCGCTAACCGACCACACAAGTCAACACAATTTTTTTCATAATAGGTACATAATTATAATTAAAATAGTTCACCAAGAATCATCATGTGATAGCTCTGCGCGTTAGCTTTCCAACGCTTCAATCAGCGCCTCAATCTGAGTCACGAAACTCAAGTTATGGAGAAAACAATTAGAATTGAAAAATTAGCATTTCAACGATGTCCCTCCTTGCCGAGCAAAGCCTTTCGCGCTAAGCGAGATCTCGATAAGCAAAATATCCTTGCTAAGTGAAAGTCACAAAAACCAGAATCCTCCCCAGTCAAGTTCACTAAGATACACATCCTCTCTAAGCGAACACGTCCAGACTTGTAAAAATACATAACGCGATTTGCCTCTACAGCAACCCCAAAACTGCCCAAATTCAGTCCCAAACATCCCCAAACACCCAAACAATTATATCACATGTTATAGTACCATTAACATAGGTCAAATCATAGCAATTACATTATTTAATTCATTCAATCTCATCAATTCATGTTTACCCCAACACCTTCAAAACCTTCAAACATAGTGGATAACATCAATATCTCAAAACAGAAAATTATACACATATAAGCATACGAAATTCATCATTGAAAAGAGACAACAACATTAAAATATCATATAAATTTAGAATCATTCACATCTCAATATCCCCAAAGAGAGTAAGGACCTCTCGTCTTTACCCTTCATGCAATACACCTAGTGAAAATGCAATGAGTTAAGTTCCTAGTTATTTCACTTGTTATGTTTTTCTTCTTTATCTTATTTACTTGTTATTTATCTCATTCTTTCTTCACCCATCTACAAAAAGGATGGACCCAAATTGAACAAGTCAAATTCATCTCCTAACTCATTTTGCTACCATGAATGAACGATTAATATGTAATCCAACTCACATCAATTGAACGAGTCAAATTTACCTCCCAACTCGTTCTACTACCTTCAATGAACGATTAATTTGTAAGTGTTCCATTCCATTTACATTTCTAATGATGTTTTTATCACCATAGTTGAATTTCGTAGATGTTGCAATTAGGGTTTTTATCCATCCCTTTCTATCATTAACGACTCTGATTTTTATTGTTTTAAATTTTTTTGGTTTAGTATTTTAGGGTTTTGAGCTCTATTGTTTTGTTTTGATTAGGAAGAGAAGGGAAGTATAAGCAGGGTTATGGCTTTTGTATTTAGTATTAGTTTTAGCTTGGGGGTATATCAGGGAAGATATGGTTTTTGTTTTGCATGAGAGTAAGCTTTATCATGATGAAACTATAGGGTTAATGAATAAGATAGTTTTAGCTCACCTGAAAATGCATTCAATTGTGCTCATAGTCCTGCAATGGGATAGTTTGGTGACATTTTTAGGAGGCTTCAAACTTTGTGGCAGCTTCTTTCAAATTCAAGGAAATGGAAAAGAGAATGTGTTGAGTATTTGTTGTTTGTTATTGTTACTGGTATTTTAATGCATAATTTTCTCATCAAATTTAATGATCCTTTGCTGAGAGATAAATGAGTGAGTTATGTGGAAAAGGAAGGGGAATTTATTATTGATGAGGGAGTGCATTGAGGATAAGGGATGCGCTTGATTTGCATTTGATTATAGTGGGCATCAAAATATGAATGCTTATTGTGTTACATGTTGTCATGTTCTAGGTTTTTGTTACTCTACAAAGCTAGATATAGTTCCAATTTTTTTGAAATTTTAAGGTAATACAACACCAATATTAGACATATGTTATTGTACATTCTTTCATGGGCAACAAATTTCCTACACTATTGTTATAACTTAATTATTAGATTGACCATTTGCATCACGATTGAAGCATAAGGCGGTAAGTGCTTTCCATTGTCATAATTCATGAGTTGTTTTATGAAAAGTTACTTGTTATGGAGTGCTTGATGATTGATCAGTTAAGTTATATGGTAGTGGTGATATTTTCTAGTGATCATAATTCATGACCTATTTTAAGCATAATCATCTATCTAAAACAAATTTGAGAATGCTCTAAAGTTGCAAAGAATGAGATATTAGTTTAAATTTTTTCATAGTTTTATTTGTTTATCTCCTTAGGGACTTTATTTAGTTCTTGGTTGAACCATAATTTTCCTTTCCCATTAACTTCGTTGATCCATGGTGGGACATCATTTTAAACTCATAGTATACAAACTATTTTTGAAGCTTAATTCATCAACTTACAAGTAGAATTAAAGAAACATGTATTTGTAAGTTGATTAGTATTTTTAATGGACTAGTTATTGTTATATTTATGATAAAATGTTGTATATTTTTGTGTAACCGGACTTCTAAAAATGATTGTTGCTTTGGTTTTTGTTGCATGCAACTTTTCCCCTGCAGTTGCTTCACTACTCCTTGTCCGTGTTGTTCAACTTTTTTTGTGAATCGTAAGTTAGTATTCTCTACAAACACTTGTGCGTCTTTGAGGTATGATTTCAAGCATCATGTAAAACTAGTCCCGTGTGCTTTTGGTTGGTAGAGATAATGGTGATATTCATGTAGTGTATTGGCCTTGAAACTTGTGTGGTGTAGATGTCCTTTACTTCACCTGCCAGTTATGTTTATATGTTTGTTTTGAGAAGACTTCAACATCATGATATTGGTTCATTATAGTTCGGCGTCATGTAGGGGCGACTAGGGGTGTTGAGAAAAAAAATGTGAAATGAACTGTCGAATTGAACCGGTCGAAACTAAAAATAATTGAACCAATTATAATATATCAAGAACCAGACCACTAATTTAATCATAATTTTCGAATTGAAATTGAACCATGAATAAAATAAACAAAATTGTTTAGAACTAATTTTTTTAGTAAATTATGTTCCTCAGAGGACAAATGTCGAACGCGATGTGCTAGACAACTAGTTCGACAAGTTAAACCAGTATTATAACAATGGATAATGTCTTAGATTTTACAAGATGATGAAGCAGAAAAGGAATAAAAAACACACTAGAGATTGATAATCCAATTCGATGAAAACAACACATACATTTAGAGGGAACTCTACCCAAGAAAGGAAATTCACTATTAGCAGTTTAGTACACTTAGTCTTTCAAGTAATTACAAGCCAATTTTTTTTCAATTCCTATTATTAAAACTACCCAATGACTTTCTATTTAGGAACCCCTCCCTAAATATTAGAATCCATCTCAATTTCTTCTCAATCACACAACTCGTGACTAGAGATTACAACTCAATAATCAATATTGAATATTACAACTCAACTAGACAAACATTTCATGCCAAGTTACTAAAATATGGATGTGTACATAAATATTCTACAATAATCCGGGTATGGAAATAATGTAGAATGCAAGAAACATAATGTTCATAAGCTTATAGACTTAACATCTTGGGACAAGGTTTACAACTCAATGAAACCAAACTTTATGCCTTATGATATGAACTAGGCGCTAGAGTGGTACACATACAAAGACTCAAAAGGAAAACCCTAACACTAGGCATCTTCAAAATATTTACGCCTTGCACATCTCAAAAATGAGGATTGCGTGTCCTTAAATGGAAATGCAATTCTTGGATTTTCTTCTTGTGAATATGTATTTAATTTCATCCAGAATCTTTGCCCAATCTGTTGGATATGATTTGTTCCATAAATATCTCCAACAGAAAGATATGATTTGATTTAATTCAAATTCAAATTTAAATATCATTTAAATTTGATTTGATCATCAAAATTGTCCAACAAATCATATAATCATATTGCTTAATAAAAGTAATAAAATATAACTAAATCTTCAACAAAAAATTTATTCTAATACGTAGCAATCTGGTCTTTTGAGTAAGGCCTAAATTCGTACCCACATGCTCTAACATCGCGTCCAACATGTGTCCCTTCTGCACCAGAAAATCATCTTAAAGCAAGTTGATAAACTTGAACACTTCTCCATGATGTTGTTTTGCAAAATGCAATCATTCCAAAAGGAACAACAATCTCCCCTTTTGTCAAATTATGGCAAAACAACTCTTCAAGATATATATCACTCATTTAATCAGAACAAGTGACATTCAACAAAAGACTATCAGAGCATACATTTTTATCAACAGCCGCTTTCGTCAGAGTTGTACCACAGAAGCAGAAAATCAGTAGCATAAATGCATGCCACAAAAAATAATACTCCAACATCAATCAGACAAACATGCAATCATTCACAACTTAGTCATGCATGGCACTTAGTCAGCTCATAGTTAGTAGAACACAATCCTACCAACTAAATATTATCAACATTCAATCATTCACATACTTAGTCATGCATAAGAAAAATAGTTAGTAGTTATTATCAGGATATGAAAAATACTACTAACACAATGTTCACTCCAAAGGGCCAGATGTCTTGCCCGATGCTCCAGCATGTGAGCACATCATTAGTACTTACCCATATGGTTAGTACTAAACTAATACATGTGTTACCTCAGCAACACCATACTATTCCCCATTTTTCCATAATTTGGAAAAAGGTTAGTACATAAAATAACACCCAGAGGTCAGTCCTGCATAGGTTAGTATTTTAGCACATACACAACATAAACAGGAGAAAAACAACCAAAACAACACCCAGAGATGCACAAGCATTAAATTTTTTTATTCAAACCAGTCTTAAGAGGCGAATAAGCACTTACAAATCCATACCTACTAGTACATATGTTGTACACGATGCTAGAACATCATGATAATTATTGGAAAAACAACCTTTTAGGCTAGCAAGACAAGATAGATTCTAAATAGTTAAGTAAATATTACAGATCCACCAAAACAAATACTTTGAAAGCCTCCACTTAACCCAGTTCTAAGGTTTAATAAGGAACCCCCAGTATTTATCTGAGTCACTCTCTTGCGCGAGATTATTCTTTTTGGTCTTCACCCTAGGTGCTGATATCTTTCCATCCACAGATGTTCCACTTGATAATCCACCAAGTACGGATGCATATGAAGTGTAATAAACCCCTTTTGAGTTATTTCTCTCAACCTTTGTAAACTTCTTAATATCCTTCCTGATATTGATTTCCTTAAAGTAGGAACTCTTCTTTTGACTAATGATGAAGGCGGTTTTTCACCTCGAAAGATAAGAACAAGATAAGAATGAGAGGCCACTTTTCTACAAGTCCCGCTGATCCATATAAAAGGAAGTCTTGACCAAATTAAAATCAACTTTGGCTGAAAGGAGAGAAACTGATTTCCATGTTTGCACGCCTTCCTAGCATATGCAAATGCTAAGGGAACTCCTTAGTATATCAATTAGATTAAATTCATATACTAATCCACAAATGTAGGACACAATGTCTGATACATCTTTCCCAATAGTTAGCCTAAGCTGGTTCTCAGCACTCCATGACAAATACTCACATCTTTAACCTCAGTCACCTTCAATAATCTCTAGTATTCAACATTTCCTTCTATAATTTATCATTATGAAACCTCACCAGTGCTTCAATAATAAAATCTTCTGCAAATTATTCTTCTTCCTCAGTTTCCCTTTCCTTGGTCAACCAGTTGTCACTAGAGGGGACCTTGATTATGTCCAATCAATTAACACTTGTAGATGAAAGTTACACAAACTTTCCTCTATCATGCCCCTTTCTAAATTCCTTTATCATCATATCGTTGATAGAACTATCATCAACAATATTCTTCATTAGCACAACAACTTTCATGATTTCTTTACAAAGCTCCTTCTCCTAACTTCCCTTCAACATCAATTTTTGTTTGAAGCACATACTTCCTATTTTGAAAAATTGTTTCAGGATGGAATGACACATTATCCATGTTAGCAAAGGTGACGTTCACATGAAATATCTTTCCTCCAACCTTTCTCCTTAAGACGAACACAATGTCTTGGACCTCTGGTTCAACATTTGTTTCATAATCCCTTATTCGAACAAACTTGATATCCATTTTAGACTACAAGGACCCATTTCTCATACTTCCTCTAAGTTTTAACCTTAGTCAACAACATGTCATACATGTTGTCTGGCACATCCAAGTTGACATCTTCATTACCCTTTTTATGGCATCGTTAATGATTTGGTTGCTCCAAAATAGTTGAGTGCAACTCCTTTCAGCATATGTACCTTGAGAACCACAAAAGTAGTTCTTCACTTGAAAAACATGAAATAATCTTACATATTATCTCAATCTCAACTCAAGGTCAAATTGCATATGATGAACCACATGCTCCACCATGTTGTCTGACAGGACATCAACACACATGAGATCTCTCTCAATACTCTCATTATCTTTCACAATGACTTTCTCCAGTAGCTGAACATCCACTTCAAATGTCAAATCTCTTCTTGACAACATCCTATGAAGGGCTATATAATTCCACTTCAGAATAGTATCCTCATATAGGAGAGATAAGTTGCCAAGATCAACATCATTAGTAACACCTTCATTGATTGGTTCAGACCCATCATGAGTTTCATGTTTCATAGAATCCTCATCATCACTAACAGAGACATTAACAACATTATCAATGTTGTCATTCCCATTATGATCATTTTCTTGAGTATCCTTGTCACGAGACGTGGTTAAAATTTTCATGATCTTCTTCATCATGATGACAAAAGGTAGGTCTTCAACTTTCACATTCAAGTTACTATTGAGGAAGGTACTTTATTTATCCATCTGATTAAGTTTTAGATTTAGGATACATGTCAGGATAAGTCTCAAATTGATGGTTTCAAAAGTATCAGCATCATATACATTCCCATCTTCTCTAGCGGGTAGCATAGGGCTACCTGATTTGTCAGTAACAACTTTCTTCATAACAAGTCCATTGAGATCAACATCATTTTGGGGAGTCATATCATCTACATATTGTGTTCCCTTGATAAATAATCCATACTCCTTGTTGTTAATAGCACAAACCAGAAGAACACTTTCCTCCATACACCATGTCTCCACATCTTTTACTGCATGCTCATGGTTATTAACGACACCATAGTTGGATAGAATAGTATCATCTTTATGATCATCATTTCCTTATATTTTGAGATTGTGTCAACATGTCAGACAAGATGTCTGGCATATCGCTATCATCAGTATGGCTTCCCGAATTAGTTTCTGGGTCTCTTCACCAAAAAACATCTGAATGAGATGATGATTCTTCATAGGCCCATACATGTTAGGGACATTAATCACAATTCTACCAGTAGTAAGATCAAATTTTTCAACATGTGGAACATATTTCTTGACATACAACCTGGGACTAGACTTCAAGGTACTATGAGTAACACCAATTCTAGATTCACCAAACTCACTATCATGATTTTGGTTATCAGAACTTCAGTCATATGAAAAGGAATTCCATGAATCCTCTTCTTCTCCAACTCCTTCTTCTGAACCGCTACTGTTTATTCAATGTTGGGAGGACTCTAGTTTGACCATCAACCTTCCCTTTAATGACAAACCCTTGCTTGAGTCTCATAAAATCCATATATGATAAATTATAAGTATGAGAAATATATTGAACCATATGGTAGGACATCTTGGTTTGATTGTGAAGGTGGAAAACTTCATAGCCATTCCCTTCTTCATCATTGAGATCATTACATATGTGACAGATCTTTCTGCAACAATTCCTAAGTTTTTGTGTCATGTATTAGTTTCAGTTTCTAACATGTCTTCCATGATTTCTGGAACACGATCTTTAACAATCTACTATGCAGAGGCATCTACCATCTTCATCTTTACAAATTTCCTTCTCATATGGCTATCACAAGGAGCAACAAATTCTCTTTCTCCAATCATTTACCAAATGCAGCTAAGATACCAATCTTCATAAGATAACTCGTTGTGGGAGAAAACAGTAGCAAGGATATTAGGCTTGTCAAGTCAAACTTATTGATGTTGTCTTTAAAAATTCCCATTCCACCGAGGATACAAATTTTCACAGTGCGGTTGCCTACCATACAACTTAGAGGTGAGATACTTAATAAACTAGAACTTATGTTTGACCTGATACTGAAACATGTTACCAGACATTCTGCATTTTGCTTTCTGAATATGAGCAATGCACATTTTCTTTAAATTTTATTGCTCATCAATATATGCATATCTTTTAAAAAAACACCATTATTTCCCTGATCATCTTCACCTTCTTCATCATTCGGAACATTGACGATTCTTCTTTGTTCCCTTGGAACACTTGAGCATTCAACTTAAATATGACCAAAGTCTTTGTAATTCAGACATTGGATACCTTTTCCACCTGTAAGAATAGTTGAGATTTTGTCTTCCACCATTCTTTTCTTTCTGCTGAATGTTCTTGAGAATAGTGGAGACATTCTTCCTAGATCTCTTTTCAAGTTGTCTTAAGACTTCGCTAAACTTTTTAGCAAGCCTGAGATTCTCTTCAGAATTACATTTTACTTGAACATCACAATCTTCATAGCATTCAACAATCTTTAGAGGATTCTTAGCACCATAACAAATCTTTGGTTGATAAACTGCTCCTCTTTCTTTAAAGTTCTCCATCTTGAACAAAATAATACCTCCCTAGAGCTCATCCAAACAGAACAGGGTGTCTACTCTGATGTCAAATAAAATTATGTTCCTTAGAGGACAAATTTCGAATGCGAAATCCTAGATAACTAGTTTGATAAGTTAAATCAGTATGGCAACAATGAATATTGTATTAGCTTTTACAAGATTATGAAGCAAAAAAGGAATAAAAAGAACACCAAAGATTGTTAACACATTTCGGTGCAAACAACACCTGCATCTAGAGGACACTTTATCCAAGAAGGAAAATTCATTATTAGTAGTTTAACACACTTAGTCTTGTGTTGTTCAATGTCTCTTCCTAACACTACCCAATGATTTTCTACTTAGGACTCTCCCTAGATATGAGAATCATTTTCACTTTCTTTTCAATCACATAACACGTGATTGGAGATTACAACTCAATAATCAATGTTGAATATTACAACGCAACTAGACAAGCCTTTTATGTCAAGTTACTGAAATATAGAGGTGTCCATAAAGATTCCGCACTAATCCAGTTATGAGAATAGCGTAAAATGCAAGAAATACAATGTTCAAAAGCTTATAGACTTAACATCTTGGAACAAGATTTACAACTCAATGAAATCAAATTTTATGCCTTATGATATGAAAGGAGGCACTAGAGTGGTGCATATACAAAGACTCAAAAGGAAAATCCTAACATTAGGTATCTTTAAAATATTCACGCATTGCACACCTCTAAAGTGAGGTTTGAGTATCCTTAAATGGAAACACAATTTTGGACTTTTCTTCTTGTGGATCTGTATTTAATTTCGTTCAAAATCTTTACACAGTCTGCTGGATAAGATTTGTGTCATAAATATCTCCAACAGAAATATATGATTTTGTTTAATTAAAATTCAAGTTTAAATCACATTTAAACTTGATTTGATCTTCACAACTGTCCAACAAATCATATAATCATATTTTTAAATAAAAACAATAAAATCTAACTGAATCTTCAATAGAAAATTCGTCTCAATGTGCACCAATCTAGTCTATCGTACCCACTTAGTGTGATATCGCATCCAACATGTGTCCCTTCTATCCTAGAAAATCATTTCGAAGCAACTTGACAAACTTTAACACTTTTCCATGATGTTGTTTTGCAAAATACAGTCAATCCAAAAGAAACAATAGTTTAGAACCAAACCTCAAAATTTAAAATTTAACACTCAAAATATCTCAATTAATCAATTTCGGCCCAAATTTAAACTTAACTCTAAAAAAATAGTTGTCAATTAGATCTCTAAATCATGAACTTCTTGAAACTTTATTGGTTAGAACTAGGGGTGGCAAATGGGCATGCCCGCCCCGTTTAGGCCCGCCCCGCAAAAGCCCGCAAAAAAACGGGGCGGGACGGGGCGGGGAAAGCCCGCGGGCACTGCACTCTTTAAACCTAAAAATACAAAAATTTATGTAAATACACATGCTCGCAAAAGTCCGCGAAAAAAATGAAGCGGGGAGGGGCGGACACATTTGAGGGTGAGGGACTAAATCCTTGGTCCGCCCCGCACAAAAGTGCGGGCAAAACGGGCATACCCAGCGGGCCGAGCCCGTTTTGCCACCCCTAGTTAGAACAATGTTGTGAGAGCAGAATCATATGCATTGTGGTTGTGTTTCTATTTAGATTTGGAAATTTCAAGGATTCCACATTATCAAAAGATAATGTGATATCTTGAAACGGTGTTAAAGGTGGAGGAAGAATTTGTTTGATTATGTTGCACCGCTACCATTATTATAGTTCATTATTATTCTCTTGTTCTAGGTCATTTTGTTGGCTATTTATTTTAATATTTTATAAGTGACTTAATAGAATTGGTATTTAAAATTATATGTTTATTGAGTTTTACATCAATTATGATAAGAAAAAGGATAATTTAACCATTTGATTATTGTGTATGGTTTGGTTTGGGAAAAAGACTTAATAATGGTTCAATTCGGTTTTAAATTAAAAACTGTTTCACTTGTTTTATAAAAAAATTAACAGTTCTGTTCAATTCTTTTGAATCTTTATTACGATTTAGTTTGGTTCAATTCAGTTTTTTTTTTACAAAACTAAACCATGAACAACCCCAGGGATAACACTGTTTATTGAGTTGAGTTACACAGTTTCGTCTGACCTCACTTGTTGTCATTTTTTCAAATTACTATTATTTTATTTTATTATTGTTATTATTATTATTATTCTATTCTTACACATCTTATGTTGGAATTGAATCCAATTAATATATTCTCACTAAGAAAACAACCATGTTCAAGAGTGTTGAGATGAGGAGTTACCCAAACTTAACTCAGTCATGATCCGTGACACCTAAAAACTTAATATGATCACTAATTTGACATTTTGTTTTAGAAGCTAGACATTTTCTAAAAGCTAAACCTCTTTCTCAGTTTCTATTATCCCTTTTTTACATGTTTTTTCTTGTAATTATTTTCTGGTTTTGATTATTTGCTTTACTATCATGTGGCGAGTACACAAAGTGGTGGAGAATAGTTTATAGTATATACAAAATGGTTGTTTTATTTTGAGTAAGTATTAAAAAAAAAGTTGAAAACATCATTGGGAAGGTTACAAGTATATCCTATAAACTATTCTTCCTAACATAAACAATCTGCAAACAGTTTCAAGTGTCACAATTTCCCATTCACTACAATTTAAAACGGTCAGGAATCAGCATTAAAAACAAAACTCCAAATAAAATTCATGAGAATTTGAAACCGTCGCAATCAGTATTGAGATCGAAATTTCAAATAAAATTAACGACACTTTGAAATCATCGCAAATTACAATTTAAGGCATATCACTAAATACCAAAATCGTCATAGTACAGATTGACGACACACACTTTTGTGAAATAATTAAAACCCTCGTGACACAGCTATTCGAACGGTTCAAACCTCCGTAAATTTCCAAAATAACAACACCTCTTTTGTAATGTTATATATATATATATATATATATATATATATATATATATATATATATATATATATATATATATATATATATATGCCATCATAAAAAAGGGGGAGTATATCAAAATTGATTTAGGGTTTTGCACAAGTCTTTGCATTTGGATTAAGCCAAGTGAAAACTTTGAAGAATGAGAGTTACGTCAAATGAGTAGAGGTAACCGAAGGATCATTTGAAAGACTTGGGACAACATTTCACAACAAGGATTCTTCCGAGTGAAAGCTTTGAAGAAAAGATTCTCTGTCAAAGGAGTAGCGATAATTGGAGGATCGAATAGGAAGTCTTGGGTCACTTGATCTTGCTTAAGATCAAGGGGAGAGAAGAAGTTAGGATCAACATCAAACATAGGGTTTGAGATTTGGATTGTTGCTTTTTCTCTTGTATACAACTCTTGCAAAGGTTAATTTCATATCTCAATTCTATTTGGAATTAGGGGCAAACACCAATAACGAGGACAATTGGGAACTTCTTAAACAAATCTTGGTGTTCTCTCTCTCTCTCTCTCTCTCTCTCTCTCTCTCTCACACACACACACACACACACACACACACACACACACACACACACACACACACACATACACACACACACACACACACATACATATTACATTTTGATATTGAACTTAGTGTGTGAATTTGATTAGCTGAGATTCTTGTTTGTGTTGAAGTATCTTAAACTGTTTTTGTAAGACAATTGCAGTCTAATCATTGCAATTTGATTTTCATTCGAAATTGATTATAATTGTGTGATTTTGTTTAAAGATATTTTTTTAAATCATATTGATTCTATTTCTCATCATTAATACACTTTTTGTTACGATTTATACGCATATCCTATTCTTTCATTAACAGTTCAGATAGACGAGTGTTGATCCGGATTTGCTTCCGCTTGCCATAGTAAATATTTCTCAAACAAGAATTTTTAATTGAAGAAAATTTTATTGGCGATCTATTCACCCCCCTCTAGATCGTTTCCCTCTTCTAACAAGTGGTATTAGAGTCTAATTTATCTTGTTCTTCAAATTCGCTTATTAGATTATGGCTTTTGTAATTTATCTTGTTCTTCAAATACCCTTCAAAGTGGTATTGGAGAGAAAGGAATATTCTAATCTCTGATTTAGAAGTTGATGAATATTATCACGTTTCTCATTACAAAATCTCTAAAGCTATGTGAGACTCATTCCAAGTTTCCCATGAGGGTACAAATGAAGGTAAACAAGCTAGAATCAATATTTTGAATTAAGAGTTTGAACTCTTTCATATGAAGCATGGTGAAACCATTGTCGATATGCAAAAGAGGTGCACTCATCTTATAAATCGTTTGAATGCACTTGGTAAGCCGGTTTCCAATGAAGTTTCTACTAACAAAATTTTGAGATGTCTTAATATAGAATGGCAACCTAAGGTTACCTCTATCAAGGAAGCTAACAACTTATTAACCATAGACACCACTACTTTATTTGGAAAGCTTGAAGAACATGAGCAATATCTCATTTGTTTAGAGAAGTATGCAAAGAAGATTAAGAAAGAAAAGAACAAGGACAATGAGCTGGAAAAAAAGTTAATTGCTACTGTGCCTTCTAGTTCTAAGTCCTCTAGAAAAGAGCAAGATGAAAGTGGAACTAGTGATAATGAGAAGCCGAATGATAAATAAATGAGGTTGTTTGTTAAATGGTACCATAAGTACATTAAGAGAAATGAAGTGAATCACTCCGACAAGAATCTCATGAACTATAGAAAATAAAAAAAATTCCTCAAAGCAATATGATAATAAGAAAGGAAAATCAAAGGGACCATGCTTCAATTGCGGAAAATCCCGTCGTTATAAGGCGAATTGTCCATTACTTAAGAAGAATAAAGGAAATGGTCAATGCAAGAAGTCTATCAAGCCTAGAAGAGCATACATAGCTTGGGAAAATGATAGTGAATCCTCAAGTGAAGGTAGTTCAAGTGAAAGTGATGAAGCGACAAATTTTTTCCCAATGGCCCATCATCATAAGAAGAAGAATGTAAGTCATTCTAAATATGAACCTATTGATGAAATATCTTATTCCGAATTACAAATTGCTTTTGAAAATCTTTATGGTGAAGCCATAAATGCTTTTAAAAGATTAACTTCAAATAAAAGAATATTTTCATACTTAGAAGCCAAAGTTTTAGAAATGAAAAAGCAAATGGAATCTCTTAAGAAAACCATGTTAGATGCTTGAAAATTTGATGTTGAGGAAGAGAAATCTTCTTGGTTTGGTTGTGACACTTGTCACGTTTGGAAAAAAGAGGTTATCACTCTAAACACCAAATTTGACAAGGCTTTAGAACCAAAAGTTACCTTCACTATTAATCCTACAAAATTTAAAAGATCTTGAAATGTGTCGTACAAGAAGTAGATTTTTTTTGTAAGGAAATCTAATAGCAAAAGTCACTCTCATTATCACTTGACTTGTCACTTTTGTTGTAAGAAAGACCATACCACTGATAAATGAAAATTTAGGAGATACTTGGTTCTTAAAGGTGTATTTTAATTGTTTCCCGAGTGCAACAATATTTCCATTCACTCTCAAGGACCCAATGAAAATTGGGTTTCTCGACACTGGAAGTTCAAGGCATATGACAGGTGAGATTTCCATATTCATTGACTTCACGGCAAAGAAGACGGGTTATGTGACCTACTAAGACAACAATAAGGGTGATATACTTGGTAAAGGTAGTATATGAGATTACTTACTATTGAAGATTATGTACATGTCACTTTTGATGAATCTTATCCTAGAAATGTTGGGAAAGGTATTTCTTTTCATGATGCAGGTGTATCTTCAGAAGACATACTCAAAGACACCGAAAAGGGAATTGATCAACTTGAAGCGGTGAAACCTGAGGAGGAGGAGGAAGATAACAATTCTAAAAAGGAAAAGGATGATAATCCAACTCAAGTGGATGACATTCTTGTGGCTTTGAGGTCTACCAAGGACCATCCAATCGAAAACATTCTCGGAGACATCACTAAATGCGTGACTACACGCTATAAGTGAAGTAATTTTTGTTATCACTTTGCATTCATTTCACAAGTTTAACCAGAAAATACAAAAGAAGCCTTGATTGATGATCATTGGCTAATGGTCATGCAAAATGAGCTAAATCAATTTAAAAGAAATGACGTGTGGGACCTTGTCCCACCTCCGTGAGGTCATCAAATCATTGGTACTGAGTGGGTTTTTCGAAATAAACTAGACGAAAATGGAGTGATAACTAAGAAAAAAGCTCGGCTAGTGGCTCAAGGATATAATCAAGAGGAAAACATAGACTATGAGGAAACTTATGCTCTGGTTGCCCGCCTCAAGACTATATGCCTTTTACTATATTTTTTTCATGCTTTAGATATTTCAAACTTATGTTGATGATATTATATTTGGTTCTACAAACAAGCAATTCGTCAAAGAGTTTTCAAAGCTAATGTAGGTCGAATTTGAGATGAATCTAATGGGTGAGTTGAATTAATTTCTCGGACTTCAAATCAAGTAGCTCAATAAAGAGACGTTTGTGTGTCAAACAAAATATTGTCAAGAGTTGCTTAAACGCTTCAAAATGGTAGATGAAAAGTCTCTCAAATGCCCACTAACAAGAACTTAGACAAATATGAAAGTGGTAAGTGTCATACCCCGAAATTCACCCTACTTCGATACAACTTTCATCTGATTCATGACCCTACTGCAACTGCATGCTTTCATTATCTCCTCATCATAATTATATTAACTTTCATAACCAAATACATATTGCATGGGATCAAGGCATGATTTAAAAAAAAAAAAAAGGAAAAGGGGGGAAACCGGATTTTGCCTTGCACACTCCAAAAAAAAAAGAGCCTTCTTTGCACAAAGGGTATTTGGTTCCCCCCATTTTCCCACTAACTTTCCCTATAAATAGATGCACCATTCCCCTTCATTTTTCATGCTTTCTAGCCCCCAAAAATGATGAAAAAATATCATTCAACCCTCTTCTCCAAACCTAAATCAAAACCCAAAAAAACTTTTCCCTCCAAAAAGTCACCACCACCAACTTTTTTTTCATTTCACATTTTTTTCCTCAAAATTTCTCACTCTCTAACACTCATAACCCAACCCATTTACTAAGCTTTCACCATAAATATTTTCATCCCAAACCCCTCACTTCACATTCAAGCTCAACACCATTTCTACCTAGCTTTTTTCACATTTTTGTGGGTAATGATTTTAACTTAAACTCTTTAACTTTTTGTTTATTTTTTTTGATTAAAAATGGTTGTTTGTTCTTGGTTGGTCTTTTGAGATGGTTTAGATTCAAGCTTGCAAAAAAAAAATGATTGACTTTGGTTTACTCACCTTTTTTAAAGATTTTTTTTACTCTTACTATCTTGTTCACCTTTTTGTGGTTGCTTTGTGTGTGTTATTTTTTTTCTTTTATTATGAACTTATTGTTGTGTTTGTTTGGTTGATGAGGTCTATTAGATCATGACTATGGTTGTTTAGAGTTGATTAAATCTTCAACGTTTCAAACCTATCTATGGTTGATCAATAGATCATTCATGATACTTTGAGGCATTGATAGATTGCCTCTATTTTAACCATATGAGTCATTTGATGCATAGATGAAACCATGTCTTTACATTAACTTGTTAATCCATTTGCTTATTGTTACTAACTACTAATTAGTAACTCCTAATATTTATATTATTGCAATTTATTTTATTGTTCATTTTATTTCATTTACTTTATGTTTATGTTCACTAACTACTAACTTCTAACATTTATATTATTGCACTTTATTTTTTTCTTTTGTTCACTTTACTTCAAGTATTTTATGTTTATGTTTATTATTATCTAACTATATCATTTACATTAGGCTAACTTATTCACTACCTCATTATCTTGTTAAATAAAAGAGGAATAAAAATAAAAGAAAGAGAATAAATCACTTTTTTTATTTATTTTTTTATACTAATAGATGGTAAGCTATTGTTACAAATCTATTGTTAGTTGATTTTTTAATCATCTTCAATACTTTGCATCAATGATAAGCTATCCCTTAATGTGTCATATTTTAAGTCTTTTTGGCCTAAGAAAATAGTCTTAAAAAATATTCATTTTTGTACATGTTACTAACCACTAATTATACTTCATTAATTTTGTTCATCATTAACCTTTGTTATTGTGATTTTTGTGTTATTGACTTATATTTGTTTTATATCATTTATATTCACTAACCATTACTATTGTGATATTGTTTCTTTTTCTTGTAATTTACTTTTATGTCATTACCTTGTAATTTACATTAAAGTACTCATCATCATCATCATTGTACAAATTCATCATGCATGTTTATTTACTTGTTATTTATTTTATTATCATCAAACATTAAAAACAACAAAAACATGATAAAATGATAAGACAAAAATATTCATTCCACTCTTAATCAACTTGGACTTAGAGGATTTCATTTTAGGACCCTTGCTTGGAGGCATTTCCCTTATCTTTGTGAAACTTTGTAAATGTTGGATTTTATTTGTAACTTACATTCATGTTGTAAGAATGGCATCATGGCACCACCTTAGGGGGACATGTTTGTAAGAACATTATCCTTTGTTTAGCTTAGGTCATTTTTGCACACAAAAGGCTTTCTCTTGGGCTACCTTACAATGAGACTCTTTGATTTCTTGTTGGTTACTTTGCATTCATTTTGCATAAGCCAAATTTCATAATCAAAATAAAACAAACCCTTGATTCAAATTCAAGTGGCATTTTCATAATCAAATTCAAAACACTTAATAATTACGATTATTATCGTGCACCACGAGCCTTAAGTGGTGGAGAATGAGTGAGAATGGAGCATTCCTACCCTTACTCTGATTATTTTGGACGCAAGACGCTTGGTTTGTTGTCTAGAATAATCACCTCCGCCCATAGACTTTAGTACAATATAATCACAAACATTCTTTCATAAAAACCTTATTCAAGGTAAAAATAATACAACTCATCAAACTCATTTTGTGCCTTAGGGCATCATCCCGAAAACCCTTTTCTCAAAGGTAAAATCAACCAACACACAAATATTTTCTACTCCGAACTACGGAGCTCTGATTCCTCATCCCCGAATGAGTGATACGTAGGCACAAGGGCCACAATCCTTGGTGAGCGCTATAAGAACAAAAACACCCTCTTCTTTTCACACATTTGAAAATAAAACAGTAATAGATAAATCCCATGTATGTAAAACAACCCAAATGGTTCCCATGGAGTATCATGGACGTAAGGGGTGCTAACACCTTCCCCTTACGTAATCGACTTCCGAACCCAAATATCGGTTGCGAGACCGATTCCTTATTCTCTTTTAAGCGCTTCTCGTGCGCGTCTCTTTTCCGAGGGTTTTATCGACTATTTCCCCTCTCCTCTCCGATAGAGGTAAACTAAATAAAATTCGGTAGCGACTCTTCTGACTTTGCCTCTCTTTGGCTTCTCTTTAGTCCCGGTTTCGTTATCGTGAAATCCCGGTAGCGACAGCTGGCGACTCTGCTGGGGACCAAAAAAATCCCTAAGCAAGTCTAGCCTAGTTTGGGTTGTTTCCTCTTTTACGTACGTGGAGATTTATCTGTTATCTTTTTTTCTGTATATATTGCTTTCTTTGCTAACTCGTGCATATTTTCTTTGTTTACCTGTTGGTCCGAAACTCTGACTCAGTGACGAAGAATTTTTGGAAGCAATAATGATTGCAAAGAAAAAAACCTTGTGTGAAGGACTCCCCACCCGAGTCTGAGAGTTTGCTTGAGATAGGAGAGGTTGAGTAGTATTGATCCGCGAGGTTCCTTCCTTGTTAGGATCGTACGAGAACCTCACTTAGTGGTAGATTCTCTTAAGGGGATTGATGACCGTCGTGCTTTCGGCGTAAGCATCTTTTCTTTTACTAGAGTCAATGACCCTAAGACCCCTTTTAGAACCTTTAAAACTATGGCTAACCTAGACCGATGGTCGCATAGTATAGGCCACCGAGGTGCCTTCCTCGTAAGGGTCGATACGAAGATCTCACTTAGAGTAGATGACTTTGATGGAGCAGTCGCCTGGCAAGTAAATTGACATAAGCGGCTGACAGTCAAAAAAGTCCATGACTCTAGGGGCAGTGTCTTAAACCCAATTTTCCAAAAGCCTTAGATCACACAAAGCGAGAACCTTGGTTTACTAAGCAGTCATTATTAACTCCATGCTTCGTCACGATGGTCCAAAACCACGAACCCATGCCTAAAAACCTGTGGAAATAATAAACCAATCATTCATTCATACATTCATTCATCATCAAAATAATAAGCAAAGCTCTTAAAATTTTCGTTTGTTCAAACGCAGAATTACAAGACTATTTTTCGACACAACCATGGATACTTCAATAAAAAAGCACTTCTTCTTTCCGCTTCAAGAGTCCCGATATCAGGTCATTAAAGATCCTCTGTTCAAAGGTCGTAACTATCAAAGACAACAAGTTTAGAGCCAATTTTGGGAACATCATAGATCTTCTAACTGAGAAGGTTGACTATTGTGCTATCACTACAATGTCCCAATACTATGACGTTCCTTTAAGATGCTTCACTTTCCCCGACTTCCAAATCTCTCCAACCTTGGAAGACCTCAAGAGACTCCTCAATCGACCAATCAAGGAATACAACCCTTTCCCAAAATTGGAAGAAGGATTCTGTTTGACCGAGCTCTCACTCATCTTGGGTATCAACACCAACAAGTTAGTGGACAATTGGGGCGTTAAAGGATCCCTCAAAGGTTTAACTCAAAAGTTCCTAGAAGCCCATGCTTGGGAAATGATTAAAGAAGGAAGACCCGACTTTTGTAGTGCAACCTTGGAACTTTTGATTCATGGAATTGTCCTCTTCCCAAATCTGGACAAGTTTGTGGATCAGTTAGCAGTTGAAGTCTTTTTAACAAAGAACCTGGTGCCTTTTCTACTTGCCAATTTCTACCATACCTTCCATACAAGGCATGAGAAGAGGGGAGGTACTTACCTTTGTTGCGCTCCTATGCTACATCTTTGGATGAGGGCCCGCATGCCTCAAAGTGGACCTTTCGCCGAAAACAAACTGACATGGCCGCAAAGGTTCGCATCTCTCTCTGCCAACTCAATTATATGGTACAAGAGGGAATGGGATATAAAGGATGTCATCGCAAGATGTGGAGAGTTCTCTAACGTACCCTTGATAGGAACACAAGGTTGCATCAACTACAACCCTGCTATACTCAAGAGACAACTAGGGTACGCCATGACAAGTCCCCCCGAGGAAAGAGATTTCATTCCATTTGTCATCAATATCATGGATCCGCTTGATTCGAACGTGAAAAGAGTGAGAAAAGCTTGGACAAGCATAGTTCGTATTAGCCATGAATGGGGCAAGAAAAATATCCTAGCCAAGGAACCCTACTATGTGTGGGTAAAAGATAGGGCTAGGGTGGTTAAGATGCAGTTTCTGTTTGATCCTTCTTCATTCCCGTTGATGTCTGAGCCCGAGCCTATCCTACAAGAGGACATGGACAAACTTACCAGCCAAATCAAAGAGCTCGAGTTGGAAAACACTCAACTACGAGTCGAACTCAATCGCGCCAAGGAACGTAACCATGTCTTGGAGGATAAGGGTAAGCAAGTCTGTGAAAAATTTGAAGATAACAAGAAAAGGCTCTGATTAGCTGAGGGACAAAGAGTTTGGGTTGGTGGAGCTTTACAAGGAGATAATTCTGAGCTAGATTTCCGTAACGAGGAGTTGGATCGAGCATCCCAAATCATCAAGGACCTTGAAAATACTGTCGAGAGGTCTAATGCCATGAAGAAAGAAGCGAGGGAAGATTACGAAGCCCAGATTCTCGAACTAAGGACCACTCTAAAAGAGTATAAGGATTTGCTAGCCAAGGAGCAACTAGAGAAATAAAAGATTCATCGAAGCTTCATGCGTGAGCAGTTCAACCTTAGACGAGCTTGCGAGCAAATCAAGAACTTGAAGAGGGGAATCTATGACCAAGCCTATGTAGAATTGCAAAACAACTGCAGACATTGGGAGGAGCGTTGCTATGAATTCGAAGCTGCCATTGTTCAAAGGGACGAAATCATCCATAATCTCCAAGTCCTTTACGAAGAATGGAGGGACAAGTACACCAACATGACAGTATTAACCAATTATGCCCTTCAAGACTTTCCTGACAAGTTGAAGGAGGCAGATCTGATCATGTGCCCAGATAATACCCCCAAAGAGGTCTACCACTTCGTCAAGTTCTGCAAAAGAACAATGGCCGAACTCATCACCGACATTGAGGCTCTCCGCAAGTCTCAAGGGGTCACTTTTAGGGTGGATATCTAGTTGGTTTATTTGCTTCCATTACTTGTATTTTGCAACTTCTATGTATTGTTGTCTATTTTCCCTTCAAAGGATGAATGAAAGTTGCGATTTTTCTCTATTGTGTTTTCCTATTTCATGATTGTGAACGAGAATCGTCAAGTAGTTGTTGCAATGAATAAACATGAATAACTAAAAAGAGCTTTGCTTTAACAAAAAATTTCATGCATCATATGCATCTTTCGAAACACAAAAACAAAAACAAACAAAAAACAAAAAAAAAACTCATCCATCCACCCTTTTTTTTCAGAACCACTCTCCAAAGCTGACTTTTCGGTACGATACACGAGGACATCGACAAGCTGTCATGGAGCAACTTCAAGAGAACCAAATTGTCCTTCAGGAAGAAGTATCCCAAATGCGGTCCCAAATGCGGCAATTGATGAAGACTATTCAAGCAGTCGCAAGAGGCCAGGAGGTTATGGCAAAAATGCAAGAAGAAATGAATCAACGTGCCAGTACTACCAATCCTCCTACCCCTCAAACGATCGAGAATCAGACTCCAGTTCCTCAAGCTGATCCTCCAATTAACATTAATGCACTCGGCGGTATTCCAAACGACAATCCTCGTCCTCATGCTCTTGAGACAGACAACCAACTTGATGCATTCTTCAGCCCAAGGGATGCTTCTCAGGATGACGCCTTCGGTTCCGCAACCAACAAGGTGGAGAGGAAGGTAAAGGCTATCGAGGAAAAGCTCAAGGCAATGGGGAGCACTGACATTTTGGGCCTCGATGCGGCAGAAATGTGCTTAGTACCTGGGGTCATCATTCCGGCCAAGTTCAAAGTTCCGAACTTTGAAAAATATAAGGGAAATAGCGACCCTAGGACACACATTAGGGCATACTGCCGAAAGATGGCTGCCTATTCCAGCGATGATCAACTTCTAATGCATTTTTTCCAGGATTCCTTCAGTGGGGCATCTTTGGATTGGTACATGCAACTCGAGGGCAACCATATTCACACCTGGAGGGAAATGGCCGAGGCATTCCTCAAGCACTATCAGTACAACACTGATATGGCACCTAATCGCACGCAGTTGCAAAATTTGACTCAGAGGTCTTAGGAGTCCTTCAAAGAGTATGCCCAGCGGTGGAGGGAATTAGCTGCTAGGGTACAACCCCCATTGCTAGAAAGAGAACTGGTAGACATGTTTATGGGAAACTTACAAGGTCCATACCTTGATAGAATGGTAGGGAGCACCTCTTCAGGCTTTTCTAACCTGGTCTTAGCCGGTGAAAGGATAAAAAATATGATTAAAATGGGAAAGATCCAGAACTCTGCCAGTACTTCTAGTGCATCGAAGAAACCTTTTGTTCCCTATGGTAAAAAACGAGAAGGCGAGACCAATGCTGCCTCCATCATTCGAACAAGAAATCCCACTTATCCACAAGTAGCTGCCATAGCTCCCGTCCAACCAAGTCAACAACAACCATTTGCAATTCCTGTTCAAACTCAACAACAACAACGATATCAACAACAACCGCAACATCAGCAACCACAATATCAACAACAATAAAGGATGCGGAGGCCCGAGAGAAGATTTGACCCAGTTCCCATGCCTTATAGCCACATTCTACCATATTTATTGAGGGGATCACTTGTGCAACTAAGGGAGTTAGGACCCCCACCAGCGGTTCTTCCTCCCGGTTATGATGCAAATGCCCGCTGTGAATTTCATTCTGGCGCTCCCGGGCATTCGATCGAGAATTGTAAAGCATTAAAGTACAAGGTTCAAGATCTTATTGACTCTAAGGCAATCACGTTCGCCCCCAAGAGGCCGAATATGAATAATAACCCGATGCCCCCTCACAACAATGCATCGGTGAATATGATGGAAGCTGACAATGGAAGGAGATTGATGTCCTGTGTGGACGAGTTAAAAACACCACTCATCGAGATCAAGAATGCTTTGATGAAGAATAATACCTTTCCCATCTATGGTAATGATTGTGAACATTGTCTGATTAACCCGCAACAATGTAGAACATTGAAGTCTGTCATACAACAATTAATGAACCAAGGGATCTTGGTGGTAGACTGCCCATCCACAAAGGAAGATGTGTCTACCCTCGAGATACCATACGACGAAGTCCCTCTGTAACACCCGAAAATTTGCCCTCCTCATTCATGCATTCATTTCATATTGCATTTTATCATGTCAATCAGAATTAGATCCGAAAAAAAAAAACGAAAAAAAAAATGAAAAAATAAAACGAAAAAAATAAAATAAAATAAAATATTTTTTTACAAAATAAATAAATAAATAAATAAAATATAATAAAAATTTTTGGACTTGGGTCTCTCTCATTTGAGCCCACAAAACCATGAAATTCAGTCTATAAATACCAAGGCTTCACTTGAGAAAAAGGAAGAGAAGCAAAATACTCTGAGGTTTCCTTGGAACAAAACCCTGGACAAAACCTGAAGAGAAACCTGACAGAGAATTCAGAGCAGCCTCTAAACCCTGAAGGGCCTCACGGGTGCAACTCAATTTCAATCAAGCTCTCCAATCAGGTTTGCCCTATTCCCATTATTTTACGCCTTCAATTTGAATGTTTTAAATGTGTGATGTATTATGAATGGGTGAAACCTATGCCTTGAATGTTTAATCACATGATTTCTGAAGTGTATGCCACAGGGTTTGAGGTTTCTGAAACCATACTGTTATTCATGAAAAAAATGTTTATCGTGTTTCACTAACCCTTTTGTTGAGTTTTTGTGAGGGCTCACAGACTCTTGCAGAGATGGTTTGCGTGGTTTTCCCACTTTATTTGTGGGATACCCCCTGGAGGTTCATTCCGATTACCTGTACTGACTCACTTTTCTTTGATGGCATTAGCTTGGGAGGTCCCTGGGTTTCTTACTCCTTTAATTGCTGTTACTTCGGATCTTCATCCGTGTGGTACTTTTACCTATTTTCCGCATTTTATCGCTTTCTTAGCTGGAAGACCTTGATAGGAGGCATTTGTTTTCTTTTGTTTATTTACTTCTGAGCCCCTTGTTGGCACATTTACTTTATACATGTTTGTTTTGTATGTGTTTGTATCCCTGCAGGTAGCGCGGTTCCTTCATCAAGGACTGCCTTTTTGCCCTTGAGCATCCCAAACCCTAAAACCCAAAGCAACACGTTAACTCCTTCTACTACAGGCGAGTAAGTCTCCAAAGGTCGAGCATCCGGTAGATTGCGTAGTGACGTCGTTCGTCCAAAACCCAATCCATAACCCCATAGTTAGCCGAACTACGTTTTGCTCTGATTCTCATTCCAGATGAGATACGTAGGCATAAGACGCGATGTCTTAGCGAGCACACATCCCCCAACCCATAGGTCAGCCGAGCTACGAAGACTCTGATTCTCATATTCAGATGAGATACGTATGCAGTGGATGCGACATCCGCGCGAGTCATTTTCATTTAACCCTTTTTTTTGGTAAACAGCACAAGATAAACTCACACCCTTTAGACAAGAACTACAAAAGTGGATCCCGTAGAGTACTACGGATGCGTAGGGGTGCTAATACCTTCCCTTCGCATAACCGACTCGCGAACCCAAGATTTGGTTGCGAGCCCCCGTCTTGTCCTTTCCTTTTTCAGATTTACTTCGAGCGTTTCCTTTCCCTCCTTTGGGATGAATAACGCACGATGGCGACTCTTCTGTCATTTTCCTTCGCCGGTTGTTTTTTCGCGCACTGTATTTTTCAGGTTGCGGCAGCTGGCGACTCTGCTGGGGACTAAGAAGTTGACCTCTTGCTGGTCCATCTTCCCTAAGCGAGTCCCTCCTAGCTTGTGTGATTTCTTGTTTATTGGGTGTTCATGCTTTTGTACATTTATTTGCTTACCTGCTTGCATACATCTGTTGTATCTATTGGATCTGTTTGTTTGTTTGTTGGGATGGGATGTTCTATGAGAGATAAGCCCATTACCCAGGCTTGAGTGTACACACAGGTTTTAGAGTGGATGATCATGAGGCTTGCGTGGCATGTTGCTACGTTAAGTCGTTCGTGAAGAACCACACTCAGACGAGGTTTCTTTTGGATATATTATGTCCTACGGATGTTCCGTAACGACATGGTGTTCCTTTAGAAATCGTCGACTCTGGTGACCATTTCCCGAGAACTCAGTTGAGGCCTCTCCTCCGAGACGTGATTATGTTAGCTCTGGTGGGCGCATTCTCGCTGATCAATCCGAGGACCCCGAGACTGGGAACTTGCTTTAGGATGTCCTGTTGAGGGGAGTCAGTGGAGGTCTTTTATCCCGTAATAATGCCAAACCTTTAGTGGTAAACGTATTATTCGCGACTGAAGGGCTGAAGCTGACGAACTTCTGTTCTTAGAACCTACCAGTGAGGGGTGGGCTAAATTCAGGAAACCTTAACCTCCAACCAACCCGGTTTTCTGGAGCAGAGCTTTGATCTTGTATTATATTCCTCAGTGAATTTCTCTCCAGGCAGTGCAACCTGACAGATGTTCAAGCGGATCCATCAATTCTGATTGACATGCCTTTGCATTGCATAACATCATCTGTATATTTGCATCCAACATCTCATGCTTATTCATTTGCAGGGTATTCCCTTTCAAAATGGGGGTGCCTTAAAACTGAACAAGCAGTGCATCGCATATCATGCATATTAACCCTTGTCTGTTTTGCAGGTGTCACCGCAGTGTCTAATGTTTGTTCCCTGTATCAGGCAGTTATTGGTCCCAAGCGAATTCACAGATACCCGACAAAGGAAAACCGTCCACGACTAGCGATGGACCAAGTACAGAAAGAGCTAGCTGATATGCGTGAAAGGATGGATCAGTTCATGACATTGATGACTGGTATGGCAGCAGGTCAAGAAAAGCTGAGGGAATTGGTTGGGCAACCGAGGCCTGAGGTGGAGATACTAAATGCTGAGGGAAACCCTGGTAACCCTGGGAACGCTGATAACCCTATGAACACTGGTAACGCGGGTAACGCAAATGCTGATGGAAACCCGGGTAATGTTGGCAACACAGGGAATGTTGGAAATGGTATTGGCGGAAGGTACAATGTGAATCAAGGAATTCGGATTAACGGACACCCCGTTACTGAAGATTATCAGTGTGATCAATTTTCTTTGCACGACGAGGCCCTCGAGACCACTCGCCGTATGGATGAGCTTGCTGAGAAGCTCAAATCTTTGGAGTCTCAAAATTCCTTAGGCTTTGATGTCACAAATCTTGGTCTGGTTCAGGGAGTAAGGATTCCTCACAAGTTCAAACCCCCTACTTTTGAGAAATACAACGGGGCTTCTTGCCCACACACTCATCTCCAATCTTATTTGGGAAGGTTGGGAGCTCACACGGAAGATGAAAAGCTGTGGATGTACTATTTTGAAGACAGTCTAACTGGAGCTTCTCGTGAATGGTATTCTCATTTGTCTCGTACTACCATCAAGAGCTGGAAAGACTTGGCAGAGGCTTTTGTCAAGCAATATCAATACAACTTGGACATGGCTCCAAATCGGACCTTGTTGCAAGGTATGTCCCAGACTGCCAAGGAGACCTTTAGAGAATATGCTCAGCGTTGGAGACAGATTGCTGCGTCCGTCCAACCCCCTATGTCTGAAAGGGAGATGGCAGACATGTTCATGAACACTCTTCAAGGCAATTATATTGAGAGATTGGCTGCTTGCCCGTCAATCAGCTTTGCAGAGATAGTAATTGCTGGAGAAAGAATCGAGAGTCTGTTGAAGATGGGCCGAATTCAAGACAATAGTGTTTCCAACCCATCAGGTCCCAAGAGACCGTTTGCTGGTAACGGTCAGCGAAGAAAAGAAGGCGAGGCAAGCGTTGTGTATGCCGGCAGAGGCAGGAGTAAAGGACGCTCTAATTATTATCAAGATCAAGTGGCCGCAGTCACTATTCCAACACCTGCTCCTCAACCGCAATATCATCCACAACAACAACCCAGGTACAACAATCAACAACAAGGAGGTAATCCGGGTCAGCAGAGACACTATCAACAAACGTCCAAGGCAGACGGACCGGGTCATCGAGCCAATCCCAATGCCTTATTCAGTATTACTTCCCAAGATGATTGACATGAATCTGGTTACGTTGAGAACTCTGGCCCCACCAATCAATCCCAATAATTTGCCTAGAGGTTATGATGTCAACGCCAAATGTGCTTTTCACTCCAACGCACCTGGCCATACTACAGATAATTGCAAGGCTCTCCAGTTAAAGGTACAAGATTTGAGAGATGCCCAGGCTATCAATTTTGCTCCGGTGCCTAATGTTATCCAGAACCCGATGCCGACTCACGGCGGGCAGAGGATTAATGCTGTTGATAGTGGGGAAACTTTGAATTTGGTTTCTGATGTGACTAAGGTGAAGACTTCGCTATCGGTGGTTAAAGACCGACTTCTGAAAGGACAGATTTTCCCGGGCTGTGGGGAAGAATGCAGAAATTGTCAAGCTGACGAAAACGGATGTGACAGTTTGAGAAGGGGTATTCAGCAGCTGATAGATGAAGGTTGTCTTCAGTTTGATCAGGCCCGTCCGGTGAAGAATGATGTATCGACGGTGACGTTTTATTTCACTCCTGAAGAAATATATGTTCCCGAGAGACTCGCTCCGACAACAATATATTTCCCAGAAAGTACAGAACCAGCAGCGGTGAACATCGAAAGTTCAGCACCAGTCGCAATTTACTCTGACAGCCCTCAACCGACTTTGGTTGGTCCAATCACCATCACGGTACCAGGACCTGTTCCGTATGAGAAAGACAGTGCTATCCCGTGGCACTATGGGGCTGATATCTACTGCCAAGGGCAGAAAGTTAACGAAGAAGACATTGACATTGGTAGCTCCGCTGTAGACAATGTTGGAGGGGTTGGTGGCTTCACTCGCAGTGGACGCCTATTTGCACCATCAACATTACGCACGAATACTGAAGCCGAGGCAGCTGCCAAGGCTAAAGGGAAACAGGTATCCACCGAAGAGGTTACTACTGAGGAAGATCCTCCTAAGACCGCATTCGAGAAGGAAGTGGATGAGTTTATGAGGATTATCAAGAAAAGTGACTACAAGGTAGTCGACCAGCTAAATCAGACACCCTCAAAGATCTCCATTCTCTCACTATTGCTGTGCTCTGAGGCGCACAGAGCAGCCTTGTTGAAAGTACTGAATATGGCCTATGTTCCACCGGAGATAACTGTTAACCAGCTGGAGTCGGTAGTTTCCAATGTAAACGCTAGCCGGGGGCTAGGTTTCACCGATAATGACCTGACGTCTGAGGGCAGGAATCACAAAAAAAGCCTTGCATATCACAATGGAGTGCAAAGGGGTGGTGCTTTCCCATGTTTTGGTTGATACAGGCTCTTCTCTGAATGTTCTTCCAAAGAAAGCCTTAACAAAGTTGGATTGCGATGACACCATCCTGAGGCCAAGTAACTTAGTTGTGAGGGCTTTTGACGGCTCTAAGAGAGCTGTCTTTGGCGAAGTTGAGTTGCCAGTTAAGATTGGACCGCAAGTGTTCAAGAGCACCTTTTATGTGATGGATATCCAGCCTGCCTATAGTTGTCTGCTAGGTCGGCCTTGGATTCATGTTGCCGGTGCTGTTACTTCTACCCTCCACCAGAAGCTCAAATATGAACTAGAAGGTCAGATCGTCACTGTATGTGGTGAAGAGGATATTTTTTTTAGCCACCTGTCTACATTTAAGTATGTAGAGATGGATGGCGAGATGCATGAGATGCTGTGTCAGGGCTTCGAAACTACAAACATCAATGAGGTCGCGCCCGAAGCTGTCTTTTCACCTGAGTTTGAGAAGGTCGGGACTTCTATCTCTTCATACAAGCAAGCTGTCGAAGTGGTTAAAGCTGGTAATGCCCAAGGCTGGGGCAAATTTGTGGAGCCAGTCATCAAAGAAGACAAGTTTGGATTGGGGTATGCTCCGGGATCTCAGAAGAATGAAACCGGTACTCTCTCCAGCGGGGGTTTGGTTTCCCCCCACATCGTCAATGCTGCAGATGAAGACAAGGCTGACAGCGACTGTGACTTAGATAGCTGGATTCGCCCGTGTGTCCCGGGAGAAAAGCTCGACAATTGGTCGTCTGAAAAAACCGTCCGGGTTACTCTACTGAAAGAGTGATTTTTATTGTTTTCCTTTATTACATGCATAATAAAGTCTTACACTTTGCCCAAGGTGTAATGACTCATCTGTAGGGCCATCCATTTAGTTACATTTCGCAATTATTTTTATCATCAATAAAGGACGGCTTTTGCAAACAATTTTGTGTTCTCTTTCTTTCAGTTTTTTCTACTTTTACAAAAAAAAATGGCAATGTTTCTTTTTTTCGTTTTTTCTTTCTTTCAAAAAAAAATCTCTCATTCTAAGGTAAAGCATGATCCTCCATCATGCAAAGCTGATCACCCGGATCTCACTGCTAACGACACTGCTATGGCCAAGTATGACTTCGACAATCCTATCTATCAAGCCGAAGAAGGGGTTGAGGAAGATTGTGAATTGCCTGAAGGGTTAACCAGATTGTTGAAACAGGAGGACCGAGCTATTACACCTTATCAGGAGGTGGTTGAGACCATCAACGTTGGTACCGAAGACGACAAGAAAGAGATCAAGATCGGGGCCAGTCTACAGGCCGAGAGGAAAGACCGTTGATCATGTACTTGACTGTGTTAGAAAGGTCAATGGGTTGTGTGCTCGGTCAGCATGACGAGTCAGGTCGAAAAGAGCATGCAATATACTACCTTAGCAAAAGTTTACCGACTGTGAACAAAGATACTCATTGCTCGAGAAAACTTGCCGCGCTTTGGCATGGGCTGCTCGCCGACTAAGACAGTATATATTGACTCACACGACTCCATTGATATCAAAAAGGGATCCAGTCAAGTATATTTTTGAAAAGCCAGCACTTACCGGAAAGGTTAATAGGTGACAAATGATACTGACAGAGTATGACATCCAATACACTTCACAAAAAGCCATCAAGGGAAGTGTCTTGTCAGACTATCTTGCAGAGCAACCGATTGATGATTACCAACCTATGAGGTTTGACTTTCCTGATGAGGACATCATGTTTCTCAAATCGAAAGATTGAGAGGAACCACTCCCGGAGGAGGGGCGTGACCCTGAATCCAAATGGGTTATGATGTTTGATGGGGCGGTCCACGTCAATGGTCGCGGAGTTGGTATATTGTTGATCACACCGGAAGGGGGTTCATATGCCATTTGGTGCCAGAATAACTTTTCCCTGCACCAACAATGAAGCCGAATACGAAGCTTGTATCCTAAGACTTGAGGAAGCTGTCAATATACAGATTAAAACCCTGGATGTATACGGGGATTCAGCTTTGGTCATCAACCAAACCAACGGGAAACGATATACACCTCAGCCTCATCTGGCTCCTTATAGAGACTACACGAGAAGATTGTTAATTTTCTTTTGAAGAAAACCAACTTGCTGATGCTTTGTTTACCTTGTCTTCGATGATTAAGGTGCTATGCTGGAACTACGTACCCAAAATTGACGTATCTCGGTCAGAGACGAATGAAGAAAGCATTTGGTCAGAAAGCGCGCCCTCGGGGGTATCAAGTCGGTGAATTGGTACTCAAAAGATTTCTTCCTCCCAACACAGATCACAGGGGAAAATGGACACCGAACTATGAGGGTCCGTACGTGGTTAAAAGGATTTTCTATGGCGGAGCTTTGATGCTAACAACCATGGATGGCGAAGGATTCCCGTCCCCTATTAACTCAAACGCAGTTAAAAAAAAAATACTTCGCATAAAATAGACCCGCTGGACGATAAAAAGAATAGTCCAGGCAAAAAAAGGGCATCCCGACGAACAAAAAAAAAAGAGAATAAAGAGGTTCGGGCAAAAATTAGGGATATAAAAAAAGAGTACACCCGGTGAGTCGAAAATCCAAAAGGGCGGCTCAGGCAAAAATGGGTATCCTGGTGGATTGAAAACCCGAAAAGGGGGCAATCCAGGCAAAAGTTAGGGAATAAGCGAATGACTGTGATCTGAGTTCATCAGTGTTATATCACCGTTTCATTCAATCCGACAATCTTCGAAGGTTAAAGATCGACTAATCATCCACTTCAGAAAGCAAGATGAGCAGAGGGTCTTGAGGACATACGAGCCATAGCAGAGTCGAAACTCAGTGGGACCCCGTATCCCCGTTGTCATTAGGATAGTTCTCTTTTTATAGCGATCACCTCTTTTCAGGGATCAGCTTCCTGATACCCTCGCCTATTCCTGGCACAAATTTTCTCCCCAGTAAGAGTCGAATAATTCAGTTAAAGAGCCTCTTTATTTTTCATTTATCAGTTTGTTTGCAAAAATGTCCGAATTTTTGATAAAACATATTGCATATGAACATAATGGTGGCTTTTGCAGATGATTTGCACAGGAAAACATTTAAAATTGCTTTGAATGTGCTTAATCCCGAACGGTGAATTCAAACCGAGTAATTCCCCCGAGGCATACGTGTATTTTTGGTTGCAGGTCACAGGAACCGGATGCCAAGTCATGAATCCTCATCCCCAAGCGGTTGACAAAGTCTCTCCTCAGCAGAGCATGTTCCCCAACAGAGTTGACAGTATCCAGACTGTCTATCCCCAATAGAGTTGACAGTATCCAGACTATATATCCCCAGAGGAGTTGACAGTGTCAGACTGTATCTTCCTAGCAACAGCGGAGTGGTTGCATAACCAACGGACAAGAGGGTGGTGTTCCCAGTGTTCATCTCATCCCCAACAAATTATTTCTAACAGATTTGTTCTAATCCCCAGCTTGAGGACGATTAGCAAGTTCATATCCCCAGCAAAGGTCGTTTCCTACGATATTTCCCTAGGAAGTGTTTTCCCCACAGACTCTCCTCACAGAGCCTCGCCGAACAAAGTTTCCATAGTTGATACTCCCCCCGCAAGGTCAACTTTTCAAGCAGCCAATTTATTTTTGGTGGCTCATTGGTCCCGGCAGACGGATCATTCCCCACAGAGCATTCAAGGATTGATACAGCGATCTGTTCCCTACCGGAGTTTGCTTCCCCAAGCAGATTTCTTTTTACACCATGCATAACATTTGCATTTGCATGCATATCATATCAAGCATACACATAAGCTGATAAACAGGTTCTTCCAAGCAGACTGAAGAATTACTTTACAACCAAGGTCATGAGATCCAACCAGAGGATCAAGCGTGAGTGATCCAGCCTGAGGGTCATTTCGAAGATTCAGCCTGAGAATCGTGTTCCAGTGATCCAGCCTGAGGGTCATTTTGAAGATTCCCCAGTGAAGTCGCCTACAAGCTTTATTTCCCCAGTAAGTCTAATTGAGGAGTCGTTACAACATGTTCTAGCCCGAAGAATATGTACGAAGCCCAAAAGTGGAATGTGCTCGAAGCTGCATATCTAATATGAAGGTTGGGTGTAGATTTCAAAAGAGGGTCAACCAGCGCATGCCTCAGATGCGGGATCCTAATGATGGGAATTTATCATCAAAACAATCCAGATCTAGCCAGAAGATCGAAATAGATTCAGCCAGAGAATCGAAACAATTCAGATCTAGCCAGAAGATCGAAGTAGATTCAGCCAGAGAATCAAAGGAAATAGATTCAGCCATAGAATCGAAACGAAAGAGATCTAGCCAGAAGATCGAAGAAGATCTAGCTAGAAGATCGAAGTCAGGTCTAGCCCGAAGACCGGAAATAGATTCAGCCAGAGAATCGAAACAATTCAGATCTAGCCAGAAGATTGAAGTAGATTCAGCCAGAGAATCAAAGGAAATAGATTCAGCCAGAGAATCGAAACGAAGGAGATCTAGCCAGAAGATCGAAGAAGATCTAGCCAGAAGATCGAAGTCAGGTCTAGCCCGAAGACCGGAAATAGATTCAGCCAGAGAATCGAAACAATTCAGATCTAGCCAGAAGATCGAAGTAGATTCAGCTAGAGAATCAAAGGAAATAGATTCAGCCAGAGAATCGAAACGAAGGAGATCTAGCCAGAAGATCGAAGAAGATCTAGCCAGAAGACCAAAATCGTATCCAGCCCGAGGATCAAAATTAATATCCAGCCAGAGGATCGAAACTCCAGATTAAGCCAGAGGATCGGAAGAAAAATAAACAGCACGGTGTATTTCCGCGTTTTTGAGGTGTTCTCGGAGCGCAAATTTTCGGTCTATCTTTGGTATTCAATCACTGCTCACCCCGTTTGTCTGATAAGCTGTTCGCTTTCATCCTACTCGGTTTAGCTGATGATTGAATAGGGGCAGCTGTAACACCCCAAAATTTGCCCTCCTCATTCATGCATTCATTTCATATTGCATTTCATCATGTCAATCAGAATTAGATCCGAAAAAAAAAACGAAAAAAAAATGAAAAAAAAACGAAAATAAATAAATAAATAAATAATTTTTTACAAAATAAATAAATAAAATATAATAAAAAAATTTGGACTTGGGTCTCTCTCATTTGAGCCCACAAAACCATGAAATTCAGTCTATAAATACCAAGGCTTCACTTGAGAAAAAGGAAGAGAAGCAAAATACTCTGAGGTTTCCTTGGAACAAAACCCTGGACAAAACCTGAAGAGAAACCTGACAGAGAATTCAGAGCAGCCTCCAAACCCTGAAGGGCCTCACGGGTGCAACTCAATTTCAATCAAGCTCTCCAATCAGGTTTTCCCTATTCCCATTATTTTACGCCTTCAATTTGAATGTTTTAAATGTGTGATGTATTATGAATGGGTGAAACCTATGCCTTGAATGTTTAATCACATGATTTCTGAAGTGTATGCCACAGGGTTTGAGGTTTCTGAAACCATACTGTTATTCATGAAAAAAATGCTTATCGTGTTTCACTAACCCTTTTGTTGAGTTTTTGTGAGGGCTCACAGACTCTTGCAGAGATGGTTTGCGTGGTTTTCCCACTTTATTTGTGGGATACCCCCTGGAGGTTCATTCCGATTACCTGTACTGACTCACTTTTCTTTGATGGCATTAGCTTGGGAGGTCTCTGGGTTTCTTACTCCTTTAATTGCTGTTACTTCGGATCTACAGTTGTCTGCTTGGGAGGCCTTGGATCCATTCGGCTGGTGCAGTCACTTCAACGCTCCACCAAAAATTGAAATTCTTAGCTGATGATAAGCTAATTGTTGTCGAGGGTGAGGAGGACATTATGGTAAGTCACCTCGCATCTTTCCGATATGTTGAGGGAGAAGGGGAGATAAGGGAAGTCCCATTTCAATCATTTGAAGTTATCAATGTTGAAATGGTTTGCCCAGCAAGGGGTGAATCAAAAGATGCCGAATCTCCCATGGCATCTCTTAAAGACGCCCTGACAATCATAAAGGATGGACACCCCCAAGGATGGGGAAGATTGCTTAAACTCCCTGCCAACAAGGACCACACCAGTTTGGGATACAACTCCCAGAATTTGAAGAAGCCCGCGCCGATAGCTACAAGGGGATCAGTGCTCCCGCTGTCCGACAACTTCTCAAGTGCTAGTTACCTGGATGACAATCGTATTTGTGCCGTGGAAGAAGAAGAAGAAGAAGATGATGGCTTGATCTTCACAAAGACTGATGGAAACGGTGCTACCAAATGGACCGAGTTTGAAATACCTAAAGTGACTTTGATCAAAATGTAATTCCCAATGTTGTTTTCCTTCCTTTTTATCAAAAGAACCCATGTCAAGCCCAAGGCATGGGGGAATCATTTGTAGGGCCTCATCAAATTTCCTTATTAATCATTAATGAAAAAGGATTCATGTTCGCAGTCAATTTTGAGATCCCTGCCTTTCATTTATTTATTTTACTTTTTTTTGTGGCATTTTTCTTTTCTTTTTTTAAAAAAAAAAAAAAATCTTTTCAAATCATCCTTTCTTTCATACCAATAAAAGCGTGAACCTTAAATCATGCAGATCATCCTCGACAACCACCAATGACAATCCTGCTACAGTCTCATACGACTTTGACAACCCGATTAATCAAGCTGATGAAGAGTGTGAGGAAGAGGCCGAACTCCCAGAAGAATTGGCAAGGCTGCTCAAGCAAGAGGAAAAAGTCATCCAGCCGCACGAAGAATCAGTGGAAGTGATTAATCTTGGGACAAATGAGGAAGCGAAAGAAGTCCGAGTCGGCTCCGCTCTACAAGACGAGGTGAAAACAAAATTGATTTAGCTCTTAAAGGAATACAAAGATGTGTTTGCATGGTCATACGAAGATATGCCCGGCCTCGATACTGACATTGTGGTCCATCATCTACCCCTTAAAGAAGAATGCCCTCCAGTAAAGCAAAAACTACGAAGAACCTGTCCTGACATGGCTATGAAAATCAAGGAGGAGGTACAAAAGTAGCTCAACGCCGACTTCCTAGCGGTCTCCAATTATCCTCAATGGATAGCTAACATTGTGCTTGTACCTAAGAAGGATGGCAAAGTAAGGATGTGCATAGATTACAGAAATCTAAATAGAGCAAGTCCCAAAGATGACTTTCCACTGCCACATATTGACGTGCTAGTAGATAATACCGCCCAGTTCTCTGTTTTCTCTTTTATGGATGGTTTCTCCGGTTATAACCAGATCCGCATGGCTCAAGAAGATATGGAGAAAACCACTTTCATAACACCATGGGGCACCTTCTGCTACAAGGTGATGCCTTTTGGATTGAATAACGTCGGCGCCACATACCAACGAGCCATGATCACTCTCTTTCATGATATGATCCATAAAGAGATTGAGGTCTACGTCGACGACATGATAGCTAAGTCTCAAACCGAAGAAGAACACCTTATCAATCTAGAAAAGTTGTTTGAGAGGCTGAGGAAGTTCAAATTGAGGCTTAATCCCAACAAATGCACATTTGGTGTAAGATCCGGCAAATTGTTAGGTTTTATCGTCAATCAACGTGGCATCGAAGTAGATCCCGAGAAAGTAAAAGCCATACAAGCTATGCGTGCACCCAAAACCGAGAAGGAAGTCCGAGGATTCCTAGTGTAAGACCCCCATTTTGTCCCTAAGATCCCTCGTGGCATCATATCATATCATTCATTGCCTCAAGGATCATTGCGCACCTTTGCTTGCCTCCTAGTGGGTGGGCTATCTTGTGAGTATGGTTCTTGATCACCAAGCATGTATTGCATTTGTATATCATTGCTTTTCATTCGTTTACTAACCAAAAGTACAAAAATATTGTCATCTAACCTTGTTACTTGCAGATGAAGCAAACTAGGTCAAAACAGTCAAATCATTCATTGAGCAATGGATGGTGGCCTTTCTTGAAGAATTTGGGCACCATCATCATTCATCAAGAGTTCATATGAGTTGTGATATCATTTTGAATCAATACCTCAAGTGGTAGAGGCTTGAAAGTCATCAGAACATGGCTCAGTCAACCAAAACCCTAGCAAAGTCAACTGTGGTCAACTGTGCATTTAATCAGGGATTTGAAGGTGGGAAATGGTTTGAGAGGTCTCATTCATGTCCATACAAGCCTCATATAACATGTCAAACATCATCATTGAGGAATTGGAGGTCAGACAAAAAGTTTCCCAAAATAGTAATGACCTGTAATTTTCAACTGCCAAAAATGGAAAGTTCTTCTCCTCAAATTTAAATCATCATACAAGCTTCAAATGGAATTTTGTCCAACATTAAAGTTGAAGATCTTGCTCTTGCATTTCCAAAAAGTCCAAGAACACGCATTTCTCATATGTGGTTGGCAAGTTATGATTAAATCATTTTCAGGAAAAGTTGAATTTCAAAGTGGCATAACTCATGAACCATTTGGCCAATTTGGGTGATTCTTTTTTGAGCAAATCCCATTTGACATGTACTATCATAATGCATCATTACATTTCATCAAAAATCATCACATAAAAAGGTCATTTTTCAAGTGTTCATTTTGCATTTTGGTGGGAAAAATAGTCAATTTGAAAAATATACATGATTTTCACTCCAAACTACTTCCAACAGCTCATAAACTGAAATTTGGATTTGCTTCAAATGCATTTTTACTGTTCCATTGGTCATTTGTGCATAAGGTCATTTTGGCCATTTAACATGATTTTGCATTTTTCACTAATTCACTTGATTTGGCTAAACTTGATTAACAATTGAATTAAGCCATGGTATATATACTTAATCATAACAGAAAATCGAAATCCACATTCATTTTCTCATATCCAAAATCAAAATTCTCTCAATTCTCTCAAATTCTCTTCCAACTTTTTTTCACTTTTCCTTCGAATTTCATCTTTCTTCTTGCTCGTGCTTGTGCAATTCATCATCTGCAGGTACTATAGAAGATCTGTTGAAGGAGAATCGTGGAAAATCTTGAAGAATCTCCACTGTTGAACATTGATGCTTGCACATGGCAGTGGGAATTTCCAAGGGAATCGAGCTGTGCTGAGCTGAAACTTTGCTTCCATACACCTTCCTCTTCATCATAGATCGTCTGTTTTCACCTTCCAAGCTTTGGATCCAACAAATTCAGTTGCTGCATCTTCATAAGGTTAGAACTCGACCTCTCCAGTTCTTGAAATACTTATGTGCATCTTGTAGATCGTGGAACATAGGTTACACTGCAACTTAGATCATGAATTTTCATTAGGTATTGATGAAGTTATGTGGATCTGAATTTTGCTATGTGAAACTTATTTAGCTCGATCTGGTTAGCATGAGTGAAATTAGGTTAAGTGCTTGCTGATTTGATGTTGTGCATGATGAGACGTTTCGATTGGTATACTGCTTGCATGATTTTGTGAAAATTTGTTCATGAGGTGATGAACACGCCAAGAACATTAGGGTTTGCTTTCCAGATCGTGTCCAGATCCCTCTCCCCGTGTTTTGCATGATAATTTTTGTTTCCCTTCATGAACTGGTCCACTTGTCCATTGCTGATTGGCTTTTTCTTTGATTAAATGAAACGCATCGTTTCATAGAGGCGCGCGGATTCAAATGTTCGCTGATATTACAACAATGCCACTGCATCCAATTAATTCATTTTAATTGCTAAATGTTTATTTCATTTTATCATTAAACTTCAAAAATTCATAAATAAGTCATGGATGATCCAAATTGAGTGGGAATTTTTGCATTCATCTCCATTTTTCATCTAGTTTTTATAGGCATGATAACACAAATTGTGCACGGTTGGTTTTTAATTTGGTCTAATGTCTTTGATCATGTATGCTTTTTGCATAGGTTTTGCCATTTCATTCATGAAATCTTGATGCTTGCTCCAAAATGCTTGAAATTTTATATGCATGATTTAGACTCATTCCTGGTCATTTTGGTATATGGTTTGCTATTTTTGAGTTTCTGGATTGGGAGATATGATGTGATCTTCATGAGTGTAACAATGTGTGGCATACCAATTTTTGTTCATGTTCTTGATTTTATTTTCCATGCTTATGCTATGCCAATTGCTCTAAATTTTTGCATGTGATTACTTCTGTATGTCTAGTGTGAGCATGATTTTTTGTAGATTCTTTAGATCCATTTCCTATTTGATTGGATGTTTCTTTGCTGTTTAGTCATTTTTGAACTTTTGTGGAGTGATCAACTTACATGACTTGTGAAATTCTCATGCCTTATCATACGAAGCTGAAACTTTGTGAATTGGTTCTTAACATGTTTAACTTCATTTTGGCTTTAGTGTGGTTCATTTACCTTGTGCCAATTCTGTTTTGCATTCATTTGAAGTTGATACATCATTTGGGGCCTTGTTTGAGTTTGTTCTTGCATGCCATGACTTCATGAATTTAATTTCCATACTTCCTCTGGTCCAAATAGCATGAAATTTGGTATGTTGCTCATTGAATATGTTCTGTTTAAGCTTGAATTTTTTGGGAATTTATTGAGCTATTTTGGTATTGGTTTGATTGTGATCATTCTGTTTGCTCCAATGTGATTCCAAAATGCATAGTTTGACATGTTTAGCTTATGAAATGGATTTGGTGCATAGTTTTGATGTGAGACCAATTGGATTCTACTCTTGTTTGATAAATCTTGATGTTGATCAATTTTCACTTGCTGTTTGGAATTTTTTACCTCCTTTTGACCCTAGGCTTGTCCTAGTGGTCTTACTTCTCATGTTTGAGTTTGTTTTTTCAGGTTAAAGAAGCAATTGCTTTAAGGAGATTAATTCAAGTTGATTGATTTTGGTTTATTTGATTATCATGAACTAACTTGGTTTGTTTTGTAGGATGCTAACTCATTTGATTTGAGTTTGTGCTTTGCACATGTGATTGATTGTGTTGACTATTGGTTCATAACTTGTCTGTTTTGACTTTGTGATTGGTATACTGATTATATTTGATTGATTTCAGGTACCATAGCAGCTTTAGTTCCCTTGAGAACTTGCTATTGCTTTGCTTTGCTTAAGCATTGAGGTAGACTCTCTTGTCTCCATGTAGTCTGGAAGACCTGGCTTGTTACTTAGCCAGGCAACTGTCTGAAGTCCTCCTTAAGAGGCAATGTTTGTGATTGTTTAACTTTGTCCCCAAGCAGGTAAAGACCTCATATGATGCAATTGGTAGACAAAAGAGATATGTAGCCTATCTCCTACTATTATGTGAGTCACTCACCTTGCTCACACCACATGTGTTGATGCATAGTGAGTAAAAACCCAAGATCTATCGAGTCTAACTTGTGGAGAGAGTTCCATCTTTCTGAACTCCCACACCTTCTGATATTCAATGCTCTCCCTGACCAGGGATAAGAGTGATGAGGCACACCCCTCATATCCTTTCATCTGCTTCACCATGGCTCTCAATGTCAAGGTTAAGAGCACCATTTACCCTATTCCAATTGACTTTTTAAGTCTAACCCTTTGATTGAGCCTAATTGTTTGGTTATAGTGAGTGCTAAATGACTTTGTTTGATTGATTGCTTGTTGCATTTGTACATGCTTGCTTGCTTGCCTTTGTGCATTTATCATCATTGATTGTTCATTATTGCATGATCATCATTGCATATCTTTGTGATCCATGTTTGGTTTACCCATTGAGGACAACTGTAAGTCCACTCATTGGCCATTGTTCCTATGATTTGGAAGGGATAGAGTGCAAGACCATTTCACTTGGTCACTCATATCCATTGCTTAGTGCGTTGTTTGTTTGTTGTATGTGAGGATGCAATTATAAAACCATGTTGTTGGCATTTGTACTCCCATGATCATCCTTTGGAGGTTGGTATAAGTCCAGACAGATTGGCATCTGATATCCATGTTTTGTTTTACTTTAGGAGATTGGTATAAATCCATTTATTGGTATCCGACATCCGCTTTTGCTTTGTGAGATTGGAGTAAGTCCATTGATGGCATCCGGTATCATTGTTTTGTTTTAGGAGATTGGTGTAAACCCATTTATTGGTATCCGGTATCCTCTTTTGTTTGTGAGATTGGTATAAGTCCATTGATGGCATCCGGTATCACCTCGCTTTTATTTGTTATTGCTCAGTTTGCTTATTCCTAAGGACACACTTGAATCATCTTCTATATGATTTCAAGAGGTGAAGCTTTCTAAGAAGTTTTACATTCCACTATCCACACCCTCTTTGTCCTAAACCTTTTCACACTTTGGTTTCAAAAAAAACTTTGACTTGTTGTGCAAACATCTTCATGTCTTTTCAAATTAGAAACCTGGACCCTAAGTCCTTGACTTTTCAAACTTCATTTCATAACACTTCTTTGAATCAATCTTAATCATACCTTGACTATATTTTGTGAATAATCATAATCAATTAACTTCATCCATTCAATTGTTTTGGCTTTGTCCATTGTTGATATGTTTCATACATTAGCCATAGGTTTCAATTACCATAGTGGTTGACGTAAATCTTACCTTATCCTTAGTGAGTTGATTGTAAGTCTTCCATACTTATTATAGGGTTAACCCCTCACTAGTATGTTGAAGCCGTCCTCGCATGGTGGATTGTTGATTCAGGTTGAGTGTTCTCCCATTGGTAATGAAAAGCCTTAGTGCTTGTGTTTAAAATTGAACTCACTAATTTTTGGAAATCTTTTAGCCGAACTACGGCGTTTTGATCCTTACCTTTGATGGAAGGTACGTAGGCAACGGGTTCATCCGTTCAAACACAAAAATAACTAACTTGTACATTCTTTTCTCATCATCCCATTCATGTTTGCACAATATGTCAAAACAAATAAACATTTTTTATACAACAAGTGTGAAAAGGGATCCCTAGGAGTACCTAGGACGTGATGGGTGCCTAACACCTTCCCATTGCGTAATTTACCCCTTACCCAGATTCTCTGATCTTTTTCATTAGTTTTCTACGTGTAAAACTTCTTAGGTTTTTGTTCGCTTTTTAACCAGTCCTTAGGATAAATAAAAGTGCGGTGGCGACTCGATTCATTGTATACTTTGCTTATGGTTTAATCAATAAATCATATAGCGACGAATACACCGCTACACCTAGGTAGATTGAACTACATTGCTAGGTTCATATCTCACCTCACTGCCACCTGTGATCTAATCTTCAAACTTCTCCGAAAGGATCAAGCCATCATTTGGAACGATGACTGCCAAGGCGCATTTGAGAAAATAAAGGAATATTTGCAAGAGCCTCTTTTGTTGATGCCTCCTGTACCTGGTAGACCATTAATCATGTATCTCACCGTTCTTGAAGGATCAATGGGTTGTGTCCTCGGCCAACATGACGAGACTGGTAGAAAAGAGCATGCAATATTCTATTTGAGCAAGAAGTTCACTGATTGCGAGAGTAGGTATTCGATGCTTGAAAAGACTTGTTGCGCACTAGCATGGGCTGCCAAACGTTTAAGACAATACATGCTCACTCATACGACATTGTTGATCTCTAAGATGGATCCTGTCAAATACATCTTCGAGAAGCCGGCTCTAACTAGTAGAGTAGCCCGATGGCAAATGGCTCTGACCGAGTACGATATCCAACATGTCACTCAAAAGGCCATCAAAGGGAGTGTATTGTCTGATTATCTTGCACAACAACCCTTGGAGGACTATCAGTCTATGTGTTTCGAATTCCCCGACGAGGATATCATGTTGATTAGGGATTGCAACATCCCCGGTCCCGAGGAAGGACCCGAGCCTGGATCCCGATGGACCATGGTTTTTGATGGAGCTTCTAACGCTCATGGCAATGGCATTGGGGCAGTAATCAGTTCTCCAACTAATTTCCACCTCCCCTTCACCGCCCGATTATGTTTTGAATGTACAAACAATATGGCCGAATACGAGGCTTGTATCTTTGGTATTGAAGCTGCTATCGATCTTAGAATCAAAATCCTGGAAGTTTATGGGGACTCAGCCTTGGTAATCAGCCAAGTCAAAGGAGATTGGCATACTAGAGACCATAAGCTCATTCCTTACAAAGAGCATGTCTTGAAACTAGTCCCCTATTTCAATGAAATTACATTCCACCACATCCCTCGAGAAGAGAATCAGCTAGCTGACGCTTTGGCGACTTTGGCATCCATGTTTAAAGTTAAGTGGAAGAACGAAGCGCCATCCTTTCACCTGAACTACTTGGACGAACCTGCTTACTGTCTGGCAGCAGAAGACGAAGCTGACGGTCATCCTTGGTTCCATGACATCATGAAATTCTTAGAGAACTAAGAGTATCTTGCGGACGCATCTATCACCGACAAGAAGTATCTTCGAAAACTGTCATCCAAATTTTTCTTAAGTGGAGGGGTATTATACAAGAGAAATTATGATTCTGTTTTGCTTAGATGTGTGAACAAGCAAGAAGAAAACCAGATTATAATGGAAATTCATGAAGGATCCTTTGGGACGCATGCCAGTGGGAGTACTATGGTGAAGAAAATCTTAAGGGCCGGATATTACTGGATGACTATGGAGATTGACTGTCATCGCCACGTCCAAACCTGCCACAAGTTCCAGATCTATGCTGATAAGATCCATGTGTCGCCAATGCCTTTCAACGTCCTAACATCACCTTGGCCTTTCGCCATGTGGGGCATTGACGTGATCGGACGCATAGAGCCAACTGCCTCGAACGGACACCGCTTCATCCTTGTAGCCATTGACTATTTCACAAAGTGGGTAGAAGCAGCCTCGTACGCCAATGTTACCAGACAAGTGGTGGCTCGATTCCTCAGGAAAGAAATCATTTGCCGTTATGGGGTCCCCAACAAGATCATTACTGATAATAGATCTAACCTCAATAATAAAATGATGAAAGAGCTATGCCAAAATTTCAAGATCGACCACCACAACTCATCGCCTTATAGGCCTAAGATGAATGGCGTTGTTGAGGCAGCTAACAAAAATATCAAAAAGATCGTGCAAAAGATGGTGGAAACCTACAAAGATTGGCACGAAATACTCCCATTCGCATTACACGGCTATCGTACTTCCGTACGCACTTCCACTAGGGCAACTCCCTTCTCCCTTGTGTACGGCATGGATGCGGTCTTACCAGTCGAAGTAGAGATTCCTTCCTTAAGGATTTTGACAGATGTTAAGCTTGATGAGTCTGAGTGGGTACAAGCTCGATTTGATCAACTAAACCTCATTGATGAGAAGCGCTTAGCAGCCATCTGCCATGGCCAACTTTATCAAAAGCGCATCAAGAGGGAACATGACAAAAAGGTTTTCCCCCGCAGCCTAAAAGCTGGAGACCTCGTATTGAAGAAGATTCTTCCAATCCATACTGACCCAAGGGAAAAATAGACGCCAAACTATGAAGGTCCGTATGCTGTAAGAAAGGTCTTCTCCGGAGGAGCCTTGATCCTCGCAACTATGGATGGTGAAGATCTTCCATCCCCGGTGAATGCGGATGCAGTCAAAAAATACTATGCTTAAAAAAATAAAATATATAGCCCGATATGTTGAAAAGCCGAAAGGGAAACTTATGCAAAAATGGGTATCCCGGTAGACTAAAAACCCGAAAGGGCAGACTAGGAAAAAATTAGGGATTTAATAAGAGCAAGAGGCTGCATCCCGTAAGGAATTCTTCTTCATTCCTTGGCAGGTCAATTATGTGGGTCCCAAGCAAGCCAATCCTATCACCCTCCTTCAAAAAAGAAATATCAAAGGACGACCAAAGGCATGAAGACTATAGTAGAGTTAGAATCTGGTGGAAACTCGAGATGTTTCATTGCCATTACAATTATCATTTTCTTTTCACAATCACCTCTTTTAGGAATTGCTTTCCTTTGTACAAAATTCCCTACTTGTGGAATCACTTGTCAATAAAAATCAAGTTCCCTCACATATGTTCCATATTTTTACTTTTCCTGCTTTGTCTGTGAAATATGACCTTTCTCTAAATAAGATTAAATGAGAAATTTTCGATTAAAAGACCTTTTTTTTTTCAAAAAAAAAAAAACTATAAGGAAGACAATATCGAATTATATTCTTTCTAGAATTTTGCTAAAGGTAGTCAAAACACATTTCCAACTCAAGAGTGCCACATAGTTCTTTGGACTAAGCCGATCATTTCTCCCCCTAATGGGAATTCCAAAACATTACATTCAGCGCCTGCTTGGACGTCGAACTTCAATTTCTCAAGTATCGGAAAGTCAGTACGATTCACCCAATCACCCTTTTTAAGCCCAATCACCATTGACATTCCCTAAACACACTCCTCCGCAAAGCCCAAACATGCTTGGCATAACTTGCAGACCATGCATTTCATATATCCCCCATGAAAGTCCAAACATGCATTGGCATACATAACATCACATCATGAGTATCTCCTTAACTTACTAAAATTAACTCGTCAGAGTTCGAAATTTCCCAACCGTTGTTAGGAATTTTCCCCAATAAACTTTTTTTTCATCAACCCTCTGATGACGACATTTTACAACAATTTCTTTCCGTCAACCCTTTGACGAAGACAAATTACCTTTCCGTCAACCCTTTGACGAAGACAAATTACCCTTCCGTCAACCCTTGGACGATGACAAACTCTTTTCCGTCAACCCTTTGACGAAGACAAATTACTCTTTCCCGTCAACCCTTTGACGAAGACAAAATACCTTTCCGTCAACCCTTTGACGAAGACAAATTACCTTTCCGTCAACCCTTTGACAAAGAGGAATTACCTTTCCGTCAACCCTTTGACGATGACAAAAATTTTCCATCAGCCCTCTGATGACGACATTTTACAACAGTTTCTTTCCGTCAACCCTTTGACGAAGACAAATTACCTTTCCGTCAATCCTTTGACGAAGACAAATTACCTTTCCGTCAACCCCTTGACGAAGACAAATTACCTTTCCATCAACCCTTTGATGATGACACCCTTTTCCATCAACCATTTGATGATGATCCCTCGTTGGAAATAAAAATCCCTATAAAAATCCAACTACCCAGTTGCAGTCCCACATGCATTGCATGCATCAATTCATGCATGATTTTTCCCTTCGAAACGAAAAGTTCCACTAAAGCCCAATCATATTTGGCACAATCTATAGACCGTGCATTTGCATACCCCAGCAGCCCGAGCATACTTCGGTATTCTGCGTACACCATAACATACATTGCATATCATACACATCATGACATAACCATCATACATCTGAACCATGTCCTCCCCACATGATACCATAAACTATCCTCAACAGATGATTTCATATCAAATTTATTTTCCACCACATGAACAATCTTCACAAATACCCATCACTTCATATCACATTCATTTCATTCCCAGCAGGTTGAATTTATGGATATTTTTATTTATTTAATCCTCTCTTACCTTGGATGTGTGGAAGCCGTTGCTATCTAAACATTCAGGTTCGAGAAGATTAAATAGGGGCAACTGTCATACCCCGAAATTCACCCTACTCCGATACAACTTTCATCTGATCCATGACCCTACTGCAACTGCATGCTTTCATTATCTCCTCATCATAATTATATTAACTTTCATAACCAAATACATATTGCATGGGATCAAGGCATGATTTAAAAAAAAAAAAAAAAAAGAGGAAAAGGGGGAAACCGGATTTTGCCTTGCACACTCCAAAAAAAAAGAGCCTTTTTTGCACAAAGGGTATTTGGTTCCCCCCATTTTCCCACTAACTTTCCATATAAATAGATGCACCATTCCCCTTCATTTTCCATGCTTTCTAGCCCCCAAAAATGATGAAAAAATATCATTCAACCCCTCTTCTCCAAACCTAAATCAAAACCCAAAAAAACCTTTCCCTCCCAAAAGTCACCACCACCAACTTTTTTTTCATTTCACATTTTTTTTCCTCAAAATTTCTCACTCTCTAACACTCATAACCCAACCCATTTACTAAGCTTTCACCATAAATATTTTCATCCCAAACCCCTCACTTCACATTCAAGCTCAACACCCTTTTTACCTAGTTTTTTTCACATTTTTGTGGGTAATGATTTTAACTTAAACGCTTTAACTTTTTGTTTCTTTTTTTTGATTAAAAATGGTTGCTTGTTCTTGGTTGGTTTTTTGAGATGGTTTAAATTCAAGCTTGCAAAAAAAAATGATTGACTTTGGTTTACTCACCTTTTTTAAAGATTTTATTTACTCTTACTATCTTGTTCACCTTTTTGTGGTTGCTTTGTGTGTGTTATTTTTTTTTCTTTTATTATGAACTTATTGTTGTGTTTGTTTGGTTGATGAGGTCTATTAGATCATGACTATGGTTGTTTAGAGTTGATTAAATCTTCAACGTTTCAAACCTATCTATGGTTGATCAATAGATCATTCATGATACTTTGAGGCATTGATAGATTGCCTCTATTTTAACCATATTTGGGTCATTTGATGCATAAATGAAACCATGTCTTTACATTAACTTGTTAATCAATTTGCTTATTGTTACTAACTACTAATTACTAACTCCTAATATTTATATTATTGCAATTTATTTTATTGTTTATTTTATTTCATTTACTTTATGTTTATGTTCACTAACTACTAACTTCTAACATTTATATTATTGCACTTTATTTTTTCTTTTGTTCACTTTACTTCAAGTATTTTATGTTTATGTTTACTATTATCTAACTATATCATTTACATTAGTCTAACTTATTTACTACCTCATTATCTTGTTAAATAAAAGAGGAATAAAAATAAAAGAAAGAGAAGAAATCACTTTTTTTTTATACTAATAGATGGTAAGCTATTGTTACAAATCAATTGTTAGTTGATTTTTTAATCATCTTCAATACTTTGCATCAATGATAAGCTATCCCTTAATGTGTCATATTTTAAGTCTTTTTGGCCTAAGAAAATAGTCTTAAAAAATATTCATTTTTGTACATGTTACTAACCACTAATTATACTTCATTAATTTTGTTCATCATTAACCTTTGTTATTGTAATTTTTGTGTTATTGACTTATATTTGTTTTATATCATTTATATTCACTAACCATTACTATTGTGATATTGTTTCTTTTTCTTGTAATTTACTTTTATGTCATTACCTTGTAATTTACATTAAAGTACTCATCATCAACATCATTGTACAAATTCATCATGCATGTTTATTTACTTGTTATTTCTTTTATTATCATTGTCATACGGTGAACTGGACTTTTTGTGTTTTGCTTTTTATCGCAATTTCGCGGTTAGCAAGAGTCGCCACCGACTTTTCTTTTATCCAATAAGAAAAGGTGGAAAAGAACAGGAAATACCTTAATTTAGATTTTGGGTTCGGGAGGTACATTATACAAAGGGAAGGTGTTAGCACCCTTTGTATCCATGGTTATCCATGGGCTCTTAATTGCTCGATCACTTATATTATTTTTGTCTGAAAAAAAGTGTTTGTGAATTGTTTAGAAAAATTGTTTTGAAAAGAGAATTTAACTTTGTAATGATTCTTGTATGAATGTATACAAAGTGATTATCTCGTTTAGTTTTGAAAATTGTTTAGAAAAATATAACTCGGTAATGATTCTAGTATGAATGTATACCAAGTGGTGATTTTCTGAAGGTATTTTGAAAGGTGTGAGGTGTGAAAAAATGTTTTAGGTTGTGAGGCAGCAATTAAGAGTTATACCGACCCAAGGTCTTTATGAGTATTTCCTATCCTTATGAGGGTAAAACTGTCCTTATTATTGAGAAATAAGTAGTTTTATCCTTTGGATGTAAAAGGGTCATCGATTGGTCATTGAAGGCAACAGTTACGAGGATACCTTAGCATTCGAAGGGACTATCATCTTTTAACCGTAGGCAACATCGGAGGGTCATCGAGGGACAAAGTTGTATATTCGAAGGCAACATCCGAGGGACTATAATTTATTTTATGATGATTTAACCGAAGGGTCTTTGCTAAGGGTATCCCCACGTTCGCGGGACATGACCGTAATATCGTAATCGTAAGGCAACAAAGAGAGGTCCAAGATCACTTATTCAAAGGCAAAGTTTTACAATTAATTATATAATTAGGATGAAACTCCACATTATAATTATTAAAAATAATATATTAAAAAATTAATACATTAGAAATTAATACATTAAAAATTAATTTAGGGTGAAACTCCACAAGGGTATCCCACAAATAAAGTGGAATACCTAGCCAATAACCTTTTCCTGGGATATGTGAACCTTTACGAAACTCAAAAAAAAGAAACATGTCAGAACACCAAATCAGGGTGCAATCGAAGATTACACCGGAGAAATATCACAACAATAAATAGGATAGGATGAATAATGCATGGCTATGATAAAAACATAAAAAAAACAGACTAGAAGAATCAGGTACTGTCTCGTTCGCCTCTGCCTCGCCTAGCGAAGGCCACGGATTTTGAATTTGAAAACAGCCCCATGTTAGGAACTTTGAATTTTATGGCATTTTATCACAGGAATAACATGGTCAAACATTCAGGGTATTCAGGCGTATTTAGATTCCCATACGAAAGCAAATTATATATCAACATTTAATCATGATACATTATATATGTAGATATGGCCAATTGAAAGTATAAACAATAGAGATACGCAAACCTGTTTGCCAATTCAAGGTTGAAGGGATTGACCACTTGTAGTATCGGAATAAGTTAGGCAGCGGGAATTGGACGGCGATGGCTTCGGTGCAGATGGGCTGCCTTCAGGGTTTCTTTACTCTGAATTCTCCGGGTAGGCAGGGTTCCTATGCCAAAGTTTCTATCCGTCCTTCTCTGTTCTCTCTCTTTCTTTTTCCTCAAGGTTTTGTTCCAAGGAAACCTCAGAGTGTTTTGCTTCTCTTCCTTCTTTCTCCAGTGAATCTCCCAGTGTAAACTCCAAGTCCCACTCCCCCTACTGAAACTTCAGTATTTATAGACTAATTTCGTGGGTAATGGGCTTGGACTGAGGGAGACCCAAGTCCAAAATAATTTGTTATATTTTATTTATTTATTTATTTTAATTATTTAATTAATTAATTAATTAATTAATTAAAAAAAAATTCTCTTTTTTTTTTCTTTTTTTTTCGTTTTTTTTTTTTTTTTTTTTTTTTTTTTAGGAAAAATGATGGGTAATTTTTGGGGTATGACAGCTGCCCCTGTTCAATATTCTTGAACCGAGAGAGTTAGGATGGCGTGTATGCCATTCGTGGTCTGGAGGTGGAAGATTATTGAACACTAGAATGCCCCAAAAATTTGCACTTGAGAATCGACAGTTGGTCTTGATGGAGATGGGCTTAAAGATGCCATCCGGGAGGTTTGATGACGAAAGCTTCAGATCGCGTCGTATATTAGGCCAATTTGAAGACATGGGTGCCACACTGGGTCGTACGTTAGACCGTATAATGAGTCATCCATTAGGCTGCCGACTTCGCTGGGGAGTCGGAGTGTGTCATATGTTGTTGGGGATAAAGGATCAGAATGGACCATACGCTAGATCGTATCTGAGTTGCAGAATGAGCCGTACGTTAGGCTGAATCTGATGACGAAAGGGGTAGTCGTACGTTAGACTACACTTCAGAAATGTACCGTATGTTAGGTAGGATCTGATGATGAAAGGGGTAGTCGTACGTTAGACTACACTTCAGAAATGTACCGTATGTTAGGTAGCATCTGAGGGGATGGACATCCGAACGGGTCGTACGTTAGACCGTCGCAGAATGAGTCGTCTGTTAGGCCGCATCTGATGATGAAAGCGGTAGTCGTACGCCAGACTACACTTCAGAAATGTACCGTACGTTAGGTAGCATCTGAGGGTTGTAAGATCCAAACGGGTCGTACGTTAGACCGCGTTGGGGTTGTTGAAGTTCAGAATGGATCGTACGTTAGATCGTATCCGAGTTGTAGAATGAGCCGTCCGTTAGGCTGCATCTGAAAAAGAAAGTAGTCGTACGCTAGACTACACCCCTGAATGTACCGTACGCTAGGCAGCATCTGAGGATTTGAAGGTCCAAATGGGTCGTACGTTAGACCGCATTGGAGTTGCTGAAGAAGTCATATGTTGGGCTGAATCAGAATGAACCGTACGTTAGGCTGTATCTGATAACCTGTATATGTTGTACTTGCAATAAATGTCTGGGATGGGCTTAGAGATGCCATCGTTAGGAGGATATCGAAGTGTTGTCAGAATGAATGTTCCCATGAACTGTATTTGAAATATGTATCTGAATCTTGAATGTGATTGATAAAGGTGTCTGTCTGAATGAACCTTCTACTTTGACTATATCAGGAGGATAATTAACCTGCAAAGAAAAGTTAGCTTCATGCTATGTCATGATGTATGAGATGTTTCGTGTTATGCTAAAATAAATGCGAATGTTGTATGCATGCGTATGCTGTGAAATGATGTAATGAATGAGTTATGCGTATGAGAAGTTCTGCTTGGGGACTCTACTGGGGAAAATAAATCCCCATCTACTGATTGGAGATATTTGTAACGATGACCCTTTCTCGGCAGGGGGTTCTTGATCCGTCTGATGGTGGAAATATTCAACAGAGCCTGGCTGGGGATGGATGAGATGATCAATCTGTCTGGTGACGCCGACCTCTGTTGGGGAGTAACTGGCTGTGCCTGGGGATACTGCCATTTTCTGAGGAAAAAAAAAACAGGCTTGCTGGGGAAGAGAATTGGTAGCGGATTCATTGGAAGCATGATTAGACCTTTTCCTTGATCCTGAAGTCGGGTAGTAATTGCTATTGCTATTCTATGCATGTATTTTTGGTAAACATCAGTCATATTCAAATGCACATATTAATTCAAATTAAATCAATGGACATTTACGCAACCAAAACAGAAAAGTAAAAACAAAAGCATCTTTTTTTTGAAAGAGGGTTGTATTGATTTTGAAAGGAGGCCTATAAACAGGCAATTTGTGTACAAGGAGACAGAAATCCTAGTAAGAGGAAATTGTCGAAAACAAAGAGAAAGCTATGTGGAAGAAGTCCTATTGATTTTAAGCCTACTACTGTCATTATGTCTTCGAGCATCTCATCCCTTGCTGTCGGATAGAAGTGATTGGCTTGGTCAGTCCCTCGAACTTGGATGAAAGTTGATTGAGAACGGGACATAGTCATACGCTTTAATCCCTAATTTTTGCCTGGACCGCCTTTTCAGGTTTTCAGTCCACCAGGATACCCTTTTTTGCCCAAGCCGCCTTTTCAGGTTTTCGACTTGCCGGGTGTACATTTTTTTTATATATCCCTAATTTTTGCCCGAACCCTTTTGGTTCGCCGGGATGCCCTTACTTTTGCCTAGATACGTCGATCTAGCGGGTCTCTTTTATGCGTAGTATTTTTTAACTATGTCCGCGTTCACGGGATGTGGGAAGTCTTCACCATCCATAGTAGCGAGTATCATGGCTTCACCAGAGAATACCTTCTTAACCACAAATGGCCCTTCGTATGTGGGAGTCCATTTGCCTCTGGGATCACCTTGTGGTAGAATGATACGCTTGATCACCAAGTCGCCAAGTTGGTACACCTGTCTCTTAACTCTTTTGTTAAATGCCTGGGTCATGCATTTCTGATATATCTGCCCATGACAAACAGCCGCAAGTCTCTTCTCATCAATCAGATTTATCTGATCGAGTCGAGTCTGAATCCATTCATCTTCATCTAAGCCCGCCTCTTTCATGATTCTTAGAGAGGGAATCTGAACTTCCACTAGTAAGATGGCTTCCATTCCATAGACTAAAGAGAACGGAGTTGCCCCTGTCGTAGTGCGCACTGAAGTGCGATAACCGTAAAGAGTAAAGGGTAACATCTCATGCCAGTCTTTGTATGTTACTGTCATTTCTTGCATGACCTTCTTGATATTGTTAGCAGTCCCCACGGCGCCGTTCATCTTTGGCCGGTACGGAGAAGAGTTATGGTGTTTTATTTTGAACTGCGTGCAGAGTTCAGTAATCATCTTGTTGTTCAAATTAGTACCATTGTCAGTGATAACTCTTTCAGGAGACAGCAGGTTTCTCAAATAGGTATTTGATAGAATCCATCTTAGAAGTCAATAAGGTGGTATGATTCAACATATACTGTCTTAGTCGGCGAGCAGCCCAGGCCAAAGCACAACAAGCTTTCTCGGGCTGTGAGTATCTTGTTTCACAGTCGGTACCTTTTGCTAAGGCAGTATATGGCATGCTCTTTTCGACCAGACTCGTCATGTTGCCCCAACACACCTCATTGAATTTTCTAACACGGTCAAATACGTAATTAAAGGTCTTCCTTCAACTGGTGGCATCGGAACTGGAGGTTCTTGGCGATATTTCCTGATTTTGTCATAAGCTTCTTGGCATTCATCATTCCATACCATCTCTTGATTTTGTCTCAGTAATTTGAAGATGGGTTTGCAGGTAGCAGTCAAGTGTGGAATGAATCGGGCAATGTAATTCGAGTGCCCCAAGAAACCTCTGACTTCTTTCTTGTTTATTTCAGTACCCAGATTTACAATTTCAATTGATTCCTCATGCGGCTGTATAGTCTTTTCTTCTCGCAGTAGTCGGGCAAGTTCTCCAGGGACTTCACAATCTCCCTCGCTTCCATCCTCGGCTTGGTAGATCGGATTTTCAAAGTTATAATGAACAGTAGCAGAGTCATTACCAACAGGATCCAGAGTGGATATGGATGGGCAAATTGTTACGTGAGTGTGTGCAAGAAACATAGCTTGTTTGAAAAATGACAGGAAAGATAAAGAGCGCAATATTTGAATGCAAAAAGTCCATTGATCTATTGAATATGAATATGCTTATGAAAATGACAAACCCCTAACAAATTAGCCATTGTGCCTCGGGCATAGACACAATGCTTTAAGAAGTTTGATTGTAAAAGAAAATTAAAATTTGCAATTCTAGAATAAACAATAACAATTACTCCTGACTAAAGGAAATCGGGATAATGTCTTCAGTCTTCCAATTGTTGAGTCCGTCACCAATTGTTGGGAAAATCCAGCTATCCAAGTCGCAATCACTATCAGCATCTTCCATAGCATTAATCTGATTTTTGACTATCTTTCCAGAGTTAAACCCCGGGCCAGCTTTATCAGACTTGTACGGTACATTGATCAGTTGACCCCAACCAGCACGATCACCATTTTCAATCGCGGCTTGAGCATCTTTCAGAGAGATCATGACAGGGGGAGCACGAACAACCTTGGGCACAAGGGGAGTTGGCTTAAGGACGGGACTGGGTGGAGGAACCACTTCAAATGACTGAGAAGGAGTCTCAAAGAATTCACCATCCATCTCGACGTATTTGAAGGCTTGCACACTACTGACAATATACTCTTCTTCTCCACATACAGTGACAACCATGCCTGCTATTGGATACTTCAGCTTTTGATGAAGTGACGAAGCTACCGCACCTGCCCCATGGATCCAAGGGCGCCCCAACAAGCAGGAGTAGGCGGGACGAATGTCCATCACGTGAAAGGTAGTGTTGAAGACTTGAGGTCCTATCTTGATAGGGAGAACCACTTCACCATAGACAACACTCTTCGCACCATCGTAAGCACGCACCACAACATCACTAGGTTTCAGTTCAATGCCTTTGTAGTCAAATTTATCGAGTACAGCTTTCGGGAGCACATTCAAGGAAGAGCCGTTGTCGATCACCACGTGAGCCAGGGTGATCCCCTTACACTCGATGGAGATATGCAGAGCTTTATTGTGATTCTTTCCTGCTGGCGTCAGGTCAGCATCGGAAAAGCCTAGGCCATTGTCAACAGTCAAATTAGCAACATAATGTTCGAATTGATCGACGGATGTTTCTTGAGGCACATGAGCGGTCTTCAAGAATTTCATCAATGCATTGGCATGGGATTCAGAGGATAATAACAAGGACAACATTGAGATTTTAGACGGAGTATGCCCCAATTGTTCCACTACATCAAAATCGCTCTTACGGATGATTTTCAGCATCTCTTCCATTTCCTGTTTGGCAACATCTTCAGAAGTAACTTCGACCGATGTCTCTGACTGAGGAGGATTGACTGGTCTTTTTCCTCGAATTTCGGGAGCGGGAGGTGAGATTTCTGGGGAGTAGATCCTTCCACTTCGAGTAACTTTACTAGTCCCCACAATATCATTAGGATTAGCAGAACTACCAACCTGCTTTATGCCATGGATGTAAACGTCGCCTCCATAGTTCCACGGAATAGCTTTGCTGGAGGAATATGACACGGGGCCAGGTGCGGTAATAATCAGGGGAGCCACTTTGGGCTCAGCGGTAATCTTCACAGGCACTCTAGTAGCGGTAATCTTCACTGGAGCTTTGGACCTAGCAATCACAGATACCTCTTCAATAGAGTTGTCCACCTTAGGAACCCTTTCAAATAGAATTGTACGATCATCCATCAGCCGTTGAATGTCGTTCTTCAACTTCAAACAATCATTGGGTCGGAGTACACAGAGATCGCAATCTTCAGCACAACCTGGAAATAAACCAGCTTGCAATAAATTCTTCTTAACGATCAGGAGAGGAGATGCTAAATCAGCAACGTCAGTAACGTGAGAATTGTCGTCCACAACATTAACATTCTGGTCATGATTAGGCATAGGTGCTGTGATGACATTGGGGGTCGCCGGAGGATCAAATTCAATTTCTCCAGCGTCGATCATATCCTGAATCTTGTTCTTCAACAACCAGCAATCATTCGTATCATGCCCGGGGCTATCGGAGTGATAGGCACACCTGGCGTTGGGATTATAACGAGGAGAAGTAGTGTTGGGATTTGCAGGAGGGCCTCTGAGGGTAATCAAATTGGCCTTTAACATACTCTGCAGTGCTTGGGTTAAAGTCATATTGATCTTGGTAAACTGTCTTCTCGACCTGTCTTGTCTGTGTTGGAAGTTCTGAGATGGCGGTGCGGCAATTGTAACTGCCCCAACAGTATGCTCACGATTCTTCTTGTTATGCTTCCTCTCACTGTACACAGCATTTGATTCACTCTTTCCCTGATAGGACTTTTTGGTGCTTGCAGAAGTAGCTGCCTGTATCTTTCCACTTCGAATGCCGCTTTCAACCCGTTCACCTGTCAAGATAAGTTCAGTGAAACCTGACGAGGAACTTCCCAGTAGATGGCTGTAGAATGGGCCAGTCAGTGTACCCATGAACATGTCCACTAACTCTCGATCAGTCATAGGGGGTTTGACTCTGCCAGCCAAATCTCTCCACTTTTGAGCATATTCTTTGAAACTTTCTTTAGAGCCCATAGTCATATTTTGTAGCTGTAGCCGAGTAGGCGCTAACTCAGAATTATACTGGTAGTGCTTGTAGAAAGTTGTTGCTAAATCAGTCCATGTGCGGATGTTAGAGCTCTCAAGCTGATAATACCACTCTAACTGTGTGCCAGACAGACTCTCTTGGAAGAAATGGATCCACAGTTTCTTATCAGTAGTGTGCGGCTGAATCTTTCTCACATAAGCCCTTAGATGCATCTGAGGACAAGAGGCACCATCATACTTAGTGAAAATGGGAACCTTGAATTTGCGGGGAATGACCACATCAGAGACCAGACCCAAGTTTTCGAAATCCAGACCGGGCACTTTCTGCCCCTCCATAGCTAGCATACGTTCTTCCAGCAACTTGTACTTATCATCCTTCGGAGAGTACTGTTCATGTTCATAATCTTCATCGCCGTCCTCAGAATTGACGAGATTAGGATTCTCATCTTCCGAATCATTCTCGGTCTCTTCTTCTGAATCCTTCGGAATTCTAATCTTGACTCCTGTAACCTGTCCCTTAAGCCTTCTCCCCGGGTTGATGTAACCCACAGGTTTCTGGTCCTTCTTCTTCTCCATCAAAAGAGCTTTCAGTTCTTCCTGCCCCTTAGATAAGCTCAGCATCATTTCCTGGAATTGAGCATTCTGGGCCTGGAGATCTTTGACAGTTTGTTCGAGAGCCATTGTTCAATCTGTTTGAATCTGCTGGAATCTATTTGGTAGGAAAATCGTGAGAACACTGATCCTTTAGAATACCTGTTATGCGATGCAATGCAATGTATGAAATGTTTTCAAGGACTTTCGGGATTTAACTTTGCATAAACTAACAAAAAGAGCTTTTTTTTTTCTTTTCTCTTTTGTTTTTGCTTTTGTTTTTGTTTTTTCTGTTTTTTTTTAGCAGAGTTAAATCCCTAAATCCTTGAAATGGTTAGTACAATGCCATGATGTTATGATGTTATGTTGTTATGATGTCATGTTGTTAGATAAATAACAAGCACAAGCAAGTCACACAACAATCATTCCTAGGTTTTAAGGCTTGCGTGAGTTCCATAGGTAAATACCCTCCCCACTGAAGTTTGGTTGGTTCAACCTGTCTTAGAATAGTAACCGGGTTCTAGAAGGATCTCAAATCATTGACCTTTCCTTAAGTCCACTTCAGTGCAACACCAAGTGGTTGACCGAAGCTTCCCTAAAGTCCAATCTCAAAGAGTGTAGTATCGAGTCTCAACCAACTCCAGTCGGAACCGAAGCCAGTTATCTCACTACTTTCTAATGGCCAGGATGAGTCAATTAGGGTTCTAAAGGTCTGGTTAATGCTTTTATGACACCACGCGAATGCCAAATATTTCCTCAACTAACATGAGGAACATCAGGACATCCAAAGTGCCACATTAACCGTAGCCATCATTTTGACCATTCCAGTATACGCCGGACAGTCGCGATGATCTCTTGCTACTTACCTAAGGTACACTAGATCCGGGTGTAGGATCTTTCACTCAAGCATAACATACCCAAGCAATCCCTTAAAAATAAATCAGACAAATTGAATAAGTGATCTTGTTTTTAAGGTAACCTCTCTTTTTAAATATTTAGGGTCCCCAGCAGAGTCGCCAGTTCTGTCATACGGTGAACTGGACTTTTTGTGTTTTGCTTTTTATCGCACTGTCGCGGTTAGCAAGAGTCGCCACCGACTTTTCTTTTATCCAATAAGGAAAGGTGGAAAAGAACAGGAAAGACCTTAATTTAGATTTTGGGTTCGGGAGGTACATTATACAAAGGGAAGGTGTTAGCACCCTTTGTATCCATGGTTATCCATGGGCTCTTAATTGCTCGATCACTTATATTATTTTTGTCTGAAAAAAAGTGTTTGTGAATTGTTTAGAAAAATTGTTTTGAAAAGAGAATTTAACTTTGTAATGATTCTTGTATGAATGTATACAAAGTGATTATCTCGTTTAGTTTTGAAAATTGTTTAGAAAAATATAACTCGGTAATGATTCTAGTATGAATGTATACCAAGTGGTGATTTTCTGAAGGTATTTTGAAAGGTGTGAGGTGTGAAAAAATGTTTTAGGTTGTGAGCCAGCAATTAAGAGTTATACCGACCCAAGGTCTTTATGAGTATTTCCTATCCTTATGAGGGTAAAACTGTCCTTATTATTGAGAAATAAGTAGTTTTATCCTTTGGATGTAAAAGGGTCATCGTAGGGTCATCGATTGGTCATTGAAGGCAACAGTTACGAGGATACCTTAGCATTCGAAGGGACTATCATCTTTTAACCGTAGGCAACATCGGAGGGTCATCGAGGGACAAAGTTGTATATTCGAAGGCAACATCCGAGGGACTATAATTTATTTTATGATGATTTAACCGAAGGGTCTTTGCTAAGGGTATCCCCACGTTCGCGGGACATGACCGTAATATCGTAATCGTAAGGCAACAAAGAGAGGTCCAAGATCACTTATTCAAAGGCAAAGTTTTACAATTAATTATATAATTAGGATGAAACTCCACATTAAAATTATTAAAAATAATATATTAAAAAATTAATACATTAGAAATTAATACATTAAAAATTAATTTAGGGTGAAACTCCACAAGGGTATCCCACAAATAAAGTGGAATACCTAGCCAATAACCTTTTCCTGGGATATGTGAACCTTTACGAAACTCAAAAAAAAGAAACATGTCAGAACACCAAATCAGGGTGCAATCGAAGATTACACCGGAGAAATATCACAACAATAAATAGGATAGGATGAATAATGCATGGCTATGATAAAAACATAAAAAAAACAGACTAGAAGAATCAGGTACTGTCTCGTTCGCCTCTGCCTCGCCTAGCGAAGGCCACGGATTTTGAATTTGAAAACAGCCCCATGTTAGGAACTTTGAATTTTATGGCATTTTATCACAGGAATAACATGGTCAAACATTCAGGGTATTCAGGCGTATTTAGATTCCCATACGAAAGCAAATTATATATCAACATTTAATCATGATACATTATATATGTAGATATGGCTAATTGAAAGTATAAACAATAGAGATACGCAAACCTGTTTGCCAATTCAAGGTTGAAGGGATTGACCACTTGTAGTATCGGAATAAGTTAGGCAGCGGGAATTGGACGGCGATGGCTTCGGTGCAGATGGGCTGCCTTCAGGGTTTCTTTACTCTGAATTCTCCGGGTAGGCAGGGTTCCTATGCCAAAGTTTCTATCCGTCCTTCTCTGTTCTCTCTCTTTCTTTTTCCTCAAGGTTTTGTTCCAAGGAAACCTCAGAGTGTTTTGCTTCTCTTCCTTCTTTCTCCAGTGAATCTCCCAGTGTAAACTCCAAGTCCCACTCCCCCTACTGAAACTTCAGTATTTATAGACTAATTTCGTGGGTAATGGGCTTGGACTGAGGGAGACCCAAGTCCAAAATAATTTGTTATATTTTATTTATTTATTTATTTTAATTATTTAATTAATTAATTAATTAAAAAAAAAAATTTCTCTTTTTTTTTTCTTTTCTTTTTTTTTTCTTTTTCATTGTCTTTGTTAATTAACTAAGTGTTCGATAAATTGTCTTTGTTAATTTTTCATTTTTCATTTCATTGGAAATTGATTATCATTCTATGATTTTATTCAAAAGTATTTTGTAAATCATATTGATTTTATTTCTCTTCATTAGTATAATTTTTGTTAGGTGTATACGCATATCCGATTCTTTGAATAACGATTCAGATAGACGAGTGTCGATCCGAATTTGCTTCTACTTGCCATAGTAAATATTTTTCAAACCAGAATTTTTAATTAAAATTTTATTTATTGGCAATCTACTTTCCCCCTCTAAATCGTTTCCCTCATCTAATATATATATATATATATATATATATATATATATATATATATATATATATATATATATATATATATATATATATATATATATATATATATATATATAAGTTTCACATTGCATAATCAATATTTTTTTATGTTTGTCCATATTCATGTTTGTAAATGAATATGTCTTATAATCGACAATTTTCGTCTTATTTTATTTTTATTTTTATCATTGATTGACTGGTCAACGACCAAAAAGATACAATATTTGATTTTAAAAAAGCATAATATAAGGATGGATCACTTTCCTTATTTGACAACCCCCACCTCGTTTTATGAGTTATATTATTGAATTGAGTGGTATAAATGCGACCACTACGGGTCATTTTACTTCCCACTACTATATCAGTGCTTGCATCTTTAGACCTTCTTTCTGACCTACTTTCTCAGAACTTTGGTTAACCACAATCGTATCGTACTTTCAAGGAACTGCTTTAGTATTCTCAAAAGGAAAAGAACTAGGCCTTTAGACAACCACTGGCTTATGCATATTGAAGACTGGTTCAACTAGTTATGGAATGTTGAAAATTGGCTGAACAATAGTAGAATCTGGAATGTTGAATACTGGCTCTAGCATGTTGAAGAGTGGTGTTGTAGTACTTGACTCAGGAAGATTGAAGATGGGTTCAATCACTGCTACCTCATTCTTTTTCATACAACTACTTACTTGCAACACACCTTAGTTAATCAATTCTTGAATATCCTTTCGAACCATTTCACATCCTTTATGACCAATAGTACATTCTTCATAACTCTTGTGGAAATTCTTCAATAAACCTGTCTCCACTAACTTTTCATGAAAATCTCTGAGAGGAGTCTTGATTTTGGTTGCATCAAGAATCATACTTTCATCAAGCTCATCATCAATAACACTCACATACCCATAAGCGGGCAAAGGATTATTTTTGACATCTGCACCGGTATCCCCAAATGAAAGAATCTTTTTCTCAATCAATTACCTCACAATATGTTTTAAGGCATAACGGCCTTCCAAATCATGCACTGGGGCGCCTTCATGGAACAAACAATGTCCATTGAGATTGTAATATGGTGGGGGAGGATCTGGTGGAGGTCCCAAAGGTCTTGGAATAGCTAATTGTTTCTTCAACAATGATAGATATAATTCAGTGTAAGACATAAGAGTTTGAGGAATCAGAGGTTTTCCACCTTGTCTTCTATTTTGAAATGAGCATTTTGGCGTGGAGCTGGAGTCCTTTGTTGATAAGCTGGGGCATTGGAAGCTTGTTGATAAGTTGGAGTGTTGGGTGTTTGTTGATAAGTTAGAGCGTTGGGTGTTGTTTAAAAGATCGAAACTGCTTGAGTCGACTTATACACTAGGACTTGTTGATTAAAAGTTGGTGTAATAGCTGCTACATACGGCTGTTGAGCAAACTGTGGTTGTTGAACATACTGTTGCTGAGCAAAAGATTGTTGCTTTTTCCAAGACTGGTTCTTTCTTCTACTACCCATCATTGTGTTTGTTTCTCCTTCCTTTTTCTTATCGAAACTGCTAGAGAATTTCTTGGTATTGTTGTTCTTGTTGGAATTACTAGCTGCAATAATCATCTTGCCATTTTTCTAAGCCAAATTCCACTTTGATACCCACGACCACCAAGTTAGAAAAACTTGTAGTCACGCTACCCACCATCCTCTCAAAATATTCTGGTCGCATTGTGTCGACGAACCAATCAACCAATTCTTTTTCAGTTAATGGAGGTTCTACTTGAGATGCAGTCTCTCTCCACCTTTGTGCATATTCTTTAAAGGATTCATAATCTTTTTGGAACATGCTCAATAATTTCCTTCTATCAGGAGCTATATCCATGTTGTACTTGTATTGTTTGATGAAAGCATCAGACAAATCTTGGAAACAACGGATACGAGTCTGATCAAGGGTTAAGTACCATTTGGAAGAGGCACCTTTCAAACTGTCTTGGAAACAGTGGATCATGAGTTTTTCATTTTTCACGTGAGCTTCCTGTAAGACCCCAATTTTGACCCTAAGATACCTCATGCAATTTCATCATAAGCATTAACATTGGGATCATACCTTGGCATCCTCCTTACCTCTCTCATTGGGTTTGTTTGGGGAGAGATCACAAAGAACCATGTGATTGTATCATTCTTGTATATTATCATTTTTCTAACCAAAATACCAAAAATATGTCTTTGCATTTGTCTAACTCTTTTGTAGGTAGGGCATGATCCCCATTGATTTATCAAGTTCATATCTAGGGTTTGAGACCCTCATGACAAAGAGCACAACCATGAATTGATCCAAGAATGGTTATAAGCATCATATATGAGTTCCATTGATTCCTACATGATATATTAATCAAGTTTTCTTCAAGAGTTTGGAGGTGATTTGCCTTGGAAACCCAAGTTTGATTGGGTATCTTGAGTAACTTCTCCAACAAGCTATCTCACCAATTGATCAAATTTCTCAAGGGACACTTAAAAACTCATCATCTTATGCATATATTATCTACCATGAACCAATAAAGTCCAAGGAATTGAAGGTTAGCAAGTTGGTTGATGGTGGTTGGCCAAATGAATTCATCTGATCAAAACAGGGTCTCCCTAGACCCTATCTCCTACAATTTTCACTATATGAAAATTATTCCAATAGAAAATTTACTCTAAATGACATTCCAAACAACTTTCATGTTGATACCTAGATCTAGTTTTTCTTGGAAAATCATTTTCTATGTTGAAACATTATAGGTCATTTTGTTTAAATCCTAATTTGAAAGTAAACTTCCCAAGGCCATAACTTGCTCAAGTTTTATGAGATAAAAGATTTCTAAGTTGAAAAATAAAATTCAAGATGTCTACTTCAACTTTTATGTTTGTATTGAGAGCTAATTCCACTTTTATGAGCATGTGATATAAGGTTACATTATAGGCCATTTTTTACCTACACCATTAAACAAGTGATTTTTCCAAACTTCAAAAATGCATAACTCTATCATTCTAAATCCAAATTACATGAAATTGGTGACCATTTTTAAGGTCTTTTAAATACCTACAACTTTTATGAAGACTAGTTTCTCATTTTAAGCACACATAAAAAGTTAAGTAAGGTGGAATATTGAAGTATATAGCTTGACGCTTAGTAAAATTTCAACATGTTGAAATTTCCAAACTTCCACCTCAAAATTCTCCATGTTCCAAGCTCCAAATGAAAAAGTGTTAAAAATGAAACTTGTTCCCCTTGGTCTAAGCTTTCCAAATAACCCAAGTTCATACATTTTGGATGAAGATTGCTAGTTCTGCGCATGGCTTTAACAGGGCTGCAACATTGGAAAGAATCAATTGTACAAACTTCAGTTCACATTTCCTTGCCATTCAAGATTCATTCAGACTTCAACATGAATCATTTTGGACCTTAATGCATTGCATCATGGGCCTATACATGCCCATGCGCTCGTGCCATTCACATTGCCAATTTTGGACAGATTTTGAAGTGTGCAAATATCATTCCCTTTGGCTATAAATAGAAGGCTTATGAGTTCATTTGAATTACACCTTACGCGTCAGGTTTGTCCCCCAATTCAAACCCTCTCATTCTAAAGGAAAACCTGAGAAATTTCAATTTGAAATTTGAGTTTGAATCTCAATTGTTGGAGATTCAAGAACTCCAGGATCCACAACCTTACAACCTCTTCAATCACTTCCTGCTAGCTTCTCAAGCGTGATCAAATCGTGTTTGAAGCAAGCAACATCAAGTTCTGCATAGCATTGAAGGTAATTTTCAAAAAACTTTATCTCTTCGATTCTCACTCAATTCTACTCAATTTCTCTTGGATCTTTGGTTGTATGAAGTCCTACCAATGTAGGCAAGAAGATTGAGTTGCTTAGAGGTCAAACCGAAGCAACTTAGTTGACACACCTCAAAATTCAACTCCTCATATCTTTTTATATATTTGAAGTTAGTTGAAATTGAGGTCAGATTCGTGCTCTACGCTATTTTTTCTTTCAGATCATGTCCTTTTTTATTTTGGTGATGGTTGAGGTGGACCAGTCCGGTGAGGTCCACCGGAGAAGAAGACCGGAGTTACAGCTCCGGCGGTGCGTTGACACGTCTCCCAGCCATAGGATCCATCCAATTTGTTTTAATCCTGAGCACTCATTATGATTAGCATCTCTGCAGCGTGCTGACTCGTGTGTTTGGTGGAATGCGCATTTCAGGCCACTTGATTTGCCACCTCAATTAATGAGGGAGATCAAGTGGCTCACGTTCTTTTGATATTTTCTGATTTTCTTTTTTTCCATTTATTTTCATTAATTCATATTAATTTTAATATTGATCCAAAAAATATGAGAGTTTCACTAAAAAATTTTAAATAATTTCCTCTTTCATATTTTGAATTAAAATTATTTTTTGGATCATTATTAATATTTTTCATGATTTAATTGATTTTATGTTTGTTTTTAATTATTTAAAGATACTTTTAAGTCTTTAAAAATTCTGAAAATTTTTCTCCAAGGTCCTTTGACCTTGTTTGACCTATGATAAATGTCATGGCCATTTCTTTGGTGTTTTGATGAGGTTTTAGGAATTTGACAAACCATATTTAATTTAAATGTATTATTTTAGTCTTTTTAATTTGAATAAATGTCAATTAATTGTGTTGACCAATTGTGATGACTTATTTGAGTTTGATTCTTGTTGTTGGGCCTTGGTCAAGGTTGATTTGACTTTGTCAAGTTAATATCATTGAATTTAGGGGATTGATGGAATGTACATTCCATCTCCCAAAATAAATGGATGATATTAATTTGGTAAAAGTCCTTCTTTGACCAATTAGAGTTTTGATCCATTCCCCTCCCTCTTCATCTCATTCCCAATCTTTATGCATTCATCTCATTTGGCCTATGATATCTCAAAGTCCTAAGGCTAGTTAATTGAAAAATCAACATAAGTATGGATGAGATTAGGCCACCTCTTTTGCATATTCTTTTAGTGTGTGGTATGTTTCATGAGCATAGTCCATTATACTATGTCTCTGACATGCATTAACACCAAAATTCTATTACCCGACCTCAAATAGTTGTGACTTCTACATAAGTCCAATTACGATTGCTTAACATAGCGCTAAATTTGTGACACAAAAGGCATAGCATTCTAGTTAGTGAGATTGTAAGTCTCCACTCTTTCATGGTATTGTGTGGAAACTTTGCCTTTTTTCCTTCCTTTTGGAAGATGTCTTGGTTCACGGATTCATGCTTGTGATAAGTGGGTTGAGTATTCTCCAAAGAATGACTTAAAAATGAAAAGCAAAAGCAAAGCAATACTAACTTCTAACTCATTAACAACTAAAATTTAATTTCAAGCCATTTACTTTAATGCCATTTAATTTTATTATTTATTCATTTTCAATTATTCATACCATTCTAATTGTTTATGTTAATGAAATTTTCACTTTATCCACTTGGACCATATTCTGTGATATATTCCATTTTGGTCTTTGACCATTAATGTACATAATAACAACAAAAATCCTAAAAAAACTTTTGTGTGGACTGTTGACTTGATCTTGGACAATTGAACTTAGAATTTAAGCAACATTCCTATGCTAAAGGACTTGGCCAATGCCAACTTTTATGTAACCAAGTGCTTGTGATTTGAAACTTCATCTGACACATCATTGAAGATCCATTTCAGTTCATCTGCAACATGATCATTGTGAAGCTGTTATTTTGAACCTGTGACTTGTGAATTCATTTGTTACATGGGTTATCTTGAAGAAGATCATGGAGTGGGTAAGCTTGGATGTGGCTATATTTATTTGATGCCTTGCTCTTCAAGATTGATGCAATTGTGCATTTGTGTGTTGCTTGATTCTAAATGTCCAAGGGAATATAGGTTTCTATTGACATTCTTGTCTATTGGATTGCTACCCATTGGTCAGATCTTTTCAACTCTTAACTTTTAATTTTGTGTATAGGATTAGTCTCTTCATATCCTCCCCATTTCTTTAGTTTCAAAATCTCTCCCTCCTTTTAAAAATTTCTTTGTTTGAACTAGTTTTATTCTAAACTTTGACCACTTTGCAAAAAGATAGAAACTTTGGCCTTATGCCATTGAATTTTCAAAATTCCTTTTCTTAATCAAACTTGTAAATAGACTTAACTATAATTGACTTAACCCTTCAAAAATCTAAAAAGAACTAACTCATTCAAACTATTTTTGGGCCTCTGTGCCTTTCAAACTTAATTTTTGTTAAAAGCAATACATCCACTTTGAAATTTGTATCACGAACTACGAGGTTTTGATCCCTCATTTTTATGTTGGTACGTAGGCACAAGTCTGAAGGTCTTGTCAAACACAAAAATATAATTAATGAATTCTTTTCTCATCCCCCTATTCTATTTGTTTGTAAACATCATTTTGTACCAAATACATATGCACACAAAAAAGGCCCCCTAAGAGTACCTAGGACACTTTGGGTGCTAACATCTTCCCTCTGTGTAACCAACCCCCTTACCTATAATCTCTGACATTTTATTAGTTTTGATTTGAAAACTTCTTACTTTGCATTTTGTTCGTACTTTTTCCCTTTTCCCTTGGAGATAATAAAAGCGTGGTGGCGACTCTGGTTTTATTGATCTCTAGCTTATCCATAGCTAGATGATCATGAATTTACCGCTACACTTCCATCTTTCTATAGTACATGATGAGATGACTTTTGGGACAAGTAGCTCATTCATATTGATCAAGGTTAGGTGTCTTGGAATTTGTGGGGATCACCAATCCAGATACAAGACATATTTCTCTGGCAGCAACACCAAAGATCTAATCACCTTCAATTACTCTCAGCCTTTTCTCAATAGTTTCAACATTTTATCTCAGCTTTTCATGTCTTTCATCACCTTCTTCAGACATATCGGGTACACTTTTTAATGATCATCGAAGTACGTTTGAACTCTAGTGTGCATGGAAGTGGGTGCAAAAGTTGGAATAAATTGATTAACTTCAGTAGTTAGTGGAAATGTATGCTGAGTAGACTGTCCTTGAGGAGGAGGCACAAAACCATAAGGAAGACCAAAGGGAGGCCAATTTACTGGAGTAGTAATTTTTGGCTAAGGATTAATCACCTGATTGACGATATCAGAAACAATTGTGGGTTGAGTATCCATCTTTGCACGTATTTCTTGCAACATCTCCATGATTTGACATATATTCCCACGTAGATCTGTAAGCTCTTCATTGACTCTTTCAATCTATTGCTCTTGATCGACCATTCTACGTCGAGCTGGACTTCTGGTGTTGTACTGGTGTGAAGGTCTCAGTGTGGAAAGTGGAGAGGAGATGACGGGAATGAGTTTTTATTTTGAGAGAAAAATGCAAGTGTGATGACATATGCATGAATGCAATGAAAATGCAAATTTTAAAAGTTTCAAGGAACTCAAGAGATAATTGCGAACATCAAAAGGAAAATAACAATGGCCAAAAGAAACTCATTTCACTAATCAAAGAGAGTTACAAAGTTTGAGTACTCTTCCAAAAGTTCTAAACAAAGCTAAATAAAATCTAAACAAAGTCCTAAGGAGATTCCCCTAGTAGCCTTAAGTTGAGCTTTTTAATTTGTTCTTCTATCTCAGCCTTCTCAAGCACAAGCTTGTCCATGATGAACTTCTAAGGAGCATCTGACTGAACACCAGAGGAAAACAAATCCTCTTGCACCTTCCTCTTATTGTTGGAGAGCTCTTCTTCATTCTTCATCTTCAACTGCCTTTGAAGTTATTCATCCTCATTGTTGATGACTTGATACTTGTTCTTCCAAGCGTCTCTTTCTCGATGCGCTTTGGTCAAAGTAATCTTCAACTTCTCTGCATCAGTCATGAAGATATAGATACGTTCTTTGTCAGCTAAAGACAAAGGCTCTTGGCAAGGATAAGGCATTTTCAAGTTGATGGCCCCATCTTGCACCCATTTAAGATAAGGTTCTAAGGAGACACATTTTGTCTTCCCTAAAACTTTATTTTCTAGCTTATGAATATGGCGCCAAGCATGCACAATCTTTTCTTTGAGCGCTTTGTAATCTTCACATTCCTTAAAGAACAAACCCTCCAAGTGAATATTATTTGGCTTATCTCTCATTGGATAACCGAGTTGACGAAGAGTTAGGATTGGGTTGTAACTGATGCCTCCTTTTGTACCAAGAGGAGGTACATTAGAAAATCCTCCACAACTATCAATAATATTATCTCCATCATAGTCACGACTATACCAAACATTATCTGAATGTGTGAGCGACATAATCTTCTGTGACCATAAAAGACCATCCTTAAGATCCCAAAAAGCATGAGACCTAGGCAAGTGAGAAATAAATTATTTGTACAACATAGGCACACAACATGTAATCATTCATTCGCTATAAGAATTCCTCATATGAACAGAATGATAGGAATCGAGAAGCAAACTAGGAACTAGATTTCCTATTAAGAAGATCTTGATGGCATCCATGGCAACGAAGTCATCAAAACTAGGATCCATAAATAAGTAGAGAAAAAAAACCTCAAACGCCTCCATACTCCTAATTCTAGCAAAATATTGAGCTTTGTTCATTAGAAACTTAGTTGTCAAACCAAGCATTTTTCCTTTTGTGGTCATGTGATCCTTGATCTCTGAAATTTTCAAGTGAGTAACCTTTGCAATGTCTTGATCTTTGGGATCTTCCTCCAAACCAGAAAATGGAGCTTGACTAGAAATAGGAACACCAAGCAAATGAGAGTATTCTTTAAGTGTTGGCATAAGCTGATAGTCAGGGAAAGTGAAACAGTGATACGTGGGATCATAAAACTGAATCAAAGTAGAAATAAGTCCACATGCCATGTTGATCTTCAAAAGAGAGAGAAAATGTCCATATCTTTGGCTGAAAGTCTCTTTGTCAACATCCAAAGATCCCAATCTCTTTAGGTCTTCTAACTTAGGACTCTTGAAAGTGTACTTTTGAGTCTTTTTCCTTCCAAAATCCATGATAAACCTAATGCTTGCAACAAAAGTTGCTAAGTTCCTTGAAAACATTGTTAGAAAAATGATGTTTATGATGCACGGATGCATGAATGCACAAACACACAAACAAGGGTCACACACAAATAGGGTTCAAAGATTTGACATCACGAGCATGAGGCTATGGGTCTAACCATCCCAAATATACTATTGATTTATTTGTACCTGCACAACGAGTCCTACAAAGGTTCCCAAAAATCATTGACCCATCTTTCGGATATCATCAACACGCCAATTACTCGGGAATTAATAATATTCTCAAGAGAATCTCATTTGAGTGTAGTGTTGTGTATCAATTATTTCGGGTTTACACCCTCATAGTCATTGCACTATATCCTAAAGGCCAAGTGAGGTAAAGGGGTTACTAAGGTCCTCAGCTTCTCAGGTTACCCAAACCAATATAGTATGTGTTTTCATAACTGCTTGATCAACAATACTAATTGTAAAGGGAACCTCCACATGAGTGGTGGATTCTCAAGTTAACTTGTTTGGGATTAAACTCCCTATAAGCCTTCTTGACTATACCACATCTTATCTTATTTATGTATACTCAAGTTCGGGTTAGGACTTACCTCACCATACAATGGATCACCAAAAGCAAAGAATCAAAACAAATAAGGCAAACAACTAATAATAACAACACAAATATAATCAAAATAGGCTTAACCTTCTTACAACTCTCTGCCCAGTGAAGTCGTCATTTCTGTCGCGGTGAGAATTGGATATCAAGATATTGTATTAACTTTAATAAAAAAACATTAAATGTTCACCACCTAATTTTAATTTATCCAAGGGAAAAGGAAAAGATCGAATAAAACCATAATTGTGGAATGTAAAAACAATGTGAATAGATCTAAAGTTTGGGGGTTAGTTATATTAAGGGAAGGTATTAGCATCCTAAGCATCTATAGTATCCTACAAGAACCTTTTGAAAGTATTTGTGTTATGTTATTATTTGTTTTCTATTGTTTGGAAATGTTTTATTGGGAAGTACCTAAAGGTTTTATTAAGTTTTCTCGCCAAAACTTTGTGGTCATGTGCCTACGTATCCTTATAAGGATGGAGTCAGAGCAACCGTAGTTCATCTAACTAAGGGGGAAAGAACACTTGATAGTGATCAAGGTTCCAAAGGGGGAAGTAAGTCTTCAAAACAAACACACTTACAAGAGTTACAAACTCTTACTTTCTAAGTTGAAAGTGATAATGACTCTAACAATGTCAAAGGGGAACTATAGATTGCTAAACTACCTATGACATTAAGTCAATAAAGAGGTCTTTCCCTTGGATTTGGGCAAAAAGATAAGCAAGATGTTCAAGCATGACATCCACAAAGATAAGAAAATGATAAAGAAAGATTTTCAAGCATGACATCAAAGGTAAACAAATGGTAAAGAAAGATTTTCAAGCATGACATCCACAAAGATAAGCAAATGAAGAAGTTGTTCAAGCATGACATCAAGAAAGATAAACACATGATAAAGAAGATATTAGAGCATGACATCTACAAAGATAAGAAAATGAAGAAGATGTTCATACATGCCATCAATACAAAGATATATAAGCATGATCATAACAATATCAAGCATGGTATGTAAACACATATGTACAACATGTGAACATGAACAAAGATACAACAACATCAATCAAAGATGTATAAAGTTAACATGAATATAAATGACATGGATATATCATCATGAAGAAACAAAGATGATTAACATAACAATGCATGAACATGTATATGGATATCATAATAAGTATGAATGAACATGTATTTGCTTGAAGTAAGACATGGTTTAAACATAACATCAACTTAATCATGAAAACAAGTTAAGGTATTCAAGACACGCATGTTAAGGTTCAATATGATCACAATCAAAGGTTCAATATCATAAAAAAGGTTTGAACATGTAAACATACAAGTCATACAAATACATGTTATCACAAGTTTAAAGCATTTGCAAACACATAAACAAAGACAAACACAAGGGCACAAATGCACACAAAGGTTCAACAAGACATGAAAAAATGACATGTGAATCATGGATCAATGGAAAAATAAACACATAAAAGTTCATGGCATAATAAATAAAGTTAAAAGCACATAAAGATGTAAACATACATTAAAGTAAGTCAAAATTAGGTCAAAACCAAAAGGCACATATTAACAACATCAAGCAAAGTTCATATATGATGCACAACATTCATACAAGTCATGGTGATCAAGAAAAATGAAAGTATCAACCAAAGAAGATCATTTGAAACTCTAAAACAATCCTAAAAAGGTATCAACTTTAGACAAGCATAAGTATGTGAAAAATAAATTAATTATGGAATTTCTTTTCACCATCATAAAATAGACAAAATTATAAACACATAACAAAAAAGAGTGGCTCAAAGAGGCTTAGGGATAAAAAATTTATGAGTCTTTGAAGTTATAAAAAATAACAAAAATAAATAGGCAAAAAAAACAATGAATAAAAATGGGTCTGGGGCGAGGGGGATTGAAACCCCAGACCTCTTGCACACACAAAGCATTAACACGCACACTTTAACCGCTAGGGCAGTGATACATCCATTAATTCATTTACAAACATTAATATATATAATAAAAAGGTTCCTGAAATTGGAAAATGGCACCAACTCATTATCTTCTTCCTTGTGTTCTTGCATGTTTCTTTCAATTTCTTTCCAATTTTCTTCTCAAACTTCCAACAACCATAACTCTCTCAATTTTCTTTGAAATTAAAAACTTTAAGAATCTAAATTGCTCTATTTTTTGCAAGGAGTCTAATGGTATCATTATCTCATACTAAAACTCAATGTACAAAGCGTGCAAAGGGAAAAACCATAACTGCACTTTTAATTTTCTAACAATAAAATCTCAATGTATGAGCATAGTATAATGCATACAGTAGCAAACATACAATAAACACATTATGTACTACATTTTTACTTCAATAAATATTCAAGAATTATGCATGCACAAGAGTTTTCAAGTGTAAATTCACTTATCTATTGTAGAAAGTCCAATGCTTCTTCTTAGCTACTACAGAGATACGAGAGAGATTCTACCAGCCTTGTTGATCATTGAGAATAGTGTTTGAATAATGAGAATGGCCATAAACAACTTGTATTATCTCACACAAATGTTTTTGCAAAATAAAGAAGTGAAATGACGAATGATAAAATAGAGGATACAAAACTTGTTCAAGTGATTAAACAAATTCTAAATGGTGTCTAGAGATGATTTGTGGTGTTTGTTTGGAAGGTACATGTGGGGAATACGTTTGGTTAGAGAACTTGTGAAAATAGTGTGTTTTTGCAAATTCTAATGGAATGGGGGTTTTATGAAGTGTTGGGGGTAATTGTTGTGTGTTTTGAGGCTTAAAGGATCCCTCTATTTATAGGGAAAGAGTGGAGATTGGAACCGGTTAGAAACAAAAGTTGTGAAGTTATGGTTTTTGTTGAGAATGAATGAGAAGTTTGCATGGATTGTAGAGTTTCAAGGAATTTGTCATGTTTTCCTAGCCTCTACAAGGTTTCTTTTGATCACTTAAGATTATTTGTGATCTTTAGGGACAAGTTTCAAGGGTGAAAGAGTAAGTTGTTGGCATAAAGCTTGCTTTATCAAAATAGTAATGTGACATTTTACAAATTCATCCATAAATGGTATAATGTAATGGACAAAACCTCAATTCCTTGTGTAATTCACTTAGGATTCATATAAACATCTTATTATGGAGAGATTTATACACACAAAAAACCTGCAATCAAGAGATTTTCACATTTGAAATGGTTTTCCTCCAAGAATTCATCATGAACATGACTTGAAATTCAAGTTTGGAACCTTAACTTCCTATTTTCGAAACTTGTAGCTCTTACATGGGAACAAATGTACTTGTACTTTTTGAAAAAGCCCCAGACATGCTCTACAACTTTCATGTTTTGAGTTTTTTCTAAATCAAAGTGGATCATGATGAAAACTGGCTGTAAAGTTTATTACTTTTTAGGGATCAAAGTTGACTTGAAAATTTTCTAAGTGTTTCTACTTGAGACACCAACTTTATGGCCTCTTAACTCAAAATTATTGCACTTTTAGGGAATCAACCCTCTAGGTCAAAGTTGAATTATGGAATAAGAGCTTTCATTTGTGCTTTTGAGCAAAGAAAATGATTTCTTGGATTGGAAGTTATGGCTTGAGAAAGTAGTACACCTGAACATGAAATTTGGATACTTAGTGAAATTTCCAATGTCTTCAAGATTGCCCTTTTTGCAAGTAACCTCATTTCTCTTGATTTTTATTAATAAAATTCATAAATTAAACATAGAATCATGAAATTTAACTTGATAAGTTCATATTTGATCATAAATCTCAAAAGTCAAAGGTTTGACTTTGCAGTGCATTGGTTGTGTATCAAATGAGTTTGAATTTCTTGATCTTCAATGAATTCAAACTCTTTAGCCAATTGAACATAATGGATGGGATCTAAGGATGTAATTGAGTGTGTTGAGTCATTTCTCAAGGCTTGAGATCATGTCTTGATCAAAAGTCTCAGATGAAATTGAATGTTGTTGTGAAATCCTAATTGGTGAGCCAAATGAAAGTGAAGCTTGATGCACTTGTGATTAGGCCATAATACACTTATTTGTTGATGGAGAGAGATCTATTGAGTGTATAAGAACTTGATTTATTTATGATCAATCCAAAACTTTGACTGATCAGTCCTTTTATATCTTTGAGGGAAACCCTAATTCACAAATGAAACAAACTCCTTTTAGATCTTTGAGGGAAACCCTAATTCACAAATGAAACAAACTGACCATATCTTGATCTTGAGGTTAGCTTAGAATGGATGATGTCTAGGATTCAAATGATTATGAAATCTAGGGGTAAAATTTGAGGTGGGAAAGTACTTATCAAATATGAAGAAACTTGTGTCATAGAACGATAAAAAATTAGTTGGCTTAAAATCTCATGATTGACATGTCTTGATGCAACAACTTCTACCTGTTGCTATCCGTGACATTTCACCAAGGAATGTAAGCGTAACTATAGCCAGATAATGCTTATTCTTCAATGCTATGTGTAATAAAGTCATTGATCCTGAAAATTTAGACGAGTTGGAACATGAGACTGCAATTATCTTGTGTCAATTGTAGATGTTTTTTCCTCCACCGTTCTTTGACATTATGATTCACTTAGTTGTTATTCTATTAATGGAGATTAGAATTTTATGGTTCAGTTTATTTACGGTGGATGTATCTCGTAGAGCATTAAATGAAGATCTTCAAAGGGTATACAAAGAATCATCACCGCCTGAAAGCTTCGATTATTAAACGGCACCTCACAGAAGAAGCTATTGAGTTTTGTACAATGTATTTTTGAGAAGCTAACTTTATAGGAGTTCCTAAGTCTCGTGATAAGGAATATATGATGGTAGAGGTATTCAAGGTTTAAATGTTAAAACCTTTAGCCGAGATGTGGCTCTTCAAGCACATTTTTATATATTGAATAACCTTGATGAAGTTCAACCTTGCTTGACCGCTCACAAAGGTCTTGTAAAGGAAAAATACCCCTGGATGAATGAAAAATGGTTGTTGACAGAGCATAACAAAACTTTCATAACTTGGTTTAATGAAAGTGTTTCTAAAGATAGTAGTGCATCGAAGATAATTAAATGGTTGTCATGTATGCCTAAGTTTAATGTAATTAATTGGATTACATAATACATTACTAGATATTCATTCTATACAAAATCAAAGGATGATCGTAGTACCATGCAAAATATTGCGGTTATGGTTGAAGCTGGATCCATGTACTTCTCTAGTGCCAAAGATGACAATCATGTACTAGCATCTAGAGCGTACTATGGGTTCATTGAGGAGATTATGGAGATTGATTATATTTCTTTTAAAGTTCCTTTATTTAAATGCAAATGGATTGAAAGTATCACTGGAGTAGAAACTGATGAATTAGGATTTATAGGGGTTGATCTTCGAAAGGAAACTTATAACAACAAACCATTCATCATGGCAACCCAAGCAAAACAAATTTTTATGTCATTGATTCTTCTAACACTAGATGGTCAATTATAATTCAAAGAAAATATCTTCTTGATGAAAATCAAGATGTTAACTATGAGATCCCTTGTTTCACAACACATGTATGTCAATCATCTGAAGAAAATGATTCAGATGATATGCATGATATTCGTCGCGATCATAAAGAGGGAATATGGGAAAATTAATAAGTAAATGTTTTATATCACTTAGTAATTTTATAATTATTCATTTTACTCTTTTTTATTCCTTTTACCAAATATTTAATGTCGTTGTTGATTATCCTAATTTGTTTACCTTGTTATTCAAATTATAGGTGTTTAACGACCGGTGAAAAAGCTTAGCATGTAACTTTTGGATAGCCTATAAGAATTTCCATTTTGATAATTGCTTTTGTTGATTAATCATTTGATTTATTTTTGTTGTAAAATTATAAGGTTTGTCCAATTTTGGCTTTGCATTTATTGTAAACAATTGTTCTTCTGTGATATGGTTCTGTAATGCACGTACAACATTTTTGTTTTAGAAATCTGAAAAAATATGCTCCTGTATTCTGTGATATGGTTTTGTAGGTACAAATGAAAAATATAAAAAAAAAATATTTTACCCCTCACTTTTTAAATAAATCTGACATAATAATATAGGGTTATTACCTCGACTTTTCAATAAAATGAGATGTTATGTTGGGCACGCATTATAGATTTGTAAAGAATAAAAATGTAGATGATGGGGTTCAAATCCATGATCAGATAACTTACCCCTCGGTTTTTAATTAACTGAGATGTTAAGTAGCATCTTTTCATGTCAACCTTTGTTAAGTTGCCTCGGTATCCGGGGTTATATCTCTTTCGCGTGCGATGTTAAAAGTGTTATTTATAGTAGTGTCAGGTTCAGACATACAATTTATCCCTAAATTAATCATTTTAGCTTTAAGAATCAAATAATGTTTTTATTGTTTAAAACTCCAATATTATTTATTAGTCAAAGGGAAAGGAGAGTGACACATAAAATTTGTGTCATTCTGCAGAAAACTATTCTATTATTGCATTGACATAAATTGTACAGATCGAAAATGAAAAATACAAGGATAAAACCACATATCAGTGTTTCTCTTTGGCATTTTGTCGAACACGTCTCTTGCAATATTCAAGCTACCACATTTTGCATACATGGGAGTTGCAAGAATGACTCAAAAGTGAATTGAATTATATCTATCTGTAACAACAAAGAACAAATCGACCAATCTAATAATGTCTCAAAATCAAAAGTTTCAGGAAATTAACCAATCAAAGTTTAGAAGAGTAACAACAATCGGTAAGAGTATTATCGATGAGCCATTGATGAAGACAATATTTTTTATCTCGGTTTGGACTCTTTGGAGAAACAACGGGCTCAATGTTACAGAGTCACTGACGGAAGACTAGTTATGGTAAAATTAAGTTAAATTGATAAAGAATATACCTTCAAAAGTTGATAACTTGCGGGAAAAGAAGATGAGGAAAAGAGATGTCGGCTGGTGAAATCGAGAAGATACAAAAATTATTAATTAAAGAGAAAGTGTAGTCTCATAAAATTTTAAGTTAGGGTTAGGTTATTGAAAAGTTTAGCACTGGTTTTGACCGACAAATTTCTCTTTAGTTCTTTTCGGAAAAAGTTTAGTAGGAGGGATCATTTAAGTTTTTTTTATAAGCAACTTTTTAATTTTGTTGAATTAAGTTTAGTTTCTTTCTTCTTACAATCAACGTCTAAACTAATTATGTATATTTTTTTATTAATTTTTTTTATATATTCTAGAAAAAACCATTTTAACCATTTTTATATTATAATATTATAATTAAAATAAAAAATTATATTTGAAAAAAGTATTAAAGATATTGACTTTATTAAAAATATAATAGTATTTATTTAAACTCTAAATTAAATTTGATCAAACAAATTAAAATTTGTTGATTTTTTTTTGCATAAAATGTAACATATTTATTTTAATTTTAATTATAGTTAAAATTTCGAACCTTACAAACAGTGTCATAATCTCTCTCTCTCTCTCTCTCTCTCTCTCTCTCTCTCTCTCTCTCTCAGTGAAACGGGGACGCGTGCGGTCGAAATTCGCGGCGCCGCCGTCACCGGTCAACCATCCTTCTCCGTCGAAGAAACTGGATAAGGAGAGTGTGAATCAGGGTATGGTACGAGGGGATGGTAGTAACAGGAATGATAAATCAATAGATGAAGGATTATTAGAAGATGAAACCTTAGAATCTGAAATTAAGGTGCATCCTGAGGTGCGTAAGTTGTGGGTTGATGTGCTCAGTAAGAATAGGAATCTGGAAAAGGGATTGGCGATAAAGTATGTTGCCCCAACCTTGGTGAATGGGGAAGTAGAAATTGAAATTGAGGAAGACGACATCGCGACAGAGATCAAATTCTGGGAAACTGCTTTGATCATGTATGTGCTAGGTGAGGATCTAAGCATGAATACAGTGAAGAATTACATGACGAAGATGTGAAACTTTGTCAAACTGTCGGATATGTATTACCACGATGAGGGTCACTTCCTTCTCAGATTTAAATATCATTCAGATATGGATGTTGTTATGATGAAGGGACCGTATACAATAAGGAACATGCTGATGTTGTTGAAGGAATTGAGGCCCGCTTTTAACCTAAAAGGAGACTTACTAGGAACACTTCCTCTTTGGTTAAACTCCCCAACTCCATATGCACCTTGGGGGGGGGGGGGGGGAAGGAACCTGAGTAAAATAGGTATTGCAATTGGAGCACCTGTGGTCATAGATGAATGCACGACAAATAAGTTGAGAGTATCTTATGCATGCATTTTGGTTGACGTTGATATCACATAAACATTGGTTAAGGAAACAACCATCAAAGATTGTGAAGGAAGGAAAATGCAACAAGTTGTTGGATATGAGTGGAAGCCGCTTTCTTGTAAGAAGTGTCAAAATATCGGTCATCAGTGTGGTGCAACTACAAAAGGGAAACATTGGAAGCCAAAGCCTAAGCCACCTAAAATCAATTAGGATACAACTCCAACTGCCATGTCACCAAAGGAGGATCCAAAAAGCAGCATAATGATGATACTAGGGAGAACTGGACAAAGGTTAGTAAAGCCACTAGAGATAAAGGTAAGAATATAGTTCATGTTGGTTCAACATCCATGGTTAATTATGAAAATGGATTTGAGGCACTAGGGGTTTTGAATGATCCACTAGTGGCCTTTGATAGGGGACCATGTTAGTCTCATGGAATGTAAGGGGGATGAATAAGGCATGTAAACTTAGGGAGATTGTGTCCTAAAGTTGAAACCTGAGATTGTTATTTTGATTGAGACTAGAGTTAAGCATTCTAAGGCCAATTTGGTTAGAGATAAGCTTAATCTCAAAGGTAGATATCTAGACAAATGCCAATATAGTGATAATGGTAGGATTTGGATTGAATAGGATAATACCAAGCTGGATATAAAGAATATAAAGAGCACTTATCAGTTTATACATTATGGATTTTTTGACACCTCTTGAGTGTTTAAGTACTGGATATAATCTATATATGTCTAAATTCAGTTGGATTGTAAAAGATTGCTTTGGAAAGATATCGAGACCCTGTATAGGAATTAGCAGGGGCCTTGGTGTGTGCTTGGAGATTTCAACAATGTTTCCAATGCTCAAGATAGGATTGGTGGATAGATTCTGACTGAGGCTGAGTATGTGGATATGCAGAACATGATGACAAACACATGATTATGTAAAATGGATAGTATTGGAGACTATTTGACATGGTCTAATAAGCATGTTGTGGGCACCATTTACTCTAGAATTGACAGGGTTCTGGGGAATGTGGAATGGTTTTAAGCTAACATGGACACCACTCATAATATTCTTCCCCTAGTGTTTCTGATCATGCACGTCTCTGTGTGGCAGGATTGGCTAAAGTGGGGGATTACAAAGGTAATTCTACAACTGTATGGTTGATATGGGTGGCTATGAGAATATGGTTAGAAATAGTTGGAGACAACCCTTAAGTGGTAGCCCCATGCATGTTCTATGACATAAACTCAGAAGGTTACAACCTTGAGTTGAAGGCTTTTAGCAAGTCCATCTCAAATGTGAAGCAAAATATGGTGAAATCTAGACAAGATCTTGAGGTATCTCAACAAGATCTCATGCATAATAAAATGGATAGTCAGAAGATTGAGTTAGTTAAGAAGATCACAGAGGATGATATCAAGTGGAATTAATTGGAGGAAAAGATGTTGATGCAAAGATTAAAAAAATTGAGTGGCTTAGGTTGGGTGACAGGAATAATTCCTACTACTATGCTACCTTAAAAACAAAGCAGAATGGAAAGAGTATGAGGGTCCTTCATATGATTGATGGTGTTATCCTCGCTGACCAAAAGGATATTGAAAAGGAAGTAGTGGATTTTTATGGTAGTTTAATGGGAATGGCTGCAAATAATTTGAAGCATGTGGATATAGAAGCAATAAAAAGTTGTAGGAAGATTAATATGGAGCAAAGAAAGTTCCTAGTGGTAAAAGTAACTAAGGAGGAAATTGCTAAAGCGTTACAGGGAATTGGTGATTTGAAGGCCCCTGGGATTGATGGCTATGGAGCAAAGTTCTTTAAGGCTAGTTATCACATCATAAAAGGTGATGTTATTGCAGCCTTTATGGAGTTTTTTAAGAAGGGTAGAATGTACAAGGCTTTTAATAGTATTGTGCTTACTTTAATCCCTAAAATGAGAATTCCATATCTATTAAAGGTTATAAGCCAATTGTTGGATGTACTACTTTCTACAAAATCATTTCAAAAAATTTGACTAGTAGATTGGGAAAGGTGCTTCATGGAGTAATACATGACTGCCAAGAAGCTTTTGTCCCCGATCAGTTCATTCATAATCATATTCTTCTGGATTTTAAATTGATGAAAGGGTACACTAGGAAAGGAGGAGTTTCAAGGTGTATGATGTAACTTGACTTGCAGAAAGAATATGAAATTGGCAAGTTATGGAATGTGTATTACAGGAAATTGGCTTGCCTAGGCAGTTTATATACTGGAATATGAGTGTCATCTCATCTGTCTCATATATATTTAACATTAATGGTGTTTTTTATGATGTTTTGTAGGCTAGAAGGGGCATCAAGCAAGGGGATCCCATATCCCCCTTGCTTTTTGTCATTATGATGGAATATATGAATAGATCCTTGACTAAGATGCAAAAGGATCATAACTTCAATCACCATGCTAAGTGTGAGAAGTTGTCTCTCACAAATCTCACATTTGCAGACGATGTTCTGCTTTTCATTATAGGGGACCCAAAATCAATGGAGATGATGCTTGATGCTTTCAAGAAGCTCTATGAGTCTACTAGTCTTATTGTTAACCTCAACTAATGTAAAATATATTATGGTGGAATTGGTGATATTACTAAGGGATCCCTGATCAACATGACAAGATTTGAAGAAGGGCATCTTCCAGTCGTATATCTTGGTGTTCCTCTGTCCTGCAAGAAGCTCAATATTAACCATTACTTGCCCCTTATGAAGAGGATTGTAGGGAGAGTAAAGCATTGGATAATGAAGTTATTAAGTATTGCTGGTAAAATTCAACTTGTCAAGACTATCTCTCATGCCATAACTCAGTACTGGATGCAGTGCTTCCCAATACCTAAGATGGTTATCCAGAAGATTGACTCCATATGTAGATCATCCATCTGGACTGGAAATTTCGAGATCAGTAGGAAATGTCCAGTGGCATGGAAAAATACATGTAGTCCTATCAAACAAGGTGCCTTTGGAATTTATGCAGGAAGGATGACAATATGTGGGTTAAGTGGATCTATGTTTACTACATCAAAGGCAATAATGTTATGACTGTTGATATCAGTAGCAGTGGTTCCTGGATTATGAATCATATCATGCAGAAGAGAGCTTGTATAAACAAGATTCGGCAACTGTGAGATGATATGATAAGCAAGCAAAGGTTTTCCATGGAGAAAGTGTATTTTGAGGTGATTGAAGATAACACTAGAGTTGGTTGGAGTCACATGTTGAGATACAACTATGCATGCCCTAGAGTTGTGTTGATTATTTGTCTTTCTTGTCACATAAGACTTGCCACTAAAGATAGATTACTTAGGTTTGGGATGATTCAAAAAGAAGCCACAATCTTTGTGGTAATCTTGATGAATCAATAAATCATCTTCTGTTTGAGTGCTGGACCACTTTGGGGATTTGGGATGACATCCTCCATTGGATGGATGTGCATCACTGTCCAAAAGACTGGATGGAGGAAATCAAGTGGATATCGAGATACACCAAAGGAAAAAGTTGGAAAGCTTCCATCATGAAGATTGTCATTGCAGAGACCATTTATGGAATATGGAAATTTATGAATGATAGTTGTTTCGATAGGAATATAAATAACGCCAATATAGTTAGCAAAATTATAGGCAATATTGTTTATAGGGGTTGGATGCAGCCTAAGCTTAGAGGTCATATTGCTAATATGATGATGTAGTTTAGGGTGTTTTGGATTTCCTTTTGTCAATATTGTGGGTTGGACCCATGCGATCGTCGTGTTTCATTGATTTTTTTTTGAATTTTAGATATTCATTTGATTTGATTAAAAAAAATTAATTATAATTAAAAAAAATTATCTTTTGCCATATTGGTAATAAACTATAAACTCAAACATACAGTTGTAAAGTCTCGGGTTCGAATCCTGGATACATTATTTAACTTTTTTTTTTTCATATGTGACGTCTATACCAATGACCTATTAATATATTTGTGGGTAAATCACAACTGTTCTTACAACTTTTTTAGATGTTACTATAAACCTTCATTAGTATATGACAATTTTCTTATAATACCTATAGATCCGATGACCCTTTTCGTATGTTCTTACCTTTTGATGATATGTTTAGGATTAAAGCATATTGTCATATGATTTAGCATACTATAATTTGGTCGATTTGGTAATCATGGAAATTATATAATATTTTCAAGTAAACGGATGACCTCGAAGGATATATAAGACTTGAACATTCTCTTGGCGTAGAAATGGTATTTTGGTAGGTCTATGAGTAACTATTATGCTTTCTCAGACTGCCTCGAAAAACCTATCAAATATCTCAGTCAATAATAGTTTGAGTGCTAACAACATCCCTTTGGTGTGTTCTTCTTGTACAGGTGGAGATTAGTGTTCGTTTAGTAAGTCCTTGATTGGGGAGTAGGGCTGGAAATGAGTCGAGTTGAGTCGAACCCGTCGTCAGCTCGATTCGACTCGATAAGAATTGGTTTAGCTCGAAACTCGATTTGAGTTCGACACGAACTTTTTTTTAAGCTCGAACTCGACTCGTTTTAAGTTCTTGAACAACTCGGTTCAACTCGTTAGGTTCAGTTCGTTAGGTTCAGTTTGTTTACTTCACGGACTAAAAAGTCATTTTTTAAAGTTTAAATTTTTTTATTATATTTGATATTTTAAATTATTCTTTTTAAAGGGAAAATATTAAAACAAAATAAAGCTTTCAAGAGATAAATTTAAAACAACATAAATCCTTTTGCTCTTAAATGATACAATATTTAAAAAACGTTATTTTTAAAGTGGTAGTTTAAAAAACAAATTTAGTAGTATAAAATGACACTTTAAAATTAAAAGTCACGGTGTATTATGTTTTTTTTTTTTGAGTTAGAAGTATTTTACTTTGTATAAAAAAATGTCACAAGTATTTTTTAAAATATTTAATTTGATAAGTTAAAAGGTTAAAATCTATACATTATTTTTTAAATGATACTATTGAGATATATAATTTAAAAATTATATATATATATATATATATATATATATATATATATATATATATATATATATATATATATATATATATATATATATATATCGAGTCGACTCATGAACCTAACGAGTCGAACTATACATAGCTCAAGTTCAGCTCATTTATTTTACGAACTTAATTTTGAGCTCAAGTTCGACTCATTTGGTTCATGAACCAAGTCCAACAAATTAATTATCGAATCGAGTCTCGAACTATTTTCGAGTTAGTTTGATTCATTTCCAATCCTATTGGGGAGTTATAACTTTGTTTGTTCATTTTCGGTGATCTCTTTCTGATTTGTTGTCAAATTTTTATTTTATATCTTTACGTTTTGATGGTTAGTTTCTAATTACTTATTTATTGCCTCATTTATTTTTATTGGGTCGTGATACCTTCTGTGCCTACTACCAGCGCCGTGATGTACTCTCTTAATCTTTAATATATATATTTTAAAGAAAAACAAAGACACGTGATTTTACTTTTAAACAAAATTTAGGAATGAATATTATACTATATCTTATATGTGAATAGAACAAAACAATTTTTATACGTAGAAAAAAGTGATTTTTATATAGAGCGAAATTGATTGATAACGTATTAACGAGTGTTCATTCAGTGCTATATAAGGGCACCTAGGGGAGTATAGATTTCACACAAAAAAAACACACCAAGCCAGTGAAGCTAGCTAGCTATAGCTCACCATGGCTTCCACCACCACCATGAAACTTGCTCTTTTTTCTGTTCTTACACTCCTCTCATTTCATGCAGTTGTCTCAGTTACACCGTTGCATGTTCAACATCCACTTGACCCTTTAACCAAAGAAGAGTTTCTAGCTGTTCAAACCATAGTCCAAAACAAATACCCCATCTCAAAGAACAAACTAGCTTTCCACTATATTGGCCTAGATGACCCTGAAAAAGATCATGTCCTAAGATATGAAACACACCCCACGCTTGTATCAATCCCTCGTAAAAGCTTTGTTGTTGCTATCATCAATAGCCAAACCCATGAGATATTAATTGATTTAAGGATCAGAAGCATTGTCTCTGATAATATTCATAATGGATATGGTTTCCCTATCTTATCCGTTGATGAACAATCCCTAGCAATAGAGCTTCCACTTAAATATCCTCCTTTTATTGATTCAGTTAAAAAAAGAGGATTGAATCTCTCAGAGATAGTGTGTTCTAGTTTCACTATGGGCTGGTTTGGAGAAGAGAAGAATGTTAGAACAGTGAGATTAGATTGTTTCATGAAAGAAAGCACTGTGAATATCTATGTGAGACCTATTACTGGAATTACAATAGTTGCTGATCTTGATCTTATGAAAATAGTTGAGTATCATGACAGAGATATTGAAGCAGTACCAACCGCAGAGAACACAGAATATCAAGTTTCAAAACAAAGCCCACCATTTGGACCAAAACAACACAGTCTCACCAGTCATCAGCCACAAGGTCCAGGATTCCAGATCGAAGGCCATAGTGTTAGGTAATATAGACTTTGATTTTAATATACTTTATGATTTATTATTTTGTGCTATATCACTTGCTTTAGAAATAACGTTGTCATGTCATGTGTTTGTACAGTTGGGCAAACTGGAAGTTTCACATAGGATTTGATGTACGAGCTGGTATCGTTATATCACTTGCTTCTATTTACGATCTTGAAAAGCATAAGTCTCGTCGTGTACTATACAAAGGCTACATTTCTGAACTTTTTGTACCTTATCAAGACCCTACAGAAGAATTTTACTTTAAAACCTTCTTTGATTCTGGAGAGTTTGGATTTGGTTTATCTACCGTGTCTTTGATACCTAACCGCGATTGTCCACCACATGCTCAATTCATTGACACATACATTCACTCAGCTAATGGTACCCCAATCTTGTTGAAGAACGCAATTTGTGTTTTTGAACAATATGGAAATATCATGTGGCGTCACACTGAAAATGGAATTCCTAATGAATCCGTAAGAATCTTTACTACAATATTCAACTAATTTAATTATTTAATTAACCTAATAATAAGGAGTTATCACTTTGTTATTTTACAGATCGAAGAATCTAGAACCGAAGTGAACTTGATCGTAAGAACCATAGTGACGGTTGGAAACTATGACAATGTTATAGATTGGGAGTTCAAAGCAAGTGGTTCCATCAAGCCTGCGGTACGTGTACAGTTTTTTAGCATACCCCACTTCCCATGCATGTTCTGATTAATTAATTTTTCAATTTTCATGTATGTATACAGATAGCATTATCTGGTATACTTGAAATTAAGGGAACAAATATTAAGCACAAGGATGAGATTAAGGAAGATCTACATGGTAAACTTGTATCAGCAAACAGTATTGGAATTTACCATGACCATTTCTATATTTACTATCTTGATTTTGATATTGATGGTACACAAAACTCATTTGAGAAAACAAGTTTGAAGACAGTAAGAATCAAAGATGGAAGTTCAAAGAGAAAGAGTTATTGGACCACTGAAACTCAAACTGCTAAGACAGAATCAGATGCAAAAATCACAATTGGACTTGCACCTGCTGAACTTGTTGTGGTTAATCCAAACATTAAAACTGCTGTTGGAAACGAAGTTGGTTATCGTTTGATTCCAGCAATTCCAGCTCATCCATTATTAACAGAGGATGATTATCCACAAATACGTGGTGCTTTTACAAACTATAATGTTTGGGTGACAGCATATAATAGAACTGAAAAATGGGCGGGTGGACTTTACGTTGATCATAGTCGCGGTGATGATACTTTGGCAGTTTGGACTAAACAGTATGATTATTTATTTATTTATTTATTGTGAGTTTGCAATTAAATGTTCTTAATAACTTGATTCTTATACTAACTAGTTTAAATTGTTTAATTAAAATTGCAGGAATAGAGAGATTGTGAACAAGGACATAGTGATGTGGCATGTAGTTGGAATTCATCATGTTCCAGCACAGGAAGATTTTCCAATAATGCCACTATTGAGCACTTCATTTGAGCTGAGGCCAACCAATTTCTTTGAGAGGAATCCAGTTCTTAAAACACTTTCACCAAGAGATGTTGCATGGCCTGGTTGCTCCAATTAAAACTATCCGACATTCTGTATGGAACTGATTTGCATTGGCCTTGTGGTCATATGAATAAATGTTGTTTGTTTGTTGCATGTGGAAGAATAATGTATGGGTTTCAACTATTTTATTTGAATGAATGAATGAGAGGTTTATTTTCTAGCTGAATTTTACAGTTTGTTTTTATGGGTAATATCTACTAAATATATATATGACACCAATCAAATATACTGTGGTTTTGGGATTCTGCTAAAATGTTACCAAATGGTTGTTCAAGGTTGTTTAGAAACATTCTTTGATGAAATTTAGCCGAATCAAATATTAAAATGAAAACAGAGCTGGCGCTGATGCTGGAAAGCGAATACATGATTTGATCTGCAATTATAGTGTTCTGTTTAATTGTTTAGCCTTTGATTTCTATTGTATGTGGGGACACTGCACTACTTGCTTAATTTGGATTGCAATCTTTTAAGATTTTCTACTCTCTTATCTTCTTGAACTACTCCAAATTTTTATATTTAGTTTTGCAAAATTTGCCCATTCCTAATAATACTATTTATTTTACACACAAACTTATCACTTGTATTGTATTGCTATTACAAACTTATCAATTTTTTTTTACACACAAACTTATCACGTTTATACATAGGTTTTTATGTTTTGTTGTATTTCTTTTGATAAAAAAAAAGTAACAACCTTTATATCATATCTATATGAACTATAGTGGGATAAAACAATCGTTCACTTTAGAATAGGTTGTCTATTAGGTAAAATCTCTTGAATCGTCAAATAGTGTCAAGTAATAGTGAGGTGGGTGTGTTGTGTTTGAGAGACACGTGGAGTCGGCTAACCAGCTCTTTGTGTCTTGTGAGTTTGCTTATATTTTATGGTATAACGTATTTAGGGGAGGGAAGGATGACGTCTTTATGAATGATGGTTGGTTAATCATTAGATGTCTTTGATAATTAGTCTAGCGTGGAAATGAGTACATGTTCATTTTGATGTTTCCTTGTTAGAAGGGGATCAAAACTCGCTCATTTGGCTTGACATTAAAAGGTGTGCTGGGTAACTAGTTGTCGTCTATTGTTTTGCCGGGTGCTCTAGTTACTTTCCTCTAACTTACTCTCTCTAGATGTCCGTTGTGTTGTGACTTTAGTCTGGATCATATCAGAAGACAGTTAGTTGACTTGTTTCTTTTGGTGTTTGGTTGTGCGTTGGTCTCTGATTTGTTTCTTTCAATTTTTATTGTTGGGGATGCCCTTTTTTATAGATTTTTTTTCGACTTGTGTTTTTCAGTTTTCCCGTTTATTTATTGAGCACCGTTGGTGCTCTTTTATATATGTGTTAAATTTGGTTTCTTGCTTTGCTATTTTGAAAATTTGATTTTAAGTAAAAAGGTTTGTAAATTGATTTTGCACAAATTAAAATATTAGAAAGGATTAAATGATAATGAAATTAATCGTGGGAACAAATTGTTTGGATTATACTTCATTGAGATTTTTCTAATGTATCTGCATGATCGATTATATCTATTCTAGCTAAACTTTATTACTATCACATGCCACTCTACAAACATTATTCATGTCATATTAATGACATGATATCATGTGTATTGCTTATTAATGATCTCTCAACCATTTAACTAATTTGATATCATCAAGTATCGACGACAATTTGAATTCAAAACCTAAATTTATTTGGACGCCTTATTGTTTACCACATTATTACTCTTGATCTAAATCTGAAAAGAATTCCTAATAATATTTTTAAATCCATAAATCAAAGTCACAACAGAAAATTGGAAATTAGCTGTCTGGATTTAGCGTTGGCCACTGACACCGACGCTACACGCCATCATTATTTTTGTTACATATTAGTTATTTTTATTCTTTAGCGTCGGTGTGGCTGACGTTACATATTGACGTATTCTTTGTTTGATTAATTAGACACGGTTAAGTCGCCGCTAAATATTTATTGGCTGAATTTCAAATGATTTTATTATTTATTAAATAATAGTGTAAGCCTCACCGACCAACGCTAATGTTTAATTATATCATTTATTAAATTATTTATTTTGTTTCCCTTTTTTTCGTTTGGTGCTGAAATTGTTATTTTTATTATTTTACTTTTATTGTCGATCTGAACGACGCTGATGTTTATTTAATTATTAATTAAATTATTTATTTGTTTATTTAGTTTTCTCTTTTTTCGTTTGGCGTTGAAATAGTTATTTTTATGATTTTATTTTTAGTATCGTGTCACTGACCACTAATGTTTATTTAATTATTAATTAAATTATGTATTTGTTTAGTTTCCTCTTTCCTTTTTGCTTGCTTTGGGTCTCATTATCAATTTTGATTTTCTTCTTATATCAAGATATATAATATTGTTATTCTTCCTCCGTCTGTGGTTAGTATTAGAATTAGGGTTGTTGTAATCTATTTGGTTGTTTAGTTGATTTTGGTATTGATATCATAGTTACATGATTTGAATACAATGTATCATGATGACTGTCATACCCCAAAATTTGCCCATTAATATTTCAAGACATTTTTCAGGGCATTCCGACTCATTTTTATGACACTGATCTTAAAGGAACGAAGGCTCAGCTCACGAATGGCCCAATCCAGAAAATGGCCCAAACTGACCTGTTCGCTACACGTTCGCTACACGCTCGCCTAGCGAACGTTCGCTACACGCTCGCCTAGCGAAGCTGACAGATAACAAAAAATTCTGGGCTTCACTCTGAGCCCATTAGGTCACAAAAAGAGCATTATAAATACCAGCACTTCAGTAATGAAAAAGAGGACGAAAAACAGAGGGGGGAAAACAGAGGAAGACGGACGGAAACCCTGGGACAGAAACCCTGGAGGCTACTCTAGAGAGTTCCGAGTGAAGAAACCCTGAAGGCCGCTCCTCCGCTCCGAAGCTACCGCCGCCCAACTCCATCCGATACCAAAAGCGATCAGCCTCTTCAACATAGCAGCTTAGTTGCAAGCAGGTTTGCGCATCACTCTTGTTTTATGCTTTTAATCGGTAATCTCTATATACATAAAGCATCATGATTGAAGTTTCGAATATGATTTCACATGCGAATTTAAATATGCTTGAATATCATGAATGTTTGTCCATGTTATTCCTGTAATCAAGTGCCATACAAGTTCAGGTTTTCGGAGGTCATGCTGCTGTCAAAATCCAAACCCGTGGCCGCTCGCTAGCACATCGCTAAGCGAGCCTGTAGCGAGCATTCGCTGAGCCTTCGCCAGGCGAAGCAGAGGCGAACGGGCAGTGGCTGCTTTGTTTCTTTTCTATTATGCCTTATGTCCATCTAACCAAGACTTATTATAATTCTGCATCATTTGGCCTGAGATTATGACTGTTGTATTGTAGTGCAATTTTCGATTGTACTTTATCTCGATGTTCTAACCCGTGTGCTGAATTGTGTAAAGGCTTACATATTCCCGAGGAAACGGCCGGCTAGGTATTCCACTTTATGTGTGGGATACCCTTATGGAGATGGATTCTGAATTACTTAATTTTAATGTGGAGATTCATCCTAAATTACCTAGCTGATTTTAATGTATTGATTTCATCGATTTTAATGTGGACCTAATTACTTGATCGATTACGGCTAGCTAATTAATTGTAAAACTTTGCCTTTAAATATGCGATCTTGGACCTCTCTTTGTTACCCTACGATATTACGGTATTATGGTCATGTCCCGCGAATGTGGGGATATACTTAGCCAAGACCCTTCGGTTAAATCATCATAAAATAAATCATGGTCCCTCGGATGTTGCCTTCGAAAATACGACTTTGTCCCTCGATGACCCTTCGATGTAGCCTACGGTTAAATGATGATCGTCCCTTCGAATGCTAAGGTATCCTTACAACTGTTGCCTTCAATGACCTATCGATGACCCTACAATGACCCTTTTACATCCAAAGGATAAAACTACTTACTTCTCAATAGTAAGGACAGTTTTACCCTCATAAGGATAGGAAATGCCCATAACGACCTTAGGAAGGTATAACTCTCAATTACTGGATCATAACCTAAAACATTTTCCACCCCTCACACTTTGCAAGTCCTAGAAAATCACCACTTGGTATACATTCATACTAGAATCATTACCAAGTTATATCTTTCTAAACTGTTTTTCAAAATCAAACGAGATAAATACTTTGTATACATTCATACGAGAATCATTACAAAGTTAAACTCTCTTTTCGAAACATTTTTAAACAATTCACCAACACTTTTCAGACAAAAACATAAGTGATCCAACAATTAAGAGCCCATGGATAACCATGGATACAAAGGGTGCTAATACCTTCCCTTTGTATAATGTACCTCCCGAACCCAAAATCTATTGAGGTCTTTCCTGTTCTTTTCCACCTTTCCTTATTGGATAAAAGAAAAGTCGGTGGCGACTCTTGCTATCCGCGACATTGCGATAAAAAGCAAAATACCCCAAGTCAGTTCACCGTATGACAATGACATTATTCACATGCCTTCAAATATTCTCCTTTTAGGTGAAAGTCACTGCATAAAATGTTGATGAAGTTGTTAGAGAACTTCTTGATACCAATTTGGTAAGGTGTTCCTCTTGGGATATAAATAAGTAAAACTAGTATTGTTTCATATTTTCACGACTTTGTCTCCTCCCTCGTTCTTTCTTCAATTGTACCAATCTTGTTTCCCTTATGTAACTTAATTTTAATGCTATCATGATAATAGAATGAACATTATTGATATTTTTATAACATGTCCATTGAGCGTGCATTGAAAGAGAGATTATATCATTACTAGATCATGAACATATCTTTATCTTCTGATGCATCTTATGTGTTAAACTCTTAATGCAGGAACGCACAGATATCCCTTCATACATTGATCACTTACTTTTAAGAAAGCTAGAACACAATTTTGTTTAGAAGTCATTACTGCGATGAATCTTATTCAATGCACATTAATACTTTACACAATCTATCTAATTATGTTCCTGGAATGAATAGAGTCATTAAGTTTCTTCTGACTAATAGTTTTGCATCTGAGTTATACTTTTAAGAAAGATAGAACACAAATTGGTTTAGAGGTCAATGTGATTCATCGAGTACACAACAATATTTACACAATTTATCTAAACCTGTTTCTAGAATGAATAGAGTTTTGCATCTGATTGATATGTTTTGCATCTGATTGTATAATGGCATTATGATAGTTTCATGTTTTGTATTTTGTCATTTCAAACGTGAACTTAAGTTCTGGGTTTTGGCTGTCGTTGTCCTATTCTAACACATGACTAAGCAAACTGATCATTGAAAGTGTAAACATAATTCAACATACTCCATTATTTTTTTGAATTGGTATTAACAATTAAAGTAGCGATCCAAACATATTAAATGTATCATTAGAGATTGACACAAATTAAATACATGATTTTAATGTTGAATATGTCACAAATTTTCTAAGTTATTTTGTTTATTTTTTCATGATTGAAATGATTCAAGAGTCCAACCTGTTCAAATTCAAATCAGAAGTACAGAGCTCATATGTATTAATTAATTATGATTTATGAGGAAATGTTTGTTATGTGTGGATTTTAAGCTTTATAAAGATGTGGAATTGTTACTAGTAATGAACATGCTGGGGGCTATAGGGAACACTATTATTCTGCGTTTGTTTATAGATTCAAATCGTGAATCTTATACTAATTTTCTGAATCGTCAATAGAATCTTATTGGAACCAACCGAATGCATCACTAGTTATAGAACTTGAGATGCGAGAGAGGCGATTAGGGGTTTGACAGAATAATGGTTGAAGTACTAGCCTACTAGGAAAAATCATTCTAATGGGTTAGAGTCATGAAATGGTTAAAGGATAAGTTTAGGGGTTTTATGAGTGGTATATGAGGTATGAGTATTTATGGGAGATGATGATTCCAAACTAGATTGTAAGGTTTGGAAATTATTTAGATAGGATTCATGGTTGGTGAAATATTTTGAATGATTTGTATCACAAATGATGTTTATAGAAAAGGTTCCAAACACAACAAAATACCATGTGTCATTGTTTTAGGTTTCTCATTATAAGCTACTCAAGTTATATAATGATTTGTTTCTAATTAGTTTGTAGCATTGCATATTAATTTACTCATAAGTGTTTTCTCAACGTGTTGGTAATTTTTTGGTATAGATTATAATTTTAATTATGCTCCATGTGAGGGAGAATATGACAACATATTTTCTTGTCTTGAAATCAAAGTTATATTAAAAGAGTTTGTGATTTTGGTGAATTTCTATTTGGTTCTAACTATAGGTTTTTCCTAGACAAATACATGTAATGTATTGTTGACTTACGAAAGTTGAATTTAGTTTCTAGTACTGTTAGTTGTAACAAAATGTATAATCCAAGGATGCAACATCTGACTATTTCAAATATGTTGACTATTTATACTTGACTTTAGTGTCGGCTAAGTCGAAGCTAACAATTTTCGTTGACTTTTTTAATTTGACTTTAGCGTTGGCTACACCGACACTACAAGGTTATTTTGACTTTCTAAAAATTTCCTTTAGCCTCGTCCAGAGAGAAACTAATACATTTCTTGACTTTTTTAAAGTTGACTTTAGCCTCAGTCAGACTGAAATTAAGGAAGATTTTTTGACTTTTTAAAGTTGACTTTAGCCTCGATGGAGCCGAAGCTGACAAAGGTTTGACTTTTTAAAGTTGACTTTAGACGCGACCAGGCCAAAGCTAGTTGTATGGTTGAGTTTTTTTTACATTTGTTTTTTTTAGCATTGGCTGTAAGCTAGCCTCAGTCAAACTAACACTATTATAGACACGACCGTAAATGACAGTCGCTAACATGTTAACTTCGAATGACTTAGATTGACCCGACACCGACGCTAAATAGGTTGTAGCACCGAGTTTTTGGAGTTTAGTGTTGAAAATGGCCAACGCTAAATATTGTTTTTCTAGTGGTAAGTTGTCCAGATTATAACAAGCATTCAAAATAGTCAATTGAGAAGGACTCTTTTTAGTGTGACACTTGTGAATTGTGATTTGGGAAAGTGATGGTGGACCTTTGGGAGTATGATTGTTTAAATGTTTGACTTTCTATGTTTCTTAGTCCATTTTACACGTTATGGACGGTACGATGTTGAAAATTCAAGTGGATGTTCATCCAGGGTTAGAAAGAGTTAGTTGAGAATGATCATTCTAGCATGACACTTGTGTATTGTGATCTGGAAAGGTGATGGTGGACCTCAAAGAGTCTGATTGTTTATATATTTGAAATTTTATGTTTCTTAGTCTGTTTTACACGTTGTTGACTCATCAGTAGAGATATTATAGAGAAGTTTTCAACCATGACAGCCATTTTGTATTGTGTGTGTTAAAAGTAATGTAGGGAACTTAAAAAATTATTTTAATCACACATGGGGTTTCAAAAATATGATTTAATTTTATCCAAGAAAATAACTCCCAAAGATAACACAAACATTTTTTATAGTAGAAGATGATGGTTCATCTCCAAGAGTCTGTTTGTTTAAATTTTAGTATGACACTTGTGAATTATGATTTGGGAAGGTGATGGTTCATCTTCAGGTTTCTGTTTGTTTAAAATGTTGAATTTATATGTTTCTTAGTATGTTTTACACGTGGTTGACGGTTCGAGTGAAAATTTGAGTCGGTGTTCGTCTAGGGATGAATAAAGTCAGTTGAGATGGACTATTTCTAGTGTGAAACTTGTTAGTTGTGATATAGGAAGGTGATGATGGACCTCTAGGAGTCTGATTGTTTCAAATTTTGAATGGATATGTTCGTTAGTCCATTTTACACATTGTGGACATTCCGGTGTTGAAAATTTGAGTGGTCTAACCATACAAGTCACTCCCTAGATATACGTTACAGAGTCTCATGCGAGATGGTCAGGTGAAACATCTTAATGATTAGACAAACATTTATATTAAAAATATCCCATAACTTTTCATTACCCAACTCGAGAGCCAAAAGTGTAATTTTTTCCGATTTGGTTCGAAGACTTCATACACTTCTTAACATAGAAAGCATGGGGCAACTATTTTGGGTCGAATCAAGGCCCAAAGATAAAATATCAGTTAGGCCCAATTCTTTCCAACTTATAAATACCCACTCTCTGATGCCAAAACAGGTATAATACTCATTTCTCTAAGATTTCACTTCACTTTGAGTTTTCCTATAAATAACATGAGTGTTTGAGTGCAAACCTTGCATGTTAGCTTCATTCACCGCATCGGAAACGGAACCTCGTCACAACGTAAAATTTATTTATAGTTTAATGGTTTTTATATCAGTTTATTTAACAATAGAATTTTTTACAATAAAATTTTTAATGGTTTTTATTAGTTTATATAATATATTACATCAAACCTAATATTTATTTACTATGTTTTTATATATTAATAAAATAAATTATAATTGTTATTTGAATATCATAAATAAATCTAAAATAAATCATATTAAATTTATTCATATAAGTGTATAATTGAGAAATCAAAACATAAAAAGAAATCTATTAGTCTGTTTTTTATATTAAATCATTAAACAAAAAATAAAAGCACCATTTCTAAAAAGTAGCTCTTAATAAAATTAAATGCTAACATATTATATATATTTTTTAAGTACAATTGACTCTTCTTCTTTCGAAACAAATTTAATGAAACTAAATATTCTATACATTGTTAGAATTAATTCATATTTTGCAGAAATTTGTAGATAAAGTTTGTTAGATGGTATTTTAGTATTTCTCATTAAGTTCCACTTGTATTTAAGCAAGTGAGTGGTATGAACAAATTGTATTTTTATTCCTTTTATAGTGTGTGCATTTTCTGTGTAACCGTTTAGAGTAGTGGAAGTTTGTTATTATTCTCTCTTCCCTCTCTTCTTCATTGTTTATCTTTATTACCTTATGCACCAACAATTGGTATCTAGAGCTCCGGTTCAGATCCATAGGGGAACACCATGGGAACACTTGTGAAACGGTGAGGCGTTATATGATTGACTTTTATCGGAGAATTTGTGTTGAATTTATGCTCAGAATCGTAACAGAATCAGATATCTTGATTCTGCGGGATTAGGAAACATTGTGTTTAGGTGTGATCTGAGTGTATTGCACAAGGTTGAAAATAAACGGAAATGATAATCTGAGTACCAAGCTTCCAATGTTCGATGGAAAGAACTAGAGTCGTTGGATGATTCAGATATGTGTGTTGCTTAAAGCTCAAGATGTTTTTTATCTCATCAACGAAGGTTACGTTCAGGTTGCACTTCCAGAAAATGCAACAGATGCGCAGAGAAATGCTCAGCGTGATCTGAGGAAGAAGGATCAGAAGGCGTCGTTCTACATCTATCAGTGTGTGGGTGTTAACGTGTTTAAGAAAATCGTTGATTCGACAACGGAGAAAGCTTTGTGGGACACACTAGTGTGGTGCTACGACGGTGATGCATCAATGAAGAAGGTGAAGCTTCAGTCTCTACGTAAGCAGTATGAGAATTTCATTATGAAGAACAATGAGAAGATACCATACTACATCTCTAGAGTGATTCTGATCACAAATGAGATGAAGTCATGCAAAGAAACTCTCTCTGAAGAAAGTATCATTGAAAAGGTACTTAGATATCTTACTCCTCAGTTTGATTATATCGTTGTAGCAATTAAACATTTTAAGGATATGAGCACCATGAGAATAGAAGAGTTAAAAAACAGTCTAGAGGTGCAAGAGATTACATCTGACTGAAAGAACCTCTGAGAGAGACACATAGCAGGCTCTAAAAGCTTATTTTGTCAAGAAAGACCAAAAGCAGTATTCGTCAGAAGCCAAAAAAGTACATGGTATGTCTCAAGAGTCAGAAGCCTCTAATTCTGATGAGAATAAACATCAGAAGGGAAGGGAGAAGCTTTACAAGAGAATGGTTCAATGTTACTGTTGTAATATATTTGACCACTTTGATAAGGACTGTTGGTCAAACAAGGAAAGGAAGTCAGAAGAAGCAAACATAGCCAGAGGAGATTCGGATGATGAACCTATGCTATTGATGGCTTATGAATCTGATGATGATGAACTTGTGAGATTGACATTTTCTGATTCTGAAGGAGACTTTGAATATAAGTCAGAATCAGAAGATGAGTCAGAATATGAAGGTTCTGAAGATGAGTCAAAATCTGAAGGTTCTAAAGATGAGTCAAAATCTGAAGGTTCTGAAGAAGAGTCAGAATTTGAGGGTTCTGAAGCTGAAATTGAGTCAGAAGGTGACTCTGAAGCTAAAGGAGAAGTTGCCTATAAAGAGGATTCTGCCTCTAAAGGTGAGTCGGAATTAGAAAATAAGTCTGAAGGTGACTCTGAAGATGAAGAAGACTCTAAAGGAGAGTCTGACTCTGAAGGTGAATCTGATTCTGATCCAGATTATAATGATGATCCAGAATCTGGAGGTAATCCAATCTCTGAAAATGGAGCTCTAGAGGTGTAACTTTTGAAGGAAAAACTTCTGAAAATATTGATTCTGATTTTGAAGATGAGTCAGAGCCTGGAAATGATTCTTCGAGTGAGTCAGAATCAGAAGGCGAGATTGATTCTAAGGAAGAATCTGATTCTAGTCTAGATTCTAATAGTGATTTAGATTGTGGTGGTAGTCTAGATTATGAGAATATTCTAGATTTTGAAGGTGGTCATGCTTCTGAAGTTGGTACTTTTGGAGTTCCAGCATCTGATAATGTTCCAGAATCAGAAGGTTCTAAACAAGTTTAGAGGCCACAAAGAATCAGAAACATTCTGAGAAGGTTTGTAGAGTTTGACATGCTGCAAGATACTGAAGTAGATTCTGAAGGGAAAATTATTCAGTGTGCCATGTTAGTAGACTCTGAACCCATAAGTATGAAAGAAGCCCTCAAGCAGAAAGTATGGCCGAAGGCCGTGAAAGAAGAACTTGATGACATAGATAGAAATAAGACTTGGAAGCTGACAAAACTTTCAAAGAACAAGAAAGCCGCCAAGCGTGAGATGGGTTTATAAGGTGAAGCTACAGCCAGATGGATCAATTGGCAAACACAAAGTAAGGTTAGTTGTGAGAGGTTTTCTGCATAAACATGGGTTAGATTAATTTAAAGTGTTTGTGCCTGTAGCAAGACATGAAACAATCAGGCTGATGATTGCGATAGCTGCTAATAGGAATTGGCCTCTGATGCATTTAGACATGAAATCTGCATTTTTAAACCGTCCATTGGAAGAAGAGGTTTATGTGTCAAAACCTCATGGACTTGAGAAAAAGAATCAGGAAGGGATGGTGTACAGATTACGCAAAGCCTTGTATGGATTGAAGCAAGCCCCTAGAGCTTAGAATCTGAAAATTGATTCATTTTGCAAGAAGCATGGATTTCAGAAATGTGAGATGGAGTATGATGTCTATGTTCAGCATACTTCTGAAGGCAGTCTGATTCTGGTGTGTCTGTATGTTGATGACATATTGCTAACATGAAGTAGTGAACATGAGATAGCCAAGTTCAAGAAGGAGCTAGTGAATAATTTTGAGATGACTGATATAGGAAATATGGTTTATTTTCTAGGATTGTAGATTATGTACTTTGAGAAAGGCATAATTTTACATCAGCTGAAATATGAACTTGAGCTTCTAAAGAGATTTGAGCTGCTGAATTGTAAAGTTGTTGTCACACTTGCTGAAACAAATCAGAAATTGGATTTTGATTTTGATGGTGATGATGTAGATGTGACAGTGTTCAAGTAGTTGGTAGGGTCTCTGAGGTATTTATGTAATACCAAACTTGATATTTTCTATGCAGTTGGAATGGTGAGTAGGTTTATGAGTAAACCGAAGTGGTCTCATTACCAAGCTGATGTCAGAATTCTGAGGTATATAAAAGGAACTCTGAAGTATGGAGTTTTATTCCCTTCTGGTGGTGAAATTGACTAAGAACTACTGAGTTACTCAGATTCTGATTGGTATGGAGACAAAGTTGACAGAAGAAGTACTTATGGGTACTTATAGGTACTTGTCCAAGAAGTAATCAGTTGTTGCTTTATCAACATGTGATGCTGAATATATTGTAGGTGTTGTGATTGCATGTCAAGCTGTTTGGCTTCTAAATTTACTACAGGATCTGAAGATCAGGGTAAACAAGCCTCTAAATCTGATGATCAATAACAAGTCTGCAATCAATCTTGCTAAGAACCCAATGTTGCATGGGAGAATCAAACATATTGAGACTTAGTATCACTTTCTGAGAAATCAGGTTCATAATGGAATGTTAGAAGTTATGCAATGTAACACCCAGAAGCAGCTGACAGATGTTCTTACGAAGGCGATCAAAACTGATCAATTTTTTCACTTGAGGGATGGAATAAGTGTTGTTAGTTTTGGTTAAGTTGAATATGAATTAAGGGATGATGTTAGAATTAATTTATATTTTACAGAAATTTGTAGGCAACGTTTGTTAGAAGGTATTTTAGTATTTCTCATTAAGTTCCACCTGTATTTAAGCAAATGAGTGGTGTGGACAAATTATATGTTTATTCCTTTTGCAGTGTGTATGCATTTTCTATATAACTGTTTTAAATAGTGAAAATTTGTTATTATTCTCTTTTCTCTCTCTTATTCATTATTCATCTTTATCACCTTATGGATCAACATACATTTTCCTTGAAAACATACTAATTTTACTTGAAAACAAAATAAAACAAGGTGTTAAATATATAATTATGAATAATTATATAAATATAATTAAAATCTATCATGTTATTAAGGTTATTAATGTATGGCGGGTGATATATTTTTTAACCAATGTACATGAGACAACTCAAGTGGGTAAAGTTACCCAACAATTTTAGTAGGGTAATGAAGTCTACCCCATTATTTATATTTTGTAACACATCGAAGAGAGAGAGGGGGGTGATTCACTCGTTTTGATTCAAATGGTTGACCATAGCAGTGCAAGTAAGAAGAGTACTCAACAATGAACTTGTGCCTGAAGAGTACCAAAGAAGGATTATAATAGAGTCTTGAGCACTCTATTAAAACTCATATATATATCAAACGCAAGAGAAATAAAAAAAAAAACAGTCGAAGAGGAGAAGATTGATGATGTTTCTGCCTCACGAATTGATCATCCAAATCCTTCTGAGATTACCGGTGAAATCTCTTATGCGTTTCAAGTCTGTTTGTAAGTTATGGTTTTCTCTTATCTCTTACGATTCCCATTTTGCAAATTCACATTTTCAACTCACGTCCTCAAAACACACTTGTAGAATTCTGTTTTTATCGAATTCAGCTCCTCAAACTCGGTCTATAGATGTAGAAACATCTCTTCACGATGATTCTTCTGCTGGTACACTTAATTTTATGCCTAGTTATCTTGAAATTAAAGGTTCGTGTAATGGGTTTATATATTTCAAAGATTTTGGAATTTGGAATCCATCCAATGGAGTTCACAAAGAAATACCTTATTCCCCTATTCATTCCAATTTAGATGCCAATTGTTTTTTTTATCTATACGGTTTTGGGTATGACCACACAAGAGATGACTACTTGGTGGTTTCAATGTCCTATAATCCAGACTTAGATCCTATTTCATCACGTTTGGAATTTTTCTCATTGAGAGCTAATACATGGGAAGAAATTGAGGGTACTTACTTCCCTTATATGAATGCTTCTGATGATCCCAGAGTAGGGTCTCTCTTTAAGGGGGCTATTCATTGGTTGGCTTGTCATAGCGATAAATCAATTAATGTTATTGTTGCCTTTGATTTAACTGAAAGGAAACTTTTAGAGATGTCTTTGCCTTTGCCGGATGATTTTGACCTTGATCCTAACTTTTGTGATTTGTGGGTATTTGGAGAATTTCTCAGTCTATGGTCTATGGGGAATGATAGTGTTGAAATATGGGTTATGAAAGAATACAACGTTCATTCCTCATGGACTATCACTCTTGTTATTCCAATTCATGGCATTTCTACTCAGTACTTTTCGCCAATATGCTGTACAAACATTGGCGATATTATTGGATTAGATGGTACAGGATTGGTGAAATATGATGACAAAGGGCAGCTCCTAGAGCATCGCTCCTTTGGTATCGATGAACATGGATCCCAAGTGGCCGTGTATGTAGAGTCTCTGCTTTCACTCCCCGGTGACCGTGTGCAAGCATAAAAAGATGATACAAGGAATAAGAATGAGGTTGTGAAAGATTCTCTCCTTCACTGTTTTCTTGATATTTATACTGTATTATGAACTCTCCGGTGGCTACAAATACTATGTGTTTCAAGAATTTGAATTTGGATATGTGTTTGAGGGCATTTGTAATAGGAGTCCCTATGCCACATGAGCTATTGGTGAAACATTTGTAATATGTTTATTGAAAATGTTGACAGTTTGGTTTCTGTGATTTTAATGTTATTTATGTTTGTGTTCTAATGTATGTTGTGATCATCTATAATATAAGAAAAATAAATGCTTTGGAAATACCAATGTTATTCTTTGTCTTCATAATTTGTCTAACTCAACTATTATGCAACTATGTTTATTGTTTGGTTTCAAATAAATCAATTTGTTGTTTTCAATAAAATATTTTTGGGTCCAATTTTTCTCTAATTCGGATATTATTAAAAAAAAAATTTACCATCATTAATCTCTATTCAATAAAATATGTTTGGGTCCAATTTCTCTCTAATTTGGGTATTATTCAAAATAAAATTTATCATGTGTTTCTCAAGTTAAATCAATAAAAAAACTTTATCATCATCACCAATTTGAAATTTAGATCTTTCAAATTGAAAATATAACCGTACCCATCTTTCTCTACATCTCTCATATATTATACTACTCTCACTAATCTTTCGCTGACCATTTCAATATTTCTTTTTTAAATAAGGTAAAACTTTCTCAAAACCTCCAATTTTATTTTATGATTTTCAGACCTTAATAATTTCTTTTTTACTCTTACATTATTAAGAATCAATGTTTAGATCTTCTTCTCTTATATTACATAAAATTGTTTAACTTATTTATTTCTTAGATTGAAACTTGTGTTTTTGTGTGTCTTTCATTTCTTTTCAAATATAAAAAAGATTGTGAATAAGATTTTGTATCTGGAGTCAATATTATACCTAAAAGAAAAGGTAATTTGGTTTACATGTTCCATTTTCTTTTTACTAGTTATTTGAAATTGTTTTGAACTATAATTTATTTGATGAACTTATGCATGTTGGTCAAGATTAAGATCAAAATAATAATGACATGACTTTTTACTCAAAGAACTTCATTAGTTTTTTTTTCAATCATGACCTTATATGTATTTGGAAGAAAAAGAATGTTTAGTTCTCTAAATTTAGGGGACTCTATTAACTTTGCTTGTTGCCATTTTTATGTTTCAAACAAGAAAAAAATTAAATTTAAATTAGACTTAATTACAATTATGGTCCCTCTATTTTATTTATTTTTTATTTTAATTCCTCTATTTTAAAAATCATATTTTTTTATTCTTTTTTAAGTTTTTGTGTTGGATTTTAATCCTAAAAATGACCAAAATCCAATCTAAAACTTAAAAAAGAAATCAAAATCACGAATTCTAAAATGAAAGATGAAAACTCAAAAAATAACAAAATATAAGAACTAAAATTATAATTAAGCCTTCAAATTAATGAGCTATACATAATAAATAAAACAACAATTACAAGTTAAAGTCCTGACATTTTATTACATAAATGAATAAAGTGAATATTGACAATATATATTTAAATCTAACAAGACTTATAGACTTAACACTTTATTCAATGAACAAAACAAGATTGTTGTCTTCGTAGTGTGAATTAACCATTGTTTATTCTTAAAAATAGTGAATAACAGTATCGATATCGACATCTTCTAATACTATAATGTCACGATCGTTTTTGCGGTAACAGACAATTTTTTAAAATCTTGGAGATTTTTTTATTTCTTATAAATTTTAGCACAGAGAATGAACATCGACTTCCAATCAATTCGATATTAATGACCTCTTTTTTTTTCACATCGCACATATCAACCTTTTGGCCAATTGATTTACATAGTGCCTCATTGTCATTGTTAGGTGTAAGTTTTCCTTGAGTTATAGGACAAGGGACCTCCTTGCTGGAATAATAATGAAAGGGTGAAAATTTACTTGCCTTATTTATCATTTCTGTCGTCCTTTTATACCAATTCCTTACAATCATGTATGGATCTAACAATTAATCCAATGGTTGTCCTAGAATACAGGGATTGCTATTGATTCTAACAAAAAGATCCTAACAAAATTTAACAAATTGATAGATTTTCTGAGTTGTGGTTCTTCTAGAACCTTAAACATAGTCGCCCAGATGCTTGGACATGTTACTAACTCTCTTCGATTCTCTCTTCTCATTGGACTGATCCAACGTAGCTTTTTCGGGCCTTCCATCATCAGTGCTCCCAATTTTGTTGTTGGTGTGGATAGAAATTGGGGTGTTAACACTTATTCTGGTGTTTACCTTTTTCAAACTAATTTGAGCTTGTTTGTTCTCATCAATAACTCATCAAGATTCTTCTTTATTCTTCCATTCTTGTCTTATCAATACGTTTTCTCGTGATGGACATGAGTTTAAACCTTGCACCGCCATCAATTTCGTAGTTTAATTGTTTCGATGATTAGGCAGAATTTATGGAGAACTTGATGCGGTCAAAGGGGTATTGAGTTTGATTGAAAATTGTATTGTTGAGGAGTATGGTTGAGGCTGGGAAAGAAAGAGAGAAATAAAATTAGAGGTGATTGAATTGTTTTGTATTTATTTATTGATAAGATGATCGTTACAATAAATACATGATATAACTTATATTATATAATGATCATGATCAATTAACAAATCTTAACTAACATATAATAAAATTAATTCACTAATAACTATCTATAACAAATATAATAAATAACTCTAACAATATGGATTAACATTTCCAATTTAAAAAAATAATACATTCAAAGATAAAAGAAAATACAATGTAACTCATTATAGAAGATTCTGACAACAAAAAGATATACACAAGTCAAAATCGCATTGGTTAAAAAAATCAAAAATTGATGTCCATAGAGGTGATCGGAGATTATCGCATGTGATAAGTAGAATCATCTCTTCTTCATGGTAACACCCATGATTCTGATATTTTGATGAGAATCAATGTTGAGCCCAAGTGATAAAAAAATAAAATTAAAAATTATTGAATTATTTTGTATTGATTAAAAAATAAGATGATCATTACAACGAATACATGATACACATTATATAGTGATCATGAACAACTAAAAAATCTTAACTAACTTGTAACAAAACTAACTAATAACTATTTATAGCAAATATAACAACTAACTCAAATAGATATCACATTCACAGTAGCTCATGTAAATGTCACACTTAAGCATGTGAAATTTGTTACTGAAAATTCGTTGTGGATTTTTAATCAATATGATACTTCGAGGTATTACTTTTTTTCCTAATTTATCATGTTTTACATTTCATGTGGGAATCTTCATACTACTAACTTTACTCGATATCAAGTAGTAATTATAAAAAAATCAAGATTTGGTAATTTCTAATAAAAATTGTAGTTACATACTATTCTTGCAACAAGTTTGATAAGTGTCATCTCACATGTAGATAACAAGAGACTATATATGTATATTAGAGTTTTGTGGAAATTAATGAATGAATATTTAAACCCTTGAGATTGGAGTATCTATTGAGGGCTTATTTGGTCCAACCAGAAAGAGAGAAACGATTTTCCCTAGCTTTCCGACGAAGACGTGGGAGTCGAGGAAAGCTGTTTTTTCTTAAATCATGGGGAGAGAGTTTTCCCCTTTGGCTGACATCCTAGACCATTATCTCTTTGACACCTCACAAGTTACGTGTGATTAATAAATCAAACATGGATCTTAGCTCGAGCTAAACAACCCATGTCCAAGGTGGGACCCAGAGAGCATCCGGGCCTAATTGGGCGAAATAGTGCATGTCTGCCATTCATTTGTCCTACTTTTCCATATATTGTATTTTATGGCTCCAATAAAATGATTTCATTCCAAAGTCGATCTAGGAAGAGGGAAGTGTTTTAAAGTGGATAGAAGGTAATTTCATTATGGGAAAGACTTAGATAATTAATTCTATTAGGCGTAGACTTGCACAATCGAGTCTCTCAAGAAATACTTAGATAATTGAATCCCTCGTGCGAGACTTAGATAGTCCAACTCGAAATACTTAGATAATTGAATCCCTCGTGCAAGACTTAGATAGTCCAACTCCTTCATCGACTACTTTACATTTATCTTTGACCTCTCTCTCAACTTCATAATTTCTAGGATCATCCAACATATTCCCATTAAAACCTCCATTTGATTGAGTTTCCACTTGTTTAGATAACTGTCCCATTTAAGTTTCAAGATTCTTTATGGTTGTGTCTGTGTTTGTACTTATTGTCTTCCGATTCTTAATCATAGTCTCAAAATTACTTTGAGTCATCTTCATAAATTGGTTCATAGTCTATTCTATAAGAGACCACTTCCTTAGTGATGGATCCTAAGGAGCTTCTTAATTAAAATTTTGACATTGATTGTTAGTCCATTTGAGATTTGGATGATGTTTCCACCATGGATTATAGGTTTTGAAGTAAATATTAGGCTCTTGGTAATTTTCCACATAATGTGTCTCTACAACGTATCCCTCTAAAACACAATAGTCATTGGTGTGATCTTCACCACATAAATAACAACGAAATGACCTGCCTGGATTAACATTTGCTAGAACTAGAGTAGAGGCAATCAATTGCTTTGATAACGCTTCAAATTGTTCTAATAGAGCATGTTGAAAATCAAATTTCGTCATACATGTTTTGAACCATAAAGCAATATGCCTGATCATTTACCTCACATACACCATAGAAATTACTTTAGTAGCATTGAATCAAACAAAAACTGAATAAGAGTATAAAATTGAAATAAAATAAAATATATAAATTAAAAATAAAAAACGTAGCACAAAAATTGACTTGTCGAAATAATTAACAATCTTTGAAAACGGTGTCAAAATCTTGATACACTTTTAGAAAGTGTACTAAATGTTATTGAGGTAATAAAATAAATTTGTATCCACAAGGATTATTTTATTTTAACAAGACGATTACAGTACTATTGAAAGTAAAATTGGAGTTTTTAAAGTTTTGTTTGATAGAACAATTATGTAAATAAATATTTGTTAAAAAATTAATCAGATTAAAGACGATTTAATCCTGCTTAATTATTGTGTGTGTATAATTAACTATTCTAAGTAGGATGGATAGTTAAAACAAACGGTATCTACTACGTTAAACCATAAACACAACTTATAATTTCTATCCTTGATTAATTACTAAGTGGAAAAGTTAATTTACTTCATTTCATATTCATAGTTATGGCGGTATGATGAGCCAGTATGCCACCACCTAAGCTGAAGAAATATGTTATGGAATATTTATTGGTCAACTATTTGTAATATGTTGGTTTGATGTGAGAAATTGACTATAAAAGCTTGCGTCTTTGTCATTGTTTGTATTATAAGTCACAATGTTTGTTTGTAATATAATAAATAGTTTTTAAACAATATCTGAACTATCAATCACTATCTCTCTATTTTTATAGATTTATTTTTTGCTGTTGCAATATACAATGTTCAGTTAAAGGATTGAGTGATGGACTATCTCACCGCATAAAGAATTTGTAAAGATTACACAAGAAGGATTAAACATTCAGATTCTGTTTCTGTCTCATGAATTAAGTCAAAAGAAACAAAATGAAGAGAATCATGCATGTACCTCATGAATTGATCATCCAAATCCTGCTGAGGTTACCGGTAAAATCTCTTATACGTTTCAAGTGTGTTCGTAAGTTATGGTTTTCTCTTATCTCTAATGATTCCAATTTTGCAAATTCAGATTTTCAACTCACAGCAGCAACACACAATCATAGGATTCTGTTCATATCAACTTCACCTCATGAATTTCGATCTATAGATTTAGAAACATCTCTTGACGATGATTCTGCTTCTGCTTCACTCGACTTTAATTTCATGCTTCCTCAATCTTGTTCTCTTATTGAAGTTAAATATTCATGTAGAGGATTTATGTTTTGGCAGTGTTTTTCAAACATCTATCTATGGAATCCATCCACGGGAGTTCACAAGCAGATACCTTTGTCTCCTATTGATTCCAACTTAGATGCCAAATATTCTTCTTTTGTATATGGTTTTGGATATGATCCGTCCATGGATGATTACTGTAACACCCTTCTACCCAAACGACATATTTAAAGAATTTATCAGAGTACAACATGTAGAAGAGTTTACATTTCATTCAAGTTAACACTCATCACTTTACAACATAAAAATATTTCATTTATTTTAATAAAACTTCGCAGCGGACAACAACACAATTAACGATTTATAAAAATGTTTCAACAAAACATATCAATAATTTAGTCTTCATACACAACTTAAATAATAATATAATCTCTATTGAATCCCATAACCCCGGTGTCACATGACCAGAGCATTGACTCGACTCTGTAGAATAACTCTACACTTATTCTTCACCTCAACAAAAGCTACTCCTCATTATCTGCACATTGCTCATCATAGATGAACATAAACACATGCAGAAGGGGTGAGAATTACATTATTAAACAATAATATAACGACAGAATATAATATGAATAATTTGCACATATGTCAACACGGATCATCACAATCATCATTATAATCAACAAACTCATGAATATCAACAAAACAACACATCAATTGCAATGCACACACCCATGCATGACTCAACACGACTCGGTATACCCATTTTGTGACCACTACAGGATCACTACTCCCAGATTCACCACCATAGAATCCGAGTTCCCCATAAGGAACCAAGCCTCTCAACAAGCCCGGAGTCAACAACATCATTGGAACTCAGTCCGTTCGTCACTAGGCATCGGCCTTTCATGAATGCATGCACATCAAACATGCATCATAATCAACATAGCAACAACAACATCATATAGTCATGTTATCATCATCATTAATAGCATGACATACAACTCAACAAAACAACAACAACATTACAACGATATCACATCTGGGAGTTTAAAACGCGAAAGCTGTCCGTCAAACTGATATGGCGAACGCCGTTAGGCTAATGGTGAACGCCATTAGCGTTAAACGCTCTTATTCTGAAAACTGTCTGTCAAACTGATATGGCGAACGCCATTAGGCTAATGGTGAACGCCATTAGCGTTAAACGCTCTTATTCTGAAAACTGTCTGTCAAACTGATATGGCGAACGCCATTAGGCTAATGGTGAACGCCATTAGCGTTAAACGCTCTTATTCTGGAAAAAGGCCCAAATGGCGAGCGCCAAAGGCATAATGGCGAACGTCATTTGGCTGTTATGTGCATAAACAAGATTTTAAGCGCAGAAACAGTGGACGCGCGGCTTCTAAGCCTACAACCCAATATCAACATTTAACAATCATACATACACAACATACTTCGATTTCAATGTATATAACGCCACCATACTCACAGATCGGACAATTTCCCTCAAAAACCACAACTTTTCCAATCTCCCTAAATTCCCCAAATTTATCAACAACCCAATCCTATATCATGTAATTGCTCGCATATTATCGTTTAATAAGGTTCAGACCCCTTACCTCTTTGGATTGAAGGAAGCTCTGAGCAATCTTTGGTCTTTTCCTCTTCCTTCTCTTTCTCTTCAGCGCTTCTCCCTTTTCTGACTCTGAGGCAAAATACGTGAAAATGAAAACCTTCAGTTATCTCCTTTGGCCTCTTTTACCCAATTCCACTTTTACCCTTCCACTCTTCATATTCCAATTATATTATTTATTTAATTATTATTAAAATAAATAATATCTATAATAATAATAATAATAATAATAATCCAATAATTCAACTTTATTTAATTAAATTAATAAAATACTATTAACTCAATTAAATAATTCTCTTATTTTAATCGGGGTGTTACAACTCTCCCCCACTTTAGAAGTTTTCGTCCTCGAAAACATACCTCAAGCAAATAGAGCCGGATACGACTCCTTCATCTGATCTTCACGCTCCCAAGTCAAGCTCTCACCAGCTGGACCTCCCCAAACAACTTTCACTAGAGCAATTTTCTTACCTCTCAGGGTCTTCTCTTCTCGGTCATCTATCCGAATTGGCAACACCTCAACGGTCAAATTATCCCTCACCTGGATATCATCCAACTGAACAACATGCGACGGATCCGCAATATACTTTCTTAACTGAGATACATGAAACACGTCATGCAGATTAGAAAGCGACGGCGGTAAAGCTATCCGATACGCCACTTCCCCAACCCTCTTCAAAATCTGATACGGACCCACAAACCTCGGAGTAAGCTTTTTAGACTTTAAAGCTCTACCCACACCTGTCGTCGGAGTAACTCTCAAGAACACATGATCTCCCTCTTGGAACTCAAGTGCCTTCCTCCTCTTATCATGATAACTCTTCTGACGACTCTGAGAAATCTTCATCTTCTCCTGAATCATCTTAACCTTTTCAGTCGTCTGCTGCACAATCTCAGGTCCGAGTACAACACTCTCACCTGACTCATACCAACACAATGGAGTTCTACACCTCCTACCATACAATGCTTCATATGGAGCCATACCGATACTAGCATGAAAACTATTATTATAAGTAAACTCCACCAACGGCAAATAACTATCCCAAGAACCACTCTGCTCCAACACACAAGCTCTCAACAAATCCTCCAAGGATTGGATAGTTCTTTCAGTCTGACCGTCAGTCTGAGGATGATAAGCTGAACTCAACCTCAACTTAGTCCCCAACGCTTTCTGCAAACTTTCCCAAAATCTAGAAGTAAATCTGGGATCTCTATCAGACACAATACTGGATGGAATACCATGCAGCCTCACTATCTCCTCAATATACAACTCTGCCAACTTCTCTAAAGAGTGATTAATCTTCATCGGCAAGAAATGCGCCGACTTAGTCAATCGATCCACAATCACCCAAATAGAATCATTACCTTTCACCGTCCTCGGCAGTCCCGTCACAAAATCCATGGAAATGCTATCCCACTTCCATTCAGGAATCTTCAAAGGTTGCATCATACCTGTCGGTTTCTGATGTTCAATCTTTGACTTCTGACAAGTCAAACAGGCATACACAAACTTAGCAACATCTCTTTTCATACCCGCCCACCAAAACAACTTCTTCAAATCTTGATACATTTTAGTTGCACCTGGATGGATACTCAATCCACTCCTATGGCCCTCTTCAAGAATACTCTTTTTCAATTCAGACACCTCAGGAACACAAACTCTACCTTTAAATCGCAGGATGCCATTCTCATCAATCTCAAAATTACCACCATTACCCTGGTTAACCATAGTAATATGATCAACTAGAGCGACATCAACTTGCTGACCATTCCGAATATCTTCCCGAATTTCACTAGTCAACTTCAGCATACCCAACTTTACACTATCAGCGGAAACTTCACAACCCAAACTCATATCACGGAACTGTTCAATTAACTCAAGCTCCCGAACCATCATCATAGACATATGTAGAGACTTTCTACTCAGCGCATCTGCAACTACATTAGCCTTACCGGGATGATAACTCAATTCGAAGTCAAAATCCTTCAGTAGTTCTAACCACCTTCTCTGCCTCATATTTAACTCTTTCTGATCAAACAGATACTTCAGACTCTTGTGATCACTGAACACTTCGAATCTGGAACCATACAGATAATGCCTCCACATTTTCAACACAAATACAACAGCTGCAAGTTCTAGATCATGCGTAGGATAATTCCTCTCATGAACTTTCAACTGTCTAGAAGCATAAGCTACAACTTTACCATTCTGCATCAAAACACCACCAAGACCCATCAAAGAAGCATCACAATAAACAACGAAGGACTCACCAGGATTAGGCAAGATCAACACTGGAGCACTGGTCAACCGCCTCTTCAACTCAACAAAACTCGCTTCACAAGCTGCATCCCACACATACACTTGACCCTTCTTAGTCAACTGCGTCAACGGCAATGCCAACTTAGAGAAGCCTTCAATAAATCTGCGATAATAACCAGCTAACCCCAGAAAACTGCGTATCTCAGTAGCAGACTTCGGAGTCTCCCACTGTAATACAGCATCAACTTTAGCAGGATCAACAGAGATCCCACCACTCGAAATCACATGGCCAAGGAAACTCACTTCCTTCAACCAGAACTCACATTTAGATAACTTTGCATATAATTTCTTTTCTCTTAACACCTGCAAAACAGTTCTCAGATGTCCTGCATGCTCTTCTTCCGTCTTAGAATATATCAATATATCATCTATGAACACCACAACAAAATCATCAAGGTACGGATGGAATATACGATTCATATATTCCATAAACACACCTGGAGCATTAGATACACCGAACGGCATCACAGTGTATTCATAATGACCATACCTCGTACGGAAAGCAGTCTTCGCAATATCATCTGACTTCACTCGGATCTGATGATAACCCGACCGCAAATCAATCTTACTGAAAACATGAGCTCCAACCAACTGGTCCATCAAATCATCAATCCTCGGCAATGGATACCGATTCTTGATAGTCACCTTATTCAACTGCCGATAATCGACACACAACCTCATCGTACCTTCTTTCTTCTTCACTAACAATACTGGTGCACCCCAAGGAGAAACACTTGGACGCACAAACTTCTTCTCAAGCAATTCTTCAAGTTGCTTCTTCAGTTCAACTAATTCAGTTGCCGACATTCTATAAGGAGACATCGACACTGGACTCGTACCTGGTACTAAGTCAATGGCAAATTCGACTTCACGTTCTGGAGGTAAATCACTTACATCCTCCGGAAACACATCCTGAAATTCGCAGACAACAGGCAAATCTACACTCACTACTTTCTTATCCGCTTGTAGAGACGCAAATAAAGCGAATACCTGAGCTTCATCTTTCACAAAATCCCCTATCTGCCTAGCAGATAGAAATCTTGCCTCATCATTCTCACCAACTTCAGAGAACCGCACCGTCTTCCTATAGCAGTCGATGAACACGCCATAGAATCCTAGCCAATTCATTCCTAGAATAATATCAATTTGGTGCAAGGGTAAGCACACCAAATCAACCACGAACTCTCTCTCGAAGATCGTCAGATGACAACCTCGACAAACAACAGAAGTCTTCACAGAACCATTAGCAGGAGTATCTATCACCATACTTCCGCCTAGGGACGACATAATCACACCAATCCTGGTCGCACACTCATACGAAATGAACGAATGAGTAGCACCAGTGTCAACAATAGCAAGCAATTCAACATTATTAATCAAGCAAGTACCTTTAATCAGATTATCTTCTTTAGGAGCTTCAGCCCCACTCAGAGCAAACACCCTACCAGTAGTATGAGCTGCAGTAGCCGCCTTCTTCGGTTTCGAGCACTGCGAACTGATATGGCCTTTCTCGCCACAATTAAAACACGTCGGACCAGCATCCTTACATTCAGTAACTCTATGACCAGTCTGACCGCATCGGAAACATCTCAGCACTCTCTTGGTACAGCTATCAGCACGGTGGCCTGGCTCGCCACACTTGAAACATTTACTAGCTATGGAAGATCCTCCCCCACTTGGCTTCTTCTCATCTACCACTTTCTGCTTACCCTTACCATTCGGAGATGCATAAGGACTACCACGATCCTTATTCTTCTTCTCACTAAGACTCTTGTAATGAGCAGTTCTAGCCTTGCTATCTTCATCAAATATCCGGCACTTATTAACCAGTGTAGGAAACCTACGAATCTCCTGGTAACCAATACCTTGTTTGATCTCGGGACGCAACCCGTTCTCAAACTTGACACACTTGGATTCCTCAGCATCAGCAGCATTATAATGAGGACAATACTGCACCAGCTCCTCAAACTTCGAAGCGTAATCAGCAACAGACATGTTACCCTGCTTCAGTTCTAGAAATTCCATCTCCTTCTTACATCGCACATCAGCAGGAAAATATTTCTCCAGAAAGGCCGTCTTGAACCTTACCCAAGTCATCTCAGCACCTGGTACTTCAATTCTCTGGCGAGTATTATCCCACCAGTTTTCAGCCTCTTCAGATAACATATGCGTACCAAACTGCACCTTCTGTGCTTCAGTACACGTCATCACCCGGAAAATCTTCTCAATTTCCTTCAACCAAATCTGAGCACCATCTGGATCGTAGCGCCCTTTGAATGTAGGAGGGTTATTCTTCAGAAACCTTCCCAAATTCTTAAACTCATCGACCGGCGGATTCTGCTGCGCCTGCATAGCCTGCGCCATAGCAGCCAAAGCCTCAGCAATCGCACGGTCATTTTCTCCAGCCATACTCTGCACAACACAATCACCACCGTTAAATATCGACAGTGTCATTTACACTAATCGACCAACAGGGAAAACATCACATTATGACTCGACTGGACTGACTATGCTCTGATACCACTAATGTAACACCCTTCTACCCAAACGACATATTTAAAGAATTTATCAGAGTACAACATGTAGAAGAGTTTACATTTCATTCAAGTTAACACTCATCACTTTACAACATAAAAATATTTCATTTATTTTAATAAAACTTCGCAGCGGACAACAACACAATTAACGATTTATAAAAATGTTTCAACAAAACATATCAATAATTTAGTCTTCATACACAACTTAAATAATAATATAATCTCTATTGAATCCCATAACCCCGGTGTCACATGACCAGAGCATTGACTCGACTCTGTAGAATAACTCTACACTTATTCTTCACCTCAACAAAAGCTACTCCTCATTATCTGCACATTGCTCATCATAGATGAACATAAACACATGCAGAAGGGGTGAGAATTACATTATTAAACAATAATATAACGACAGAATATAATATGAATAATTTGCACATATGTCAACACGGATCATCACAATCATCATTATAATCAACAAACTCATGAATATCAACAAAACAACACATCAATTGCAATGCACACACCCATGCATGACTCAACACGACTCGGTATACCCATTTTGTGACCACTACAGGATCACTACTCCCAGATTCACCACCATAGAATCCGAGTTCCCCATAAGGAACCAAGCCTCTCAACAAGCCCGGAGTCAACAACATTATTGGAACTCAGTCCGTTCATCACTAGGCATCGGCCTTTCATGAATGCATGCACATCAAACATGCATCATAATCAACATAGCAACAACAACATCATATAGTCATGTTATCATCATCATTAATAGCATGACATACAACTCAACAAAACAACAACAACATTACAACGATATCACATCTGGGAGTTTAAAACGCGAAAGCTGTCCGTCAAACTGATATGGCGAACGCCGTTAGGCTAATGGTGAACGCCATTAGCGTTAAACGCTCTTATTCTGAAAACTGTCTGTCAAACTGATATGGCGAACGCCATTAGGCTAATGGTGAACGCCATTAGCGTTAAACGCTCTTATTCTGAAAACTGTCTGTCAAACTGATATGGCGAACGCCATTAGGCTAATGGTGAACGCCATTAGCGTTAAACGCTCTTATTCTGGAAAAAGGCCCAAATGGCGAGCGCCAAAGGCATAATGGCGAACGTCATTTGGCTGTTATGTGCATAAACAAGATTTTAAGCGCAGAAACAGTGGACGCGCGGCTTCTAAGCCTACAACCCAATATCAACATTTAACAATCATACATACACAACATACTTCGATTTCAATGTATATAACGCCACCATACTCACAGATCGGACAATTTCCCTCAAAAACCACAACTTTTCCAATCTCCCTAAATTCCCCAAATTTATCAACAACCCAATCCTATATCATGTAATTGCTCGCATATTATCGTTTAATAAGGTTCAGACCCCTTACCTCTTTGGATTGAAGGAAGCTCTGAGCAATCTTTGGTCTTTTCCTCTTCCTTCTCTTTCTCTTCAGCGCTTCTCCCTTTTCTGACTCTGAGGCAAAATACGTGAAAATGAAAACCTTCAGTTATCTCCTTTGGCCTCTTTTACCCAATTCCACTTTTACCCTTCCACTCTTCATATTCCAATTATATTATTTATTTAATTATTATTAAAATAAATAATATCTATAATAATAATAATAATAATAATAATCCAATAATTCAACTTTATTTAATTAAATTAATAAAATACTATTAACTCAATTAAATAAAGTTGAATTATTGGATTATTATTATTATTATTATTATTATAGATATTATTTATTTTAATAATAATTAAATAAATAATATAATTGGAATATGAAGAGTGGAAGGGTAAAAGTGGAATTGGGTAAAAGAGGCCAAAGGAGATAACTGAAGGTTTTCATTTCACGTATTTTGCCTCAGAGTCAGAAAAGGGAGAAGCGCTGAAGAGAAAGAGAAGGAAGAGGAAAAGACCAAAGATTGCTCAGAGCTTCCTTCAATCCAAAGAGGTAAGGGGTCTGAACCTTATTAAACGATAATATGCGAGCAATTACATGATATAGGATTGGGTTGTTGATAAATTTGGGGAATTTAGGGAGATTGAGAAAGTTTGGGGTTTTGAGGGAAATTGTCCGATCTGTGAGTATGGTGGCGTTATATACATTGTAATCGAAGTATGTTGTGTATGTATGATTGTTAAATGTTGATATTGGGTTGTAGGCTTAGAAGCCGCGCGTCCACTGTTTCTGCGCTTAAAATCTTGTTTATGCACATAACAGCCAAATGACGTTCGCCATTATGCCTTTGGCGCTCGCCATTTGGGCTTTTTTTCAGAATAAGAGCGTTTAACGCTAAATGGCGTTCACCATTAGCCTAACGGCGTTCGCCATATCAGTTTGACAGACAGTTTTCAGAATAAGAGCGTTTAACGCTAAATGGCGTTCACCATTAGCCTAACGGCGTTCGCCATATCAGTTTGACAGACAGTTTTCAGAATAAGAGCGTTTAACGCTAAATGGCGTTCACCATTAGCCTAACGGCGTTCGCCATATCAGTTTGATAGACAGTTTTCAGAATAGGAGCGTTTAACGCTAATGGCGTTCGCCATTAGCCTAACGGCGTTCGCCATATCAGTTTGACGGACAGCTTTCGCGTTTTAAACTCCCAGAGGTGATATCGTTGTAATGTTGTTGTTGTTTTGTTGAGTTGTATGTCATGCTATTAATGAAGATGATAACATGACTATATGATGTTGTTGTTGCTATGTTGATTATGATGCATGTTTGATGTGCATGCATTCATGAAAGGCCGATGCCTAGTGACGAACGGACTGAGTTCCAATGATGTTGTTGACTCCGGGCTTGTTGAGAGGCTTGGTTCCTTATGGGGAACTCGGATTCTATGGTGGTGAATCTGGGAGTAGTGATCCTGTAGTGGTCACAAAATGGGTATACCGAGTCGTGTTGAGTCATGCATGGGTGTGTGCATTGCAATTGATGTGTTGTTTTGTTGATATTCATGAGTTTGTGGATTATAATGATGATTGTGATGATCCGTGTTGACAGATGTGCAAATTATTCATATTATATTCTGTCGTTATATTATTGTTTAATAATGTAATTCTCACCCCTTCTGCATGTGTTTATGTTCATCTATGATGAGCAATGTGCAGATAATGAGGAGTAGCTTTTGTTGAGGTGAAGAATAAGTGTAGAGTTATTCTACAGAGTCAAGTCAATGCTCTGGTCATGTGACACCGGGGTCATCTTTGGTCTTTTCCTCTTCCTTCTCTTTCTCTTCAGCGCTTCTCCCTTTTCTGACTCTGAGGCAAAATACGTGAAATGAAAACCTTCAGTTATCTCCTTTGGCCTCTTTTACCCAATTCCACTTTTACCCTTCCACTCTTCATATTCCAATTATATTATTTATTTAATTATTATTAAAATAAATAATATCTATAATAATAATAATAATAATAATAATCCAATAATTCAACTTTATTTAATTAAATTAATAAAATACTATTAACTCAATTAAATAATTCTCTTATTTTAATCGGGGTGTTACAATTACTCGGTGGTTTCATTCTCACATGATAAAAGTAAAACATGTTGGAAATAGACCCTTTTGTGTTTAGGAAAAGTGTGTGGGAATATTAGAGGGTTGAATAAAAACTTGGAAGGTAGGAGAATTATTTATGGAAGAGAGAACTTTGTATTTTTGCTTGATTCAAAAGTGTTGGATTACATCTCTATTTATAGTACTTTAAGGAGAACTCTAGACACACTAATTCTAGAGAGTTCTCAACTCTAGATATTCAAAGAGTATTCTAGAGAATATTACAATCTTAAGAAATATCTAGATACTCTAAATACTACAAGATTTTTCTAGAAACATTATCCAATATAAACTAAGCCCAAATAACTAAGTCCAAAATCAAATAATAAAATTAGGCCCAAATCAAGTTTAATATTTCAACATCCCCCCTTAAACTTGATTTGTGACTCCAAGCATATTCCTTAGCTTCACGAAAGTTTCCAATTTGAGTGGCTTGGTGAAAATGTCGGCAGCTTGATCTCTAGACATCACATACTTCAACTTCACCTTCTTCTTCTCGATGCATTCTCTTATGAAATGGTAACGAGTGTCGATGTGCTTACTTCTTTCATGAAATACAGGATTCTTTGCCAAAGCAAGTGCTGATTTATTGTCAACACATATTTCGACAGGATCTTCTTGTGGCACTTTTAATTCTTTCAACAAATTTCTTAGCCAAACTGCATGACAAACACATGATGTGGCGGCAACATACTCAGCTTCACAAGTCGACAGTGTGACGATAGGTTGCTTCTTTGACATCCAAGTGAAAGCAGTATCTCCCATAAAGAACACAAAACCAGTAGTGCTCTTTTTATCATCCAAGTCTCCACTCCAATCACTATCACTATAGCCAATAATCTCATAATTGTTAGAAGAGTAATAGTGCAAGCCAAAATTTGTTGTACCTTTGATGTATCGAATGATTCTTTTTGCCGCCTTGAAGTGAGTTGTTGTTGGAGCTTCCATGTAGCGACTTACGACTCCTACAGCATAGAGAATATCCGGCCTTGTACTTGTCAAGTAACGCAGACTTCCAACCAAACTTTTGTAAAGAGTTGGATCAACAAACTCTCCATTTTCATGCTTACTCAACTTGCTTCCACATTCCATCGGGGTGCCAACTGGATTGGCATCATCCATCTTGAACTTCTTAAGGACTTCTTTGGCATAACCTTCTTGGGTGATAAAAATTCCTTTGTCTTCTTGCTTTACTTCGATGCCGAGATAATATGCCATGAGCCCCATGTCTGTCATCTCAAATTCATTTGACATGTCTTTCTTGAACTCTTCGAACATGCTTAAATTGTTCCCTGTGAAGATCAAGTCATCAACATATAAGCACACAATCAAAATATCTCCACTTTGCGCTTTAATATAGAGTGCATGCTCATATGGACACTTGATGAAGTTCTTGTCTTGAAAGTACTTGTCGATTCGAACATTCCAAGCTCTCGGTGCTTGCTTGAGTCCGTACAATGCCTTCTTCAACTTCAAGACTTTTTCTTCTTGCCCTTTTACTTCATAGCCTTGTGGTTGCTCGATATAAACTTCTTCTTCGAGAAAACCATTCAAGAAGGCCGACTTCACATCCATTTGATAGATCTTCCATTCATTTTGGGCTGCCAAAGAAATGATCAGTCTAATAGTTTCAAGACGAGCAACGGGGGCAAATACCTCATCATAGTCAATTCCTTGTCTTTGACTATATCCTTTCGCCACCAATCTTGCTTTGTATCTCTCCACGTCTCCTTTTGCATTCTTCTTTGCCTTGTACACCCATCTTACTCCAATTGCTTTGTGTCCTTGTGGAAGTGTAGTAAGTTCCCATGTATCATTCTTCGTGATTGACTTGATTTCTTCTTCCATGGCGTCTCTCCACTTTACATTTTCAACTGCTTCTTGATAGCTTAGAGGCTCGCAATTATCCAAAAGGCAAAAAAGGTTAATGTCATTTATGTTTTCGGTTACCTCATAAAGCTCTTCAATACTCCTTAGTCGTGGTGTCCTCTCACTTGAGCTTGTTTCATCCAACCTTGGTGTCGGTGAGGCCGGTGGTGTAATATTTTCTTCTATCATTGGTTGTTCCATTTCGTCTTCTTCTTCAAAGTAAGGAAGAAAATCGTACCTGTCTTCTTGAAGACTCCAATCCCAACAATCTTCTTCTTCGAACTCCACGTCACGACTTATGACGATCTTTCCACTATTTGGATTATAGAGCTTGTACCCTTTGGAGCTTGAGTCGTAACCGACGAATACATACTTCTCACTTTTATCATCGAGCTTTGTTCTCCTTTCATCAGGAACGTGAGTATAGGCAATGCTTCCAAACACTTTGAGGTGAGAGATCCCAGGCTTCCTTCCACTCCACGCTTCTTGTGGTGTCTTCTCATGCACGCTTCTTGTTGGGGAACGATTTGTCAGATAAACCGCACATGCCACTGCTTCGGCCCAAAACTCTCTCGGCATCTTCTTGCTCTTAAGCATGCTTCGCACCATGTTAAGTATGGTCCGATTCTTTCTCTCTGCTACTCCATTTTGTTGTGGTAATCTTGGCACTGTTAGTGGGCGGCGGATTCCATGGTCTTCACAATATTTTTGGAACTCATTTGAAATGAACTCTCCTCCTCGGTCAGATCTCATGGCCTTAATGGAAAGACCACTTTCTTTCTCCACAAGGGCTTTGAACTTCTTGAAGTTTTCAAACACTTCTGACTTCTCCTTCAAGAAATAAACCCATGTTTTTCTAGAATAATCATCAATAAAGAGGAGAAAGTATTTACTCTTACCAAAAGAGTTTGGATTGATTGGTCCACAAACATCAGTGTGTATGAGCTCTAGCGGTTTTGTCGCTCTTGACGTTGATTCCTTTGGAAAGCTTTTCCGGAATTGCTTCCCAACTAGACATCCTTCACATAGTTGGTCTGGGTGGTTTATACTAGGCAAGCCTCTCACCATTTCCTTCTTTGACAAACATTTTAGACTATCAAAGTTGATATGTCCGAATCGTAGATGCCATAGCCACGAAGAGTCGGTATAGCAAGTCTTGAGACACTTTGCAACATCATTTTGAATGTTCAAGAGGAACATTCTATTATTTGACATAGGCACCTTAGCAATCAAGTTATGTCTACAATGTCTTAAGAAAAGATTATGTTCTTTCAAGTGGATGTCATAGCCTTTCTCTAATAATTGTCCCAAGCTCAAAATATTATTCTTCATGTTAGGAACATAATAGACATTGGATATGAATTGATGACTCCCATTCTTTAAGCGTATAAGAATTTTACCTTTGCCTTTGACCGGTATCTTTGAGTCATCTCCAAATGAGACATTGCCAGTTGTCGCTTCATTGATCTCTACGAACATGCTTCGATCGCCACACATGTGATTGCTTGCGCCGGTGTCGAGGTACCATTTGCTTCTTTTCTCTTCAACTTGGTTTTGGCACGCGAGCAACAAAGTTTCTTCTTCTCTGCCTTTTTCTTCTACAAAATTAGCTTTCTCCACAACTTTCTTCGAGAATCTACACTCAGATGCATAGTGACCGATCTTGTTGCAGTTAAAGCACTTGATTTGTGATTTGTCACACCTCGTCCATGAATTTCCTCTTCCACGACCTCTTGTTGCATGTGGATTCCAACTTCTTTCTCCATTATTAGAGTAGTTGTTGTAACTGCCTCTTCCTTCTCCTCCATGTCCTCGTCCACGCCCACGATCTTGGCCACGACCTCGTCCTCTTTGGCTCTTGTAATTCGCATAATTTGCTTCCTTTATGTTGAGTTGCAGTAGTTGCTCCATAGCCTCCTTTTGTTTAATTTTTCTCTTTTGTTTTTCTTCGTATGCTTGTAAGGAACCCATGAGTTGCTCAATAGTCATGGTCTTTAAATCCTTGTTTTCTTCAATGTTGGTAACAATGAAGTCAAAACTTGGATTTAAAGTGCGAAGTATTTTCTCCATGACTTTTACCTCATCAACATCTTCACCATTTCTTTTAAGTTGATTGACTACGACCAATACTCGAGAAAAATAATCAGAAATTGACTCGGACTCTTCCATAAATAAACGTTCAAAATCACCTCTAAGAGTTTGAAGACGAATCTTTTTCACCTGTTCCACTCCTTTGTTGCAAGTTTGAAGTTTGTCCCATGCTTCTTTGGCCGTCGTTGCATTGGAGATCTTCTCAAATGCATCTTCATCCACCGATTGATAAATGAGGAAGAGAGCTTTCTTGTCTCTCTTTCTTGACTCCCTCAATGTCTCCTTTACACCTTGGCTTAATGAGGCTTCATCTTGCTCATTGAAGCCTTTCTCAACGATATCCCACACATCTTGAGCTCCTAGTAGCGCCTTCATCTTGATACTCCAATTGTCATAGTTGTTCTTTGTGAGCATCGGCATTTGAAAAGGGAAACCTCCATTTGCCATTTTTTAGGACCTTGAAGCTCTGATGCCACTTTGTTGGAAATAAACCCTTTTGTGTTTAGGAAAAGTGTGTGGGAATATTAGAGGGTTGAATAAAAACTTGGAAGGTAGGAGAATTATTTATGGAAGAGAGAACTTTGTATTTTTGTTTGATTCAAAAGTGTTGGATTACATCTCTATTTATAGTACTTTAAGGAGAACTCTAGACACACTAATTCTAGAGAGTTCTCAACTCTAGATATTCAAAGAGTATTCTAGAGAATATTACAATCTTAAGAAATATCTAGATACTCTAAATACTACAAGATTTTTCTAGAAACATTATCCAATATAAACTAAGCCCAAATAACTAAGTCCAAAATCAAATAATAAAATTAGGCCCAAATCAAGTTTAATATTTCAACATTGGCTAATATTTCATCACATTTGGAGTTTTTCTCACTGAGAAGTAATACCTGGAAAGAAATTGAGTGTCCTGGATTGGTGAACTATACTCACTATGTTTCTATGAATGCTCTTGAAGATCGTAGAGTAGGGTTGCTCTTTAAAGAGGCTATTCATTGGTTGACTTTTCGTCACGATTCATCCATGGATGTTATCGTTGCCTTTCATTTAGTGGAACAAAAACTTTTAGAAATATATTATCCAGATGAATTTTACCATGAACCTATAGATTGTGATTTGTGGGTATTTAGAGAATTTTTCAGTCTATGGGCTATGGAGGATGATACAGTTGAAATATGGGTTATGAATGATTACACGGTGCACTCGTCTTGGACTAAGACTCTTGTTCTGTCAATTGCTGTCATTTCCACTCAGTATTTTTCTCCGATATGCTGTACAAGAAGGGGCGAAATTATTGGAATAGATGGTGGTACTGGATTGGTGAAGTATGATGAAAAAGGACATTTTATAGAGCATCGTTCATATTGTAACCATCCATGCAAAACCCAAGTTGCTATGTACACAGAGTCTCTACTTTCACTCCCTTGTGACGATGAGCAAGCTTAAGAAGAGGACACAAACAAGAAGAATGATGTAATTATTAGAAGTAATTCATATTTATTAGTTGTACTATTTTCTTAACCCCTAAATTTGTTAGAGGGTATTTTAGTATTTTATCATATTCTAATAACCCTATTTTTAGCTTATAAATAGGGTAGGCAATGCATTTATTGTTATTAACTCAATTGCATATTTCTTGTCATATTGTAACACTTTCATGGAAATTAATTACCAATAATTTCCAACAGTTTCAATATCCCATAATGGTTCGGATGATCCTACATTACACTTGGAGTACTTTTTATTGAAATCTAATACATGGAAAGAAGTTAAGGGTCCTCACTTCCCTGGATGTATACCTTCCAGCATGAACCCAAAGGTGGGTCTCTCTATAAGAGAGATATCCATTGGTTGGCTTATTGTTATGATTTAGGAAGTGATGTTATTGTTGTCTTTGATTTAATGGAAAGGAAACTTTCATATATGCATTTGCCGCGTGGTTCTATCGGTTATCCTTTAAAAGGTGGTTTGTGGGTATATGATGAATTTCTTAGTTATATACTAGGAATTATAATAATGATACAATCGAAAGGTTGGTGATGTCTTTTCTGAAACTCAAATCCCAAAATATTCCAAATTAAAATAAAATTATCTAATTGCCCTCTTTTATGAACAAGCTCGATCATTCATTAGTCTAAAGTATGAAGAGAAATTTTAAAAAAGAGAGCTCGATCTTTCAATAGTTGAGGGGTTAAAGATGTTAAATAAACAAAAAAAATTAAAAAATAATATATTAATGATCTGCTACATTCATTGACCGAGGCCCCACGTTTAAAAAAACTTAGTGTACCCTCAATCATTTAATGGTCGAGTCCCTTCATCAAATATGGTAGTTTGAAATTTTATTTTCAAAATGGGACAGTTAGGGAAATTTTGTTTCAAAAGTAAGGCAATGGAGTAAAAAATTCAAAGTTAACTCCTCTTGGACATGACTCTTGTTCTTCCTATTGATGTCAGTGTTTTCCGAAATGAAGATTTTTTTCCATTGTGTTGTACAAAAAGGGGCGATATTATTGGAACAGATGATCACGATAGATTGATGAAGTACGAAAAAAATGGATTGTTTATAAAGCAACATTCTTATTTTAGTTACAATCTTATATGCGAAGTGACTATGTATATAGATTCTCTACTTTCACTCCCTAGTGATGTTCACAACTAGCAAGCTTAAGAACAAGGCCGAACAAGACCGGTCTCGATTTTTTAGACTCCCCGAGAAAATAATAAGAATTTACTACACTCACCTTTCTGTCAAATCTTTGAATTTGTCAGCTTGACATTAGCTATAACAACTTCCTCCTCCGGTCTGAATATTGCGATAACATTTTCATAAGTCTAAATAAATAATAAAAACAATATTAGTATCAACTTTGATATAGTTAGTCACAAGTGAAAATTATCATACTTTATAATATTAATATTTCTTGATAATATATCAAATAATGGCGCCAACAACGAAGTAAAGTTAAAAACATTCAAAATGTTATAAAGAACATAATAGATGACTAACTATCAAGAAAATATATAATGTATTAGTGACAATCTATAAGACATAAAATTGAAACACAACATGAGGTTAGATTATACTGCTAAATATTCATAACATTAACTCAATAAGTGCAAAAACAGGTAATTGCTAAAAATGTGTATCAAATGATAAAATTAACAAAGAAAGAACAGCCTTATGTTAAATATTCTTGAAAAAGAATACACTAAGCTTTTATATATTCACATAAATACCTCATTCCATATTTATAAAATCAACCAGAGCTTTAGCGGTATGCGCGCCTTCAACATCCTATACGACACCAACATCGTATAAATAACTTTAATAATTTAAAATAATGTATAAAAAATACAATTATAAAAAATGGATGCAACAACAATTAGAAAAAATGAAATCAGGAGGATCAAACTTGCAATAGTAATTAAAAAAAATTGATGTAATAGTAATTAAAAATAATGAATTCAAAAGGATCAAACCCACAATTTTTACTACCATTATTGACAAATTCATCTTTATTTTTCCTTAGCTCAGGACCGTCTGCTTAAGAAAATTACACAAGCAAGAAGAATGAGGTTGTGACATACTCTCCTTCACTATTTATATAGCTCCTAAGGTAAGTGCAGGTTGATCCCAAATGACTATGTATGTAGAGTCTTTGCAGTAAAGTGAGAAAGCTTAAGAAGATGACACAAACAAGAAGAATGTAAGGGTAATATGAGTAAGTGTGCCACATGAGCTAATATCATATGTCGTCATGAAATGTTTATTTGTTAACTATTTGAGATATGCTTATTGGTAACATTGACAACATTGTTGGTATGCTTCACTGTTATTCATGAATGTAGTTGGATTTTATTCTAATATATGTTTTGGTCAATGATCACTGTTTGAAATTGTCTTATAAGGTAAATTATTCTGATGAGTTTATGCATGTTGAACTAGATCACAACTACATGACTTATCAAAAATAAAAAGATCGCAACTATATGACTTTGACTCAAAGCAATTCATTAAAATTTTGACTAGCTAAATATGTATTTGAAGTAAATATAAGGTTTTGTTCTCTAACCAGAAAAAGGTAAACTAATTTCAAACTAATGATCTATACATAATGACCAATTGAATGAATTTTAATATCTTGTTTTGAAGTGAAAATATCTTTGGCCTCCCATTGAAATTTTATAATGTCTTTGCCGTTGTTGTATCAAAAGTTGTTTATTTTCCCGGCATGTTTTGATTGAAATTCTGTTTCACAAACCACCATACTTTTATAGACGTCCAAAATGAGTGAATATTTGATTTTAACTTGTGTAGAAATTAATGAGAAAGAAAGTGAAGCAAGCAGTGAAATAAGAGCATGGAGTAGACTGTCCTGAAGTATTTGGCCCTGTTAGAATGATGAAAATTATATCAACTAGACTGACTATATATCAAATCTGCTTTTTTGTATGATGAGTGGAAGTATATAAAATCATAATTAAAGGAACTTCTTTCTTGGAATTGAAGTGCTGAAAAGAAGATTATAGATGTATGCACGTATGCTTATTGGACATGTTGAGAGCTTTGTTCGTGTGATTGAGTTACTTGAAAATCCGCAAAACAACCTAAATTTATGTTCAATTTAGGTCATGTGAGATTTTTCATCAAACCAGTACCATTTTAAAATATTTTCCCCTTAATTAAAGAGGATGATGTCACTTTTTTTAAAATAAAATAAGGAGTTTATTTAAAATTAAAAGGAAAACACAAACGGCCGGAACAAGGAGAAAGAAGATGAATTACAGAATCAACTATTATTCTTGATATTTAAATATAACTTCAGTATATTAAAAAATATAAATAATAAATTTGGTCTCTTAAAATTATTTTTTTAGTCCTTTTATTAAATATTTCTTAGTTTTTTTTATACCACTTGGCGCTACGTCCCACAATTTTATTACGTTATATTACAAAAAATAATTAATTTTAAAACATTACTTAATAATATTAATAAATTAAATATTATTTATCAATTAATTAATGTCAATATATAATTCATTAATACATATTGAACCAATATTTTTTTTCAGTTGGGGATCGGATCCACACTCTTAAAAAAAGATTTAAGTATTTTGGCATCATTTGAACAACAACTCAATCTTGATAATAGTATATATCCATTTATATAACCTTAAATTGAATGTTGCATTTGATTTGTTCAACAAGATGAGGATGAAGATGGAATGTGTTGGCTTATTATTCTTTTGGATAGAAATCATGATACTATAATTTTCATAATTTTCATAGTGCAAGAAGCATAGTTGTTGAATTGTAATTCCTTGTGTCAAATCAGGTTGTTTGACAAAGTAAAAAAATGTTGAATCACCTATGTCTATTTTAGTAGTGTTAGTTATTTTGGGTTTTTATAGTTTTGGGTTTTGGCTTTAGGTCGAAGTTAACCTAAATCTATAAATAGAGAGAGTAACCCTTATTTTTGTAATGAGGTGAATAGAGTATTCATAACATTGTATTCACGGTATTTTGTAGTTGTAAAGTGAATATGAAATTTTCCACAGTTTGTGTATAGAGAGAAACTCTGCAGAATTTAATTCTTCTTCTCCTTCATCGTTCCTTACACTCTTTCTTTCTTCATTGTTCTTTTCTTTTCATTGTTATTGTGTGGGTTATAACAATCTTGTTCATCAAGATTGATTGAAATTCTCCATAGGTTTTGGGAGATTTCTAACATCTGGTATCAAGAGCTTCGGTTTAATCGATTTGTGGGAAGAAAATCACCATGGCAACGAATCATCCAAACAGGCATTTTCCAGCAAATCTTCTGATTCTCAAGAATAACAATGATGAGAATTGGTGCAAGCAGATAAAGGTTGTGTTCTGCTACCAAGATCTTTGGGATCTTGTGAAGGAAGGAGTAGCAACGCTTTCAGAAGCCGCGACGAATCAAGAAAAGGTTGCACATAAAGAACCGAAGAAGAAAGATTATAAAGCTCTCTTTATAATCCATCAATGTGTTGATGTAGATAACTTTGAAAAGGTTAGTGATGCAGAGTCAACGAAAGAAGCATGGGAAATTCTGGAGAAATCGTTTGGAGGCGCAGAGAAGGTGAAAGAGGTGAGGTTACAAACTCACAAAAGAACGTATGAATTGCTTCAGATGGAAGACAATGAAAGCATAATTGATTTCTTCACCAAGGTTACGAAACTGGTGAATCAAATCAAGGTATGTGGAGAAATGTTGATATCAAGATCTGTTGTTGGAAAGATCTTAAGGTCGTTGGCCCCAAAGTTCGACCACGTGGTTGTAGCCATAGAAGAGTCAAAAGATTTGTCAAAACTGACAAAGGAAGAGCTTCAAGGGGCGCTTGAATCTCATGAACAAAGAATGGTTGAAAGAGTTGCAGGAAATTTGAAGAGTGATATGGCTTTGCAAACTCAATCAGTAAAAGAAAGAAAAGGCAAAGGAAGCTGGAATGACAACAAAGGCAAAGAAGGTTACAACAATTCGACTGGTCGAAATCACCAAGAAGGAAACTGGTAGAATCATAGAAAACCCTAGAACCAAGGCAGCCAAAGAGGTGGTGTTGCAGGTAGAGGAAAGGGTGGTGGTCAAAAGTCAGACAAGAGTCACATTCAGTGTTACAATTGTCAAAGGTATGGTCACTATTCCAGTGATTGTCCAGAAAAGCAGAAGAATCAAGAAACTTATGCAAAGCTGGCGAAACATGAAGAAGAAGAGACGTTGTTGATGGTTACAACAAGAGAAGAAGAAAGATTCAATGACTAGTGGTACTTGGACTCCAGATGCTCATCACACATGCCTGGAAGAAAATATTGTTTTGTCAACATAAAGCCCTCAATGAAGAACATGGTGAAATTTGCAAATGACAACACTCTAGCAGCTGAAGGTGCTGGTGATGTTCTGATTATGAGGAAAGATGGCAAAAGGTCAGTAATTTCAAATGTGTTGTACATACCAGGCATGAAGAGCAATTTGCTCAGCATAGGGAAGTTAGTCAAAAAGAACTACAAGGGGTTGATCAAAGACAAGATGATGAGAGTTCTCGACTCAAACGGAAGGTTGATCTTGAAGGCTCCAATGTCTCAAAATAGAACCTTCAAGGTTGAGCTTAATGTGATAGAGCATAAGTGCCTTGCAACAGCAGCCAACAGAGATGAATGTATATGGCATTATAGACTTGGTCATCTCAATTTCAAAGGCATCAGAGATTTGAAGAGAAGAAATATGATTTCAGGATTACCAGAAATCGACATTCCAAACGAAGTGTGTGAAGAATGTGTGCAGGCAAAGCAGCATAAGAATAACTTTAGTAAGGATGCAGAAAACAGGTCGAAGGTAATTCTTGAAGTCATATACTCTGATGTATGTGGTCCTCTCCAGGTGGATTCGATTGGACGTAACAAATACTTTGTTACATTCATAGATGATTTCAGTCGAAAACTATGGTCTTACCTGATCTAGAAGAAAAGTGAAGTGATCGAGGTATTTGCCAAGTTTAAATCTATGGCCGAAAGACAGAGCGGTCGAAAGATCAAGATTTTGAGAACTGATTGTGGTGGAGAATATATGTCGAAAGACTTTGATGCATTATGTATGAAAGAAGGAATTGTGCATGAGGTGGTGCCATCCTACACTCCACAGTAGAATGGAGTCGCGGAAAGGAGGAATATAACTATCATGAATATGGTCAGAAGTATGTTGAAAGGCAAGCATTTACCTAAAGAATGATGGGGAGAAGCTACATCGACTACGACATATATCCTGAACAGTTGTCCGACGAAAAAGCTAGAAGGAATCATGCCAGAAGAATGTTGATCTGGTGTCAAACCTAGCTTGAGTCATCTCAGGGTGTTTGGATCTATAGCACATAGACATGTGCCATATCAGTTGAGAAGAAAACTTGATGACAAGTCGAGTCAGATGATCCTAATAGGATATCATTCGACTGGAGGATCAAGTTGTTCGGCCCAGTGAATAAGCAAGTCGTGATCAGCAGGGACGTGATCATAGATGACCATAGAGAATGGGATTGGACTGAGAATGTCAAGAAAGATTCAGTGAGAATCTTTTATGATGAACCAGCTAGTGATGTCGAACGAGAAGTTCGACAGGAAGAAGTCAGAGGTGAAGCAGGCCCAAGCAGACCTCGGAGAACAAGGCACATGCCTGCAAGGTTGCAAGAATGTGTGATTATATCAGATGATGTGGTCAATGAAGAAGGTGAGCGGGTACGTTATGCTTTCTATGCAGATGTTGAACCTGTCAATGCAACTGAGGCATTGAAAGATTCAAAGTGGATGAAAGCAATGGACGAAGAGCTGAAGTCAATTGAAGTCAACAACACTTTGTCACTTGTCTAATTGCCTCAAGACAAGAAGGAAATCGATGTGAAGTGGGTATATAAGGTGAAGTTGAATCCCAGAGGAGAAGTAACTCGACACAAGGCGAGGCTTGTGGCGAAAGGATTTCTTCAGAAAGAAGGAATCGACTTTGATGAAGTTTTTACACATGTTGCTAGGATCGAAACAATCAGGTTGGTTGTTGGTCTAGCAAAAGTGAACAACTGGAAGATGTGTCAGATGGATGTGAAATGTGAATTCCTTAATGGCCCCTTAGAAGAAGAAGTTTATGTTGCATAACCAGCTGGGTTTGTGAAACACGGCGAAGAAAGAAAGGTGTACAGGCTGCATAAAGCCATGTACGGACTTAAACAAGCTCCAAGAGCTTGGAACAAGAAGATAGATGGCTTTCTAAGGGAGAAGGAATTTGTGAAGTGCACAAGTGAACATGGATTTTATGTAAGAAGAAGCAAGAGTGAATTGCTTATACCATGTCTCTATGTCGATGACTTGTTGATAACAGGTAGCTGCAAGAAGGAGATCGAAGACTTCAAAGGTGATCTCAATAAGGAATTTGAAATGTCAGATCTGGGTGACATTTCATACTTCCTTGGCATTGAATTCTACAAGAGTGGTAGAGGTTTGATGATGCATCAAAGAAGGTATGCAGGAGAAATTCTCAAGAGATTTGAGATGCAAGAATGCAACTCAACTTCGACTCCAGTTGAGCCCAGATTACAATTGTCAAAAGATTCAGATGAAGATGAAGTTGATCTAACCCAATATAGAAGACTTATTGGGTCACTTCGATACCTTTGTCACACAAGGCTTGACTTAGCATACATTGAGGTTCATGCAGAAGTCAAAGGTATCACATCTAGCAGCGGCGAAGAGGATACTAAGGTATCTGAAAGGAACTCTCGACTATGCCATTTTATTTCCTGCAGCTGATGAAGGAAAATAATTCAAATTAGTGGAATACACCGACTTAAGTTGGTGCAGTGATGTCGAGGATCGAAAATTCACAACTGGCTATGTGTTTATGCTAGGTGGTGCACCAGTTGCTTGGAGTTCGAGAAAAGAGTCAGTATTGGCATTATCATCATGTGAAGCAGAATACATAATTGTTTCTCTTTGTGCATGTCAAGTAACATGGATGATGAATCTGGTCGAAGAGATAACAGCGAAGAGTCATGGAGCAATTACCATGAAGATCGACAGCATGCACTACAACAAACAAGACCTTAGACATCGCTTTTTTTAGCCTTAGACAGCGCTTTAAAGCGCTGTCTAAACCTCCGCTGCTAAAGGTTTAGACAACGCTTTTTTAAATCTTAAAAGCGCTGTCTAAGCCCCCCCCCCCTTAGACAGCGCTTTGGCCAAAAGCGCTTTATAAGACCCTCTTATTTTAAATTTTTTAGGTATACCTTAGACAGCGCTTTTGAAAAGCGCTGTCTAAGCCCCACCCCCTTAGACAGCGCTTTGGCCAAAAGCGCTTTCTAAGACCCTCCTATTTTAATTTTTTTAGGTATACCTTAGACAGCGCTTTTCAAAAAGCGCTGTCTAAGCCCCCCCCCCCCCCCCCCTTAGACAGCGCTTTTGCCTAAAGCGCTTTCTAATCCCCCCCTTAGACAGCGCTTTTTACAAAAGCGCTGTCTAAGGTATACGAAATTTTTTGAAGCTTTTGTTTTAAACCACATTTTTTCCAGGTTTATAAACCAGAATTTCTACCTGTTTTCAACCAGATTTTGACAGATAATTATCACATTTTATATATGCCATTTTGGCCTTTTTTCTACCAATTTTTGGCTAACAAATATATATATATACCAATTCAAACCAATTTTGCCTTAAATGTATCAAAATATATACAAATTTATGTACACATTTACAAGTCATTACATATACTACAAATGTACACATTAATTACACAAATTTATGAAAAAACATTGAGCTCTATCATGAATTGACACCACTCCTCTTTGATTTCGTCCACTTGATCCTTTGTATAAAATGCACACTTGAATTCCTCAAAGTACTACATAATAATATAACATATTTTGAATTAATTCCAACTATTTAATTATATGAGATATGTGTAAATATAAAAATAACTCATAAGTTAGAAATACATACATCGGTGGGAATCATTAATCGGCCCAAAGCAAGAGTATCTCGCATAAACCTCAACATGAAATACCCGCAATCTATTTGATTACGTTGTTGAGGACACTACATATGAAAAAAAAATATGGATTATAAATCCTAAGTTTTATCAAGTGTCATCACTAATATAATAAAAAATGTGGTAATTAAAAATATACCGCCACTTTAATCCATTTAATGGAGTTGGCGCCCCTCCTTGAGGTTTGGATATCTCGTTGGGCCCGAAAAGCTTGTAGGAAGCTAATAAAATAAAAATGAAGCAATTAGAACAATTCACATAAACTAAGAAAAATTTTGAACATTCTCACTTACGTGTCAATTAGGACCTTCATATCCGGGTATCTTGTCCAATCATTTCCTAACGAGTCAAGATAATACACAATTTCTCGGATAGGATTGATTGCGAGCAACAACCAATGTCCACTGTAATGATTAGGCAAATGTTAGATGGTAACTTGGAAAATAATTATAATAGATGAATTTAGAATGAAATGCTAACCCGGTATTAAACGGTATAAAAAACAACTTCTCCGCATCTTTATTGTCCATGAGGATCCGAAGAACGTACTCCGTCACGGTATGCGGTCTACTTAAGATTAAACCTAAGTTGACGGTCGCGGGTGCTAAGAATCCGAATGACACGTCCAAACCATTGGGGTGCATCAATTTGTCATACAAAAACCTAATATAAAAACATCATTAACACCTCTTTTGAAACATAAAGTAAACCGGATTAACATAAAGTAAACATCATTAACATAAGTTGTTTAATTAATAAAACAAAGTAGACCGGATTTACCTAATATATGTATTGACAACGGTGACGCCGATTTCTTCATGACTAAAAACTTGCATGAAGTCTTCATTACCAATCATTTGGTCGTGATCAAAGCCGAAAATCCCTACCTCCATATGTACAGTCCGAACACCTCCGGTCGGTATATCGGTCATCTCTAGAAATGTCCTGAGGCACGACCTATACTTGGTGGTAGGTTTTTTCCTAGCTACGGTCTTCTTAGCACCAGAACTTTTTACCCGTGCGGAGGCGTTGCTAACCTCCTTTTTTTGTTGTGCTGAGGCATTGCTAACCTCATTTTCTTGAAGCTACATGTCATATAAATAGTTAGATCAAATTAAGAATGTAACAACTTCCATGAATATATGTCATATAATTGTATATTACCTCTTTTCTTGAAACCGTGGACTCGGTATGCCGTGGAATCGCATTATCTTTTGATTTGGATTTTGTGGGAGTCTATTTAACATAACCAAGGAAAATATGTAAGTAAAATTTTAAGCATAAATTTTAAACTTTGAATATACACATTAAAGTTAACATAAGTTTTAAGCATACCTCATATCCTACGCATATGAGGTTTGTCGGCCATGCAACAAACGAACCTACTGCTTCGTACACCGTTGTTGCATCCGAATCATCGCTAGGATATGGTAATGCTGCATTCGGCTCAACTGCAATATCAACTGATACCTTCAAACATCCAGCAGGGAGCTCTCTAGTGTGGAGTAATACTCCGCTAACGTTATGCACTTTTCCCTTGCCAACCATCCGATAGTATGGTGACGACAAATACAGCTGACAATGGGAAATGCCCTAAAACCAATAATAACAAGAAATCGTTAATGTGTATATATGTCAAATACATAATTTAAGCAAATAGTTCAATTTAAGACAATTATATGTAATTACCTCTGGAATGTTCGGCTGAAAGGTACAGTTGATACTGTTTTTGTCCGAAGCATCTCTGTATACTGTTGAGGCGCTAGCCTCTCTTTCTCTCCTCAATGCATCAAGCTCAGCTTGCATGGCTTCCAATCTTGCATGAAGCTCCCGATTACTAGGAGCCTTTCCTTTTTTAATACTCAGGGAGGTCGGAGTGACTCCAAATCCCTTACCCCTCACCCGACCAGAATACTCAGGGACATCTAATGCCCGACTAAGTATGCCCTTAGTATCATCGGGAGATAAAGACTGAGATAGCTCCTCCTGAAAAATCAGATGAATACCGTATACTTGTCAAATATTTGTGTATAAAAATGTTATTCAATTAATGAAAAAATGTTATACTTACACATTTCTGGTATACGTGTAAAACTTCTTCTTGAGGAACTCCAGATTTGCCCACACGGGCTTCCTTCCACAAAACATGTGCAGGAAGAGATGTTTCTGAACTTTCCTCCTTCTGCAGCTACACATTAAGTCATACAATTTGATCAGATAAAACTAATATATGATGAACAAATTTGTTATCGCAATTTATAAATACTTACCATGGATTGTTCTAAGCGTCCATATCCGACACGTCCTTTTCGGTACGGATATGCGGGACTTGATGCTCTTTCCCGATTTGTAGCACTTATTCTTTGAAAAACTGGGTCTTGTCTTTTGGATTTGAAAGCTTCCCATTCTTCAGCCGATATCAAACTTTCATATTTTTTAGGAAGCTCCGCATCCACAAAATTACCATCCGCATCCTTAAGGAACTTGGATGATAAAAATGTCCGAAACCCTCTTAGAAGCTTTCCGGCCAATTTCATACAAAAACCTCTTCTTTCTTCTTCGATGTTAAAACATCGCTAAGAAAAACATACAGATTGATAGTTAGTATCGGTAATTGAAAAAACATAATTGATACCGTATAATTAAGGGCCAAATGATTGTACCTTTATCTCACTCCAAATTTTTTCTTTGGACTCATTCAGCTCTTTGTTTCTCCAATCATCACATGTAATGGGAATTTCATTCCTTACTAGTGCACCGATAAAACTAGTTAAGGTATGCCCATTAGGTTCTATAAGTTGTCCCTGGTTGTTCCAATAGACATCTAGTATGATGCCTCGAGATCTTCCTTGGACCACCCTTCTCATTACTGTGATGCCTCTTCGAATTTCTTCTTCCGCGGATACTTTTTTACTAACTTCCTCATGTTGGTCATCAGCCATGTCTAACCTGTAATAAACCAAGGAAACCATCAAATATCAAATATAGCTTATAATCAAAGCAATTGAAAACAAAAATATAATGAAATCATGCATTATCACATATAACTTATAATCAAAACAATTGAAAAAAAAAATATGACTCAAATCACTAACATCTCTTTCTTTTCTTTGTTGGAATATTAATCACTTGTTTCTTAGCAATGCGTACGGATGAATTGATCCAAATTCCCTCATTATGATCGTTTCTTATATATGACTCATCCGGTATAAGATCCTCAACTTCATCATTTCTATTCAACTCATTCCGTCTAATGCATGACTCATTCTCAACATCAATATCACATTGATCGACACCGCTATCATCAGTCACTTTGTTAGAGAAAAGCACTATAGACCATTTTGTACTCTTCGGGTCATTCACATAGAACACTTGTTTAGCTTGAGATGCTAGAATAAAAGGTTCATCTTTGTACCCCACCCTAGTAAGATCAACTTGCAAAAATCCAGACTTATCCATTCGTATGCCACTACTATTCACCCACTTGCAACCAAAGATGGGAATCTGAAACTTCTCGTAATCAAACACCCAAATGTGCTCAATAACTCCAAAATATGACAAATTTGCATATTTGGGGTTTAAGTCCTTCATACTTGATATATGCATTGCTTCAGCTAGCACGGTGACACCATTATTTTGCATAGTACTCTTATCATCTTGTTCTTTGGTATAAAATGTGTATCCATTAATTGAATATGCGCTATGAGAAAACACATGCAAACTTGGACCATATTCCAAACATCTCAACATTTCTGTTACCGAAGAAGGATCTGAAGAGCGCTTCAAATAAATATGATCCTTCAACCATTGTATGAAACTTTGATTGTGCTCTATAACTATCCAATTTTCATTTCTGTTCGGATTTAACCTTCGGAGTACATCCTTGTGCATTTCAACATATGGCTCAACCTCATTATTATTGTGCAGAACATACAAATGAACTTGATCCCGTTCATCCCTTGATATTGTCACAATTTTATTCCCAATTAATTTTTTACCTTCCATTTTGTCGAAAATCTGAGCTCTGGGGAGTCCAATCGATTGAACGTTAGACAAATATTCAGTACAAAACTCAACAGCTTCTTCAACAATGTATCGTTCAACAATACAACCCTCTGGTCGACTTCGGGATTTCACGTACCCTTTTAATATTTTCATATACCGTTCAGCAGGGTACATCCATCTCATATAAGCTGGTCCACACAACTGTGTCTCTTTCACAAGATGAACAACTAAATGAACCATTATGTCAAAAAAAGACGGAGGAAAATACATTTCAAGCTCACACAAGGTAATTACAATCTCTTTTTGTAGTGTTGGTAAGATCTCGGGATCGATCACCTTACTACAAATTGACCTAAAGAAAAAACACAATTTAGTTATGGCACTTCTTACTTTTTCTGGCAAAATAGAACGTATACCTATCGGTAGAAAATGTTCCATTATAACATGGCAATCATGTGTCTTCAAATTCTTCAACTTGAGGTCTTTCATAGAAACAAGTCTTCTGATATCAGATGAGTATCCTTCTGGAACCTTAACTTCACTCAGAGACTTACACAATTTTTTTTTCTCCTTTCTAGATAAAGTAAAAGCAGCAGGTGGTAGATATGTTCGTCTTCCTTTCTTCACGGGTGCTAATTCAGTTCTCATTCCCATTTTTAACATGTCCTCCCTTGCTTTAAGGCCATCCTTAGACTTGCCTTTTATATTGAGTAATGTACCGATAACACTTTGAAATACGTTTTTTTCAATATGCATAACATCGAGAAAATGTCTCACGTACAAAGACTTCCAATATGGCAATTCAAAAAATATCGACCTTTTCTTCCACCCACCTTTCACAATCTTATGTGCAAAAGGCTTGCCAAAGTCAGTACGCACATCTTTCACCTTTTCAAAAACTTGTTCACCTGACAATGCGGGTGGAGCTCTACGATGTTCGGTGTCTCCATTGAATGCTTTTCTCCACCCACGGTAGTGATGTTTAGAATGTAAGAATCTACGATGACCGAGAAACACATTCTTCTGGCAAAGTTCCAATCGAATCGTATCGGTTCCGTCTTCACAAACAGGACACGCACGTTGACCTTTAATGCTATACCCAGATAGATTCTCGTATGCTGGAAAATCATTAATTGTGCCAAACAACATCGCCCTCAAATTGAAACTTTCTTTCCTATATCCATCATAAACCTCCACACCGTTCTCCCACAAAATCTTTAAATCTTCGATCAGAGGTGTCAAGTATACGTCTATGTCATTCCCTGGTTGTTTAGGCCCAGAGATTAACATAGATAACATCATGTACTTACGCTTCATACATAGCCACAGAGGTAGGTTATAAATCATAAGAATCACAGGCCATGTGGTATGTGAGATACTTTGAAGACCATGTGGGTTCATTCCATCAGTAGATAATGCCAATCGAAGGTTTCTTGCTTCTGATCCAAACTCAGGATAATCATTATCAATCTTCGACCACTGTGGTGAATCAGCCAGATGCCGATACTTTCCATCAATAATTCTTTCATCTGCATGCCAAGTAAGATGTCTTGCATCGGTTTCACTACGTAACATGCGCCTAAATCTCGGAATTATCGGAAAATACCATAAGACTTTTGCGGGAGATAATCTTTTCTTATATTGAGACAAACCGCATTTAGGGCACTCAGTTAACATTGCATATTCGTTACGAAACAAAATGCAATCGTTAGGACAAGCATGTATCTTATCATAGCTCATGCCAATAGAGCACAACATTTTTTTTGCCTCAAAGGTTCGATTAGGAAGAACATTATCATCCGGTAGCATTTCTCTCATAAGGGCCAACAACTCTGTGAAACTTTTATCCGACCATCCATTGCCCGCCTTTAAGTTGTACAACTTTAATACCGCAGAAAGTCTTGAGAATTTAGTGCAACCTTTGTACAACGGTTTCTCTGCATCGCTTACCATCCTCTCAAACATTTCAGGACAATCATGAAGATCTTCTTCCAGTGCTTCTACAATCTCTTCAACTCGATCACAATCGTATGTTTCCGTGTCTTTGTCGTATGAAGCATAGGTCGTATTACTTTTTCCACTCGATTCAACATTCTCGTTAATTTTCTCACCATGAAATATCCAACACTGATAACTTTGATCAATTCCATGCCTCAGCAAATGCGATTTCAATCCATGTGCGTCAACCTTACCAATATAACAACAACGCAAGCAAGGACAATGCATTCGTCTGGGGTTTTCAGCGTGTTGAACAGCATACTTAACGAATTCCAAAACCCCACTCTCGTACTCTTTGGTCATTCGATCGGCACAGATCCATGTTTTATCCATGGTTTTCCTACTTATTAAAGTAAACAATTAATCCAGACGAAAATACATAACTATAACCAAAAAAGCATTCCAAATCCATTCTGATTTCACTTTCCTCATTGGTCAGTTACGGCCAGTTGCTGAGATTTTATGTACATGGTATAAACATAAATTGAATTCTAATTTAAAAATAAAAAAACATAATAGCAGGATGACCGATGTCCTACTATGGCATTTTGTGATCGGCCGCTATCTAGAATGGATAACATTTTGTAGCAAGGCAACTAAGTTTTAAAGCTTACAAGAAGAGAAAAGGAAATTATATTTGTTTTTTGGTCAAGGGAAAGTGAAGAAGAATGAATCAAAGATACCAGGAATTGAAGGCTTTTGGGCTAACACAGTTTTCTCTAACTCAGTTTGCCAAAACTGTGCTTTGTATGAAGGTTTTAGAAGTTAAAGAGATAATAAGACAACCCAAAAACAAAAATAAAGTCATAAGACCATAACCATACCCCATAACCAAGAGGCCCAAAAAATGGATGGAAGAGAATTTAGGGAAGATCAACAACTGGTTAATGATCAACATGTGAGAGTAAGTAGCTGGTGAACACTCTTGTGGGAATCATCTATCAATAGCTAATGTAGTAGGATTCCCACAGCTTGTGTTCTTGTTTCCCTTAACAAAAAATGTTGGCATCATTAGTATTATGTTGGGGATGGAGATTATTTTCTTAGCAAAATTAGCGAAACAAAGACAACTTTCTAGGCCAGTTTAGCATTTATGTTAACATTGATCATGGCTCAATCTAATTGTACAGGAAACAGAGCAACTTGTAGCCTTGTTGAAACTTGAATGTCATAAAAATAGAAACATGTTCAGCTAAAAACCAAGACAACCAAACTCATTGTGACATTTCAACAAACACCTTGTTTGCAAAATCAAAGCATATACCAAAAGAATAGCTAACTCAAGAAACATCAAAACCACATGAAACACTATCAAAACCACATGAAACACTATCAAGAAACATCAAAACCACAGAACAATCAGTTGCACGTGAAAGAGAGTGTATGAGGTTTACCTGACACAGGAAGCTAAAGGAAGAGGGAGAGAGAACGAGAAAGATGCAGCGGTGCTGCTGATTTTGGCAGAGCTGGATGACGGCGAATCGGCTTGTGTGTGGGTTCTCTGGAGGGAAAACAAAAAGAACTGAGAACGAAAATAGAAGTCTGAAATTTTATTTTAATTAGACCTTAGACAACGCTTTTGTGGAAAGCGCTTTCTAAGGTATGCCTTAGACAGCGCTTTCCAAAAGCGCTTTCTAAACCCCCCCTTAGACAGCGCTTTTGGTTTTAATTTTTTTTTTAATTTAAAGACTTTAGACAGCGCTTTATCAAAAGCGCTGACTAAGGTCTATATTTAAAAGCGCTTTCTAAAAGCGCTGTCTAAGGGGGGGGTCTTAGACAGCGCTTTCTAAAAGCGTTGTCTAAGACCCCCCCTTAGACAGCGCTTTCATTATTTTTTTAGAACATTTTCCGTGTTTTATTTTTATTTTAACCTTAGACAGCGCTGTCATACCCCAAAATTTGCCCGTTGATATTACAAAGCATTCCTCCAGACCCTCCGACTTGTTCTGCAAGGCACTGACATCAAATGAACAAAAGCCCAGCTCACAACAGGCCCAATCCAAAAACGGCCCAAAATAGCTTGCTCGCAAGGCGAGCAATTCCTTCGCCTAGCGAACACTTCATCATGACACTCGCCCAGCGAAGCATCAGATCCAAAAAAAAGAGCCCAGAATAGCTTGCTCGCTAGGCGAGCAATTCCTTCGCCTAGCGAAGCTTGCGAAAATCAGAAGTTTTGGACCTCATTCTGAGCCCATTAGGTCACCACCACTACTACTATAAATACCAGCTCTTCATCCACGAAAAAGGACACGGACAGACAGGAACGGAGAGACCAAGACGAAGGACGGAAATCCTGGTGCAAAAACCCTGCTAACCTGAAGGCAGCCCATCCGCGCCGAAACTACCGCCGCCCAACTCAATCCGGCCTCCAAACAATCAGTCCCTTTCAATATCGCAATTGCACACAGGTTTGCGTATCACCGCTGTTTTACGTTTCCAATTGATATTCTTTACATACATGATGCATTCCGATTAAAGTTTTGATATGTAATTCGATTTCGTATGTGAATCTAAGTATGAACATCCTGTATAATTGTCTATGCTATGCTTGTGATCAAATGCCATAAGAGTGCAGGTTTTCGGAAGTCATGCTGCTGTCAAACTCCAAACCCATGGCCGCTCGCTAGCACGTCGCTAAGCGAGCCTGCAGCGAGCATTCGCTGAGCCTTCGCTAGGCGAAGCAGAGGCGAGCGGGACAGTGGCTGCTTTGTCTCTTTGCTGTTCTATCTTATGTTTATTTAATTACGATTTTTACGTCATTCGGCCTGAACTCATAGCTGTTATGTTTATTTTATGGTGCAATTTCCAATTGTATTTGACCTCGATGCTCTAACCCGTATGTTGCATGGTGTAAAGGCTAGCATACTTCCCAAAGAAACAGCCGGCTAGGCATGCCGCTTTAGGTGTGGACACTTTTGGAGAGATGGCTTTTGGATGACCTAATTTTAATGTGGAGATTCATCTTGAATCACCAAGCTTGATTTTTAATGTATTGATTTCATTGATTTACTGTGGACCTAATTACCTAACTGAGTACGGCTATTTAATTAATTGTTAAAATCTGGACTTTAAATAAATAATATCGGACCTCTCTTTTTGCGACCCCACGATTACGGTATTACGGTCATGTCCCGCGAATGTGGGGATACCCTTAGCAAAGACCCTTCGGTTAAATCATCATAAAATAAATCATGGTCCCTCGGATGTTGCCTTCGGAAGTACGATTTTGTCCCTCGATGACCCTCCGGTGTAGCCTACGGTTAAATGATGATAGTCCCTTCGAATGCTAAGGTATCCTCACAACTGTTGCTTTCAATGACCAATCAACGACCCTACGATGACCCTTCTACATCCCAAGGATAAAGCTACTTACTTCTCAATAGTAAGGGCAGTTTTACCCTCATAAGGATAGGAAATGCCCGGAAAGACCTCGGACAGGTATAACCCTTAATTGCTCATTCATAACCTAAAAGATTTCCCCCCCCCCTTACACATTTCAAACATCCTTTTTTGGAAAATCACCACTTAGCATACATCCGTACTAGGATCATTGCTGAGTTATATTTTTCTAAATAACTTTCAAATCTAAGCGGGATAACCACTTTGTATACATTCATGCAAGAATCATTACAAAGTTAAATTCTCATTTTCAAAACATTTCTCACACATTTCTCAAAACACTTTTTTCAAACAAAAAAAACATAGATGATTGAGCAATTAAGAGCCCATGGATAACCATGGATACAAAGGGTGCTAACACCTTCCCTTTGTATAACGTACCTCCCGAGCCTAAGAATCTAAATTAAGGTCTTTCCTGTTCTTTTCCACCTTTCCTTATGGGATAAAAGAAAAGTCGGTGGCGACTCTTGCTAACCGCGACATTGCGATTAAAGACACAAAAAGGTCCAGTTCACCGTATGACAGAACTGGCGACTCTGCTGGGGACATCAAAGAGAGGTCCATCTTAAAAAAAAAAATCATCTATGTTTTCCTAATTGTTCCTTCTTTTAAGGGAATTGTTGAGTGAAAGATCCTACACCTGGATCTAGTGTACCTTAGGTAAGTAGCAATAGATCATCGCGACTATCCAGCGTATACTGGAATGGTTAAAATGATGGCTACGGTTAATGTGACACTTTGGTTGTCCTGATGTTCCTCATGTTACTTGAGTAAAAATTTGGCTTCCGTGTGGTGTCATCAAAGCATTAACCAGACCTTTAGAACCCTAATTGACTTATCCTAGCCATTAGAAAGTAGTGAGATAACTGATTTCGGTTCCGACTGGGGTTGGTTGATACTCGATGCTACACTCTTTGAGATTGGACTTTAGGGAAGCTTCGGTCAACCACTTGGCGTTGCACTGAAGTGGACCTAAAGAAAGGTCGATGATCTGAGATCCTTCTAGAACCCGGTTACCATTCTAGGACAGGTTGAACCAACCAAGCTTCAGTGGGGAGGGTACTTACCTATAGAACTCATGCAAGCCTTAAAACCTAGGAATGATTGTTGTGTGACATGTCTGTGCTTACATAACATCATAACAAAATAACATCATAACATCATAACATCATAACATCATAACATCACGGTACTAACCATTTCAAGGACTTAGGAATTTAGCTTTGCTCTGTTGCACAGGTTATGGCTTCCAGGAAGACTATCCGGATCAATCTTGTAACGATCTCTCCTCAACTCAAGGATTTAGTGTCAGAACTTCTCGACCATGCTCAGTTCAACAAGAGACATGGTTCTCTTCTCACTCTAGTTACCACTGGTTGCAAAGAGGATATGATGAGAGTCCTATTCCAGTTCTTCGATCCTAAACATCATTGCTTCACTTTCCCAAAGTATCAGTTGGTACCCACATTAGAAGAGTTTTCCAAGTTGCTTGGGATACCTATCCTTGATCAAATACCTTTCAGTGGTCTGGAAAAGATGCCAAAGTCTGAAGAAGTTGCCGCAGCTTTACACATGACAAAGTCCGACATTGAAACTAATTGGGTAACAAGGAGTGGAGTGAAGGGCTTACTTGCCAAATTTCTGATAGGTAAGGCCCGAGAATTCCTAAAAGTTATGAATGTCCATGCTTTCGAAGATGTCCTAGCATTACTGATCTATGGTTTGGTCTTATTCCCTAATCCAGACCAGTTCATAGACATGAATGCTATTAAGATATTTCTCACTCATAACCCTGTGCCTACCTTGCTCGGAGATATTTTGCATTCCCTTCACACTCGTACTATGAAGAGACAAGGGACTCTCATGTGCTGCATACCTTTGTTGTCTAGGTGGTTTATTTCGCACCTCCCTCAATCAATCTTGAAGAATGATCAAAATCTGAAGTGGTCTCAAAGGATAATGGCACTCTCCCATTCAGACATCCGGTGGTGTTCTAATCCCAGAGAAGATGTTATCATCATCGACCGTTGTGGAGAATTCCCTAATGTACCCCTCATGGGGATAAGAGGAGGTATTACTTATAATCCTGCCTTAGCCCTACGTCAGTTTGGGTATGCTCGAAGAGATGGTCCACATGAAATGATTATTCAAGGTACATTGTTTGACTATGACAATGACTCTCAAGGTCTCCGTCAAAGGTTTGTACGGGCTTGGGGCATGGTGAAAAGAAACACCTTAGGACAGAAAAATTGTATTCCTATGGAGCCTTATCTCAGATGGGTACGTGTCCGAGCTCGTGAACTTGGCATGCCATATCCTGCAGTCGGACCATTGATTGTTGAATCCGAGGTCGAAGGAGGTACTTCCCAGATCATTTCTTACCCAGATATGCCTACCGATGTTGAGGAATTGAAAAGATCCTGGATCCAGTTGAGAGAGGAGAGGGATACTTTCGAAGCTCAGTTCAATGCAGAAAGGAAGAAAGTACTAGAGCTCACCAGCCAGCTTAATGAGGAACGAAGACTCAATACATATCTTCGCCCAAAAAGAAGCCGCCCCTGGGAGACTTGAGCTTTCATTGTATTTTTGTTATTATTCCTTTTGTAATGAACATTGATCAAAAAAAGAAAATTAGCAATAAACATTTCTCTCTTGTCGGCGATTTACGCAAAGTTAAATTCCAAAAGTCCTTGAAAACATTTCACGCATTGCATTGCATAACATAACATTGCATAACAAATTCCAAAAGACCATATTCTCACGGTCTGCCTCTTACACAGAAAAATGGATCTCGAACAAACTGTCAAAGATCTCCAGACTCAGAATGCTCAATTCAAGGAGATGATGCTAAGCTTATCCAAAGGGCAGGAGGAACTGAAGGCTCTTTTGGTCGAGAAGAAGAAAGACAAGAAAGCTGTGAGCTTCATTAACCCGGGAAGAAGGCGTAAAGGACAGGCTACGGGAATCAAATTTGGAATCCCGAATGGTCCAGAAGTGGGGGCGGAGAATGATTCAAAGGAAGAGAATGCTGATTTCTCCAACCCTGAGGATGACGATGAAGAGTATGAAAATGAACAGTACTCTCCAAGAGATGACAAATACAAGTTGCTGGAAGAACGTATGCTAGCTATGGAGGGTCAGAAGACGCCTGGTCTGGATTTCGAAAGTTTGGGTCTGGTCTCCGATGTGACCATTCCTCGCAAATTCAAAATCCCCACTTTCACTAAGTACGATGGTGCGTCCTGTCCTCAGATGCATCTAAGGGCTTATGTGAGAAAGATTCAGCCACATACCACTGATAGGAAGCTGTGGATCCATTTCTTCCAAGAGAGCCTGTCTGGCACACAGTTGGAATGGTATTATCAGCTCGAGAGCTCTGACATCCGCACCTGGACTGATTTAGCAACAGCTTTTTATAAACAGTACCAGTATAATTCTGAGCTAGCGCCTACTCGGCTACAGTTGCAGAATATGGCTATGGGATCTAAAGAAAGCTTCAAAGAGTATGCTCAGAAATGGAGAGATTTGGCCGGCAGGGTCAAACCCCCTATGACTGACCGAGAATTAGTAGATCTGTTCATGGGTACTCTGACTGGCCCATTCTACAGCCATCTGCTGGGAAGTTCTTCATCTGGTTTCACTGAACTTATACTGACAGGTGAACGGGTGGAGAGCGGCATCCGAAGTGGAAAGATACAGGCAGCTACCTCTACAAGCAGCAAAAAGTCCTACCATGGGAAGAATGAATCAAATGCTGTGTACGGTCAAAAGAATCATAATAAGAAAAATGGTGACCACGCCGTTGGAGTAGTGACGATCGCAGCCTCGCCAGCTCAAAACTTCCAGCAAAGACAAGACAGACCAAGAAGGCAGTTTACCAAGCTCAATATGACTTTAGCACAAGCACTGCAAAGTATGCTAAAGGTAAACTTAATCACTCTCAGAGGTCCTCCTGCAAATGTCAACACTGCTTCGCCTCGTTATAATCCCAATGCCATGTGTGCATATCACTCCGATAGCCCCGGGCATGATACAAACGACTGCTGGTTGTTGAAGAACAAAATTCAGGATATGATCGATGCTGGGGAAATTGAATTCGAGCCTCCGGAGACTCCTAATGTCATCACTGCTCCCATGCCTAATCATGACAAGGCTGTTAATGCTCTCGATGACGATTCCCTCATCACTACTGTAGCGGACTTAACATCTCCTCTCCCGATCATAAAGAGGAATTTATTGCAAGCTGGTTTATTTCCAGGTTGTACTGAAGATTACAATCTCTGCATACTCTGGCCCGAGGACTGTTTGAAATTGAAGAATGGTATTCAACGGCTGATGGACGATCGTACAATTCTCTTTGAAAGGGTTTCTAAGACGGAAAACCCTATTGAAGAGGTATCTGTGATTGCAAGGTCCAAAGTTCCAGTGAAGATTACTGCTCCCAGAGTACCTGTGAGGATTATTGCTGAGCCCAAAGTAGCCCCCCTAATCATCACTGCCCCTGGCCCAATACCGTATTCTTCAAGCAAAGCCATTCCGTGGAACTATGGAGGTGATGTTTATATCCATGGCGTAAAGCAAGTTGGTGATTCTGCTAATCCTAATGACATTGTTGGGACTAGTAAAGTTACTCGAAGCGGAAGGATCTTCTCTCCAGAAATCTCACCTCCTGTCCTTGAAACCCGAGGAAAGGAATCAGTCAATCCTTCTCAGTCAGAGACACCGGTCGGAGTTACTCCCGAAGATGTTGCCAAACAAGAAATGGAAGAAGTGCTGAAAATCATTCGCAAGAGTGATTTTGATGTTGTAGAACAGTTGGGGCATACCCCGTCTAAGATCTCGATGTTATCCTTGCTGTTATCCTCTGAATCTCATGCCCATGCCTTGATAAAATTCTTGAAGACTGCCCATATACCTCAGGAAACCTCCGTCGATCAGTTTGAAAACTATGTTGCTAATCTGACTGTTGACAATGGCCTAGGCTTTTCCGATGCTGACCTGACACCCGCGGGAAAGAACCACAATAAAGCTCTGCATATCTCCATTGAGTGTAAGGGGATCACCTTGTCTCATGTGTTGATCGATAATGGCTCTTCTTTGAATGTGCTACCGAAAGCCATGCTCGATAAACTTGATTGTAAAAGCATTGAACTGAAACCTAGTGACATTGTGGTGCGTGCTTACGATGGTGCGAAGAGTGTTGTCCATGGCGAAGTAGTCCTTCCTATCAAGATAGGACCTCAAGTCTTCAATACTACCTTCCATGTAATGAACATTCGTCCTGCCTATTCCTGCTTACTGGGACGCCCTTGGATTCATGGGGCAGGCGCTGTAGCCTCGTCTCTCCATCAAAAGTTGAGGTATCCCACAAAGGGCAAAATTGTCACCGTGTGTGGAGAAGAAGAGTACATTGTCAGTAGTGTGCATACCTTCAGATACGTCGAGATGGATGGTGAATTCATTGAGACTCCTTGTCAGTCATTTGAAGTAGTTCCTCCGACCAATCCTGTCCTTAAGCCAACTTCCGGTGTACCCAAGGTTATCCGTGCTCCTCCTGCCATGATTTCTCTGAAGGACGCTCAAGCCGTGGTTGAAAATGGTGGTCGTACTGGCTGGGGTCAACTGATCAAGATACCCTACAAGTCTGATAAATCTGGTCTGGGATTTAGCTCTGAAAAGATAGTCAAAGATCAAATCAATGCTGTAGAAGATGCTGACAGTGATTGCGACCTGGATAGCTGGATTTTCCCAACAATTGGTGGCGGACTCAATAATTGGAAGGCTGAAGACACTATCCCGATTTCCTTTAGTCAGGAGTAATTGTTATGGTCCATTTAGTATTGCAAATTTTTAATTTTTTCAATTGAACCTCTTAAAGCATTGTGTCTATGCCCGGGGCACAATAGCTAATTTGTTAAGGGTTTTGTCATTTCATAAGCATATTCATATTCAATAAATCAATGGACTTTGTTGCATTCAAATGTTGCGCTCTTTATCTTTCCTGTCGTCTTTCAAACAAGCTAGGCTTTCTTACACACACTCACGTAACGAATTGCAGATCCGTATCCACCCTGGATCCTATGGATAATAATTCCGCTACTGTTCATTATGACTTTGAAAATCCGATCTACCAAGCCGAAGATGGAAGTGAGGAAGATTGTGAAGTACCTGGAGAGCTTGCCAGACTGTTACTGCAAGAGGAAAGGACTATACAGCCGCATGAAGAGTCACTCGAAGTCGTAAATCTAGGTACTGAAGTGGACAGAAAAGAAGTCAGAATAGGAGCAGGATTGGAAAACAGTGTCAAAGAAAGATTGATTCGGATGTTACATGACTATGTAGAGGTTTTCGCTTGGTCTTATGAAGACATGCCAGGATTGGATACCGACATAGTAGTGCATCGTCTGCCCATGAAGGAGGACTGTCGTCCCGTCAAGCAAAAGGTTCGCCGCATGCGTCCTGAAATGTCTGAGAAAATCAAAGCCGAGGTTATGAAACAATTCAATGCCGGTTTTCTAGCCGTTACTTCTTATCCTCAATGGGTTGCTAAAGTGGTGCCGGTGCCAAAGAAGGATGGTAAGGTGCGAATGTGCGTAGATTACAGAGATTTGAATAAAGCGAGTCCCAAAGATGACTTTCCCCTCCCACACATCGATGTTCTGGTAGATAACACCGCTCAACACAAGGTATTCTCGTTCATGGATGGTTTCTCAGGTTATAATCAGATTAAGATGGCGCCTGAGGACATGGAGAAAACTACGTTTGTGACGCAATGGGGCACTTTCTGTTACAAAGTCATGCCGTTTGGTTTAAAGAATGCCGGGGCAACGTACCAGCGTGCTATGGTGGTTTTGTTTCACGATATGATTCATCATGAAATAGAAGTATACGTGGATGACATGATAGCCAGATCTCATACTGAAAAAGAACATCTCGATCATTTATACAAACTGTTCGAGAGGTTGAAGAAGTACAAGTTGAGATTGAATCCGAACAAATGCACCTTCGGGGTAAGATCCGGTAAACTCCTGGGCTTTATTGTCAGTGGTAAAGGAATTGAGGTTGACCCAGCTAAAGTGAGAGCTATTCAAGAAATGCCAGTTCCCCGTACGGAGAAAGAAGTCAGAGGTTTCTTGGGACGCTTGAACTACATTGCCCGATTTATCTCCCATTTGACCGCTACCTGCAAACCCATCTTCAAATTACTGAGGAAGAATCAAGAGATGATATGGAATGACGAATGTCAAGAAGCTTTTGACAAAATCAAGAAATACCTCCAGGAACCTCCAATCCTGGTACCACCAGTTGAAGGAAGACCTTTAATCATGTATTTGACCGTGTTAGAAAATTCAATGGGTTGCGTATTGGGGCAACATGACGAGTCTGGTCGAAAAGAGCATGCCATATACTACCTGAGCAAAAAGTTTACCGACTGTGAAACAAGATACTCACTGCTCGAGAGAACTTGCTGTGCTTTGCCTGGGCTGCTCGCCGACTAAGACAGTATATGTTGAATCATACCACTTTGTTGATTTCTAGGATGGATCCCATCAAATACATGTTCGAGAAGCCTGCCCTCTCCGGAAGAATAGCGAGATGGCAGATGATCTTAACAGAGTACGGTATCCAGTATACTACCCAGAAAGCAATCAAAGGAAGCGTGCTAGCCGATCATTTGGCTCATCAAGCAGTGGATGCTTACCAATCTATGAATTTTGAGTTCCCAGATGAGGATGTCATGCTTGTTACTGATTATGAAGAGCCTGGACCGGAGGAAGGACCCGAACTAGGATCCCGATGGACTATGGTTTTCGATGGGTCTTCTAATGCATTGGGCAATGGTGTTGGTGTGGTAATCATTTCTCCCGAGGGTTACCATACGCCTTTCACTGCTAGACTATGTTTTCATTGTACCAATAATATGGCTGAGTATGAAGCATGTATTTTGGGACTCAAGGCTGCTATAGACCGGCGGGTCAAGTTTTTGAGTGTGTACGGAGACTCAGCATTAGTAATCAGTCAGATCAAAGGAGAATGGGATACTAAACATCCAAATCTCATCCCTTATCGAGAGCGGGTAATGACATTACTTCCATACTTTGAAGAGATTACGTTTGAACACATTCCACGAGAGGAGAATCAGTTGGCAGACGCATTAGATACCATGTCATCTATGTTCAGAGTCAGATGGGACAGCGAAGCTCCCAGGATCACTATTGAACGATTGGACGAACCAGCACACTGTTATGAACTTAACACTGAGAGGGTACAGGAGAAACCTTGGTTCCACGACGTAAAAAGATATTTAGAAGCTCAGGAATACCCTGAAGGGGCATCCATCAATGACAGAAAATTCCTGAGGAAGTTCTCTGCTAAATTCTTTCTGAGTAATGGAGTATTATACAAACGTAATCATGTGCTTCGCTGCGTGGATAGAAAGGAAGCAGAAAGGATTATGGAAGACATGCATGACGGTATTTTTGGGACTCATTCTAATGGACATACAATGGCCAAGAAGATTCTGAGATCAGGGTATTATTGGTCTACCATGGAAGCTGATTGCCACCATCACTCCAGAACCTGTCACAAGTGTCAGATCTATGCGGACAAAGTACATGTGCCTCCTGCTCCATTGAACGTGTTGACAGCACCTTGGCCCTTTGCAATGTGGGGCATTGATATGATTGGAGAGATTAAACCTACGCCTTCTAACGGACATCGTTTCATCCTTGTTGCTATTGATTACTCTACAAAGTGGGTAGAGGCAGCCTCATTTGCTTCTGTTACCAAGAATGTGGTGGCACGATTCATCAAGAATAGCCTTATTTGTCGATACGGCATCCCTGAAAGAATTATCACTGACAATGGTACTAATTTGAACAACAAGATGATTACTGAACTCTGCACACAGTTCAAAATTAAACACCATAACTCTTCTCCGTACCGGCCAAAGATGAATGGCGCCGTAGAGGCTGCTAATAAGAACATCAAGAAGATCATACAGAAGATGACAGTGACGTACAAAGACTGGCATGAGATGTTACCGTTTGCTCTTCACGGTTATCGCACTTCAGTACGCACTTCGACAGGAGCAACTCCTTTCTCTTTAGTCTACGGAACGGAAGCCGTTTTACCAGTGGAAGTTCAGATTCCCTCTCTAAGGATCATGAAAGAGGCGGGTTTAGGCGAGGATGAATGGATTCGGACTCGGCTCGATCAGATAAATTTGATTGATGAGAAGAGACTGGCGGCTGTTTGTCACGGGCAGATATATCAGAAGCGCATGACCCAAGCATTTAACAAAAGAGTCAAGAGACAGGTGTATCAAATTGGCGACTTGGTGATCAAGCGAATCATTCTACCACAAGGGGATCTCAGAGGCAAGTGGACTCCCACATACGAAGGGCCATTTGTGGTTAAGAAAGTATTCTCTGATGGAGCCATGATACTTGCTACAATGGATGGCGAAGACTTCTCGCATCCTGTGAACGCGGACATAGTTAAAAAATACTACGCATAAAAGAGACCCGCTAGGTCGACATACCTAGGCAAAAGTTAGGGATAAATATATAAAGATGTACACCCGGCAAGTCGAAAACCTGAAAAGGCGGCTTGGGCAAAAAAGGGTATCCCGGTGGACTGAAAACCTGAAAAGGCGGTCCAGGCAAAAATTAGGGATTAAAGCGTATGACTACATCCCGTTCTCTGTCAGCTTCAACCAAGTTCACGGGACTGAACAAGCCAATCACCTCTATCCGACAGCAGGAGATGAGATGCTTGAAGACATAATGACAGTAGTAAAATTAGAATCGATAGGGATTTCTCCGCATAACTTTCTCTCTGTTTTCCTGGCAATGTCCTCTTACTAGGATGTCTGTCTCCTTGTACATAAATTGCCTATTTGTAGGCCCTCTTCCAAAATTAATCCAATTTTATTTCCAAAAAGATGCCTTCGTTTTACTTCCTCTGTTTTGATTGCGTAAACGTCCATTGATTTAATTTGAATTGATATATGCATTTGAATATGATCAATGTTTATCAAAAATACCTGCCTAAAATGGAAATTGCAATTACTACGAGACTTCAGGACCAGGGAGAAGGTCTAACCACGCTTTCCAATGAGTCCGTTGCTAATTCGATTCCCCGGCGACGCCAGTTATTCCCCAAGAGAAATCGGCGAAACCGGACGAAGTGGTCATCTTTTCTATCCCCAGCCAGGCTCTGTCAAATGTTTCTACCATCAGACAGAAGTCAAATCCCCCAGCTAAGGAAGGGTCATCAATACAAATATCTCCGGCCAGAAGACTGGGATTTATTCCCCCAGTAGAATCCCCTGGGCGAACGTTTCAGACGCATAGTGCATTCATTACATCATTTCATGTTACATACCTGCATACAATGCTCACATCCGCTTCATTCCGCATCACATACATACCATGTTCGCAAGCATAAAGCATCTCATGCATCACGACATTGCATGAAACTAACTTTATTTTTCAGGCTAATTATCCTCCTGATCACATTCAAGGTTCGAATACAGCTCTCGGATATAATCCACGTGACAGACATTCTTCTAATGGTGGCATCTCTAAGCCCACCCCAAATATTCATTGCAAACGCAACAACAAATGTTATCAGATACAGCCTAACGTACGGTTCATTCTGATTCAGCCCAACATATGATTCCTTCAGCTCAGATACGATCTAACGTACGATCCATTCTGGCTTTCAGCAACTCCAATACGGTCTAACGTACGACCCATTTGGATCTTCAACTCAGATGCGATCTAGCGTACGATCCATTCTGACCCCTTTTCAGATACAACCTAACATACGGTTCATTCTGCAACTCCAATACGGTCTAACGTACGACCCACTTGGATACTCAAATCCTCAGATGCTGCCTAGCGTACGGTACATTCCGGGGTGTAGTCTAGCGTACGACTACTTTCTTCTTCAGATACAGCCTAACGTACGGCTCATTCTGCAACTCCAATACGGTCTAACGTACGACCCATTTGGACCTTCAGCTCAGATACGGTCTAACGTACGATCCATTCTGACTTTCAACAACTCCAATACGGTCTAACGTACGACCCACTTGGATACTCAAATCCTCAGATGCTGCCTAGCGTACGGTACATTCCGGGGTGTAGTCTAGCGTACGACTACTTTCTTCTTCAGATACAGCCTAACGTACGGCTCATTCTGCAACTCCAATACGGTCTAACGTACGACCCATTTGGACCTTCAGCTCAGATACGATCTAGCGTACGATCCATTCTGACTTTCAACAACTCCAATACGGTCTAACGTACGACCCATTTGGACTTTCAACTCAGGTGCGATCTAGCGTACGATCCATCCTAATTCCACCTTCGTCAGATACAGCCCAGTGTACGGCTCATTCTGCAACTCAAATACGATCTAGCGTGCGATCCATTCTGATCTTTCATCCCCAGCAAGGCCATCCGCCTAATGAACAACTCATTCTGGTATTCAGACACGGCCTAAAGTACGGTCCATTCTGATCCCTTATCTCCAGCAGTACATAACACACTCCGACTCCCCGGCGAAGTCGATAGCATAATGGATGACTCCCTATACGGTCTGACGTACGACCCAGTGTGACACCCATGTCTCCAGATATCGTCTAACGTACGACACAATCTGGAAGTCTCCTCATCAAACTTCCTGGATGGCATCTTTAAGCCCATCCCCGTCAAGACTAATGGACAAGCGCAAATTTTCGGGGCATTCTAGTGTTCAATAATCTTTCACCTCCAGACCACGAACGACACATACCATTCTACCCTCTCGGCTCAAGAATATTGAACAGGGGCAGCTGTCATACCCCAAAATTTGCCCGTTGATATTACAAAGCATTCCTCCAGACCCTCCGACTTGTTCTGCAAGGCACTGACATCAAATGAACAAAAGCCCAGCTCACAACAGGCCCAATCCAAAAACGACCCAAAATAGCTTGCTCGCTAGGCGAGCAATTCCTTCGCCTAGCGAACACTTCATCATGACACTCGCCCAGCGAAGCATCAGATCCAGAAAAAAAAGCCCAGAATAGCTTGCTCGCTAGGCGAGCAATTCCTTCGCCTAGCGAAGCTTGTGAAAATCAGAAGTTTTGGACCTCATTCTGAGCCCATTAGGTCACCACCACTACTACTATAAATACCAGCTCTTCATCCACGAAAAAGGACACGGACAGACAGGAACGGAGAGACCAAGACGAAGGACGGAAACCCTGGTGCAAAAACCCTGCTAACCTGAAGGCAGCCCATCCGCGCCGAAACTACCGCCGCCCAACTCAATCCGGCCTCCAAACAATCAGTCCCTTTCAATATCGCAATTGCACACAGGTTTGCGTATCACCGCTGTTTTACGTTTCCAATTGATATTCTTTACATACATGATGCATTCCGATTAAAGTTTTGATATGTAATTCGATTTTGTATGTGAATCTAAGTATGAACATCCTGTATAATTGTCTATGCTATGCCTGTGATCAAATGCCATAAGAGTGCAGGTTTTCGGAAGTCATGCTGCTGTCAAACTCCAAACCCATGGCCACTCGCTAGCACGTCGCTAAGCGAGCCTGCAGCGAGCATTCGCTGAGCCTTCGCTAGGCGAAGCAGAGGCGAGCGGGACAGTGGCTGCTTTGTCTCTTTGCTGTTCTATCTTATGTTTATTTAATTACGATTTTTACGTCATTCGGCCTGAACTCATAGTTGTTATGTTTATTTTATGGTGCAATTTCCAATTGTATTTTACCTCGATGCTCTAACCCGTATGTTGCATGGTGTAAAGGCTAACATACTTCCCAAAGAAACAGCCGGCTAGGCATGCCGCTTTAGGTGTGGACACTTTTGGAGAGATGGCTTTTGGATGACCTAATTTTAATGTGGAGATTCATCTTGAATCACCAAGCTTGATTTTTAATGTATTGATTTCATTGATTTACTGTGGACCTAATTACCTAACTGAGTACGGCTATTTAATTAATTGTTAAAATCTGGACTTTAAATAAATAATATCGGACCTCTCTTTTTGCGACCCCACGATTACGGTATTACGGTCATGTCCCGCGAATGTGGGGATACCCTTAGCAAAGACCCTTCGGTTAAATCATCATAAAATAAATCATGGTCCCTCGGATGTTGCCTTCGGAAGTACGATTTTGTCCCTCGATGACCCTCCGGTGTAGCCTACGGTTAAATGATGATAGTCCCTTCGAATGCTAAGGTATCCTCACAACTGTTGCTTTCAATGACCAATCAACGACCCTACGATGACCCTTCTACATCCCAAGGATAAAGCTACTTACTTCTCAATAGTAAGGGCAGTTTTACCCTCATAAGGATAGGAAATGCCCGGAAAGACCTCGGACAGGTATAACCCTTAATTGCTCATTCATAACCTAAAAGATTTTCCCCCCCTTACACATTTCAAACATCCTTTTTTGGAAAATCACCACTTAGCATACATCCGTACTAGGATCATTGCTGAGTTATATTTTTCTAAATAACTTTCAAATCTAAGCGGGATAACCACTTTGTATACATTCATGCAAGAATCATTACAAAGTTAAATTCTCATTTTCAAAACATTTCTCACACATTTCTCAAAACACTTTTTTCAAACAAAAAAAACATAGATGATTGAGCAATTAAGAGCCCATGGATAACCATGGATACAAAGGGTGCTAACACCTTCCCTTTGTATAACGTACCTCCCGAGCCTAAGAATCTAAATTAAGGTCTTTCCTGTTCTTTTCCACCTTTCCTTATGGGATAAAAGAAAAGTCGGTGGCGACTCTTGCTAACCGCGACATTGCGATTAAAGACACAAAAAGGTCCAGTTCACCGTATGACAAGCGCTTTCTTTTAAAAGCGCTGTCTAAGATGCGCTGTTAAAAAACCTTTTTGGCGTAGTGATGTCAGCTATCAATCTGGCGAAGAATTCGATAGCACATGGTTGAAGCAAGCACATCAAAATAAGGTTCCATTATCTTCGAGAGCAGGTAGCAGATGGGAAGATGAATGTGGAACACTGCAGAACTGAGAATCAGATTGCAGACATCATGACGAAGGGAGTGCAGGTCGAAGTGTTCAAAAGACTAAGAGCTATGATGAATGTAGATAGCTTAGATACAATGAATTAGGTGGTGTGTTGAATTGTAATTCCTTGTGTCGAATCAGGTTGCTCGACAGAGTAAGGAAGTGTCGAACCACCTATGCCTATTTTAGTAGTGTTAGTTATTTTGGGCTTTTAGAGTTTTGGGCTTTGATTTGAGGTATAAGTTAACTTAAATCTATAAATAGAGAGAGTAACCCTTATTTTTGTAATGAGGTGAATAGAGTATTCATAACCTTATATTCACAGTATTTTGCAGTGTGAATAAGAAGTTTTCTACCGTTTATGTTCTTTTCTTTCATTGTTGTTGTGTGGGTTATAACAATCTTGTTCATCAAGATTGATTGAATTTCTAAAACTCAAAGGGATATTACAACTCCAGAACAAATCCTAATATAGTTTCAACAACTTTTAACATTTCCAATTCTGAACCCTAATTCAAATCCAGATACATATTCACCACCAACATCAAATTCACAAGTTTCTTCGGGTTCAATTAAGCCGGTCCATTGCAAGTCCAAGTTCTTCACAAAAACTTTACAAGTTTCATTGTGGAGGACTCTTTGTGTTGCATTCTGCAGAGCCAAGATATAGTAAAATAAAAGAATGTACTATACTGTATTTTAGAATAGACTTTTAAAGTGCTTTGGTGATAAATATATATTAGGATTAAAGTGCAGAATGCAAAATATTTTTGGTTTGTAAAAAGAATTAAAAACTCTTTCACTTGTGAATTGATTGCGGGGATGATTTCCATTCGTTTTGTCTATTCCTGAGTACCTCCTTCTATCTGATAACGTTCTGCATAAAATAGAAGAATATTTTTTCTTAATAATATGAGAAAGAGATCAATGAGATTGGAGTGAAAACTAAACATTAATTAATCCTACATTGAGAAGTTGAGCAGTTCGTTTAAAAGTCATATTAGTAGTACTTAGAATGAGTTCTTGTTCATTCTGCAATGGAGTTTATGAAAAAAATATTAAACAATGGTTTTTCCCATAATAGGAGGTATACTCAATGACTCTTCATTACTCTCGTCTATTCTTCGTCAAATGTTTAAGGTTATGCATAAGAAAATGTATAGAATTATTAAGATTTACCTGCTTCCTATGGCAAAAGGGTCAGCTATTTTCATTAAGAGTATAGGGTTCATCCCCACAGACAGACTAAAATAAATAAATTATTTACTCAATATTTATTGTTCAATTATATATTGACAAGTGATATATAATAATTAATTGATAACTTATTTATTAATTATATTAAATAATATTTTTAAATGAATTATTTTTTAATGTGACATAGTAAAATCGTGTGACACGATGTTAAGTAACATTGTTACATCACTGTTATAATTGAAAATCTGAAAGGAAAAAAAAGTAAAAAATATTTAATAGAGACTAAAAAAATTAGTGTTTTTATAGGGATTAAAAAATTATAAAAATTAATTAATTTTTAAATCTGAAGAAGACAAAAAAACCAAAAATATATAATAGAGAGATTAAAAAATAAGTTTTTTTTATAGGGACTAAAAAATTTAAAAATTAAATTAATTTTATAGGACTGGTGAGAAATTTATTAGGTTTAATTATGAGAATAAAAAAAGTTGTATACTTTAAGTTAGCACAATAGTAATATGTTTTGGTGTGTATTAGTAAAATATAATTGGGCTTCCTGGGGTTGGAGCCCAAGTCCTCATTCATATTTCAACTATAACCAAAGTATTATTGTGCTGTACGAAGAGTGGTGATATTATTGTGGTAGATGAAGATGATGGATTGGCGAAGTATAATAAAAATGGACAATTTCTAGATCTACATTCTTATCCTAATTACGATCTTAGATCCAAAGTCACTATGTATATAGATTCTCTGCTTTTACTCCCCGGTGATGGTGACAACAAGTCAGATTAAGAAGAATGAGGTTTGAATTCATTATTTTCTTGCTATTTATATTGAACTAAAGCATAGTTCAGAATTTAACAAGGCAGGTTGATCCTAAATGGATGTAGCTGGATTTTATTCTAATATATGTTTTTGTTACTACTTAAAAGTAAATTATTCCAATGAGTTTATGCATGTTGATCAAGAAGATCACAACTATATAACTCTGACTCAAAGCAATTCCTTAAATATTTGATCATAAATAGATATGTATTTGAATGAAATAGAAGGTTTTGTTCTCTAATTTCGGTGGACGGTAATAATTTTGGCGGTTGTCCTCTCTGTGTTTCAAACCAAAAAAAAGAACTAATTTCAAACTAATGAATGATCATACATGACCACTTAAATGAATTTTAATTTTTTAAATCATAAGAAACATCAAAACTAAACTACCTCATGAACCTAAATAGTGCTAGAATTACAACTTGGAGTTTGATTAGAGTTGTTTTGTATCTTCTTTTGAAGTGGAATTATATACTGCCTTTGCAGTTGTTGTATCAAAAGTAGTTTATTTTCCCTGCATGGTTTGATTGAAATTCTTTGAGAATTATTATATTGTGTTCATTAGATGATTGTATACTGTGAGAATTAATATAGCTATTGCAAATCGTTGATGGTGAAATTTGTGTTAAATAGACTATATGTCAAATGTGGAGCAGCCAAAGAGTTAAGAGTTATGTGAAGAGAATTAGTGAGCACAAACTCCAAAAGCATGACTTGGCTGAACTGAATCCTAGGCTTCCAAAAAGCAAGTGTAAATTATTTGAGTTCTAATTTATATTGTAGTGACGGCTTGAAATTGTTTAATATCAAAATTAGAATCACAATGTCAGAATGGAGAACACATACGTTCCACTTCAAGTTACCCTACCCGTCATCCTATTATACTATAACGGTTAGACGATAGACTTAGATCTAAAAAAAAGTGAATAGATCCCAAATTAAAAGTTTATTTGAAAATTTGGTTTAGAAAAATTTATGACGTGGAAGCAAGTTTCAATTATTTTCCAGATCAAAAATCGTCTTAATTGAACCTACTATTGAACTAGTCCGGATATGCGTTGTGTTAAGGTGTCAATGTTATGATAATAATCCACAAGTTAATCAAAAACAATTAAGTACAACTAATTGAATACTCTACAATAGTAAAAGTCTTAAGAAATCCAATTATAGCCAAATAGTTAGAGATCAATACGACAAACACCAGATTCAAAATGTAATCAAAATTATGATCCAAATTATGTTGATCCGGTGATCAAAGTAATCGACAATTTGTGAATCGAAAAATAAAAGAGAGAGAGAGAGAGAGAGAGTATACAAGAATTTGTTTAGACAGTTCCTCAATCGATCTCGCTATGGATACGTTTGTCTTCAATTTGAATTGAGATATTATTATAATAAATCTTACTTTAAAAATTTATGTATATAAGAGATGAGAGATTTGAAGGTATGAAAAACACAAGAGGGTTTGAATTGAGTTTTACAAGCAAAAGTTTTTTCCAAAACAAGAACACCATTAACAAGTTAATAACATAGAGATAAAAACACAAGTATTTTTATCCCGATTCGTTTGAAACTCGAAGTTACTCCAATCCACCTGCCAAGGTGATTTTTTCTTATACACAATGACTTAATCCACTATAATCAACAGATTACAATAATACAAAAGAATAACCTTTTTTGTCTTCTCAAGAATCCAAATATACCCTAGTTTCCTTAAGGACTCACAAACAAAAACCTTTTTTGTCTTCTCAAGGATAACCTCATCAAGAAATCAAACAAACAGTTTGAATAATGTTTTTGTGTGTTACAAGATGCTTCTATACAAGTAAATTTTACACAAATGATAAACAAACACTTAAAGAAAATTGTGTACAGAAGAATGATAATTTTTCACAAAGAAATCGACTTGTCAACATATTGTATCACCGACGAATTTTCTTCAAGTCTCCAAGTTTCACTTATAAAGCATAAGAAGAAGACCGTTGGAGGGAAAAATAAGGAAAGACTCATAGAGTGGTTGTCCACTATTGGATGGGAGAGGAGTGATACTGTGTACTGTCCTTCGTCCACAAAATCAGTGATAGGTGTGATGTATAGTATTGTCCTTGCCTAAGAAATTAGGTAGTGGAAGGGATATTTGATTTGTAATGTGTACTATTTGATCATGTTCCCATATGATCTTATCTACAAGTTCATAGGCTTCTTATGAAAGTTGATTGAAGCATGAAATGAAGAAACATAAAGCTGGATTGAGAAACATCAGAATCTTTGGTCAAAAACTTGACAGCATCAGTAGTTTGGCTTAAGATCTTTAGTATCTTTAGTAACTTTAGAATCTTCATAGTCTTCAGAATCTTCAGTCAGAACATTGATAACATCAATCGTCTGACTTGAGATCTTCAGAATCTTCAACTACGTAATACAACTTTAGAAGCTTGCCATTCTTCAGAAGTTTGGTGATCAAAATCACGTCTAGAAACATGAACTGAGAGAATTTGCAACAATAATATAGTGTCTCCTCAGAAGCTCTTAGGAGTGAATAAGTACAGAAGCAGAAAGATCATTGCAGCAATAATGTTGAACATCTTTCAGAACTTCTTATAACTGGCGCAAAAGTAGATTTAGAACTCATTGTTCAGAAACTGGTGACATTGCATGTCATATACTCATAATCATAACTGAATGTTAAAGCTACACAATAACAAACCATTAGGGTACCAAAATTGTTCTCACACAAATACAACATTGTTATCATCAAAACTCAAGGTATGAATGCAAAACTAAATCTTATTCTAACAATCTCCCCCTTTTTGATGATGACAAAATATGTATTTTGATTAACAATTTTGTACAGGGTAATGACAGAAGAATACATCTTACAGAAGCACAAAACTCCCCCTGAGATGTATAATCCTAAAAAGATAAAATCAGAATGAAATAATATTTTCCTAATTAACCTTTTTGAAGTACCAGAGTAAATCTTCAATTAGAATCTGCTTTCTCTCAGAAGTTGATTGATGTTGTTCAAAGCACTTATTTGTTGACATTACATTCTGATGAGTTTCACTTCAGAAGCTTGGTTTAGTTCTTTTTGAAGAAACTTTAGAACTAGTTGTCTTCAATCAGAACTTGAAATCTGGTTCTATTTGAAACTCTCTTTCAGAGCTAGATTGTCTTTGAGGAGCAGAATTCTTGAAAAGAACTTTCAGAACCTGGTTGAGAAGAAGAACTTTCAAACTTGAGAGCTCTTCTCAAGAACTTGATTGCTCAGTCTGATTACTATGGAGGAAACTCTTCCTCATATATAGATGGCAATGCCAAAGTTATCTAAAAAGAAATGTCAGAACAACTTGATGCCAAGTACTCAATGTTATTCACGCACTTGAATCTGATTCTTAATCATCAGCATAAAGGTTGTATAAACTCAGATAGAAGACCATTTCATCAGAAACTGATAACTTATATTCTGATCTTTGAAACTTCATAAGAAATTCTGATGTTTGAACCTAACCATTTCTGATTCCTGAGCATAACCCTTCAAAATATTTAACAAACTATTCTTCGAAGTAGTTGTTAGCCGAAAACATTAATCAATGTTTGGGTTCTTAGTTAGGAATTAAAGTATATCAAAATATTACGAATCTTCCCCTTAGATATGTTTCTCCCCCTTTGTCATCAATCAAAAAAAGACATAGACAAATAATAAAAGAAATATGGAAATAAACAAAACGATTTTCATTGATTATGCCAAAAGGCAGAAAAGATACAACCAACTTTAAAAACGGACAAACAAAGAAAATGTTTTTAAGAAACTAAAAAAAATCTAGGGGTTCTGAAGAAGAATCAAAATGACCAGCAGTCCTTTTGGCTCCTATGAACTTTCCTTGGCCATTTTGCCAATGCTTCTGGCACAAAATTTTAATGAACAATTCATTTGAAATCGATGTCGTTTTTCACATCAACACTTGATACTTTAAAGCACAACTCTTGTGCAGTCACAACCCTAATAACATAACTCTTTGACAACACAACCCTTGTAGCGTCATGAACCCTAATGCAGCAATTTCATACCGTCAAACATACCTCGGTTGATAATTCAGTATGATTGATCAACACGTCATTGCTTCACTATACTAATGACGGATTCATAAGCAAATGACCATTGATCGCTCAAAGGAATATCAATCATTAAGTGTTTGAATGAATGAAATAGAAATAGTATATCATGTATACCATATTTTGCATCAGAATTACTTATATCATACATATAAATTGATCGATCTCATTTGTGTAACATATGGACGATCGATGTATCATTGTTTCACCATACTAACGTCAGATTCTGAATCATAGTCAACATCAATCATCCAAATCGTACACACATGATGCCAAATTTAATTACTTGTTTGTTATTTATTTCATTATGTCTTTTAATCGTATTAATACAGAAAATAAACAGCTATCAGATGCATGGTTTTGTAACCAGACTCTGATACCACTGAAGGATAATTGTAATCTAAAATGCAGTGGAAATTAAAATTTTCCTTAAGTGATCGTTACGAATGGGCATGATCAGTGATAGAAACAGTTACCTCTTGTGGCGATTGAAACCTTTGATGCAAATCTAAGGAGTGATCATAAGCATTGAATGGTGACAACGCCTCTACTCAGTCCACACGAATAGATTTCTTTAGTCTCAGTGCTAGCTTCTACGAATGAAGGCTTTGTGTGTGTGAGAGAGAAAGAGAAAGAGAGAGAGAGAGAGAGAGAGAGAGAGAGATGAAATTTCATCAAGTGAAATGCTTCTGCACAAGAGTTCTATTTATAGAACCACTTGTGTGGGATGCAAGCTAAAAAACCCACTTAAGTGTATGTGACCGTATCTTATGGTATATCGAAAATCACTTAAGCGTGTGGTACCTTACCACATTTCATATTCTACTTAAGTGCATTATACCTTACGATGTTTTACAATTCACTTAAGTGCATTGTACCTTACGATGTTCTTTATTTACTCTATCTCTCATCAATCCATCCTTTTGTATGTGACCCTGTAGATTTTCGCAACATTGGCAATTATATTAAATCACATATTTAACATAATAAACAGTGAGCGATATCTTGCAACACATCACTACTACCCAAGACACAAAAATGTCAGTGATCTGAGAAAACCTTTTTGTGATAATACTTGTGTGTACAATTACCCTTTTTGCCCTTATGTCTATATTGAACACAAGGCATAGACTGTGTCATCCTTCTCCAGTTCAATATTGGGCCCTTAGACATTTATCCTGTTACGTAGGATGGGCAAATTCCATCTAGGTCACTCATGTCCCTCAGCATGCTTCATGGAGTACCTATCAACTGTCTTTATGGTCATCTAGTTATGGATAACGTTTGATCAACAATAAAGCATTTGATTCTACATCTAGGGTCCATAGTGATTTTAGGTCGAAGGGTGGTATACACCACTATCACCATGAGAATAACTTATGACACTTTGCATAACATTATATGTAGTATTCTCATAGCGCGTCAATCCAGTATAAATATTACTCCTAATATTCATACTTATGTTTAAGACTTGATAACTCCTTATCCATGATCCATGAGATGTGATCATCAGTCTCTATACATAATAGTCTTAATGCTTTAATGTTATCCCACTTCACAACAAAGCTCGACTACGGATACTTTAAGAATAATGTCCTTATATTTTATGGGATCTCATGATCAAGTCACACTTGATACATTAAACGGACCAACTATTCTAAGGACTTTATTAAACAAACATAATAAAGAAAAAGTCTGTTATTATTAATAAATAATTCGATACAAGTACTAAAAGTATTGGCCTCTAGGGCTTACATCAACAGATCAGTCATAGCACTTTTTGATATAATATTTCCTTCAGCATTAACTGGGTGAACATAGCCATCGACTAGAAGATCCCAGAGATCAACATCATAACCAAGAAACAATCTTTCTATTCTATCTTTCCAAAAATCAAATTTCTCACCATCAAAGATTGGTGGTTTTGCACGGTAGTGATCTCTTTCATTATTGTTAACGACATTAACAGCGTTAGCAGCGACCATTGTTTCTCACACAAACTAGATTGGTACTGAACATGGTGAAGTATTGATAAATCTTTTATCACAATCAGAATCGGAGCTCTAATACCAATTGAAGGTGTGAAAACACAAGAAATGGGGGTTTGAATTGGGTTTTACAAGCAATTTTTTTTTCCAAAACAAGAACACACTAACAAGTTAATAACATAGAGATAAAAACACAAGTATTTTTATCCTGGTTCGCTTGAAACTCAAAGCTACTCCAGTCCACACGCCAATGCGACTTTTCCTTATACACAAGGACTTAATCCATTATAATCAACAAATTATAATAATCACAAAGAATAACCTTCCTTATCTTCTCAAGGATCCAATTATACCCTAGTCTTCTTAAGGACCCACAAAAAATAACCTTCTCTATCTTCTCAAGGATAACCTCCTCAAGGAATCAAATTGTTGTACCCCAAAATTTTCCCTCCCTTTTCGCTTCTCATATGACTTATGGCTTGATAACCATTCATATTTCATTCATGTGCACCATTCATTCATGATTAACACTTGCTAACAGACATCATACATTCAAGGTTTATGGTTGGTAAAAATAAGGGTTTTGCTTGAAGATTGTGGTATTGCACACCTTATGGGCTAAAACCCTAATTCTTGACTTTGCTCCTATGTGATCTTGTGTTTGACCTTTTGTATGATTAAGATGACTTCTGAACCCTAATTGTGGGTCCATGGTTTAAGGTGTTGCATGTGGAGCTTTGGGCTTTATTTGAAACCCTAATCAGGGATAGTCGGTATTCAGGTACTTTGCTGGTTTGGCTTTCTGATCTACGGTTCCTCAAAACCCTAGTCCTTGGCTTTGAGGTTTATGAACCATATGGTTTTCATTGAGGTAGTGGAAACCCTGGTTATGGTCCATGGCATTGATGTGCACCACTTGAGTGGACTTATCACCTGGCTTGAGATTCTTGATTGATACACATCTTTGAACTTTAACCTAGTAAACCCTAATTCATGGTGTTATGTGATTGATTCAAGGCATGTTTGCATTCAGGTTTCATTGACTTCATGGTCTCATGATCCATTTGATCTAAGTCTTATTTCATTCTCACTTCATCCATTACTTTCATGGTTTTATTAAAATGTCAAGATTCATCCATGCTTTGATTGATAGTCCCATTGATACAAATTCATTATCCATTTGATCAAGTCATTCCATGACCCATTAATTCATTCAAAGAAAGTCAAGCCATTATGCCTCACACATGACCCCATGCATCAAAACAAAGGAAAAAAAACCCATTTTGCATGATGGAAATTGATTACCATGTTTGGGAAATAGATTTTCTTGCTCCAGTAGCCAAAAAATGCATTCCTGGGGGATTGAAATCAATTACCATGTTTGGGAAATCGATTTCCTTGCTCCAGTAGCCAAAAAATACATTTCTGGATGATGGAAATCGATTACCATGGTTGGAAAATCGATTTCCCTTGCTCCAGTAGCAAAAAAAACATTTTTCATGATGGAAATCGATTTCCATGCTTGGTAAACCGATTTCCCCTGGGACAGTTGGCCAAAATACAGTATTTTTCAGCAATAATGCAGTTCCCTTTGCACTCTAAAACTGTTCCAATGCTTGCATCAACGCACATTGAAATCTCTACATAATTATGCAGCAACCAACCATAACATCCATGCATTAAACCAAGTATTCCTAACACTTCAAATCATCAACTTTAAGTTATTCTAACATCCCCCAAATGTCATAACAGTCTCAAACTAATTCCAAACCACATCAAACTAATTCCAAACCACATCAAACTAATTTCAAACCATTTTAACTAATTCCAAGCCTCATTTAACTAATTCCAAGCCACATCAAAACTAACTCCGAACCTCCACTTGATCCAAACCTATAACCTATATAAACACAAGGTGGAGCAAAAAAACTCAGGACTTGATCATTCTCTCAAGTTACTCACTGGAAATTCAACGTTCCTTCTCTCACTTCATCTTCTCCAATTCCTCTCCCTACACCAAAGCTCAAATCACCATTGGAGCAAGCTTCACATTGGAGTTTGTTATCAATTGAGCTAAACCTCTTGCATTTAACAATCATCACTACATTCACATAATCAACATCGACAACAATAATTCAATTCAGAATTTTTCAGAGTTGATTCTTGAAGAGGAAGGGTTCATGGTGGAACTAGAATATTAAAGGTTCAACGTAGCATACCTCTGGTTTTCACTTCATCTTCTTCATCTTTATTACCTTCAAATTTCAACAAGTTCCAAGATAATCCTCCGTCTTGCAGGTCGGTGAATTTCCATCCTTACTTGTTTGCTAAAATTTTGATACCACATTGTAGTCTGTGTAGTGGAGAATCAAAACCTCAAGGTTTGGTGGTTTGATTCTCCTCCATCTCCATTTAATTTCAAATTTTGTGCTCAGGATTCTTGATTTTAATGGCTCAATTTCCAGAATCGATTAACTTGTAGTTAGAATGGATGAGGGATTAGGATAAAAGGGGTTGAAAGTAGTAAGAAAGTGGTGCTTTTCTTGATTCCGGCCAACTCCGTCGCCTCCGGTGTGGTGGTGCCGGAGCTCCGATGGTAGTTCTGTTTTGACATGAGAATTGGAAGATGATGTGTAGAGAAGAGAGTGAGTTGCTGAATTTTTCACATGTCCCTTTGCAAATTCTATTGGGCTTAGCCACTAAGCCCAATATTTTGCTTTCTACACCCCTGTTTTGCTTAGCAACATACTTGTTAAACCCAACTACACCTCTTGATATTTGGGCTTATTTTATTGGGTCCAAAGCCCCTATTGCTAAATTTTGCACTCTATATTCAGAGAAAGCACCCCCTTGGTCCATTGCATTTCATTTTTGCATTTTTTTTTGCATTTTTCGCATATGAATTTCTTTTAATATTTGTTTTGCCATTTTAATTGTCTTTTAACTTTTATGATTAATTAGGCTAATTAGGGATATTAAAATTAGATTTTAATTAGGCTTTAGATTGTTAATTAGAATTTAGGGCTTTATTAGATTTTGAATAATTTTCTAATTAGTCTTTGATATAGTTTTAATTAGATTAGAAATTAGAAAATAATTAGATTTTAGTTAATTGTAGAATTTAGTTAATTCTTGAATATTAGGTTAAAATAGATTTTAGGACTTAATAAATTGGTAGGTTCTAATTAGAATTTAATTAGAAATAAATTTGTATTCATGATTGGATATTTTTGGGAAATGATATTTTTACCCCTAGAGAGCCATTTTGGCATTTTGACCATATAATTACATGTTCTCTTAGGAATTTTTGACATAGATTTTTAATCAAACCATGACTAATTACAACATGATACTTTAGATTAGTTTGATTAATTCTAACCATTAGATTAGATTCTAACCCAGTTTTCAAACTAAATCTTAACCCACGATTCAAGTTGATCAAAAGTAATTTTGATCAATTAAATCCTCTGATATTGTATAATCCCACAGTCTAATTTGAGTTACCAAAAGACCCTTGGTCACTTAATAAGACTTTTTTCTGTAAGTTGTGGAGCTCAAAGCCTCAAGTCAGATCTTCAATCAATGCATCCTCAGTCATACCAAGTAGTGGATAATACAAACTACATCAAATGTGGCATCTTCAAGAGCTTGTTAAATCAAAGTTAGAATTGTGTGCCATGAGCCTTAAGTAATAGAGAAGGAATGAGACTAGAGAATTCTTACCCCCATTCTGAATATCTTTGGGTATGGGAGGAATGATCCAATGCTCATCGTATTCACCTATATTTATAGACTTTAGCATAATTCAAAGCATACGATTGGAAAGTCTCTCTCTCTCTCTCTCTCCACAAAGCATCATGCAACAAATAAATGACTACATCAATAACTTATCAATCATGATTCAAGTTATACGACACGAGCCTTAAGAAATGGAGAAGGAATGGGACTGGAGAATTCCTGCCCCCATTCTGAATATCTTTGGGTATGAGACGAATGACCCAGTGCTCATCGTATTCACCTTCATTCATCGACTTTAATGCAATTTGAATCGAACGAGTAATAAAGTCTTCATCATCAGAAGCTACAACAAAGATTCTTCTTCACCAACTTGAAAGTTAAGATGAGAATTACATGCCACGAGCCTTAAGTAGTAAAGAAGGAATGAGACAAGAGCTTTCCTACACTCATTTTGGATTTCTTTGGGTGCGAGACGTTTGGCCCATTGCTTATAATATCCATCTTTACTCATAGACTTTAGTGTGGTTCTTATCCAATAACTATCAAGTCTATTCCATTCATTTCAATCAATCACTCATCTTGCCTCCTTAATCATTCTTGTTTTCATCCCTAGTGGGCTGAACTACGAAAACTCTGATTTCCTTATTTCATTATAAGGATACATAGGCAGGAGAACCCAATTTCTTTGTGAGCTACCCTATTTATTAAACAATCATTCTTCATTCATTCAATCAATACCATCTTTTTGAGATAAACTATACTTCTCCTTGGACTCCTTGTACATCCTTTTAGGATGATATAGCGGCAGCCCACCTCATCAATCGAGAGTTATTTGGATTACTCCCAAACATTTAATTCAGTCTTTTTGGGTTTAAGCACAACCTTTCTCTTCGATTCAGAGTCTATATCTTATTGGATCCAAGATATCATTCTTCTTTGATCTCGAACTGTTTGTCACCCATCCAGTGATATATTGTTCCTTGTACACAACAATACTTTCAGTTGGGCCCCGCCTATACCCTTTTATGATGATATAGCGGTAGTCTATCTTGCGAATCAAGAGTTGTTTGGTTGGCACCCAAAAACTTTATTCAGTCTTTGTTTTTTGCTTTACCCTATAGCGACAGCCATTCTAGCCCACGTACTAGTAAATGCATGTTTACTCTTTGATTCCAAGTTCCATCCATTTGTGGGTTCCCTTGATTACCATTCCATTGGTACAAGTTATACTTTTCATCACTTATCTCTCACTTTATTCCTGTGGTTCCACGAACTACGATTGCTCTTATTTTCTCATTGCACAATGAGAATACGTAGGCACGAGGATACAAATCCTTGGCGAGCATACTTCTATTTATTCCTCCTTCCGCCTTAGGGCACCATTCATATATTTCATGCTTTATTATCTACCTTCGATCATAAATCGTTCACCCTTAGTGACATACTATTTCTTTGGCATCGAAATACACTTTCTTTGGATATCCATATACACCCTTTTAGGACGCCTATCGAAAAGTCCGTTTTTCTACCTAGAGTTGTTTGGCTTGTACCTAGACATTTAATTCCTTCTTTTTTGGCTAAATATCAGATAGTGGCAACCATGTTGTTCCACGTATCGTTTAACGTCGTTTCCCTTTATGGTACAAATCTCAGTTCTCTTATGGATTCCAATATACCTTAACCTTCGATTTCAAATCATACCTATTCAGTCACTTGTTATCAAACATTTCAGTTCGGTGACTTTGGTCACCTCATTCCGTTCATCTCCATGATGCATTCATACTATACCTCCATTCACTCCACGTAACATATCAGTAACCTTTGAGCCAAATACACTACCTCTTTGTGCTCCTTCTTTCGTCCCCTTGTGAACCAAGAGATGTTTGGGTCATACCCTTAAACACTTATTTCTTCGTATTTTTGGCTTTAACCTATAGCGGCAGTCATGCTAGCCCACGTACTGGTAAGAGCCACCTTACTCTTGGGTTCATATTTCACTCTTGTTGGAGTTCAAAACATAATCCTTTGGTTCAGACCATACCTTTATGACACTTCTTTTCATCTCCATCAGTAGTTCTTTAAATTATGGAGCTCTGAATTCCTCATTGCACTATGAGGATACGTAGGCATGAGTGCCCATATCCTCACCGAACATTTTATCTATTTCTTTCCTTTTCCCATTCTTTTGCGAGTAATCTTTAGATATAACACCCATTTGAGAGAGAAAAATCAAAATGGTTCCCATGGAGTACCATGGATGTTTGGGGTGGTAGTACCTTCCCCTTGCATAACCAGATTCCTTACCCAGCATATCTCTTTCCTCCGATTTTTATCGATGTTTTCCCTTTCCTTCGGGAATAAATAAAGTTCAATGGAGACTCTGTTGTATGTTTGAGTGTGCGATGCGTTCGGGTATATTTCCTCTAGCTTCACAAACAAATAATTTGAATAATGTTTTTTTGTTACAAGATGCTTTTATACAAGCAGATTTTACACAAATGATAAACAAACACTTTGAGAAATATTGTGTACAAAAGAATGATAACTTTTCACAAAGAAATAGACTTGTCAAAATATTGTATCACTTTTTCAAGTCTCCAAGTCTCACTTATATAGCATAATAAGAAGATCGTTGGAGGGAAAAATAAGGAAAGGCTCATAAATCAATTGTCCACTGTTGGATGAGAGAGGAGTCATACTGAGTACTGTCCTTCACCCATAAAATCAGTGATAGATGTGATGTATAGTACTGTCATTGCCCATGAAATCAAGTAATGAAAAGGATATTTGATTTGTACTATGTACTGTTTGATCATATTCCCATTTGATCTTATCTTCAAGTTTATTGGCTTATGATGAAAGTTGATTGAAGCATGAAATGAAGAAACACAAAGCTGGATTCAAAAACTTCATAATCTTTGGTCAGAACCTTGACAATGTCAGTTGTCTGCCTTGAGATCTTTAGTGTCTTCAGAATCTTTAGAGTCTTCATAATCTTTAGTCAGAACATTTGATAACTTCAATCGTATGACGTGAGATCTTCAGAATCTTCAGCTATGTAACACAACTTCAGAAGCTTTCCATTCTTCAGAAGTTTGGTGATTAGAGTCACATCCAGAAACATGAACTGAGAGAACATTGCAGCAATAACATAGTGTCTCCTCAGAAGCTTCTCAAGAGTGAATCAACACAGAAGCAGAAATATCATTGTAGCAGCAATATTAAACATCTTTCAAAACTTCTTATAACTGACACAGAAGCGGATTTGGAACTCATTATTCAGAAACTGGTGACATTACATGTCATATACAGAATTGGCTGTTAAAGTTACACAATAACAAACCATTAGGGTACCAAAATTATTCTCACACAAATACAACATTGTTATCATCAAAAGTCAAGGTATGAACACATAACCAAATCTTGTTCTAACAAGATCAAATCCCACAAACCCTAAGTTTGTTCTTGACTCTAACACCTCTAAAAATCTTGATCAAAGATTGATCAAGACACCAACATTGCCGCTTCAACTTACCTATTGTTGCTACTTCCTTGCACGACCTCCTTATCCCAAGGCTTTCATCCGACTGAATTAATCCCAAGCACACACTTATTGAACCTAAGATTTGTCAACACGATCCACTGTTTCATGTTATTCCTTTGCACGACACACCTAGTCCCAAGGATTTCACTCGATCGGATCCGAATTGCACAATCTTGTCCAAAACCTTCAAACCCTAAAGATCTTAAAGGAAAACCTGACCTCAGTTTTCTGATTTATATCCCTTAAAGATCTCAACCCTATTGGACGTTATCAATCCTAATCTAGATGACACCCAATCAAAAAATGATTATGTGTAGTTTGATTGTGTGTATGAATAAATTAAATTGAAGATGATGAGATGCTTTGACATCCTAGATTCATGAAGGTTTTACTCTCTCTAAAAACCTTACTAGAGAATGATGCATGTATGCATGTGTGTGTGTGTGTATATATATATATATATATATATATATATATATATATATATATATATATATATATATATATATATATATATATATATATATATATGGGTAAGTGGAACACACAAGACATACTAAACACTTTGAGAAAACATGAAAATATGCAAAAATCAGTCGTATATGTCAGTCTGTTTAAGTCATGTGTCGACCTCTACGAGCATGTGCAAACTTGTACAGAACAATGTGTCGGTCTGTCAAGGTCATGTGTCTCTTTTATGTTAAAATATTTTTTATTTGAAAGTGTGTTATTTTGGAAAATAGATGAAAAAGTGGATTAGTTTAGGTATTTATTTGAAAAAATTAATTATTTAAATAAAAACTTCATGATGATGATATATTTTTTTAATTAAATAAGGAGCACATTTAAAATCAAAAGAAAAACACAAACTTCAATGAATAACTATCTCTGAAGGAAGAAGATTCACCACCGAATCAATTATTATTGTTATTATTTAAATACAATTATAATAAATTAAAAAAATAATAATAAGTTTGATAATATAATTGCAAAAATATGACATGTAAATTATGTAATAACATAGATTTTATTAATACGCAACCTATTAGTTTCATATCATTAAAAATGGAGGAAAAACTTCAAATTTGACTTGCTTAATATAAATACTAAAAAACCAATTTTAAAAATGAGAATTGAAAAATAAATTTGATCAAAATCAATGGTTCAAAAGTATATATAGATTAATTAACAATTAGTTTTTTACATAAAAAAAAAGATTGTTTATGACACCTATATATATTTCAAAGAGGATAATAAATTAATCTCAAAAATAATATTAAAAAGATTGTTAATATTTGCACAAAATAAAAAAACTTGATATTTTTATAACAATAATATCTCATAAGTTTTAATTTCTGCAGCAAATTAAACATAACCTAAAGTTTGTACTTGTCATACGGTGAACTGACTTTGTGTGTTTTTGCTTTGGAAAGCAAATGTCGCGGATAGCGAGAGTCGCCACCGACTTTTCTTTTATCCAATAAGGAAAGGTGGAAAAGAACAGGAAAGACCTTGATTAGATTTTGGGTTCGGGAGGTACATTATACAAAGGGAAGGTGTTAGCACCCTTTGTATCCATGGTTATCCATGGGCTCTTAATTGCTTAATCACTTATGTTTTTCTTGTCCGAAAAAGTGTTTGAGAACTGTTTAGAAAATGTTTTGAAAAGAGAGTTTAACTTTGTAATGATTCTTGTACGAATGTATACAAAGTGTTTATCTCGTTTGATTTTGAAAGGTGTTTAGAAAAATATAACTCGGCAATGATTCTGGTGCGAATGTATACCAAGTGGTGATTTTCTAAAAGATGTTTTGAAAAGTGTGAGGTGTGAAAAGTATTTTAAGCTGCGAGCAAGCATTTAAGAGTTATACTTCACCAAGGTCATTATAGGTATTTCCTATCCTTAGGAGGGTAAAATTATCCTTACTATTGAGAAGTAAGTAGTCTTATCCTTTGGATGTAAAGGGACATCGTAGGGTCGTCGATTGGTCATTAAAGGCAACATTTGTAAGGATACCTTAGCATTCGAAGGGACGATCATCATTTAACTGTAGGCTACCACGGAGGGCCATCGAGGGACGAAATCATGTATTCGAAGGCAACATTCGAGGGATTATGATGATTTAACCGAAGGGTCTTTGCTAAGTGTATCCCCACATTCGCGGGACATGACCGTAATACCGTAAGGCAACAAAGAGAGGGCCAAGATCATATATTCAAAGGCAACAATTTATAATCAGTTAGGTAATTAGGATGAATCTCCACAAGGGTATCCCACAAATAAAGTGGAATACCTAGCAAGCTACCTTCTCCGGGAGTATGTGAGCCCTCACAAAATTCAGCAAACAGGTAAGAATACCAAATGGGGTGCAATCAATAGTTGCACCGAACAAAGGAATCGCAGCAGTAATAATGTCAGGCAAACAATACACGGCTATGATAGGACATGTCAGATGAACACAGAACAGAACAGAAAAAAAACAGCGACTGTCATGTTCGCTACTGCCTCGCCTAGCGAAGGCTTGGCGAACACTCGCTACATGTTCGCTTAGCGATGTGCTAGCGAACGGCTGCGGGTTTTGAGTTTAATAACAGTACGATTTCAGCAAGCTCCAACCCTATGGCATCCATTACAGAAATTACATGGTTAAACATTCAAGGCATCCATGCATACTTAAATCCACATGCAAAAACTAAGATATATTTATAAATTCAATCATTATGTCACATGTAAATTGGGAGCATAAAGCGGTAGTGGTAAGGCAAACCTGTTTGCAATTGAATTGCAACGTTGAATTGGCAGATCACTCTTAGGGTTGGTGCCGGATTGAGTTTGGCGGAGGTAACCTTTGTGCAGATGAGTTTCCTTCGGGGTTTCCTTTAGGGTTGCTCTGAATTCTCTTGGTTAGCCTCCAGGGTTTGCTGTCTGTGTGGGTTTGTGTTTCTCCCTTTTTCTTTCTCCGTCTGTCCCTGTCCCCCTTTTTCTGAATGAGGTCTTGGTATTTATAATAGTTTTTGTGACCTAATGGGCTCAGAATGAAGCCCAAAATTTATGGTATTCGCAAGCTTCGCTAGGCGAGTGGCGCAGCGAAGGGTTTGCTAGGCGAAGGATTTTTCTCGCCTAGCGAGCAAGCCAGTTTAAGTCATTTTCTGGATTTGGCCACCTGTATGCTGGGTCTTTGTTCCTTTAAGATCAATGTCTTGAAAAATGAGTTGGAGTGCCTTGAAAAATGTCTTGCAAGATTAACGGGCAAATTTTGGGGTATGACAGCTGCCCGTGTTCAATATTCTTAAACCGAGAGAGTTAGAATGGTATGTATGCCATTCGTGGTCTGGAGGTGGAAGATTATTGAACACTTAGAATGCCCAAAAATTTGCACTTGTTAATTTAAAGTTAGTCTTGATGGAGATGGGCTTAAAGATGCCATCCAGGAAGTTTGATGATGACAACTTCAGAGTGCGTCGTACATCAGACCAATTTGAAGACATGGGTGTCACACCGGGTCGTACGCTAGACCGTATAGTGAGTCATCCATTAGGCTGTCGACTTCACTGGGGATAAAGGATCAGAATGGATCATACGCTAGATCATATCTGAGTTGCAGAATGAGCCGTATGTTAGGCTGTATCTGACGAAGTAAGAATCAGAATGGATCGTATGCTAGATCGTATCTGAGTTGCAGAATGAGCCGTACGTTAGGCTGTATCTGACGAAGTAAGAATCAGAATGGATCGTACGCTAGATCGTATCTGAGTTGCAGAATGAGTCGTACGTTAGGTTGTATCTGACGAAGTAAGAATCAGAATGGATTGTACGCTAGATCGTATCTGAGTTGCAGAATGAGCCGTACATTAGGCTGTATCTGACGAAGTAAGAATCAGAATGGATCGTACGCTAGATCGTATCTGAGTTGCAGAATGATTCGTCCATTAGGCTGTATCTGACAAAAAGTAGTCGTACGCTAGACTACACCTCGGAATGTACCGTACGCTAGGTAGTATCTGAGGAATGAAGATCAGAATGGATCGTACGTTAGATCGTATCTGAAATGCAGAATGAGTCGTATGTTAGGCTGTATCTGACAAAAAGTAGTCGTACGCTAGACTACACCTCGGAATGTACCGTACGCTAGGTAGTATCTGAGGAAATGAACATCCAAATGGGTCGTACGCTAGACCGTATTGGAATAGTTGAAGGAATCATATGTTGGGCTGAATCAGAATGAACCGTACGCTAGGCTATATCTGATAATATTTGTATATGTTGTATTTGCAATAAATGTCTGGGATGGGCTTAAAGATGCCACCATTAGGAGGTTATCAGAGTGCTTGTCAGAACGATGTTCATATGTATTATATCTGAAAGATGTATTTGAATCTTGAATGTAATCGATGAAGATATCCGTCTGAATGAACCTTTATTTTGACCGTATCGGGAGGATAATTAACTTGAAAAAAGTTAGCCTCATGCCATGTCATGGATGCATGAGATGTTTTATGCCTGTGAAAATAAATGCGAACATTGCATGCATGTATATGATGTGAAATGATGCATGAATGAATTATGTGTCTGAGAATTTTTGCCAGGGGAAAATAAATCCCCATATTCTGGTTGGAGATATTTGTATTGATGACCCTTTCTTAGCTGGGGATACTTGATTTCTGTCTGATGGTAGAAACATTCCATAGGACCTGGCTGGGGGATAAAAGAGATGACCAGTCTGTCTAGTAATGCCAATTTCTTCTGGGAAATAACTGGTTTTGCTAGGGAATAGAATTAGCAACCGGATTCATTGGAAAGTATGGTTAGACCTTCTCCTCGATCCTGAAGTCTTTTAGTAATTGCTATTTCCGTTTTATGCATGTATTTTTGATAAACATCGATCATATTCAAATGCATATATTAATTCAACTTAAATCAATGGACGTTTACGCAAACAAAACAGAGAAAGTAAAACAAAAGCATCTTTTTGGAAATAAAATTGTATTGATTTTGAAAGAGGGCCTATAAACAGACAATTTGAATACAAGGAGACAGAAATCCTAGTAAGAGGAAATTGTCGAGAAAACAAAGAAAAAGCTATGAAGAAAAAGTCCTATTGATTTTAACTCCACTACTGTCATTATGTCTTCAAGCCTCTCATCTTCTGTTGTTAGATAGAAGTGATTGGCTTGTTTAGTCCCTTGAACTTGGATGAAGCTGCCTGAGAACGGGACATAGTCATACGCTTTAATCCCTAATTTTTGCCTGGACCGTCTTTTCAGGTTTTCAGTCCACCAGGATACCCTTTTTTGCCCAAGCCGCCTTTTCAGGTTTTCGACTTGCCGGGTGTACATTTTTATATGTTTTATCCCTGATTTTAGCTCGAACCCTTTTGGTTCGCTGGGATGCCCTTTGTAACACCCCGATAATAATAAAATAATTATTTAAATTGAGTTAATAATTTATTTATTAATTTAGTTAAATAATTGGAAATTTTATTATTATTATTTTTGGGATTATTATTATTATTCGGAAAATATATATATGTTGGAAATAAGAGAAAGAATCCCATTTGGTAAAAAGAAAGTTTCACGTGAAAACAGAGAACGATCGTGAAAGAGGAAAAGGGCAAAGTAACAGAGCAAGGGCTAAAGGTTGAAGAAAGAAAAGCTTGGAGCTCAAAGATTTGCCGGATTAATCAGGTAAGGGGGGTGTATCGTCGATTAATGGGTATTATGGGATAATATGTGATGGGTAGTGATAAGCCGTTATTTGACCCTAATTGGGATTGGTGAATGCTGGAATTACGTTGGTTAAACTGTGTTAAAAACTGAAATTGAATCCGTGATTGTATGTGTCGTGATTTTCCGATAGTGTAGCTTTTTACGGAATCGGAATCGGAGGTCCGGAAGTCCTCCAACGGCGGAAAGTGCGGAGAATTCTGCATTCTGCCTTGTGTTAGCGCAGGAACTGTTGTTTTGTCTGCGTTAACCGGTTAACCCAGGGTGTTAACCGGTTAACACTGTTATAATTTGTGAAAATATGCTGTTTTGCCTGCGTTAACCGGTTAACCCAGGGCGTTAACCGGTTAACACTGTTGCGTTTTGCCAGAAAATGTGTTTTTGCCTGCGTTAACCGGTTAACCCAGGGCGTTAACCGGTTAACACTGTTGCAGAGTGGAAAATTGGTGTTTTAAATGTTGTGTGCCTATTTGAGGGTTGGCCTATGTTGGCATATGATGTGATAGGGATTAATTCCCGCTGTTTTGAGCAGTATAGGTATTAGTAGAGTGTGCTAATACCGTGTTTAATTGATTGACATAATAATGATGTGTTGATGATGTATGATGATATGCATAATGCTATGAATGTATATATTGTGCATGTGTTTGTGAATGGACTGTTGTATAGCTTAGAGTGTGAGCTTATGTCTATTGTGAATTGTTGTTGATGCTGCATTGCTAGATGATTAGCATGCATAGCATAGCCTTCGGGGCTGTAGCTAATTCCCATGGTGAGGAATTAGTGAGTGAATCATTGTGGATTTGTTGTTGATGTTGCATGCTAGATGATTAGTGTGCATAGTCTAGCCTTCGGGGCTGTAGCTAATTCCCATGGTGAGGAATTAGTGAGTGAGTCACTAGGTCTCAAATGAGTGGGACTAGTGAGCTTAGTAGCCGTATCTGGAGGGATCGGTGAGCTTGAACTATATGTTCAAGAATAGTCGGTACCGCATGTGTGGAGTCTCATTGCATAATGTATGTATGGCGTATAATATGAATGGATGTATTCCAATATTATACGTGTGTTTGAGTTGTTGTGGAGTATGATTTGAGATTTTACTTGTGCTTGATGTTGATGTTGAGCTGATGTGCTGTTACTGATTGTATGTTGCGATTAGGGTGATTAATGTGTTAAATTACTTAACATGACATTATATTCTATAATGCTTATTATATTGATTGAGGAACTCACCCTTACAACTATTTTTCAGGTAACGAGAAATGAGTTGAGTAGAAGCGAATGCTTGGAGTCTAGTGTAGTCTCCCTAGTGGGTCATGCTCTGATAGATGTAACATCGGGAGGGAACATTTTAATTGTGTTGTTGATGATTGTTGAACCATGTTTACATGTAGTATGTTACATGTTTTGATTAATTTGATTTATATCCGCTGCGATTTATGCAAATGTTTAATTGATTAAATAAAGAGCATGACAGTTATTTTGGAACATGGTGTGAATGATTGTGTGACACCCTTAACTGCATAATTACTCTGATATATGCTTATTATTTTAATTAAATATTTGGGGTATTTTAGAAGGGTGTTACATTAGTGGTATCAGAGCATAGTCGGTCGAGTCGAGTCGTAATTATTCTGTTTCCCCTGTACGGTATAGGTGTTGAGTAACCTATCAGTACTCATTGTTTTAGTTTGTTTGGGTTTTCAGAATAGAGATGGCTGGAAGAGGTAGAGATGATGCTGCGATTGCTGAGGCTCTGGGTATGCTAGCTGGAGTACTTGGAGGGAATCCGAATGTTGTGGGAATGGGAGCTGCTCGTCAACTGAGTGAGTTCCAGAAGAACAATCCTCCAATGTTCAAGGGAGCATACGATCCAGATGGCGCTCAGAAGTGGTTGAAGGAGATCGAGAGGATCTTCCGGGTAACTGAGTGTGCCGATAACCAGAAGGTCAGGTTCGGTACGCATATGCTGTCAGAGGAAGCCGATGATTGGTGGGTTGCTACCCGCACTGAGTTGGAATCTGCTGAAAATGCTGAGATCACTTGGGTTGTGTTCAGAGAGAGATTCCTGAGGAAGTATTTTCCAGAGGATGTCAGAGGAAAGAAAGAGATAGAGTTCTTAGAGTTGAAACAGGGTAACAAGTCTGTTACTGAGTATGCTGCTAAGTTCACAGAGCTGTCAAAGTATTACACTCCCTATAATGAGGCTGCTGGAGAATTTTCGAAATGTGTGAAGTTTGAGAACGGGTTGCGTCCCGAGATCAAACAGGCTATTGGGTATCAGCGGATCAGAGTGTTTTCTGACTTGGTTGACTGTTGCAGGATTTTTGAACAGGATTCCAAAGCCAGAGCAGAGAGCTATCAGCAAAGGGTTGATAGGAAAGGCAAGAATCAGAATGATCGTGGGAAACCGTATGCAGCTGGCAAAGGTTTCCAGAAGCAGAGTGGGATGAAGAGGCCTAGTGGGGGAGACTCTAGTGCCCCTGCTAAGTGTTATAGATGTGGTCGGGCCGGACATCGTGTCCATGAGTGTACCAGTGCTGAGATGAAGTGTTTCAAGTGTGGCAAAGGTGGTCATTTGGCTGCAGAGTGCCGGTTGAAGACTGTAACTTGTTTCAACTGTGGAGAGGTGGGTCATATTAGCCCACAGTGTCCTAAGCCAAAGAGAGAGAATCAGTCGGGAGGCAAGGTCTTTGCCTTATCAGGTTCTGAGACTTCTGCAGATGATCGTTTGATCCGAGGTACGTGTTATATTAATGGCTTTCCTCTTGTAGCTATTATTGACACCGGTGCTACTCATTCCTTTATATCTTTGGATTGTGCTGTGAAACTTAAGTTAGAGATATCTGAGATGCATGGTAGTATGGTGATTGATACTCCTGCAAAGGGTTCAGTGACTACTACTTCGGTTTGTTTGAGTTGTCCTTTGAGTATTTTTGGTAGAGACTTTGGGATAGACCTTGTGTGTCTTCCACTAGTGCAGATTGATGTTATCTTGGGTATGAACTGGTTGGTGGTTAACCGAGTTTATATTAACTGTTTTGATAAGACTGTGATATTTCCTGAGATTGAAGAAGGAAAGAGTTTGTTTCTATCAGCAAGGCAGGTGAATGAGGAAGTCGCAGATGGGGCAGAGTTGTTTATGCTGTTAGCGACTTTGGAGGCTAAAGATAAACTGGTGATTGGCGATCTAGCCGTGGTGTGTGATTTTCCTGATGTGTTTCCTGAAGAAGTGAATGAATTGCCGCCAGAACGTGAAGTTGAGTTCTCGATTGATTTGGTACCTGGTACTAGACCGATATCGATGGCTCCGTATCGTATGTCTGCTGTTGAGTTAGCTGAATTGAAGAGTCAGCTGGAAGATCTGTTGGATAAGAAGTTTATTCGTCCGAGTGTGTCACCGTGGGGTGCGCCAGTGTTATTGGTTAAGAAGAAAGAAGGTACTATGAGGTTGTGTGTGGATTACAGGCAACTGAATAAAGTGACGATCAAGAATCGGTATCCTTTGCCGAGGATTGATGATTTGATGGATCAGTTGGTTGGTGCGAGTGTGTTCAGCAAGATAGATTTGAGATCTGGGTATCATCAGATACGTGTGAAAACTGAGGATATTCAGAAGACTGCTTTCAGAACAAGGTATGGACATTATGAGTATTCTGTAATGCCTTTTGGTGTGACTAATGCGCCTGGAGTATTCATGGAGTATATGAATAGGATTTTCCATCCGTACCTAGACCAATTTGTTGTGGTGTTTATTGATGACATTTTGGTGTATTCGAAATCTGAAGAAGAGCATGCGGAGCATTTGAGAGTGGTTTTAGGAGTTCTGCGAGAGAAGAAGTTATTTGCTAAACTGTCGAAGTGTGAATTTTGGTTAGAAGAAGTTAGTTTTCTTGGTCATGTAATTTCAAGAGGTGGTGTTGCTGTTGATCCTTCTAAGATAGAAGCGGTATCTAATTGGGAAGCTCCGAAGTCAGTTTCTGAGATAAGGAGTTTTCTTGGACTTGCAGGTTATTATAGGAAGTTCATTGAGGGATTTTCTAAGTTGGCGTTACCGTTGACGATGTTGACTAGAAAGGGGCAAGCGTTTGTTTGGGACTCAAAATGTGAAGAAGGTTTCCAAGAGTTAAAGAGAAGGTTAACTACTGCTCCTATTCTGATATTACCGAGTTCGTCGGAATCATTTGAGGTTTACTGTGATGCTTCATTGTTGGGTTTGGGTGGTGTGTTGATGCAGAATAAGCAGGTTATAGCTTATGCTTCGAGACAACTGAGGGTTCATGAGAGGAACTATCCGACGCATGATTTAGAGTTGGCAGCTGTGGTATTTGTTCTGAAGTTATGGAGACATTATTTGTATGGGTCGAGATTTGAGGTTTTCAGTGACCATAAAAGTTTAAAGTATTTGTTTGATCAGAAAGAGCTGAATATGAGACAGAGGAGATGGTTAGAGTTTCTGAAGGATTATGACTTTGGTTTGAATTACCATCCGGGTAAAGCAAATGTAGTGGCTGATGCGTTGAGTCGGAAATCATTGCATATGTCTATGTTAATGGTTAGGGAATTGGATTTAATTGAGCAGTTTAGAGATTTGAGTTTGGTGTGTGAGAGTACTCACAATAGTGTTAAATTGGGAATGTTGAGGTTAACGAGTAGTATTCTGGATGAGATTAGAGAAGGTCAGAAATCCGATGTGCTTTTGGTTGATAAGTTGACTTTAGTGAATCAAGGTCAAGGTGGTGAATTCAGAGTTGATGAGAATGGCGTTTTGAAATTTGGTAATCGGGTGTGTATTCCGGATGTTACCGAACTTAAGAAGAGTATTCTGGAGGAAGGACATCGTAGTGGCTTGAGTATTCATCCTGGAGCTACGAAGATGTATCATGATTTGAAAAAGTTATTTTGGTGGCCGGGAATGAAAAGAGAAATTGCGAGTTTTGTTTATTCCTGTTTGACTTGTCAGAAGTCGAAGATTGAGCATCAGAAGCCGTCTGGGCTAATGCAACCGTTGGCTATTCCGGAGTGGAAGTGGGATAGTATCAGTATGGATTTTGTTTCTGGTTTACCGAGAACAATTAAGAATTTTGAAGCTATTTGGGTGATTGTTGACAGATTGACGAAGTCGGCTCATTTCATTCCGATCAGAATGGATTATCCGTTAGAGAGATTAGCCGAGTTGTATATTGAGAAGATTGTAAGTTTGCATGGTATTCCGTCGAGTATTGTTTCGGACAGAGATCCTAGATTTACATCGAAGTTCTGGGAAGGTTTGCAGAGGGCTTTGGGAACTAAGCTGAGATTGAGTTCTGCATATCATCCGCAGACTGATGGTCAGACTGAGAGGACCATTCAGTCATTAGAGGATCTTTTGAGAGCTTGTGTTTTGGAAAAGGGAGGCGCTTGGGATTGTTATTTGCCTTTGATTGAGTTTACCTACAACAATAGTTTTCATTCGAGCATTGGTATGGCACCGTTTGAAGCTTTGTATGGTAGGAGATGTCGGACACCTTTATGTTGGTATGAGTCCGGTGAGAGTGCTGTGGTTGGACCGGAAATTGTTCAACAAACTACAGAAAAGATTAAGATGATTCAGGAGAAGATGAGAATTGCTCAGAGTCGTCAGAAGAGTTATCATGATAAGAGGAGGAAGTCACTTGAGTTCCAAGAGGGAGATCATGTGTTTCTTCGTGTTACTCCGATAACTGGTGTTGGTCGAGCTTTGAAGTCGAAGAAGTTGACACCTCGATTTATTGGTCCTTATCAGATTTTGGAGAGGATAGGGGAGGTAGCCTATCGTATCGCTTTACCGCCGTCACTTGCGAATTTGCATGAGGTTTTTCATGTGTCTCAGTTGAGGAGGTACATTCATGATCCGTCGCATGTAGTCCAAGTAGATGATGTACAGGTGAGAGATAACCTGACTGTTGAAACATCGCCTATGAGGATCGAGGATCGAGAGTTGAAGCAGTTGCGGGGTAAAGAAATTGCCTTGGTGAAGGTAGCTTGGGGAGGACCAGCAGGTGGCAATGTGACTTGGGAACTGGAGAGTAAGATGAAGGAATCTTACCCAGAGTTGTTCGTCTGAGGTATGTTTTCGAGGACGAAAACTCTTTTAGTGGGGGAGAGTTGTAACACCCCGATAATAATAAAATAATTATTTAAATTGAGTTAATAATTTATTTATTAATTTAGTTAAATAATTGGAAATTTTATTATTATTATTTTTGGGATTATTATTATTATTCGGAAAATATATATATGTTGGAAATAAGAGAAAGAATCCCATTTGGTAAAAAGAAAGTTTCACGTGAAAACAGAGAACGATCGTGAAAGAGGAAAAGGGCAAAGAGACAGAGCAAGGGCTAAAGGTTGAAGAAAGAAAAGCTTGGAGCTCAAAGATTTGCCGGATTAATCAGGTAAGGGGGGTTTATCGTCGATTAATGGGTATTATGGGATAATATGTGATGGGTAGTGATAAGCCGTTATTTGACCCTAATTGGGATTGGTGAATGCTGGAATTACGTTGGTTAAACTGTGTTAAAAACTGAAATTGAATCCGTGATTGTATGTGTCGTGATTTTCCGATAGTGTAGCTTTTTACGGAATCGGAATCGGAGGTCCGGAAGTCCTCCAACGGCGGAAAGTGCGGAGAATTCTGCATTCTGCCTTGTGTTAGCGCAGGAACTGTTGTTTTGTCTGCGTTAACCGGTTAACCCAGGGTGTTAACCGGTTAACACTGTTATAATTTGTGAAAATGTGCTGTTTTGCCTGCGTTAACCGGTTAACCCAGGGCGTTAACCGGTTAACACTGTTGCGTTTTGCCAGAAAATGTGTTTTTGCCTGCGTTAACCGGTTAACCCAGGGCGTTAACCGGTTAACACTGTTGCAGAGTGGAAAATTGGTGTTTTAAATGTTGTGTGCCTATTTGAGGGTTGGCCTATGTTGGCATATGATGTGATAGGGATTAATTCCCGCTGTTTTGAGCAGTATAGGTATTAGTAGAGTGTGCTAATACCGTGTTTAATTGATTGACATAATAATGATGTGTTGATGATGTATGATGATATGCATAATGCTATGAATGTATATATTATGCATGTGTTTGTGAATGGACTGTTGTATAGCTTAGAGTGTGAGCTTATGTCTATTGTGAATTGTTGTTGATGCTGCATTGCTAGATGATTAGCATGCATAGCATAGCCTTCGGGGCTGTAGCTAATTCCCATGGTGAGGAATTAGTGAGTGAATCATTGTGGATTTGTTGTTGATGTTGCATGCTAGATGATTAGTGTGCATAGTCTAGCCTTCGGGGCTGTAGCTAATTCCCATGGTGAGGAATTAGTGAGTGAGTCACTAGGTCTCAAATGAGTGGGACTAGTGAGCTTAGTAGCCGTATCTGGAGGGATCGGTGAGCTTGAACTATATGTTCAAGAATAGTCGGTACCGCATGTGTGGAGTCTCATTGCATAATGTATGTATGGCGTATAATATGAATGGATGTATTCCAATATTATACGTGTGTTTGAGTTGTTGTGGAGTATGATTTGAGATTTTACTTGTGCTTGATGTTGATGTTGAGCTGATGTGCTGTTACTGATTGTATGTTGCGATTAGGGTGATTAATGTGTTAAATTACTTAACATGACATTATATTCTATAATGCTTATTATATTGATTGAGGAACTCACCCTTACAACTATTTTTCAGGTAACGAGAAATGAGTTGAGTAGAAGCGAATGCTTGGAGTCTAGTGTAGTCTCCCTAGTGGGTCATGCTCTGATAGATGTAACATCGGGAGGGAACATTTTAATTGTGTTGTTGATGATTGTTGAACCATGTTTACATGTAGTATGTTACATGTTTTGATTAATTTGATTTATATCCGCTGCGATTTATGCAAATGTTTAATTGATTAAATAAAGAGCATGACAGTTATTTTGGAACATGGTGTGAATGATTGTGTGACACCCTTAACTGCATAATTACTCTGATATATGCTTATTATTTTAATTAAATATTTGGGGTATTTTAGAAGGGTGTTACACCCTTACTTTTGCCTAGATACGTCGACCTAGCGGGTCTCTTTTATGCGTAGTATTTTTTAACTATGTCTGCGTTCACGGGGTGTGGGAAGTCTTCGCCATCCATTGTAGCAAGCATCATGGCTCCACCAGAGAATACCTTCTTAACTACAAATGGCCCTTCGTATGTGGGAGTCCATTTGCCTCTAGAATCACCTTGTGGTAGTATGATACGCTTTATTACCAAGTCGCCAATTTGATATACCTGTCTTTTGACTTTTTTATTAAATGTCTGGGTCATGCGCTTCTGATATATCTGTCCATGACAAACAGCCGCAAGTCTCTTTTCATCAATCAAATTTATCTGATCGAGTCGAGTCTGAATCCATTCATCTTCATCTAAGCCTGCGTCTTTCATAATTCTTAGAGAGGGAATCTGAATTTCCACCGGTAAGACGGCTTCCATTCCGTAGACTAAAGAGAAAGGAGTTGCCCCTGTCGAAGTGCACACTGAAGTGCGATAACCATGTAGAGCAAAGGGTAACATCTCATGCCAGTCTTTGTATGTTACTGTCATCTTTTGTATGATCTTCTTAATATTCTTATTAGCAGCTTCTACGGCGCCATTCATCTTTGGCCGGTATGGAGAAGAGTTATGGTGTTTTATTTTGAACTGCGTGCAGAGTTCAGTAATCATCTTGTTGTTCAAATTAGTACCATTATCAGTGATAACTTTTTCAGGGATGCCATACCGACAAATGAGACTATTCTTGATGAACCGTGCCACCACATTTTTGGTGACAGAAGCAAATGAGGCTGCCTCGACCCACTTCGAAAAATAATCAATAGCAACAAGAATGAAACGATGTCCATTAGAAGCAGTAAGTTTAATCTCTCTAATCATATCAATGCCCCACATTGCAAAGGGCCAAGGTGTTGTCAACACGTTCAATGGAGTAGGGGGTACATGTACTTTGTCCGCATAGATCTGGCACTTGTGACAAGTTCTGGAGTGATGGTGGCAATCAGCTTCCATGGTAGACCAATAATACCCTGATCTCAGAATCTTCTTGGCCATCGTATGTCCACTAGAATGAGTCCCAAAAATACCGTCGTGTATGTGTTCCATAATCTTTTCTGCTTCCCTTTTGTCCACACAGCGAAGCAAAGTCGAATCATGATTACGTTTGTATAATAATCCATTACTCAAAAAGAATTTAGCGGAGAACTTCCTCAAAAACTTTCTGTCATTGATGGATGCCCCTTCAGGGTATTCCTGAGTTTCTAAATATCTTTTTACTTCGTGGAACCAAGGTTTCTCTTCTACTATAACAATATGTTGGTTCATCTAATCGTTCAATGGTGATCATGGGAGCTTCATCGTCCCATCTGACTCTGAACATAGATGACATGGTAGCCAATGCGTCTGCCAACTGATTCTCTTCTCGTGGAATATGTTCGAATGTAATCTCTTCAAAGTATGGGATTAACGTTAACACCCGCTCTCGATAAGGGATGAGATTCGGATGTTTAGTATCCCATTCTCCTATGATCTGACTGATTACTAAGGCTGAGTCTCCGTACACACTCAAAAACTTGATTCTCAGGTCTATAGCAGCCTTGAGTCCCAAAATACATGCTTCATACTCGGCCATATTGTTGGTACAGTCAAAACATAGTCTAGCAGTGAAAGGCGTGTGGCAACCCCTGGGAGAAATAATTACAACACCAACATCATTGCCCAATGCATTAGAAGATCCGTCAAAAACCATAGTCCATCGGGATCCCAGTTCGGGTCCTTCATCTGGTCCAGGTTCTTCATAATCAGTAACAAGCATAACATCCTCATCAGGGAACTCAAAATTCATAGATTGGTAATCATCAACCGCTTGATGAGCCAGATGATCAGCTAACACGCTTCCTTTGATTGCTTTCTGAGTAGTATATTGGATATCATACTCTGTTAAAATCATCTGCCATCTTGCTATTCTTCCGGAGAGGGCAGGTTTCTCAAATATATATTTGATAGGATCCATCTTAGAAATCAATAAAGTGGTATGATTCAACATATACTGTCTTAGTCGGCGAGCAGCCCAAGCCAAAGCACAATAAGTTTTCTCGAGCAGTGAGTATCTTGTTTCACAGTCGGTAAACTTTTTGCTAAGGTAGTATATGGCATGCTCTTTTCGACCAGACTCGTCATGTTGCCCCAACACACACCCCATTGAATTTTCTAACACGGTCAAGTACATGATTAGAGGTCTTCCTTCAATTGGTGGCATCAGAATTGGAGGTTCTTGGAGATACTTCTTGATTTTGTCAAAAGCTTCTTGACATTCATTATTCCATATCATCTCTTGATTTTTCCTAAGTAATTTGAAGATGGGTTTGCAAGTAGCAGTCAAATGGGAAATAAATCGGGCGATGTAATTCAAGCGTCCCAAGAAACCTCTGACTTCTTTATCTGTACGGGGAACTGGCATTTCTTGAATAGCTCTCACCTTAGCCGGGTCAACCTCAATTCCTTTACCACTGACAATAAAGCCTGAGAGTTTACCGGATCTTACTCCAAAGGTGCATTTGTTCGGGTTCAATCTCAACTTGTACTTCTTCAACCTCTCAAACAGTTTGTATAAATGGTCGAGATGTTCTTCTTCAGTATGAGATCTGACTATCATGTCATCCACATATACCTCTATTTCATGATGGATCATATCATGGAACAAAACCACCATAGCACGCTGGTATGTTGCCCCTGCATTCTTTAAACCGAATGGCATTACTTTGTAACAGAAAGTGCCCCATTGCGTCACAAACGTAGTTTTCTCCATGTCTTCAGGTGCCATCTTAATCTGGTTATAACCTGAGAATCCATCCATGAATGAGAATACCTTATGTTGAGCGGTGTTATCTACCAGAACATCAATGTGCGGAAGTGGAAAGTCATCTTTGGGACTCGCTTTATTCAAATCTCTATAATCTACACACATTCGCACCTTACCATCCTTCTTTGGCACTGGTACCACATTAGCAACCCATTGAGGATAAGAAGTAACATCCATAAAACCTACATCAAATTGTTTCATAACCTCGGCTTTGATTTTCTCAGACATTTCAGGACGCATGCGACAAACCTTTTGCTTAACAGGGTGGCAATCTTCCTTCATTGGCAAATGATGCACTACTATATCAGTATCCAGTCCTGGCATGTCTTCATAAGACCAAGCAAAAATCTCTACATAGTCATGTAACATCTGAATCAATCTTTCTTTGATACTGTTTTCCAAGCCTGCTCCTATTTTGACTTCTTTCTTGTCTACTTCCGTACCCAGATTTACAGTTTCAATTGATTCCTCATGCGGCTGTATAGTCTTTTCTTCTTGCAGTAACAGTCTGGCAAGCTCTCCAGGTACTTCTCAATCTTCCTCACTTCCACCCTTGGCTTGGTAGATCGGATTTTCAAAGTCATAATGAACAGTAGCAGGATTATTATCAACAGGATCCAGAGGGGATATGGATCTGCAATTTGTCACGTGAGTGTGTGTAAGAAAGCATAGCTTGTTTGAAAGATGACAGGAAAGATAAAGAGCGCAATATTTGAATGCAAAAAGTCCATTGATTTATTGAATGTGAATATGCTTATGAAAATGACAAAACCCTTAACAAATTAGCTATTTGTGCCCCGGGCATAGACACAATGCTTTAAGAAGTTCAATTGTAAAAATTAAAAATTTGCAACACTAAAATAGGCAATAACAATTACTCCTGACTAAAGGAAATCGGGATAGTGTCTTCAGCCTTCCAATTATTGAGCTCGTCACCAATTGTTGGGAAAATCCAGCTATCCAAGTCGCAATCGCTATCAGCATCTTCTACAGCATTAATCTGATCTTTGACTATCTTTTCAGAGCTAAACCCCAGGCCACATCTATCAGACTTGTATGGTACATCGATCAGTTGACCCCAGCCAGTATGACCACCATCTTCGACTACGGCTTGAGCATCTTTCAGAGAAATCATAGCAGGAGGAGCACGAATAACCTCGGGCACAAGGGAAGTTGGCTTAAGGACAGGACTGATCGGAGGAACTACTTCAAATGACTGAGAAGGAGTCTCAAAGAATTCACCATCCATCTCGACGTATCTGAAGGTATGCACACTACTGACAATATACTCTTCTTCTCCATACACAGTGACAATCTTGCCCTCTATTGGATACCTCAGCTTTTGATGGAGAGACGAAGCTACAACACTTGCCTCATGAATCCAAGGGCGTCCCAGCAAGCAGGAATAGGCAGGACGGATGTTCATTACGTGAAAGGTAGTGTTGAAGACTTGAGGTCCTATCTTGATAGGGAGAACCACTTCACCATGGACAACACTCTTCGCACCATCATAAGCACGCACCATAACGTCACTAGGTTTCAGTTCAATGCTTTTATAGTCAAGTTTATCGAGTACAGCTGTCGGTAGCATATTCAAAGAAGAGCCATTATCGATCAACACATGAGACAAGGTGATCCCCTTACACTCAATGGAGATATGCAGAGCTTTGTTGTGATTCTTTCCTGCTGGTGTCAGGTCAGCATCGGAAAAGCCCAGGCCATTGTCAACAGCCAAGTTAGCAACATAATTTTCGAACTGATCGACAGATGTCTCCTGAGGTACATGAGCGATCTTCAAGAATTTTATCAATGCATTGGCACGAGATTCAGAAGATAACAACAAGGATAACATCGAAATTTTAGACGGAGTATGCCCCAGCTGTTCTACCACATCAAAATCACTCTTACGGATGATTTTCAGCATTTCTTCCATTTCCTGTTTGGCAACATCTTCGGTAGTAACTTCGACTGGTGTCCTTGACTGAGAAGGATTGATTACTGGTTCCTTTCCTCGAGTTTCAGGGGCGGGAGGTGAGATTTCTGGAGAGAAGATCCTTCCACTCCGAGTAATTTTACTAGTCCCAACAATGTCATTAGGATTAGTAGAATTATCAACTTGCTTTATGTCGTGGATGTAAACATCACCTCCATAATTCCACGGAATGGCTTTGCTTGAGGAATACGGTATTGGGCCAGGTGCAGTAATAATTAGGGGAGCTACCTTGGGCTCAGCAGTAATCTTCACAGGCACTTTAGTAGCGGTAATCTTCACCGGAACTTTGGACCTAGCAATCACAGATATTTCTTCACCAGGGTTTTCCACTTTAGGAATCTTTTCAAAGAGAATTGTGCGATCATCCATCAGTCGTTGAATACCATTCCTCAACTTTAAGCAATCATTGGGTCGGAGTATACAGAGATCACAACTTTCAGCACAACCTGGAAATAAACCAGCTTGCAATAAATTCTCCTTGATGATTAGGAGAGGAGATGTTAAGTCAGCTACATTAGTAATGTGAGAATTGTCATTCACAGCATTAACAATCTTGTCATGATTAGGCATAGGAGCAGTGATGACATTAGGGGCCTCCGGAGGATCAAATTCAATCTCTCCAGCGTCGATCATATCCTAAATCTTATTCTTCAACAACTAACAATCGTTTGTATCATGCCCGGGACTATCGGAGTGATATGCACACCTGTCATTGGGATTATAATGAGGAGAAGTAGTGTTGAGATTTGCAGGGGGGCCTCTGAGGGTAATTAAATTTGCCTTTAGCATACCCTGCAGTGCTCGTGCTAAAGTCATATTGATCTTGGTAAACTGCCTTCTTGGCCTGTCTTGTCTGTGCTGGAAGTTTTGAGATGGCGGTGCTGCAATCGTCACTGCTCCAACAGCATGGCCACGATTTTTCTTGTTATGACCCCTTTGACCGTACACAGCATTTGATTCGTTCCTCCCCTGATAGGACTTTTTGGTGCTTGCAGAGGTAGCCACCTGTATCTTTCCACTTCGAATGCCACTTTCAACACGTTCACCTGTTAGTATAAGTTCAGTGAAACCCGATGAGGAACTTCCCAATAGATGGCTGTAGAATGGGCCAGTTAGTGTACCCATGAACATGTCCACTAATTCTCGATCAGTCATAGGGGGTTTGACTCGGCCAGCCAAATCTCTCCATTTTTGAGCATATTCTTTGAAGCTTTCTTTAGATCCCATAGTCATATTCTGCAATTGTAGCCGAGTAGGCACCAATTCAGAATTATACTGGTAGTGCTTGTAGAAAGCTGTCGCTAAATCAGTCCAGGTGCGGATGTTAGAGCTCTCGAGCTGATAATACCACTCTAACTGTGTGCCAGACAGACTCTCTTGGAAGAAATGGATCCATAGCTTCCTATCAGTGGTATACGGCTGAATCTTTCTCACATAAGCTCTCAGATGCATCTGAGGACAAGACGCACCATCATACTTAGTGAAAGCGGGGACCTTGAATTTGCGGGGAATGACCACATCAGAGACCAGACCCAAACCTTCGAAATCCAGACCGGGCGCCTTCTGACCCTCCATAGCTAGCATGCGTTCTTCCAGCAACTTATACTTATCATCTTTTGGAGAGTACTGTTCATTCTCATAATCTTCGTCGTCGTCCTCAGGGTTGAAGGGGTCACCATTCTCCTCTTCCGAATCATTTTCTGTCTCCTCTTCTTGATCCTTCGGAATTCTAATCTTGACTCCTGCGGCCTGTCCTTTAAGCCTTCTTCCCGGGTTGATGTAACTCACAGCTTGCTTGTCTTTCTTCTTCTCGAGCAAGAGAGCCTTCAGCTCCTCCTGCCCCTTGGATAAGTTCAGGATCATCTCCTGGAATTGAGCATTCTGAGTCTGGAGATCTTTGACAGTTTGTTCGAGAGCCATCTTTCTGTTTAGAAGGAAGATCGTGAGAACATTGATCCTTTAGAATACCTGTTATGCAATGTTATGTTATGCTATGCAATGTATGACGTGTTTTCAAGGACTTTTGGAATTTAACTTTGCGTAAACCACCGAGAAAGGAACTTTTATTAATAATTTCTTTAATCAATGTTCATTACAAAAAATAATAAAAATACAATGAAAGCTCAAGTCTCCCAGGGACGGCTTCTTTTTGGGCGAAGATATGCATTGAGTCTTCGTTCCTCATTAAGCTGACTGGTGAGCTATACTACTTTCTTCCTTTCTGCACCGAACTGAGTTTCAAAAGTATCCCTTTCCTCTCTCAACTGGATCCAGGATTTCTTCAATTCTTCAATATTGGTAGGCATATCTGGATAACGAATGATCTGAGGAGTACCTCCTTTAACTCCTGGTTCAACAATCAGCGGTCCGACTGCAGGATATGGCATGACAAGTTCACGAGCTCTTGCGCGTACCCATCTGAGATAAGGTTCCATAGGAATAGAGTTTTTCTGTCCTAACGTGCTTCTCTTCACCATGCCCCAAGCTCGTACAAACCTTTGACGGAGACCTTGAGAGTCGTTGTCATAGTCAAACACAATGCCTTGGATAATTATTTCATGTGGACCGTCTCTTCTAGCATAACCGAACTGACGTAGGGCTAAAGCTGGGTTATAAGTAATACCTCCTCTTATCCCCAGGAGTGGTACGTTAGAGAATTCTCCACAACGGTCAATGATGATAACATTTTCTTTGGGTTGAGGACACCAATGGATGTCTAAATGGGAGAGCGACATTATCCTTTGAGACCATTTCAAAATTTTCTCATTCTTCAAGACTGATTGAGGAAGGTGCGAAATAAACCACCTGGATAATAAAGGTACGCAGCACATGAGAGTCCCTCGCCTTTTCATAGTACGAGTGTGAAGGGAATGCAAAATGTCTCCAAGCAAGGTGGGCACAGGGTTATGAGTGAGAAATATCTTAATAGCATTCATGTCTATGAATTGATCTGGGTTAGGAAATAGTACCAAACCATAGACTAGTAGTGCTAGAACATCTTCGAAAGCATGGATATTCATAACTTTTAGGAATTCTCGGGCCTTATTTATCAGAAACTTGGCAAGTAAACCCTTAACTCCACTTCTTGTTACCCAATTAGTTTCAATGTCGGATTTTGTCATGTGTAAAGCCGCGGCAACTTCTTCAGACTTCAGAATCTTTTCTAAACCACTGAAAGGTGTTTGATCAAGGATAGGTATCCCAAGCAGTCTGGAAAATTCTTCTAATGTGGGTACCAACTGATAATCTGGGAAGGTGAAACAATGATGTTTAGGATCGAAGAACTGGAATAGAACTCTCATCATATCTTCTTTGAAACCGGTGGTAACTAAATTGAGGAGAGAACCATGTTTCTTGATGAACTGAGCATGATCGGGCAGTTCTGACACTAAATTCTTGAGTTGAGGAGAGATCGCCACAAGATTGATCCGGATGGTCTTCCTGGAAGCCATAGCCTGTTTAACAGAGCAAAGTTAAATCCCTAAGTCCTTGAAATGGTTAGTACAATGTCATGATGTTATGGTGTTATGATGTTATGATGTTATGATGTTATGTAAGTAACAAACACAAACAAGTCACACCGCAATCATTCCTAGGTTTTAAGGCTTGCATGAGTTCCATAGGTAAGTACCCTCCCCACTGAAGTTTGGTTGGTTCCACCTGTCCTAGAATAGTAACCGGGTTCTAGAAGGATCTCAAATCATCGACCTTTCCTTAAGTCCACTTCAGTGCAACACCAAGCGGTTGACCAAAATTTCCTTAAAGTCCAATCTCAAAGAGTGCAGTATCGAGTATCAACCAACCCCAGTCGGAACCGAAGTCAGTTATCTCACTACTTTCTAATGGCTAGGATGAGTCAATTAGGGTGCTAAAGGTCTGGTTAATGCTTTGATGACACCACGCAGACGCCAAAATTTTCCTCAAGTAAACATGAGGAACATCAGGACATCTAAAGTGTCACATTAACCGTAGCCATCATTTTCACCATTCCAGTATACGCCGGACAGTCGCGATGATCTCTTGCTACTTACCTAAGGTACACTAGATCCAGGTGAAGGATCTTTCACTCAAGCATAGAATACCCAAACAGTCCCTTAAAAGTAAATCAGGCAAAGGAACAATTTGAAAACATAAATGGCCTTATTTTTTATTTTTTTTTATTTTTTTTTTAAGGCAACCTCTCTTTCTCTTCCATCCCCAGCAGAGTCGCCAGTTCTGTCATACGGTGAACTGACTTTGTGTGTTTTTGCTTTGGAAAGCAAATGTCGCGGATAGCGAGAGTCGCCACCGACTTTTCTTTTATCCAATAAGGAAAGGCGGAAAAGAACAGGAAAGACCTTGATTAGATTTTGGGTTCGGGAGGTACATTATACAAAGGGAAGGTGTTAGCACCCTTTGTATCCATGGTTATCCATGGGCTCTTAATTGCTTAATCACTTATGTTTTTCTTGTCCGAAAAAGTGTTTGAGAACTGTTTAGAAAATGTTTTGAAAAGAGAGTTTAACTTTGTAATGATTCTTGTACGAATGTATACAAAGTGTTTATCTCGTTTGATTTTGAAAGGTGTTTAGAAAAATATAACTCGGCAATGATTCTGGTGCGAATGTATACCAAGTGGTGATTTTTTAAAAGATGTTTTGAAAAGTGTGAGGTGTGAAAAGTATTTTAAGCTGCGAGCAAGCATTTAAGAGTTATACTTCACCAAGGTCATTATAGGTATTTCCTATCCTTAGGAGGGTAAAACTGTCCTTACTATTGAGAAGTAAGTAGTCTTATCCTTTGGATGTAAAGGGACATCGTAGGGTCGTCGATTGGTCATTAAAGGCAACATTTGTAAGGATACCTTAGCATTCGAAGGGACGATCATCATTTAACTGTAGGCTACCACAGAGGGTCATCGAGAGACGAAATCATGTATTCGAAGGAAACATTCGAGGGACTATGATGATTTAACCGAAGGGTCTTTGGTAAGTGTATCCCCACATTCGCGGGACATGACCGTAATACCGTAAGGCAACAAAGAGAGGGCCAAGATCATATATTCAAAGGCAACAATTTATAATCAGTTAGGTAATTAGGATGAATCTCCACAAGGGTATCCCCAAATAAAGTGGAATGCCTAGCAAGCTACCTTCTCCGGGAGTATGTGAGCCCTCACAAAATTCAACAAACAAGTCAGAATACCAAATGGGGTGCAATCAATAGTTGCACCGAACAAAGGAATCGCAGTAGTAATAATGTCAAGCAAACAATACACGGCTATGATAGGACATGTCAGATGAACACAGAACAGAACAGAAAAAAACAGCGACTGTCATGTTCGCTACTACCTCGCCTAGCGAAGGCTTGGCGAACACTCGCTACATGTTCGCTTAGCGATGTGCTAGCGAACGGCTGCGGGTTTTGAGTTTAATAACAATACGATTTCAGCAAGCTCCAACCCTATGGCATCCATTACAGAAATTACATGGTTAAACATTCAAGGCATCCATGCATACTTAAATCCACATGCAAAAACTAAGATATATTTATAAATTCAATCATTATGTCACATGTAAATTGGGAGCATAAAGCGGTAGTGGTAAGGCAATGTTGAATTGGCAGATCACTCTTAGGGTTGGTGCCGGATTGAGTTGGGCGGAGGTAACCTTTGTGCAGATGAGTTTCCTTCAGGGTTTCCTTTAGGGTTGCTCTGAATTCTCTTGGTTAGCCTCCAGGGTTTGCTGTCTGTGTGGGTTTGTGTTTCTCCCTTTTTCTTTCTCCGTCTGTCCCTGTCCCCCTTTTTCTGAATGAGGTCTTGGTATTTATAATAGTTTTTGTGACCTAATGGGCTCAGAATGAAGCCCAAAATTTCTGGTATTCGCAAGCTTCGCTAGGCGAGTGGCGCAGCGAAGGGTTCGCTAGGCGAAGGATTTTGCTCGCCTAGCGAGCAAGCCAGTTTAAGTCATTTTCTGGATTTGGCCACCTGTATGCTGGGTCTTTGTTCCTTTAAGATCAATGTCTTGAAAAATGAGTTGGAGTGCCTTGAAAAATGTCTTGCAAGATTAACGGGCAAATTTTGGGGTATGACCATACTGAAATAAAACAAAAGCATAGAACATAGAAATATAAGGAAAAGAACCCTACTAGTATATGGCAATCTCAAAGCAAAGACCAAGGTGAGTAACATGGCCATGAGAAGTCTTAGGTTTCAAACATTTGGTTAGTGGATCAATTAGCATTAAGTTTGCCCCTATATGCTCTATCAAAATTTATTTATCCTGAACTCTTTCTTTCACAACAAGATACTTGATATCAATAAATTCTGACTTTATAGAACTCGTATTATTTTTGGAGTATAACACATTTTCACTATTGTCATAATAAACCTTCAAGGCCCTTTCAATGCTCCCAACAATGTGTAGGCGTGTCACAAAGTTCTGTAGGCAAATTGCATGATTCGATGTCTCAAAGCAAGCGATAAACTATGCTTTCATGGTGGAGGGAGCCACTAAATTCTATTTGGAAGAATTCCAAGAGATGTCTCCTCCAGCAAAGAGGAAGATGTAACCAAATATATAATGTATGATATTCGGGTGTTCAACAAAATTGGAGTTAGAATACCCAATAATCTCCAAGTTATCTGACTTCCAATAAGTGAGCACGAAGTCTCTAGATCTCTTTAGGTGGCTCATTGCATACTTTATAGTTATCTAGTTATGTATAACAAGAAATTCCAAGTCTGGAAAAACATTGGTATCTTTGACATGATTCAATTGTCGAAGGTTATACCTGGGTATTTCAATTCCATGTTAGTTTCTTCTTTGTATTTTTGGGATATCACCCACAATATTTTTCATTTTCCTTGTGGAATGATGACACCCACACTCTTCGACATCGCTGCTATCACTGAGCTCAAACCAACTAGGGAAACTTATGATCCAAACCTTATGGCTGAAGATACCATTTGTTTCGACACTACTAAAGTTTCTTTCACCACCTACATAGCATACTACCATGATAAGAACTTCATCGAAATCTCTGACCAAGAGCACATTGCTTTTCTTACTCTTTGGATTTCTCGTTGTGTATTTTACTCAAAATCTCTTTAAGTAGAAAAGAAGTTCCTAACCATGGTGAACCAACTTCATGCTAGGCATAACCTTTGTCTCAGCAAAATGATCTTGGCCAATCTCTATGAGTACTTAGGGGAAGGCGTTACAACTATCAAGAACTTTCAACCCAAAGGAAACCTCCTACTTTCTGGTCCTTTCTGGCTGCTGCAACTATGGTTGAATGCTACCTTCGAAGCATCTTTTCCAATTCGTAATCCCATAAATGCAGAGGCAGAATAGATTAAGAATATGAGGGTCGAAGGAACGCGCCTTGCTTTGCTGACTCCCAGTGACAAAGGACTAAATCTGCAACAAACCTTCACTGGATATGTAATGATGTTTGTCAAACGTTATAACTTCTCCCCATCCATCGCTCCTTTTGCCAACAAGATGCATGTCCCTGAGTGGTTCACAAGAAAGTTCCCTGCTCCGTCAAAAGACCAAGAAGCGGAATCTCTTGCCATACGGCAAGCATTTCTCACCCACAGGCTAATGCTAACCAGGCTCAGGCAATCGAGGAACCAATTTACCCTCTTGAGCTACTAACCCAATCTTGTCTCTCGATAATTTGGACTTATTCAAATTATCCCAAAACCTTTTTTCTCCAAAAAGAACTCCCCCATCCTCTATAACATGATCCAAACAGAAGCCCAGAGTGACAAACTAATAGCTCAATACTCTAGAAAAACACAATTTACTCATGTTGCATTCAAGTCATACTTTCTTTGCACCCAAGAGTTTAATACTTGGTGGAGAAATTATTATGCTGAAGAAGTTTTCGACGTTCCTGCTTTTACTCAACATCTGATGAAAGCTTTCACATTTGTGCAAGACAAAGCCAAGAAAGGTACTTTAACTCGTGTCAAAGAGATCCAAGCATTCCAAAAATACTTTAAAACTGTCTATAGATCTGACGATCTTAGTCGAACCATCCGTGAAACAACAGTTACTCTAAAAGAGAAATTTACAAAGAAAATGGAGGATTTAAAACTGCCTTCATTCGTTAAACCTGAAAAACGGTACGGACTAACTTTTAACATGTATCCCCCAAAATTTCCTCGACTACCAAGTGTTGGCTTCGGCGTGGCTTTTAGCCCTCTGTTCCCAGACCGGTTCGTCTGTGGGGATTTTGTAAAACTCCTTCGACAAGAATCACAAAAATGTTCCCAACGGGTGGTTCCGACTAAGCATACTCTGGACAGTTTCAAAGGACATCTTCATATTGGCATAGAACATGTTCGCATAGAGTCTCCAATATACGAAGGTGTGGAATGGGAGGTTCTTCAACTTCATTTCTCCTTAACTCCTTAAATTTCTCTTACTTTTGATAATTGTCTTGGTTTTATTTCATCCGTGAAAATACTTGTCAAGAAAGTCACTTCCACAAACAAAGATGATGTCGAAGAGAAAGATGAAGGAAACGCCAACAAAATAACAACAACAAAGGTTCATATATTGTTATTATTTTTTCCTTATGTTTGCCTTCATGGTTTTTTATTGTTTTGAGACGTCTTTTCTTTCAGGCAAGTCGAAAACCACCACCAACGCCAAAAAAACGAAAGCAAAAGGAACCCCAAGTTCAAATGAACGAATCAGATGATGGTGATCTCTCACCAGATACCACAAAACCAACCAAGAAGAAAAAGAAGAAAATGAATATCTTTGATGCTCTTTCTCAACCAAAAATAAAGGTTACCAAGACCCAAACGAAGAAAACTTCTACTCCAAGGGTACCTTCCACTGAACCTGAACCACAATAAAAAATGACTCTGGAACAACTCGAAAGCGATAATTCCAGCCATGAGGCTGAAGGTCCCAAGGTAAAAAACTTTACCTTAATTTCTTAAGTTATTAATTGCTTCTCTTGGATTTCGACTCATCCATGTTTGATTTATTTTTCAGAGGGGTCGCAGATGGTGCAAAGTAACCAACAATCAAATAAGTCATCCCAGTAAGCAGTAGTGATCCTTCCTATCACCCAATCAACACTCCCTCTTATCATCCAACATCTCCTAAAGATTTTACAAAAGAGTCTACAAATTAAGGGGACAAACCTATTGAAGAAACGCAAAAGTGTCACACCAGTGACTCTGAGAATGAGGATGAAAAAGAGAAAAATGCCCCTGTTGAGGGGGAAGTGGATATGGCGATGCAGAAAGCTGACGAAGTTGTCAAAGACATATCTGAAGATGGCTCTCCAACAATTGCAAACCCAGGCATTGATGGCCCAGATGACGAAGAAGAAGAGGATTATTCTATGTCCAACCTTCACACGGAGCCTACATGAGGATAAAGATGAGGAACACGATAATGAACAAGAGAATGAGCAAACCGATGACATGACCAAGACCAACCCAGCTTCTAATGCTGCCAAAAAGACAATAGCACCTTCGACCAGAACCATTGCTGCCCTCTCTCCAGAAGAAATAGAAGCTCTGAAGCATAGAAAACCATTAGAATATCTAAAGGCCATTATCAATGGAATGGGTAGCTCGACGGAGAAAAGTCCTAGTACTTCAACAATGTCAGATGGCCAATCTACAAGAAAATCTGGTGACGAATTGCTCCTCAAAATCAAAGAAAAAGCCTTCGACATTGATCTGTTCCAATTCTTGGAGAATGACACTACTGCTTGCTTTGGGATCAAAGATCTCTTGAAACAAGTTGATGTCTTGAACATTTCTCCAGAAGTTGTAGATATCATCATGGATATAGGGTTGCTGATTGATCAAGTTGTTGTGTAACTTAATCGTATAAGGGAAGCTTAAAAAAATCCAAAACAAATTAGAGACCCAAGCAGCCGAATGGAACGCTGCCATTGAATCTACTACAAACATTGTAGAATTGGAGAAGGGCTCTAAGTAGAACCAAGAAGAGTTGAAACCTGTGACAAAAATATTGAAGCTTGGGAACAACAAATAAAGGAATTGCAATCCAAGATTACAAAACCCAAGGAGTGCAAGGATGAACTCCAAAAGCTTGATCAAGACGAATTGGCCAAGGAAATCCAAGTTGGTATGCATCACGTCGAAAGGGCTCAGAAACTGGGAAGGGAAATTTATAGCCTCAATTCAAACAATTTTTTTTATGAATGGTGCTTGAGAACTCAGAAGTCGAAATACCACAAGATGAAAGCTTATCTTCCCTTTTAGTTTAGTTTCACTTGTTGAACTTTTGACTTTGAAGGATTTTGGTTTTTCATGTAATGACTTTAAGCCCTTTGTGGCATTTGTGTAATGACTTAGCCATCTTGGCATAATATATTTCAACTTTCCATTTTGGCTTCGATTATTATGTATGAATTATTCTATTACTATTTTTACTTCCTGAAGCACCGACCTATATTTTTTCAAATATTTCCCGTTTACTCTTAGGACTCTTCGATCTTCATTTAACTCTTCAATCTCGTATATGCCATTAGAAAATACTTGGATAATTTGAAAAAGGCCTTCCCACTTAGGAGATCATTTACCCAATGCTTTATCCTTTCGATCCATGAATAGGATTACTTTCCAAACTAAGTCTTCAGGAGAAAACGTTTCAAGTTTAACCTTTTTATTGATGATTTCTCTACTCTCTTTTTCTGCCTCTTTAATAACTCTAAGGCTTTTAACCTTTCTTCGTCTAAGTCAACTAACTCGTCCAACATTATGTTCCAATAGGATTCATATGGAATCTCTTTTTGTCTTTGGACTCTAGTTGATTGGAGATAGATTTTGATTGTTAATACTGCATCATGACCATATGACAGTCGAAAAGGTGTAGTATTTGTAGCCTATTTAGGGGAGGTTAGACATGCCCATAAAATCTGGTCCAATGTCTTATGCCAATTCCTTAGCTTTTCCCCCCACATGTTTCTTAATCAATCCAACAACTACCTTATTTGTTGCTTCAACTTGACCATTTTTCTGAGCATAATAATGTGTAGATGTCAATAGCTTGAACCCCATTTCTTTAGCAAACTCTTGAACCGTTCGACCAATGAAAACTGATCCTTGATTAGTTATAATAGTTTCTGGGATTCAAAACCTATAAATGATGTACCCTTCAATGAAATCGATCGTTGCTTCTTGATCAACATTCGCCAAAGGTATAGCCTCAATCCACTTAGTGAAATAATTTATACCCACTAGAATGTGCCTTTGACTCTTATATGATGCTGGTCAAATTTCTCTAACTAGATCCAACGCCCAACCTCTAAAGGTTCAAGGCTTCACAATGGAATGTAGTTTGTTTGTAGGGACATGTTGTATAGCGAATTCAATACAATCCTTAAGCATAGTAGGACAATATCCCTTGTAAAAACTGTGAAGTCAAGCTTCTCTATGATGAATGTATTTTGATGAAGACAAAGCTCCAAGTCATAAAAAGGCAAGGATGTTACTCAAAGATAAAGCATCATGATTCAAGAATTTAAGCTATTGTATTTCAAGAAGGTATAATGAGAATATTTACCTTCACTAAAGTCTTAAATCTCAAGTATTCAACAATCATTGCATAACCTTTCCTTGTGCATGGAAAATGTATTTGGCTTAAAATTTTCATTTTTCAACTAGGTAAATCGATTTACCTCTTAGGGAAATCGATTTACCACTAAAGCATTACATTTCCAGAAGCAAAAATTCAAAAATTTCAACTGGGTAAATCGATTTACCTCTTTGGGAAATCGATTTACCACTGAAGCATTACATTTCCAGAAGTAAAAAGTTAATTTTTTCAACTAGGTAAATCAATTTACCTCTTAGGAAAATCGATTTACCACTGTAAGTTTTTGAAAAATTTTAAATGTTGCTACAGGGAAATCTTTTTATCCACTATGTAAATTGATTTACCACTGTGTGTTTTTAAAAAATCAGTAGCTTTACTAACACCTCTTCTTGCACCATTTCATGGAATCATTTCATTTCAACTTGACAATTGTTCATGATATTTTTCAGACCATTACCATGTTTCATTAGACGTGTTATGCACATATAAATACAAGATCTTTCAAATTAAAAAATCACACCTTCCTATCAAAACTCTTAGATTTTTCAGAATTTATATTTCTTATTATCATCTTTTATTCAATATATTTTCTGCATATTTTCACATCATTCAAACCAGAAAATACTTGAGCAATCTAACACATTTGTGTTCGTGAATTATTGTCATTGGAAGAGAAGATCAAGTATATTGATATATCACTTAGTGTGATCATTATACTACAAACTTTACACTAAAAAACTATTATTGTAATCCATATCTTATTCTTCAGAATTATTAAAGATAAGATTGTTTCTTTTGTAAACACCTTATTGTCTAGGATTGTTGGAAGCAAGAGAGTTGAGTTTGAGAGGATTGTTCTCATATCAACTTGGTGAATTAGAAGAGGTTGTTCTTGGTGTTTGTGTCTGTCTTATATAATTCATAACAGATAGTAAAATCTCTTTCATGTTGAAAGGAGACTAGACGTACCTTCAAATTATGAAGGGAACTTGGATATATCCTTGTGTTCTTTATTTTTCTGCACTTTATCGCTTTCCAAACTCATCAATAAACCAGAAAAATAAGAACAAACTTGTCTCTTAAACCATAATTTTTAATTGGTCCTAATTCACCCCCCTAGGCGCACTCTGAACTTATAATTGGTATCAGAGCAGGTTATAGGTAACCTGTTCCTAAAAGATCCATGGCTTCCGCAAACTCAAATCCTGTTTTTAGAGACGGTGGCAACATTAACAAGCCCCCACTGTTTTGTGGAGAATATTTCGATTTTTGGAAAATACGAATGAAGGCGCATCTAGAGTCTCAAGAAAAAGATGTTTGTAAAGTTTTCCTAGAAGGTCTTTTCGTTCCTACTTCGGTTGTTAATGGCGTTGGCACTCATAAGGCCGAAGAAACATGGAATGAAGATGATGAGAAAAAGGTTCTTTATGACAAAAAAGCAATAAACCTTCTTTAAGGTGCTCTTAGCATGGATGAGGTCTTCCGCATTTCAACTTGTACAACGATAAAAGAAATTTGGGATACTTTGGTCGAAACACATGAAGGAACCATATAAGTTAAAAGATCAAGATTAAATACGTTAAGTCAAAAATATGAATTATTCCGAATACAGCCTGGAGAATCAATTCTCAACTTGCAGAAAAGATTTGTGCATTTAACAAATCACCTAAAAACACTCGGTAAGTCTTTAACTAATGATGAACTTAATATTAAAGTACTCAGATCTTTAACTAGGGAATGTCAACCGAAAGTGACAGCGATATCCGAAAAGAAAAATCTATCAATAATGACGTCCGCAACATTGTTAGGTAAACTCCAAGAATATGAGACGAAACTTGGTAGACTTGAAAAGCATGAGAATCTAGACAAAAAATCCAAAAGCATTACCTTAAAAGTTGATTCGAAAGAAGTTGAAAATGAAGACAATCTGGAGGAAGACGAGAACTTCATGCTTCTTGTACAAAGGTTAGGTAAATATTTTGATACTAACGACAATTCTAACTTTGGGAGAAACAAGAAATATTTTAACAAGAAGGAAGTATCTACATCTACTCAAAACATCACTTGCTATGAATGTGGAAAGCAAGGACATATAAAGATGGATTGTCCAAAACTCTCAAAGAAAAGTAGTTTCAACAAAAGAAAGGAAAAATCTAGAAGAGACTACATTGCATGGGAAGATAATGAAGTGAGTTCATCTTCCGATTTCGAAAGCGAAGAATGTGTTAATCTTACATTTATGGCTTCACACCATTCTGATGATGAAGAAGAAGTGGTTAGTAATGAAACATCCTCTCATAATAATACTCAAGGTGTTATTGGTGAACTTCTAAATGAATGTAAGATTTTGTATAAAACAGTGTCAAATCAAAAGAAACAAATATTATTTCTTGAAGAAAAGATTGACACCATGGAAAAGAATTTTGAAATAGAAAAAAAAACTTTCTTGAAAAGGAAAAACAAAAGCTTACATGCAAAAATTGTGATTCACTTACTTTCCAAATTGTTCAATTAAAAAGAGTCCTGAAAGATATGAAAAAGGACAAGTTGGATTGGAAAATATTCTTAGCCAACAAAGATATTCAAATGATAAAAGTGGTCTTGGTTATTCCAAGTTTAACAAACCAAGTACAAATAAAACTATGTTTATTAAGACAAGTGACCAATCCAACAAGGAAAAAGTGAATAAAGCATAAAAAGTTCATCAACATCCTAAGAAGATATTTCCTAAAAAGAAACCATATGTTCCTAGGTATAAAAGTAATTTTGTTTCTACATGCTTTTATTATGGTATAAATGGTCATACACCTAATGCTTGCTATGTTAGAAACTTTAGTGTGGCAAGTGAACATTATGTGTAGGTTAAGAAAGGTACTAATTATGAAGGATCCAAGACACTTTGAGTACCTAACAAAACATAATTTGTTTTGTAGGTATGCTTGAAGACCACATCAAATCTATGGTATCTCGATAGTGTTTGTTCAAAGCATATGACGGGAGATATAAGCAAATTTTCAAATCTAGTGCTTAAAGCCAAGGGATATGTCACCTATGGAGACAAAAATAAAGGAAAGATTCTTGGAAAAGGCAAAGTTGGAGCATCACCTTTCACATCCATCTAAGATGTACTTTATGTTGAAGGACTAAAGCATAATCTTCTAAGAATAAGTCAACTTTGTGACAAAGGCTTCAAGATCAAGTTCACTAAAGATGAATGCTTGATTGAAGATGAAATCACCAATGAGGTAAAACACAATAGAATCAATAATATTTTTATGATAACTTTAGATAATTTATCTTTAAAAATAAATTGTCTCATGGTAAACAACAATGACTCATGGATTTGGCATAAAAGGGAAGCTCATATTCATATGGAACACTTAAATAAACTAGTCAAACGTGATCTTGTCATTGGCTTGCCAAATATACAAAATTTCAAAGATAAATTATGTGATGCTTGTCAAAAGGGAAAACAAACCAAAATCAACTTTCAAGTCAAATAATATGGTTTCAACAATAAGACCACTTAAATTGTTGCATATGGACTTATTTGGTCCATCAAGAATAGGAAGCTTCGGAGGTAATGTATATATCTTAGTTATTGTTGATGATTTTTCTAGATATTCTTGGACTTTGTTTCTTGTGCAAAAAAGTGATACTTTCAAGGAGTTTATGAAGTATGCAAAGCAAATTCAAAATGAGAAGTCATTAAAGATTGTATCTATAAGAAGTGATCATGGTGGAGAATTCCAAAATGCATCATTTGAAGAATTTTGTGAAGAACATGGTATCTCTCATAAGTTTTCAGCACCAAGGACTCCATAATAAAATGGAGTCGTAGAAAGGAAGAATCGATTTCTAGTAGAGCTTTCAAGAATAATGTTTAGTGATGCAAATCTACCAAAGTAGTTTTGGGCGGATGCAATTAGTACGACATGCTATGTTGGAAATCGAGTCATCATTATAACTATCTTGAAAAAGACTCCATATGAACTCTTCAAAGGAAGAAAACCAAACATTGCTCACTTTCATATTTTTGGATGCAAGTGCTTTGACGAGAAATCCGACGAAGGTATATTTCTTGGTTATTCCCTCTCTAGTAAAGCTTATAGAATTTATAATAAAAGAACTTTAACTATTGAAGAATATATGCATGTTTTCTTTGATGAAACTAACACCTATAAGGAGGACATACTTGTTTATGATGATGATGATATTATAGAACTACCCTCGGAAGAAGTTTCTAATCATCATAGTATGATTCAACCGGAACAACAACAAGAAGTTTCACAACAAGATTCTAAACATAATGATCTTTCTCAATAATGGAGAACCCATCGTGATCATCTAATAGACAAATTAATTGGTGACTTAAGCAAAGGAGTATCAACAAGACTAAATCTCAAGGATGCTTGCTTGAACATGGCTTTTGTCTCTCAAGTAGAACCCTGCAAGATTGATGAAGCCTTAGGAGATGATCAATGGATGATTTCTATGAAAGAAGAATTAAATCAAATCGAGAGAAATCAAGTTTGGGAACTTGTTCCCAGGCCAGGTGATAAGCACATCATTGGTACCAAATGAGTGTTTAAAAACAAACTTAATGAGAATGGTATAATTGTTTGAAACAAATCAAGATTGGTGGCTCAAGGCTATAATCAATAAGAATGAATCGACTTCGAAGAAACATTTGCTCCGGTTGCAAGGTTTGAAGCTATCCGTTTATTAATTACTTATGTGTGTTCACTAAATTTTCAGCTTTTCCAAATGGACGTCAAGAGCGCTTTCTTGAATGGTTACATCAATGAAGAAGTCTATGTCAAAAAACCTCCCAATTTTGAAGACTTCAAGAATCCCTCACATGTCTTCAAGTTGAAGAAAGCTCTTTATGGCTTGAAACAAGCAGCAAGAGCGTGGTATGATAGACTTAGCAAATTTCTATGCAAAAGAGGATTTGAAAAAGGTAAAGTTGATAAAACCTTATTCGTTAAAAAGGTCAAAGGTAATACTTTATTGGTTCGAGTCTACATTGACGACATCATATTTGGTTCAACAAACAAAGACCTTTGTGAAGAATTTTCATCGATGATGCAAGGGGAATTCGAGATGTCTATGATGGGTAAGATGAACTACTTTCTTGGACTCCAAATTAAGCAATCAAAGGATGGCATCTTCATAAACCAATCCAAGTATTGCAATGAATTATTGAAAAGATTTCATATGGACAATTGCAAGGAAATGGCTACTCCCATGGGTTCTGGATCTTATTTTGACATTGACGAATCTGGTATTCCAGTTGATGTCACTAAATATCGAGGTATGATTGGTTCTTATTATATTTGAGGATAATTTGTCCTGACATAATGTTTAGTGTTTGTCTATGTGCTCAATTTCAAGCAAATCTGAAGGAATCGCATCTCACCGTCGTTAAAAGGATCATAAAGTATCTCAAAGGGACAACAAATGTTGGTCTATGGTATCCTAAAGGTAGTATCTGTAATTTAATTGGTTATTCTGACGCAGATTATGCAGGAAGTAAAACTGATAGAAAAAACACTATAGGTACATGTTACATTCTAGGAAATGCATTAGTATCTTAGGTTTGCAAGAAACAAGCATGTGTTGATCTTAGCACGACCGAAGAGGAATGCATAGCAACAAGAAGTTGTTGTGCATATATACTTTGGCTTAAGCAACAACTTCGTAACTACAGACTCGATCTTGGATGCATCCCTCTACGTTGTGACAACACAAGTGCGATTAATATCACAAAAAAATCGGTCATGCACTCAAGAACCAAACACATTGACATACGACATCATTTTTTTTCATGATCATATACTTCAAGGAGATGTTGAAGTTACATTCATGGACACTCATAATCAACTTGCTGGCATATTCACAAAACCTTTGGCACGAGAACCTTTCTACAAAGTTCGGAGAGAACTTGGAATTTGGATGAAAAAGAAACATAGATTATTCAACTAATGTTATGTTACATCAATAATCAAAGGTGCACATGCATTTTTAACTCAACTATTCACTTTTATAATTTATTTCATAGCTCTCTACTTATACTCCCTTCTTATATGTGTTTATTGTGTGTAATATGCATGCAATTATGTGTAAAATATGTTTGTTTTATTTTTTTTCTCTGGGAAAATCGATTTCCCCATGATGTAAATCAATTTCCCCCTAAAACAGTGGCACTGTTTTTTGTATTTGGCTTATTTTGAACTGGGTAAATAGATTTCCCCCTGAAATAGTGGCACTGGTTTTTGTTTTTGGCCTATTTTGAACTTGATAAATTGATTATCCTTGAAATGTTTCTATTATTTTTGCATTTTGGCCTTATGTTAATCGATTTACCTGAGGAGTAAATTGATTTACCCATGCTCGTTTAGAATTCTTTTTAATGTTTTTTATTATGGTTGGTCCAATCACATCCCTTATCTCTCCCATTTAAAATCCAAATCTTTTTCCAAATCTTCTCTTTACCCTAGCAGCCAAAAAATCTTCCTCTTTTGTGTTGTCAACCCAAAAAATTCATATTCTCCAAAACACTCAAAAACTCCATTAAAACTTATCTCCATCATCTCCAAACCTTTACTCATGGCCTCAAATTTGAAGAGGAAAGTTGTAGCTGCTGAAAAAGGGAAAGGAAAAGCTTCATCCTCATCCATGGAAGCTCAACATATCTTCAAAGACCACATCCTTGAGCAATTGGAAACGTATCAGAAGTACTAGCAAAAGAATACAGTACAAACTCCTAAATACGGTGATCTTTCCTCATTTCCTAAAGAGTGTTTTGATTTTCAAGATAAAATAATTTCTCTAGGATTAGGGTAACTTATTACTTCTTCTGGACCTTACTATCCAGATTAAGTGAGAATGTTTTACTGTAATATGTGTGTTGAGAATGGAAAAATTGTTACACATGTTAGCGGGAAAAAAATTGCTTTGACCTCTAAGAAACTTGGGAAAATTTTGGACATTCATTCTGGTGGTAGCATGTTATATGATCCAGAGGATGAAAATGGAAGGATTATAATAAGATAGAATTTTATTTTGGTTTGAGTATGATATCGAAAGAAGAATGTCATCAGAAAAGGGTTGAATCACATGGTGGGGAAGAACCACCAAAGGATTTTTGGAGTACTGGAAATTTCTTTATCAATGATAGATTGCTACATTATTTCTTGGTTTATGTTATGTTTCCTAGAAATTCCAATCATTGCAATATTACCGATATGGAAATGCAAGTCTTGTATATGGTTAAGAATGACATTACGGTAAATTGGTCACGTCTCATTCTTCACCATATGATGACTCACACCACCAAGCTTAAATTTCTTCCATATGATTGGTTCATTACTCGTATTATGGAACAGTTTAACATTGATTTTGATGATGTTGAGTATAGTATTATGGATACAAAATGTCACAAGATTTCTATCAAGAATGTGGACAAGCGGACGGGCTATCAGTATAATCCGGAAGCAAAGACGGTTACATTTGTTGGTGGCAATAATGAAGGAAATGAAGATAATCCTCAATAAGGTGATGGTGGCGAAGATGTTACTCCTCCAAATGGTCCAAATAACCAAGCTCTCTTTGAATTCATGACAACCCAATTTTCCAACCTTCACACCTCCATCAATGATCAATGGACTTCGGCAAATAACCAAATTGCTCAAATTCATGAAGCCTTTACCAACCGTATCAACCTTCTTCAAACCGATATGAACTAACATTTTTCTTATCTCTACTCACATCTTAATATACCTCCATATAATCCAAACAACCCGGCTGCTCCCGCTCCTTTGTATACACCCATTCAACACCATTTTCCATACCAAGGCAACAACTACAACAACACCAACAATGATATGGACCAACCTTAGTGTGTCCTTTTGTGTGTATTTTTTATGTTATATGTTGCTTGTAGCATATTGTTTTCATTATGATTAATTATGTTTCTTATTGAACTCTTTAAATTTCATGTTTGATTTAAGGTACTTGGTACCATAACTTTATTTGCATTACTTATGGTTTCAATATATGAATGCATATAGGATTGTTTTTTGTTACAAGTTATGATGCATGTTCTATTTTATACTTGTCATTATATTATATTTCACCCATCTTTCCCTTGTTTTTGATAATGTCAAAGGGGGAGAAAGGTGTTATGAATTATGCTTGTATGCGGTGAATTTCCTAAGGTAGAAATGATACAAATACTCCTTCAAGATGATCAAGTCAACATGATTGTGAGCTTCAGAAATTAGGGGGGAGTTATACACCTTAGGGGGAGAAACTTTTTCCAGAAATTGCAATGCATGAAAGAGGATTGTTTGTCATCATAAAAAAGGGGAGAATGTGAAGTTAAGCTTCTCTATGATGAATGTATTTTGTTGAAGACAAAGCTCCAAGTGATAAGAAGGAAAAGATGTTACTCAAAGATAAAGCATCATGATTCAAGAATTTAAGCTATTGCATTTCAAGAAGGTATAATGAGAATATTTACCTTTACTAAAGTCTTAGATCTCAAGTATTAAAACAATCATTGCATAACCTTTCCTTGTGCATGGAAAATGTCTTAGGCTTAAATTTTTCATTTTTCAACTGGGTAAATCGATTTACCTCTTAGGCAAATCGATTTACCACTAAAGCATTACATTTTCAGAAGCAAAAAGTCAAAATTTTCAACTGGGTAAATCGACTTACCTCTTAGGGAAATCGATTTACCACTGAAGCATTACATTTCCAGAAGCAAAAAGTTAATTTTTTCAACTAGGTAAATCGATTTAAATCTTAGAGAAATCGATTTACCACTGTAATTTTTTGAAAAATTTTAAACGTTGCTATAGGGAAATCGATTTACCCACTATGTAAATCGATTTACCACTGTGCGTTTTTGAAAAATCAATAGTTTTACTAACACCTCTTCTTGCACCACTTCATGGAATCATTTCATTTCAACTTGACAATTGTTCATGATATTTTTCATACCATTACCATGTTTCATTAGTGGTGTTATGCACATATAAATACATGATCTTTCAAATTCAAAAATCACATCTTCCAATCAAAACTCTTAGAATTTTCAGAACTCACATTTCTTATTATCATCTTTTATTCAAGATATTTTCTACATATTTTCACATCATTCAAACCAGAAAATACTTGAGCAATCTAACACCTTTGTGTTTGTGAATTATTGTCATTGGAAGAGAAGATCAAGTATATTGATATATCACTTAGTGTGATCATTATACTATAAACTTTACACTTAAAAACTATTGTTGTAATCCATATCTTATTCTTCAGAATTATTGAAAATAAGATTGTTTGTTTTGTAAACACCTTGATGTCCAGGATTGTTGGAAGCAAGAGAGTTGAGTTTGAGAGGATTGTTCTCATATCAATTTTGTGAATCACAAGAGGTTGTTCTTGGTGATTATGTATGTGTTGTATAAGTCATATCAGATAGTAAAATCTCTTTCGTGTTGAAATGGGACTAGACGTACCTTCGGATTGTGAAGGGAACTAGGATACATCCTTGTGTTCTTTATTTTTCTACACTTTATCACTTTTCAAACTCATCACTAAACTAGAAAAATAAGAACAAACTTGTCTCTAAAACCATAATTTTTAATTGGTCCTAATTCACCCCCACCCCCACATCCCCTTTTAGGTGCACTCCGAACTTACAGAAACAACAACCATTTCATCTTGTGGCTATTTGATGTGCCCCACATGCCCAACTATGGACACTTGAGAGAGCTAAATATGCCTCAGATTCGCTAAGCCACTTGAGTAAGACTCCTTCAGGCATCTTTTTAAATAATTTGTTCCCCATAAGAATATAACTTAAAGTACGATACCTGACTTTTCATTGAGCAGATGTTGTTGGATTTTCTAAGTATTATACTATTGGCTTCCTCCAATCTTCGTTTACCAAACTTTCTATGGCTAGTATCTCAAAATTCTCTTTGTCAGCATACCTTAAATTTGTTGTTTCCAAATCTGTTGGGGATAATCTAGTTGACACAACTCTTCCTCTGACTTCGATTACATCTTGCAATTTTTCTTTTGAAATCTTATATCCAAAAGCAATTTGGGCCAAGTCATTAGCCTCTTGGTTCTCAAGTCGAGGTATGTGTCGAATGCTTATCATTTTGAACCTTCATAATAGTCTATTGGTTATTACAAAGTACATTATAAGATTTTCTTTAACACACGTATACTCCTTCGTAGTTTGTTTTATAACTAACTTTGCACCAATACCATGGATCCACTCTCGACCCAAAAGAAGATTATAGTTGGCTTTTGATGCTATGACCATAAACATAGTCGGCCTTGTGATGGTGTCGACTGTGAGGTCCACTTGGATTACCCCAATTGTAGTACCAACCTTTCCCTCATAGTTCGATATAACCATATTATGGGGTTTAGTGTCAGTATCATCCTTTCTTATTCTCTTCAACATGTAATGCGGTATCAAATTCACAACCGCTCCACCATTCACTAATATTTTATTCACTCCAATATTTTCCATTTTGCCCCTAATAAACAGAGGTTTTAAGTGGTTCTTCATTCCTTCGTCGGGCCTTTCAAAAAAGGCAGTTTTCTCTTCCACGCATCCATTGTTCATTATGTAGTAGCATACTGGCCTATGCCTGGCCATTTCCAAATCAGTTGCATCCTTAAGTTCCTCTATATCCATAACTTGGTTTTATTCCCTAGGCCACACAGACACCGTGTTACAAGTGATATCCAATGATGGCTCTGAATCTATGTCGAAATCATTCGTCAGCATATCATCTTCTGCTGCTGCTTGGTCAAACTTCTCTCCAGATTCCTCCTTTTGAGAGGAAAAGAGCCTCATTTGAAATGCCTCTTCTCTTTGTTTCTGTCTTTCTTAAGGGGACATTACTACTTGATTCAACCTTTTCATTTTCTCCAGCCTCTCACTCAACCTTTCTTCTTCTTTGTTATCTCCTCCATTGAGACCTTGACAGAGGGTTTTTTCCTTTGTAGTTTTCAGAGTGATATGCTAACTATTTTAAGGCTTGGAATTCTTTATGGTATTCTAGTGAGGAACCTCTCTCTACTTCAAATTTTTGCCACTTCTTATGGCCTTGCTCCCTTTTTTTGACATGCTTCACCCACTTACCCTTAGGGGCATCAGTCGTAGGCTTGAAGGTGGCTGGTTTGTTGCCACAGGGTCCTGGTCTTCCTTGCTCTTGCTTCATGGGTAATCCCCTCCTGTCAAAGGCAAAGCGGTTGTTAGTGTCTCTCTAGTTTCTCCTATTTTTGGCTAGTCAAACCCCCTCGACATTTTCTACTTCCTTTCTATCGAAGACTGAGTTGCACCTTGGGCACAACATCACCTCAGATTTCTTCCTCTGGTATTGACCAAGCTTTTATCTTGCTTGGGATAAGCCACTTTTACATACTCCTTTTGCTTGAGGCTTTGTTTGTCAACCTCCATTACAGTCTATTTGGTCACTTCAACCATGTTAATCTCTAAGCTAGAACCCTCAATGATGTCTAAATCCTATAACTTGACTCTAAGGCCTTAAGGGGCCTCAATTATGTTGTTAATTTGTATGAAACCTTCATTAGTTTCATTTGCTATGATCATTTGACTGGAACCCTCAGTGATTCCCTTATTGAAGCCTTTAGTGACTCCTTGAATGAAACCTTAAGTGCCTCCCTTGTCGAAGCCTTCAGTGACTCCTTAATTGAAGCCTCCAGTAGCTTCGACCATTAGAGCTTTCTTGGCGCAACCCTTAAACACTTCCACCATATGAACAAAAGATGGTTCAGTCAAGTGGGCATCTGCCACCTGGAGAGCATCTGAATTGATCCTCATTTGAGACTTCGACTTGTCTCCGAACTTGAGCCTCCCGTCTTTGATAGCCTTCTGCACAAGATCCCTAAAAAGAAAATATTGCGAAGTTTTATGGCCCAAAAATTATGATATTTACAAAAAACCCTCTATTTTGTTTGTTCTAGAGAAGGTATTTTAGCACCAGGAGGCACTACCATCTGACCATCTTTAACTAATAAATCAAAAATCTCGTCACACTTGGTGACGTCGAAGGTGTATGTTTTCTTAGGGAAACTATCACTCTTTTCTGGTTCAAATGAGTTTTTCCCATTCGAAGGTGCTAGGACTTTGTAGGAATAAGGTTGTCCTTGGTTTAGTTCAGCGAGGACAACTTCCCTTTCGTCGAAATTTAAAGGATCACTATATGTTTCTGGATCATCTTTATCCAATTCAACGTAGGCTCCATTTTCCCTTCTGTTATTGTTATTTGCCCTAGCATTTTTAGCCTTCAAGCGTTCTACCTGTCTAACTCTGTCAGCCAACTGGGCCATGTCCCTTAAATATTCTGATTGCAGAATATATTTAGACAACGATGATGTGTAATTTGGCCTATGAAGGCCAACATTCACCCTATTCCGTGCCATGATTCTTTCGACCATGGCTTCCAGGTTATTGTCTTCCGCCACATCATCACGTCAAATCTAATGTATGACTTCGTCGGCATCTTGGTTCTTATTCACCATTACTATCCTTGGTTGTCTCTCCCTTGGGATTTGTGGTTCAGGGCCTGGGGGATCGACTCTAGGGGGTTTGACTCCTATTCCCTGATTTACCATGTTCGCATGGGGTACATTTCTTTGATTTTGTTGGACTTGGTTAATGGTGGGGTCTTCTTCAAGGGTTATCCCCTAATTTTTTGTCATCCACTCCCTCTGGCGATGTTGAGGAGGTTGTAGGACACCAAAGAAATCATCAATGTGTGTCATTTGCATTGTCATATGTTGGTTCGTTTAGGTAGTGGTTTGGATCAAAGGGTTAAATATTGTACCCATTTGGTTACCAAACATTTGGACCATTTCATGGTTGCTTTCATCCATCTGTTGCCTTATTACTGCCACAAAATTGTTGGTAAGATTGGACGTTTGGATAGGAAATGCCATCCCTAAGGGTTGACTCATTCTAACCATGTTACTAATGGCTGAACTGGATCCTTTAGTGGTGAAGTCGTGTTCACCATTGGTTCTGTAAACGTTGATGTTGTATTGTTCAAACTTACCATCATCGAAGTTGGCATGCCATAAGGTTGTTCACGACCATTTAAAGGCATTGAGAATCCATGCATATAAGATCCTAATAAGTTATTCCCTACTGGACGGGGGTAACCGGTGGACCTTGCGTCCCTACATAAGAGAAAATGGGTCCACTTTGGGCAATCGACTGCACAGGCATCGTACTTGTCGTGGATGGTACAAGTTCAAATACAGACGCTGCAACCGTAGTTCCCCCTGTCAAAGATGAAGGGGGGTGGGTTTCCATTATTATTTGGTGGATTTTGATTCACCATCCTCCTTATGTATCCTCTCCTTATTCTTTCCTTATTGTTTGTGGCTATTTTACCACTTCTTAGTCTCATGCAACGAAGTTAGAGATATAATAAAATGAGGAACTTATACAAAAAAAATCAAAAAGAAAAATGTTTTAACAATAGCACCGTCCCACTGGGCATGTCAATTTGTTTATCGTGAAAATTGGTAAACAACCTCTGATCTCCAAAAATTGTTTACTTTACAGGATCAACCAGTAAATCCTAGGACACGTGTTGTTGTTAAATTATATTTTAAAGTCTATGAACACTTCGACAATGCCCATGATTTGAGAATGTTGTTTAAAGTTTAAAAGTAAATTCATAATTTGTAAAGGAATTACAATAAAGAACTTTAAAGTAAATTGCAATAAGAAAAAATAAACTGATAAACTACAAATGACTTCAAGTGAAATAAAAATATGATGATTCATACGTACATTCTCAACGAACTCGTTTCTCAAACACACTTAGATACTTAGAGTAATTTGTGAGTAATTGTACAATGATTGAACGCACAAAAATCCTATACACTAAGACCTCTATTTATACTAAGTCGAAAATAACCGCTATCAAAAGTCTTTTCTCAAAAAAATGACACGTTTCGCTTACATGCCTTCACTTCGCTATAGATTTACATGCGTCATTTTAGTAATAGGATAAGGACAAAAGACAATTATCATCCTTATTCAAAATTTAAAACCTTTCGTCGAACGCAACCTCAATATTGCTTCCGTCAAAGTTGCAGTCTAAACTCATAAATATTTCCAAGTCCTTAAACCATCATTTCCTACTTATACAAAGGACCTATTCGACTAAGATCTCTCAAAATACTTCCTGTTGAATTCAAAACATCTTTAAAATATTTCTTTTGCCCATCATACTTAATTCAACCCTAGCGTCGAAATCTCAGCTAACACAAAGGTATAAAATGCAACAGTAAAATAGAAACAAAATTCATTAATTAGAAAGTAGAAGGATTATATAAATCCCCGATGATGGAAATGAGATTACATGAATAACATACAAAAAAAATATCCTAAGTGGAAGGGGTGTTTTCGAGCGAGGCCTCTAGTTAGACGGTCCAAACCTCCACGCCGATAACTTGGTACTTTGGTTTTGAAGGCTCCCCTCGAGGGTTTCCCTCTGCTCCAATAATTTGTCTTTCTTTTGCATGGTCTTCCCATAGGCGGTCTTGGCCCAACTAGTTCCTTTTAAAGAGCATTTATCTTCTCGTTGGCATAAGTCGACATGATTCGATTGAGATCATGACCCTTATGCACCTTTTTGAGTTGAGATTTTAGGCCCCCTTCTTCTTTGAAGAGGCATCATAATCTTCAAACAGAGCCCAACACAGGACAACATTTCTCACTAGATAAGTACTCAAAAGTTGGAATGTCTTTTGAGAGCCTAGCAATTTCGCCATTTCCACATCGTTAGTGGAATGAATATGATCATATATGAAGGTCATCCCATCAAAGCTCATATCCTAGTGTAAGACCCCAATTTTGACCCTAAGATCCCTCATGTAACTTCATCATATGCATTAGCATTGAGATCATACCTTGGCATCCTCCTTACCCCTCTTTCATTGGGTTTGTTTTGGGAGAGATTACTAAGAACCATGTGATTGTATCATACTTGTATATTATCATTTCACTAACCAAAATACCAAAAATATGTCTTTGCATTTGCCTAACTCTTTTGTAGGTAGGGCATGATCCCATTGATCTATCAAGTTCATATCAAGGGTTTGAGACCCTCATGGCTAAAAGAGCACAACCAAGTATTGATCCACAATGTCTCAAAGCATCATATATGAGTCCTAATGATTTCTACATGTTATATTTATCAAGTATTCTTCAAGAGTTTGAAGGTGGTTTGCCTTGGAAACCCTAGTTTGACTGGGTATCTTGAGTAACTTCTCCAACAAGCTATCTCACCAATTGATCAAATTTCTCAAGGTACACTTCTAAATTCATTATCTTATGCATATATGATCTACCATGAGCCTAGAAATTCAAAAGAGTTGAAGTTTAGCAAGTTGGTTGATGGTGGTTGGCCAAATGAATTCATCTAATCAAAATTGGGTCTCCCTAGACCCTATCTCCTACAATTCTCACCATATGAAAATGATTCCAAGAGAAAAGTTACTTTAAATGACATTCCAAACAACTTTCATGTTGATACCTAGATCTAGTTTTGCTTGGAAATTCATTTTCTATGTTGAAACATTATAGGTCATTTTGTCTAAACCCTAATTTGAAAGTCAACTTCCCAAGGCCATAACTTGCTCAATTTTTATGATATGAAAGATTTACAAGTTGCACAATCAAATTCAAGATTTCTAATTCAACGTTTATGTCTGGAGTGAGAGAAAATTCAATTTTTATGAGCATGTGATATGAGGATACATTATAGGTCATTTTTGACCTATACCATTGAACAAGTGATTTTTCCAAACTTCAAAAACGCATAACTCTATAATTCTAAATCCAAATGACATGATACGGGTGACCATTTTTAAGGTCTTTGAAAGAGCTACAACTTTTACAAAGACACTCTTCTCATTTGAAGCTCACATAAAAAGTTAAGTAAGGTGGAATATTGAGATATGTGAGTTAACACTTAGAAAAAATTTCAACATGTTGAAATTTCCAAACTTCCACCTCTAAATTCACCATGATCCAAGTTCCAAATGAAAAAGTGTTCAACATAAAACTTGTTCCCCCTGATCTAAGCTTTCCAAAGAACCCAATTTCATACATTTTGGACAAAGTTTGCTAGGTCTGCGCATGGCTTTAAAAGAGCTGCATGATTGGAAGAAATCAAATGCCAAAAATCACATTTCACTTTGCCTTGACATCCAAGCATGATTTGAACTTCAGAAGAGATGCAAGTTGACCAAATTGGATTGCTTCATGGGCATGTACGCGCCCATGCAAGCTTGTGCATGAAATGTCCAAAATTAGCAGTTTTCCAAGTGTGCAAATATCAGTCCCAATTGCTATAAATACAGGCCCTTGGAGCTCAATTCAAACACACATTGCACGCCAGTTTTGCCCCCCCCCCCCCCCCCAATTCAAACCCTCACATTTCAAAGGAAAACTTGAGAATTTTCAACTTGAAAATTGAGTTTCAATCTCACTGTTTGGAGATTCAAAAACTCCAGGATCCAAAGCTTTGTACCATTGCTAAACCTCTCCTGCAAGCTTCTCAAGTGTGATCAGATCAAGTTTGAAGCAAGCAACATCAAGTTCTGCACAACATTGAAGGTAAATTTCAGAAAATTTCATCTCTTCGATTCTCACTCAATTCTCATCAATTCATTTGGATTTTTGGTTGTCTGAAGTCCTACCAATATAGGCAAGAAGATTGAGTTGCTTTGAGGTCAAATCGAAGCAACTCAATTTATACACCTCAAAATTCAACTCCTCATATCTTTTTATATATTTGGAGTTAGTTAAATTTGAGGTCAGATTCGTGCTATACACCATTTTTTCTTTCAGATCATGTCCTTCTTTTTTATTTTGGTGATGGTTGAGGGTGGACCAGTCCGGTTAGGTCCACCGGAGAAGAAGACTAGAGCTCTGGCTCCGGCGGTATGTTGGCACGTCTCCCAGCCACAGGATCCATTCAAATTGTTTTAATCTTAGGCATTGGTTTTGATAACCACACGTGTGGCGCGCTGACTAGGTTCCATCATGGAACGCGCGTTTGTGTCCACTTGATCTGCCACCTCAATTAATAAGGGAGATCAAGTGGCTCAAGTTTTTTTGATTTTTTTATTTTTGTTTTATTTCATTTGATTTTCATTAATTCATATTAATTTTAATATTGATCCAAAAAATATGAGAGTTTCACCAAAAAAATTTATATAAATTCCTTTTTCATATTTTGAATTAAAATTATTTTTTGGATCATTATTAATATTTTTCATGATTTAATTGATTTTGTGAATATTTTTAATTGTTTAAAAATACTTTTAAGTCTTTAAAAATTCTGAAATTTTTTCTCCAAGGTCCTTTGACCTTGTTTGATCTATGATAAATCTCATGGCCATTTCTTTGGTGTTTTGATGAGGTTTTAGGAATTTGACAAATCATATTTAATTTAAATGCATTATTTTAGTATTTTTAATTTGAATAAATGCCAAATAATTGTGTTGACCTCTTGTGATGATTTGTGTAAGTTTAACTTATATTGTTGGGCCTTGGTCAAGGTTGATTTGACTTTGTTAAGTTAATATTATTGGATTTAGGGGATTGATGGAATGTACATTCCATCTCCCAAAATGAATGAATGATATTAATTTGGTAAAAGTCCTCCTTTGACCAATTTGAGTTTTGATCCATTCCCCTCCCTCTTCATCTACTTCCCCTTCTTTATGCACTCAACTCATTTGGCCAATGATATCTCAAAATCCTAAGGCTAGTTGATTACAAAATCAACATAAGTATGGATGAGATTATGCCACCTTTTTTGCATCTTCTTTTTGTGTGTGGTATGTTTCATGAGCATAGTCCATTATACTATGTCTCTAACATGCATTAACACTAAAATTCTATTGTCCGACCTCAAATAGTTGTGAGTTCTACATAAGTCCAATTACGATTGCTTAACATAACGCTAAATTTTTGACACAAAAGGCATAACATTCTAGTTAGTTAGATTGTAAGTCTCCCCTCTTTCATGGTATTGTGTGGAAATTTGACCTTTTTTCCTTTCTTTGGAAGATGTCTTGGTTGAAGGATCCATGCTTGTGATAAGTGGGTTGAGTGTTCTCCAAAGAATGTCTAAAAAATGAAAAGTAAAAGCAAAACAATACTAACTTCTAACCTATTAACTACTAACTTTTAATTTCAAGTCATTTACCTTAATGCAATTTAATTTCAAGTATTTATTCATTTGCCATTATTCATACCATTCTAATTGTTTATGTTAATGTCATTTTTACTTTGTCCACTTTGACCATATTGTGTGATATATTTTGTTTGTGTATATTTTTTTTGTTTGAGTGGCATTTGACCATTAATGTACATAATAACAACAAAAACCCTAAAAAACTTTTGTGTGGATGATTGGCTTGATCTTGAACAATTGGACTTAGAATTTAGGCAACATTCCTATGCTAAACGACTTGGCCAATGCCAACTTTTGTGAAACCAAGTGCTTACAAATTTGAAACTTCATCTGTTACATCTTTGAAGACCCTTTTGAGTTCATCTGCAACATGATCATTGTGAAGCTGTTACTTTGAACCTGTGACTTGTGGTATTCATCTGCTACATGGGCTAATTTGAAGAAGATTATGGAGTGTCTAAGCTTGGATGTGGCTATCTTTATTTGATGCCTTGCTCTTCAAGATTGATATAATTGTGTATTGTGTGTTACTTGATTCTAAATGTCCAAGGGAATTTGGGTTTCTATATGACATTCTTGTCTATTGGATTTCTACCCATTGGTCAAATCTTTTCAACTCTAAACTTTTAATTTTGTTCTTAGGATTAGTCTCTTCATCTCCTCCCCATTTCTTTAATTTCAAAATCTCTTCCTCCTTTTAAAAATCTTATTTGTTTGAACTAATTTTTTCTCTAAACTTTGACCATTTCGCAAACTAGAAACTTTGGCCTTATGCCATTGCATTTTCAAACTTCTTTTCTTAATCAAACTTGTAAATAGACTTAATTATACTTGACTTAAACTTTCAAAAATCCAAAAGAACTAACTCATTCAAACTATTTTAGGCCTTTGTGCCTTTCAAACTTAAAATTTTGTTAAAAGTAATGCATACACTTTGAAATTTATACCACGAACTACGAGGTTTTGATCCCTCATTTTTATGTTGGTACGTAGGCACAAGTCCGAAGGTCTTGTCAAACACAAAAGTATAATTAATGAATTCTTTTCTCATCCCCCCATTCTATTTGTTTGTATACATCATTTTGTACAAAATACATATGGGCACAAAAAAGGGCTCCCTAGGAGTACCTAGGACACTTTGGGTGCTAACACCTTCCCTCTGTGTAACCAACCCCCTTACCTGTAATCTCTGACATTTTATTAGTTTTGATTTGAAAACTTCTTACTTTGGGGTTTTGTTCGTACTTTCCCCTTTTCCCTTGGAAACAATAAAAGCGCGGTGGCGACTCTGATATTATTCATGTCTTGCTTATCCATAGCTTGATGATCATGAATTTACCGCTACACCTAGAAACAAAACCCCTCTTCACCAGAAGCAATATAATATTTGAACTTTAAGCCAACACTGCCACCTTTCATAAAATTTCCCATATCCAGGTATGTGGAGGCGATAATGTCCACATTAATGACCTCTTAGAATGGGGTGGTAAGAGGGTTGATATGGGAACGACTTTAACGACCTCGAATAAACACCATGAAAGAAGAAATGAAACACATATAGAAAAAAGGTATTACTTGACTTCATGAGCTTTTGTTGAAGATTTGAAACTTGGATGAGATAATGACGTAGAAAAGATTGTTGAAAGTCTATAAGGTGAATAGAACATACGAGAGAAATGAGAAACGTTGGAACCTCTTTATAGTATTAGATTGGAAAGCATAATGACAACTGCATTTAGGGCTATCTAATTAAGGGTGCAGGAAATCGGGCCAGGTCATGAGTGGCTCATATTTCCAAGATATTTGGCCATTACCAGAGTTAGGGGAAGTGAAATAATCTAACAACCAACAAACTTTGGCCCACCAGAGTCCAAAACCACCACATTTTGAGAAATAAAAGCGAACTCGTATGAAAAATAGATTTCATCAAGACACGTAGGTTAATTTGGAAAGCACTTTGCCCGTACCTGTTCATGCTTAAGGGGTCGTGTACATATTCGTTTTTTTGGAGGAATTTAGAAAAGCATTTCACGTTTACACAACTCATGCTTAAGGGTTGTGTACATGTTCGTTTTCTTAGAGTCTTTTCGGAAAATACTTAGCCCTTACACTCATTCTTGAGAGGTTGTGTACATGTTTAATTTATTAACGACTTTAAGAAAACAAATTTCCTATACATAACTCATGTTTAAGTTGTGTACATGTCCAGTCCCTTGGGCTGAGTTTTGGAAGAGTTTGAAGTTAACCAAAATTCAACGGAGCTGGCCACGTTTGTCATTTATCGAGAAGAACATGACCAAGATGAAATGATTAATGGACCAAATTGGGTATACCGACCCAAGTTAGAGACATGTCAATATATGATTGGGATATGATTAAGAAGGCATTTATTATTGATGAAGCATATCACACTTTAAAATTTGAAACAATCAAATATGATTTCCAGTCACTATTAAAAAGTCATAACAATCAAGATCAATTATATAAAATGACATTTGACGAGCTTTTGTGTAAGACAAATCATAATTATTATATAAGAAGTTTTAGAGAATATTACATTTAATTTACTATATTATTCGATTATGCTTTTATTGATCTCTACGAGTAGAATCATTATTGATATGCTTTTATTGATTTTTTTTAAATAACAATGGTTTTAAATAAAATCTCTAAATAACCACTTTTAGATGAAATACAAAAGTAACGACTTTTCAAAACAAAAAAAAAATCGCCTCCAAGAAGATGTGCCACTGCTTCTGGCATATCCACTCATATTTTGGCCTAAGACACCATTGTCTATGGCGCATACCTTTAGGAGTAGCCACAAGCAATGTCGCATGCTCCTAAAAGTTGCATGCATGCGCACCACCCATTGACTATTCTTAAAGACATGCGCCATAAACAATAACACTTTAGATCAAAAGATGAGTGCATGCAGCACAAACAAACAGTGACATATCCTCTAAAGGCGGATATTTTTTATTTGAAGAATAATAATTTTAATTATTTTTTGAAAAATTAATTATAATATTAAAAAAAACATGACTATTTAAATAAAAAAACACTTTTACTAGTACTATTTTTTTTTATCATTTAGAAGTAAAAATGATAATTTAAACACAAATAAATCTAAGAAATAAAATGAGTTTTACTCTAGAAGCTTGCGGTCCCTCAATCGTATAAGTTCATCAATCAAGACCGTTAAATTTATGTGGGATGAACCACCTTCCTGAACTGCCAGTTTAGCCTTATTCCTAAACTCCAGAGCACTCTGTCTGATTTTCTTAGCTTTATCACCACCAGAGGGAAAGTACTCAATTTTAATCTTCAATGGCACCTATTCCAAAACTAGCACACCTTGGCACGATTCAAAGGCTCTATATAACCCTCTCTGATAAGTCACACTCTCGAATAAACACCATGAAATAAGAAAGGAAACACATAGGAAAAAAATGCATTACTTTATTTCATGAGCTTTTATTGATGATTTGAAACTTGGATAGAGAATGACGTAGAGACGATTGTTGAAAATCTATAAGGTATCTAGAAAATATGAGAGAAATGAGAAAGGTTGGAACCTCTTTATAGTATTTGAGTGGAAAACTTAGTGACGACTATATTTAGGGTTATCTAATTAAGGTTGCAGTAAATTGGGTCAGGTCATGAATGGCTCATATTTCCAAGATATTTGGTCATCATCATAGTTAATGGACATGAAATCGTCAAAGGACCAACAAACATCAGCCCGCCAAAGTCCAAGACTACCACATTTTAAGAAATAAAAGCGATCTCGCTTGAAAAATAGATTTCATCAAGACACGTGGGTTAATGGCTAGCCACTCCTTGGAAAGCACTTCTCACGTATTTGTTCATGAATAAGGGGTCGAGTACATATCCATTTTTTTAGGAATTTAAAAAAATATTTCACTTTTACATAACTCATGCTTAAGGGTCGTGTATATGTCAATTTTCTTAGAGTCTTTTAGGAAAACACTCCACCCTTACACGATTCGTTCTTGAGGGGCTGTTTACATGTTCGATTTCATAAACAACTTTAAGAAAACATTTTGCCCTTACACAACTCATATTTGAGGGGTTATGTACATGTGTGATCACTACGCCAAATAAGGGAAAAGAGGGCGCTTATTTTGGCCTATAACAGCGCTTTTAAGCGCCCTCTAATCTGGCGCTGGCATAGGTAAAGACAGCGCTTTGTTCTCCTGGAGAAAGCGCTGTCTAAAGTGGCCACATTATAGTGCGCTTTAAGAAAAAAGCGCCCTCTGGAGTGGTCCATACAGGGACACCTTAAGGGCGCTTTCTGGAAAAAGCGCCCTCTAAAGTTGTCAGTGTAAAGTGTTTAGAGGGCGCTTTCAGGAAAAAGCGCCCTCTAAAGTTGTCATTGTAAAGTGTTTAGAGGGCGCTTTCAGGAAAAAGCGCCCTCTAAAGTTGTCAATGTAAAGTGTTTAGAGGGCGCTTTCAGGAAAAAGCGCCCTCTAAAGTTGTCAATGTAAAGTGTTTAGAGGGCGCTTTCTGGACAAAGCGCTCTCTAAAGTGTTAGTTATTTTAAAAAAATTTGTTTGAAAAACAGTAGTGGATATATATTTAATTGGTAACCTGTTCGCATGCTGCAAAAGTGTAAAATTCATATTGATTTTATCCTTTAATCCAATGTTATACACCATTAATCCATTGATATATACAACATGAATCCATTTATATACAACATTAATCCTCCATATATACAACATTAATATATGATTCTTTGATCAACAATATACAACAACATATTCTCAAAGTACTACAATTAAGAGAATAAAACATAGCAACCAACACCCAGTGACCACTGTATCCAAAAGCTGTCTAGTAGTTCTAACCAATACTAAACAAAAACGCTCATCCACCCATGGTGGCAAACATGTTCTGTATATCCAAAAGCTGTCTAGTAGTTCTATCGCACATCCATACAAAATAAGGCTCAACCAAAACAACAGATGGCAGCATAAGTAGTCCCCTGCAAAAAGAACACGTCCAAATGCAAATAACACAGAACTGTCAAAAGGCGATTGAGCAACAAATAGTAAACAATGGCATAAAGTTAAATGACATAGCTAATATTACCTGAATTCCTGCATGGCTGTTAAGGTAAAAATCAAATTCCCTAGGGTGACAAATGTCGGTGTCTACCACGGTTCCTTTGACAATTTAGAACAACAAAATCAGCAAAAAATGATAAATTCAAATGATAATATATACCAGATGCGTTGAGAAATATATTGAAAAAACCTGGCATAATTTTTCCACTTCTATCGGTCTCTTTGGGGTTGACAGGAAAGAGACGGGTGTGATGTCTCTTTTGGACCACTACAAAAGTAACTTTAGGTAGATACCCATCCTCTATTGAGACACAAGCCTGATGAAAAAAAATTAAAAATTAAACGCAGAGAATTTAGTGGTGTATTTTATGAACGACAAAGTAACAAGAAATCAACTTTGAGAAGTCCTAAATTCTGCCTACAATACAGGGCTGCAAAGTTGATGCAACAAAAAACATATAACAATATATGGTAAGTACGTGTATCTCCGACCATATTTTTTCTTTGCCAACCTTCAAGTCCGGACTTCTCCAATTATAATACCCCATTCTCGTACTCTCTCGACAATCGATTGGAAGACATCCATGTATTATCCATTACTAATTAGAATAAACAAAAAACAATTTCAGAAGAGTTCAAACACATTCGGACCTAGGTTTCTAATGATACTGGTGTTGACACAAAATCAGATATTCATAGGTCGTATAACCCTAACTACTGGGTAATGTAGTCCCATTGCATGCGCTATCATGGTCACTAAAAACCAACCGTCAATTGCCTAATAAACCCAAACAAACGTAGGGCTTGAAATTTAACGCATGCGCTATCAAATTTAAAATGACTATGAATATTGAAACTTTACAGGTTGAAACAAACGTAGCATAGACAACAATAACATAAAACTGAAATGGGGCAAAGCTAAAACAAAACAAGAAATAGGGCAAAGCTAAAACGAAACAAACGTACCTTTGGTGCCAGAAGGAGGAAACGTCGTAGATCTAACAGAGGTGGAAGGAGAACGCCTTAGAACCCTAACGTGAAAAAGAACGAAAATAACAGAGAGTGAAATAACAAAACGCGCAGTATGTTATAATTTTAATGTTTACTAAAGGGGACCTTAGAGGGCGCTTGTGGAAAAAAAGCGCCCTCTAAGGTGCGCTGTCTATTGCTCATTATTTTTTCGCTTCACTTTAGAGGGCGCTTTTGAAATAAAGCGCCCTCTAAAGTGCGCTGTTGTACATGGACTTAGAGAGCGCTTTCTTAGAAGCGCCCTCTAAGGGTATCCTTAGAGGGCGCTTTCATAAACGCGCCCTCTATTGTTGTCCCTCCATTTCCTCATTATTTTTTTGCTTCACTTTAGAGGGCGCTTTGTTACAAAAGCGCTCTCTAAAGTGCGCTGTTGTACATGGACTTAGAGAGCGCTTTCTTAGAAGCGCCCTCTAAGGGTATCCTTAGAGGGCGCTTTCATAAACGCGCCCTCTATTGGTGTCCCTCCATTTCCTCATTATTTTTTTGCTTCACTTTAGAGGGCGCTTTGTTTCAAAAGCGCCCTCTAAAGTGCGCTGTCTATTCCTCCTTATTTTTCTCTTCACTTTAGAGTGCGCTTCTTTAAGAAAGCGCCCTCTAAGGTGCGCTGTCTATTCCAGTTTTTGGCGTAGTGGATCTCTTAACCTGAGTTTTGGAAGAGTTTGAAGTTAATCAAAATTTAAAGGAGCTTGTCATGTTTAAGTCATTTATCGAGAAGAACATGACCGAGATGAAATAGTTAATGGACCAAATTGGTTATACTGACTCAAATCTTACACATGTTAATATATGATCTTACATATGTTAATATATGATGTGAAATATGATTAAGAAGACATTTATTATTGACCGAGGATATCACAATCCATAATTTGGAACAATCAAATATAATTTCAAATCACCATTAAAAAATGGTAACAATTAAGATGAATCATATAAAATACATCTAATGAGCTTTTGTGTAAGATATATCAAAATTATTACACTCTTTATTTAACAATAGATGTCTTCTTTGAGATTTTCAAAAATTTTAAGATAATAATTAGTTATGTTGATTTCAATAATAAAACAAATGTCATTTATTAAAATAACATTATTAATACTTCTTCCTTTCTAAGTGTTATTTTTTGTTTTTTTTTTATCAATACCAATAAAATTAATCTAATATTTTTACTGTTACACAATAATTCTTCTATTATTTATAATATAGTAATAAATAAACAAATATTTATGTTAATTTTGATAAAAATATAATTAATATTATCTTAAATTTTATAAATAAAAATTAAAAATAAAAAAGAATTATAAAAAAATTATACTTAAAAAGGATCGAAGGAGGTAATAGATAATAAAATAATTATATGAATTAAAATATATACATAAATAAAAATAAATCAATGAAAAAAAATATATTTTAAAAGAACAAATGATATGTGACAAAAGAAAAATGACATCCATTATAATCCATTATAAGACAAAGAGAATATATAAGAAGTGTTAGAGAATATAAATTTTATAATTTATTATATTATTCGATTGTGCTTTTATTGATCTTTATGAGTTGAATCATTATTGATATACTTGTTCGAGTACTCCTATTTTATTTTATGAGTTTAATTAAAATACATTGATAATGTAAAAGGATTTTACACCGTGAGTTAATCATAGATATTGGATATTAAAAAAAATTTAACTTTTATTTTAAAAATCTAAAAAATAATACAAACAGATGATGGTGATGAGTCGACGGTGGCGTAAAACTTAATTAATCTCTTATTTTATTGATATACTACTATTTTATTTTATCATTTAGAAAAAGAAAGGATAACTTAATAAATAAAATCTAAGAAATAAAAATAAGTTTTACTTGCGGTCTCTCAATCGTATAAGTTCATCGATCAAGACAGTTAAATTTATGTGAGATGAACCACCTTCCTGAACCGCCTGTTTAGCCTTATTCCCAAACTCCAGAGCACTCCGTCTGATTTTCTCAGCTTGATCACCACCGTCCATCAACCTCCTCACAGCCTTCTCAATACTCTCTCTACTCACAGTCTTTTCTCTCTCCCCAAACCCCATCATGCTCCATTCACCTGCACCCACCTCCACTCCAATCCCCTGCACCTGCGTTATCAGCTTCTCATTATAGAATTGCTCACCATGCACCGGCCATGTTATCATCGGAACCCCCGCGCTAACAGCCTCCACCGTTGAATTCCACCCACAATGCGTCAAAAACGCACCCACAGCAGCGTGGTTCAGAATCATAACCTGTGGGGCCCACCCTCTAATAATCAAACCCTTCTTCTTCCTAATCATTCTCTCTTCAAATCCCTTCGGCAACCACTTCTCTTTCTCTTCTTCGCTTTCATCTTCCTTTCCTCTCTTCTCAGGAACAACCCATACGAATTCGTAACCTGATGCTTCTATTGCACACGAAATTTCGTAAAGCTGTTTATCTTCGAAATGGCACAAACTTCCGAAGCATATATACAACACCGAGTTAACTTGCTTTGAGTCGAGCCAACTCAAACACTCATGCATGTTCACCACGCTCTGTTCTCCTCTCTCTGATTTCTCTTGAACGGTTCTACGAATAAGAGAAGCTGGACCAATATGCCAAGCTTTGTGACATGTGGTTTTCTCGTAGTGTTTGATATACTCTTCACCATCAAGTTCAACGAAATTGTTAACAATGAGTCCATTACTTTTGAACACCGTTTCCAAAAGAGCTTCCAACATTTCACTCATTATCTTCGGCGGTGTTGCATTCATGGAGATAGAATGAGGAAGACCAGCAATTACATAAGAAGAAGATTCATAAAGGGAGTTTGCTTTAACAGATTCAATAGCACAAATAGCAAAAAGTGAGAAACCGTTGAAAGCGAGTCTAGGAATTTGAAGCTTGTTTGCAAGCTCATCAACCCACGGAAACAAGAAATCCGCTACGATACAATCAGGTGGGTTCTCCTCCACAAACTGCTGCATGGGTGGTCGGAGAAGAGTGGTGGCTTGGTAGATTTTACCGAGGTTAACAGGGTTAGTGGCGGAGGAGAGGCTTTCAACGCCGTCGGGGAGGCCAACCTCTTGGGAAGGAAACGGAACGGTGTGAAGACGGAGGTTTTGCTTTAAAGGGATAGATTTACGAAGGATTTGAGCGTTGGAGGGTGTGGTTATGATGGTGACATGTTGACGGCGTGAAGCAAAGAGAGTTGCTATATCGCATAGAGGGATCATATGACCAGGTGCTAAGTAAGGTATGAAGTAGATTTTGAGTGCTTTTTCTTTTCCTTCTTCCATATTATCCATCTTTGCTTTTCCTTTTCCTCTAGTTTTGTTACACTATTTGTATTGCATCACCTATTCATCTTTGAAGCAGTCTTATAACCAGAAAGAAATAAAGAAGGAGTTCTCTTGTGTGGTTTACAACGACAATAACTTTTAATGTTTGTCTGTTTCCATCTGTACAGCCTCTTAACTTGATACTCTAATTAAAATGTGTGCCTTATCGGTAGTATTTAATGTATTGTCGGTTATAAAATAGTGTGGTTTAAGATTTTGCAAGAATGTTTAAGGAAATATAATTAAGTTGTTAAAATAATTATTTTTTTTATTAAATTAATTTTATTAGTGTATTAAAAATATTTGTATATAATAATAATAATAATAATAATAATAATAATAATTGAAAAGGTACATGTAAAAAAATAATCCATGTATTAAAAAATGGAAATTATATTTAGTTTAAGATAAATTTCATTTATTAAAATGATATTCATTTATATATATCAAAACTTTAACAAAATATTAGAAATATCTGACAATATTCACGTTTCCATAAAATAGCTGGGGGTGAAAATCCTGGGCAAATAAAGGATAAAGCCCATGACAAAATTTTGTAAAATAATATCGGAGTTGCTCTTTTCAAAAAGCACTAATTTAGAAAGAATACATTTTTTTTTTATAAGTGAGACCTCTATTTTTTAAAAATTAATTCGAAAGTGTATCCCTCTCAATATGCATTGATGTTGTTTAAAAACACCACTTTACATGCATTTTATAATTTAGTGACTTATTTCAAAGTACATTTTCAAAATTGTGAAGTGAGAAATTTAATAACATTACATTTTGCATATCACAATTTTTTCTTTGAATCATATCAAAATTTCATTTCATATTCAATCAAATTTTCTATGTCAAAACAATTTTTTTTTATATCAGAAAGAGTAAAAGAAACTAAAATTTAAAGATAATATTCATATATTTAATTCAGGGATATGTTTTGGATTCATCCTGATTCTATTAAGTTGTTCAACGAATTTTTCATTGTGCTCATTATTGATTCAACGTATAAAATCAACAAGTACAGACTTTCACTTCTGAAAATTATTAGTGTTATTTCTACGAAGATGACTTTTTCAGCTGAGTTTGTATTTTTGAATGAAAAAGAGGACAATGTTACTTAAGGTTTAAAAGTGTGTCAGACTATGTTGAAGGACCAATAAAATATTTCAAATGTCATTGTCACTGATCGTGATATCGCACTGATAAATTCGGTTGCAAATGTGTTTCCTACATCATATGCATTACTTTGTAGGTAGCACATAACAAAAAAACATGAGAAGTAAAATTAAGCTCATGTTGGGGACCAAACAAATAAAGGGTGAATGAAGATGAGAAAATTGTCAAAACTAGTGTGATATTGAAAAATATAATAGGTGTCTAGAATGTTACAACAAATTCTTCTATGGAAGAGCTATATGTCAAATTTGTAATATATTTCAAGAGAGTGTGTGTGTGAAATATATGGAATTCTTGAAATATGTTAAAAGCTATATTTTAAAACCCGAACTGATGTTCAGTCCGGTCAAGGTATTAGGTCATTGGGTCACTGGTTAGACCAGTAGCTCATTAGTTGGATCACATGATTGTTGATCCAATATATTAAAAGATTAAAAAAAATTAATTGATATAAAGTTGTGATTATAAAATCTTTAAAAAGACTTCTATAAAATCTAAACAAATTTTCAATAAACACGCCAAAATCAAATTCAACAACTCAAAAACCAAATACAATAATCAAATTCATATAAAGTAAATATAAATTCTTTTATAAAAGGCGGTAATACAAAATTATTATTATTTAGTCATCATTTCATATCCAAAATCGTCTTAAGTATAATTCTTAACATCAAATAAAAACAAAATGATGAGTCCTAAACCTTTAACAAAATTACTTAAGTCAGATGACAAATGCTAAATGTAAAGCAAAAATATAATATTAAAATTGAACAACGATAATAATAATGAAAATGAAAATATTAAATTCAACAATAATGATGAAATTAAATAACAAGAACTAGTTCTATAATGAGGAAGGAGATTGATTATAAGAGTGAAGAGTTTGAGGTGGATTGGATGAGAGGTAGATTCTTAAAATTCTAAAAGATTTATATTTTGAACTGAGATACGAAGGAGGAGATGTTGTTTCAAATTGGACTTTTTTCACCCCTTGCAAAAAGTGTTAGTAAGATGTCATTGTCTTAAATGTGAATGTAGACTTATAATTAGTGATCCAGATGGAGTAGAACATCATTCGAAGATAAGAAGTTTCATTAAAAATGATTGGATTTGGACATATAATGGAGAAGAACTGTCGAGTAATGTACCAGAGACTACTAATACACATGCTTCAAGCAGACGATCACATATGTAATACAAGGAACAATTTAATCTGATCGATGACATGGTTGGCGATGCTTTTGAGGTGAACGTGAGTTATGATGAGCTTCAAGGTTTTAATGGGGGAAGGGTTGCCGAGTGAGGAAGCGTAAATTTTTATCAACTGTTGAAAGAAATGAATACACTGTTGTTTGAGGGATCGTCAGACTCAAAATTATCAATTTGTGTGAGACTATTGCCCGTCAAATCAAATTGGAATGATCTTTATCAGCGTTTGAAATTTTTTGCAAAAATGATGTTGTACGCGACTCCTACGAAAGACAACTTGCCTATAAGTTTTTATGTTGCTAAGAGGTTGGTGCCGAAGTTGGGTTTAGAAGTAAGAAAAATTGATTATTGCATCAGTGTTTGCATGTTGTTTTATGACAGTGAGTTTGATACTAATGATGGAGCGTTGGAGGAATGTAAGTTTTGTAAGAGTCCAAGGTATCGCAATAAAGCCATTAATCGTAAGCAAAAGCTTGTAGCAATGAAATCCATGTTTTTATCTGTCGATAATATCAAGGTTGCAAAAAATGTTTGCTTAAATACATACTGCAAGTCAAATGACACGTCATCATACAAACAAAACAAGTTTAGGCAGTAGGCGGCATCTATAATGCCTATATTTTTTTATTATAATATTTTATTAATTATTATAATAATTTTTATTTAATTTTATAATGTCTTTGAGTGATTAATTAATATGATATAGGTTAATGAGTTTTTGGGTAGAATTTACTTATATATTTTAATAATTAAATTATGTAGAAGTAGAGAATATTGGTTTTAGTATTAAATTTGAATTTAAATAAGGAGAATTGATAGAATTTATTTAATTAATTTAATAAATTAATTAGTAGGAATTGTGAGAACTTGTGTGTAAGTAGTGAAATAGAATTTTAATTAAGAGGAAGTAAGTGGGTAGAATTATGAATTAAGGGGATTAGTGTGATTAATGAAATAAAAATAAATAGGATTTTCTATTTAAGTAAAAGGGAGAACAGGAAAAAAATAGTACGTACAAGTTTTGGAAAATAAGGATTAAGAAGACAGTGGAGGCAACCGTAGGAGAGCAAGTGAAGAAGATAATCTCCATAGCCAAAGTTCAAAGCTTTTCTCCAAATTCGAGGTAAGAGGGGAGAATTATTCAATATACGGGTGTTAAGCATGAATGGCAGTGGGGAGTTCTTATCCTCTTTCTCTTCCTCTCTTTTATGTTTTCCCTATTGATGAATGAATTGAATATTGAAGGGATTTATTCAAAACCTCTTAGGGTTATTGTTGTTAATCCTAATTTTTGTGCTCTGTTAATTGTTGAAATTATATGATATATGTTAAAATGTTACGATTGATGCCATAGAGTTCTCTCTTGATATGAATTTTATTAATTGCTATGATATTTGCTAATATGTTATGATTAATGCCATGTAGTTCTCTATTAATATGGATGTTATTAATTGACATGATATATGTTGAGATTTTGTGATTGATGAGTTCTGAGTTGTGATGATCAATGTTGTTGTTAATGAGCAAATGTTGATTTATGGGTTTGAACAACCTTGAGAATGAAAATATAAAACTCTAAAATTGTTGCAGAGAGAAAAATTGCAGATTGACATAGAAGGGGATTAATCGTATTATTTTATGCGTAACTTGAGTTTCGTAAGTCCGTTTCAGGTACAGTCAGTTGTGTTAGAAAACTAACGTGATAATATTTCTGTTGAAATGGGGAAATTGGTACGGGGAGTGCTACAACAATAGCAATTATCTAGTTTTTATACCACAAGTGTAGTCAAATTTCAGTCACGCGTTGGTTATCCTGGTTCACGCATAACTGGAGTTTCGTAACTCCGATCGAGATGCAATTGATTCCATTTGAAAGAGGGTTTAAAGAAACTTAATATTGAAAGTTTCATAATTTTATCATAATGATATAATATTTGGCGCTATTGTGAAGTTAAACATTATGTTTTAGAGTTTATGCAGGAAATATTGTGATATGGTTGAACTGAAACTAATTGAACTAGAGTTAGAATAATTCAATCGAGATACAATAAATTACGTTTGAAAGAGGGTTTAAAGAATCTTTAAACTGGAGAGTTTCATAATTTTATCATAAGTCTATTATATTTTTCACTATGGTGAAGTTAAACATTTTGTTTTAGAGTTAAATCAAGAGTTTATGGACCTAAGGGTAAACTTAGAGGGACAAGGGTTTTGGGAAACCCTTAGAGAGATTTAGGGAATTTTAATACATTTATAAATATATTGATTTGAGTTATTGATATATTTAGAGTCGAGCCGATAAGAAATTAATTTAAATTAGGGTTGTTTTAAAATCTTAAAGGATATGCTCGTAACCCTTAAACCTATGAATAACAAGTTGTTAGTATGAGTTCTGTTGACTGTTGTTTAATTGTTGAGTGAATCTTGAATATGTATTTTTGAATGTTGAGGATTTTGTTTGAGATGAACTGATATTTACGTTAACTCTAATTTCTAGAGTTCATGTGTTGTATGTTTAGGTTTGAAAGAACCAGTGTTGAGATCTTTAGGTTCAGAGGAACCAGTAACATGGCCTTACCCTAGAAATTATTTGATGATGATGTGTTTAGGTTTGAAAGAACCAATGACGTGTAGGACTTATGTCCAATGATGAGGATTGGTTATTTGATGCTGATGCGTTTAGGTTCGAAGGAACCAGTGATGTGTAAGACTTATATCTAGTGATGAGGATTGGAGTTGGATGATTGTGGATGACGATTTGTATTGTTTTTTGCATTCATGCATCATGTATATCGGATATAGGTAGGGCTTTAGTTCATCGACAAGTTAGGACTTAGATCCAATGACGAGTAGGACTTCGGTCTAGTGACGAGTTTGGATTTTGTTCCAGTGTCGAGGTGGATGATTCAGTAGCACACCTCTAAATATCCTAAATATTGGTACCACATGCATTGAAGTAGAGGAGATGAATACATTTCATACATAATTGTGTTTGTTAATTAATTGTTCTGTTGTTGGATTTGTATGATTGATTTGATTGTGATAATAAACTACCATTGTTGTTTATACGCCACTAATATATAGAGTGTATTTCTCACCCGTTTTCTGTTTGTTTCTGTGTTATTCTTTATGCACGTGATGCAAATATTCAGGGAGAGACTGTAGATCTTTAGCTTGTGCTTGTATTGGAGGATGGCATAGTTGACATTCTTCGTTCTTTATCTTTTTGTGTTGTATAATTTTTCGCGTATCGCTATGATAGTGTAACACTAGGGTTAGGAATACCTTATTCTATTTTGTTTTTTTGCGAGATGTTGAATTAACTATTTTATGATTAATTAAAGTTAATTTTCTAATTATAAGACAATTTGAAGTGTTATGCTAAGAAATATGACACCCTTTTTGAGTATTTTACTCCGCATGTTTTATAAATTATGTGTTAGGGGTTTAGGTCGTTACAACATCCATCTGATGATGAGGCCTAGAAGCACTTTGATCAAATACATCCTTATTTTGTTACAGAACCTAGAAATGTAAGACTCGGATAATACTCTGGTGGTTTTATTCCATATGTCCAAGTGTCGGCAATTGGATATTCTTATTGGCCAGTTATTGTAACCCCTTATAACGTCCATCCTAAGATATGCATGAAAAAACCATATATGTTTTTGACTTGCCTCATTACAGGTCTGTCTAGTCTTAGAGTTGGAATTCATGTGTATTTACAACCTTTAATTGATGAGAAAAGGTTTTACTTCCTCACGTCGATGTTAACCTGGGATTTTCTACTTAGTGGGAAAAGCCAAGAAAATGTTGCATTTAGTGAGGTGCTAAGTTGTAGCATTGATGCACAAGAGTCGACGGTGATGACACGTCGATTGAAGCTTCTTGACTAACATCTTGAGATGTAGTTTGGAAAAATCACAAGAGCATGTCTTGAGAATAGGTTCGAAGGAGTCTCAGGAACATACATGAGTAACTACTCGACACCATGTCGGTGAGGGGCTTTTCGACAAACTCTAAGGACTTGAGAAATTGAGGAGACCAAAGGCAAAAGGGACTTAATGATTTCAGCAACTACCCTTGACGAGCAGGAATTTACTAGTCATTAATTAGTTAGAGAACATGGGTAAATGGTTTCAGCAATTCCAAAGCCTTGACAATGTGGCAATATGTTGGATCAAGAGTTACATGCATTCAAAGACATGTCAATTATGTAGATGTAAATTGTTAGATGATAGACTTAGATCTAGAGGGGGTGAATAGATATCGAGTTAACATTTTTGACAAAAATAGTTTTGAAAAATTTATGGCACAGAAGCAAGTTTGAAATATCCCGGATTAAAAATTGTCTAACTGAACCTGCTATCAAAAAGCTCGAATATGCGTATTAGTGACAACTGTATTATAATGATTCACAAATTAATCAACAATAATTAATCACAACTAGTTGAATGCAAAGTAATAGGGAAAGTCTATCTCCAATGAAAATTCACACAAAAACCAAGTGAAGCAATTTATCGAACACTTAGTGTGCGATCAATAATGTTTGGAATTCTATGTGGTATTATTGTTCTAAAAATCCAATCACAACCAAATTGTTTGTGATCTACATAACAACACCAATTTCAAAATGTGTTCAAAATTATTTTCCAAACAAAGTTGATCAAACGATCAATGCAATAGACAATTTGCAAACCGAAAATAAAAGAGAGATAAAGAGAGAGAGTACACAAGGATTTGTTTAGGAAGTTCCCCAATCGACCTCGGTATGGGTACGTATGCCCTCAATTTGAATGCAAATTTAGATAGCGTAATATATCTTACTTTGTAAATATATGAATATAAGAGAGATGTAGCAATCTAGCCCTACAAACCCTAGGCTTGATGTTGATTCTACCAACTTATCTTTCCTTGATCAAAGATTGATAAAGTAACCAACAATGTCGCTTCAACTCACCATCTCACGCTACTTCTTTGGAGGAAACCCCTTATTTTTAAAAGCTTTAACTCAGTCTAATTAATTCCAAGCGCACACTTGTTAAAATCCAAGATTTACCAATGTGATCTACCATCCCACACCACTCATTTGACAAGAACCTCTCATTCTTCAAAGACTTCACTCGATCGGATCCGAATTGCATAATCTTATCGAAAACCTTCAAATCCTAAAGATCTTGAAGGAAAACCCCACCTTGGTTTTCTGATTTGAAACCCTCAAAGTTATCAACCCAATTTTACAATACGACAAAACTAAATTGGACGTTATCAACCCTAATCTAGATGACACCCAATCAAAAATGATTATGTGTAGTTTGATTGTGTGTATGCATAGAAGATAGGTTGAAGATGATGAGAATGCTTTGAAATCCTAGTTTCGTATAAGTTTTACTTACTACAAACCTTACTAGTAAATGATGCATGTATGAAGTATTTATATGCATGCATGTTTGGAGGCAAAAGGAATGCAAAAGATTTCAAAGAATTATGAAATTTTGGAAATTTTCATTGCATATGTCGACCTATGAAAGTCATGTGCTAACCTGTTCGATGCATATGCTAACCTGTATAAGGTCATGCGTCGACTTGTGAAGGTCATGTGTTGCCTATGTGTCAGCCTGAAGAGGAGGCACATGGAACAGAATCTATAGGCTTTAATAATGCAACATGGGTGTCAACCTATGGAATGGATGTGTCGACCTATAGCAGACAAAAATTTCTATAGGTCGACCTGTAGTCGTATGTACCGACCTATAATGCAATTTTCAGAAAAATTATTTTTCATGCATTTTTTATGCAAGAGACCTTTTCCAACTTGTTTCCAAATGCTTTTGTGTTTCCTAATGCTAAGATGCACATAGAGAATCAGATGATACCATCCAATATAAATTAACGCTAAAGTATCCTAGTTTTAACATCATGCAAAATATATCTAACGAAAATTGTATTCACATACTCCTCTTTTTGACGATGACAAAACTTGAGACGATGCATTTTGTGTTTTTAACGAAAGGTCCCCCCTGAATATATGCATCCCAACTTCATCTTGCTTCTCCCCCTTTGACAACATAAAAAAGAAATGAAGAAATCCATAAGAAGTATCTTAAATCACACATAAACCAATATAACACACAGAGATGGTTTACAAAGATAAGAACATCAATACGATAACACTCACATGTAATGATTTTCATATTGAAAAAGAATGCATAAACATAAATACAAGCATATAAAGCAACAATATAACATGGTTGCCATAACTTATGCCAAATAACATAACATAAACATGAAAGATGAAGGATAAATATAATAAAAAAACTCTTGAGTTGCTACAAAAGCAACACAATTGCGTGACATATGCCATTGGTGCTCCCGAAATGTTGCACACGCATGTGCTCTAGCAAGGCGATATATATATTTACCACCACTCAAACCAAAAATAGAGATGTTATCATAACAATGACACACAACAAGAATTTTGCTAACATTAAAACATGTTCAACCATATTTCATACAAGAATAGATAACAAGCCAATGCACAAAGAGAATATTTCAAGCATATAGGAAGAATAACATATAATGAGTTTTTTCTATCAACATGCTCAAATATGACGTCTCCTTTTTTCAACATGGTCATGTAGGAAGTGGTGACAGATCTCAATATGCTTAGTGTGAGAGTGTCTGACCGGATTTTTGGTTAGATTAATAGAACTAGTGTTGTCGCACATAATAGGAATATGTTGTAGTTTAATATCAAAATCAATTAGTCATTGTTTGAGCCACAAAATTTATACACAATAACTACCGGCCGTTACGTATTCCGCCTCGGCAGTTGAAAAAGCAACGAAAACCTGTTTCTTTCTATGCCAACTTACTAAGGAATTTGAAAACATGTGGCAAGTTCTACTGGTGCTCTTCCTATCCGATTTTCAACTGGAAAAATCGGTATAACCAACAAAATTACAATCTCTTCCCTTAGAATAATAAATCCCATACTTAGAAGTACCATGAAGAAACCTAAGAATGCGTTTTGTGGCTTTTAAATGAGATTCCTTAGGAGCCGATTGATAACGATCTCACATACACACACTAAACATAATATACGACCTAGATGCAGTGAGATATAGAAGAGAATCAATCATACCTATATACTTCTTAACATTAACATCATTACCATTCTCATTCCTTTCCAAGTTTCCATTTGTAGGCATCGAAATGTCAAACGACTTTGCATCTTCCATACCAAATATCTTTAGTAGTTCCTTGCAATATTTGGTTTGCCACACAAATGTCCCTTCATTAAGTTTCTTGATTTGAAGCCCAAGGAAGTAATTCAACTCCACATAAGACTCATCTCAAACTCACCATGCATAAGCTTTAGAAAACTCTTTGACAAGTTGCATGTTAGTGGATCCAAAAATGATATCATTAACATAAACTTGAACTAGAAGAGTATGCTTTCCTTAATGCTTAATGAAAAGTGTAGTGTCTAACTTTCCCCTATAGTACACTTGATTAACCAAAAACTTACTAATTCGCTCATACCAAGCCCTATGTGCTTGTTTGAGACCATACAAATCTAACTTTAGTTTGTAAACGTGATTAGGATACTCGTGATTCTCAAAACTGGAAGGTTGGGCTACATACACTTCCTCATTAATATATCCACTAAGGAACACACTTTTCATGTCCATTTGAAATAACTTGAAATATTTGGAGCAATCATAAGCTAGTAGAATGTATAGCACAAATGTGAAGATATTTAGATATGGTAACTACAATCATTTTAAATGAGACACACATTTATTATCACTTGAAATTTTCAGAAGTGAGCACTCATAAAATATATCATAAACAAAGTAAATCACATACCATTGAAAAATAAATAGGTAAAATAAAGAACTTCCATACAAAGAGAAAGTTGAAAAGATATTACCTCATCGTACAAATGCTTGAGGATGCACATGTTTTCCACAAGAAACTTTCGAACAAAAGTTGGAATAAATGCAAAACGTGCTAGAAACACTTTAGACAACAACAATATTACCACTTTTCTTTTTTTCAACGTACTTGAAAGTTTGATTAATGATGTATCCAGGAGGATTATTGATTTGATGATCATTGGAGATTCTCCAAGTCAAAGATAAATCGTCCACTGTAGCTGGACTTTCAACCTTCTCCTTTTCACAATAGTTATCTTCTTCTTTCTCACCTTCCACCACTTTAGGCTGATCAATTCCCTTTTTAGGTTTCATTAAGAATGTCTTGTGATGATATACCTATATCATGAAAAGAAAAACCTATTTGTTATACCCTAATTTTTAACCCTAAGATCCCACATACCATTTGCATCCTTGCATACAAACAAGGTCACCTCTTGGTCCCTATCCCTCTCATCTTTGGGTTTTGATTTTTGTAAGGATCATAAAGCACCTCTTTGTTCGTGTTTTACCTTTGTGTTTACATATTCATTACTCATCTAACCACTAATCAAAATAGCAAAAATATGTCATGTTTCCTTAAGTTTATTGTGCAAGGTAGGGCTTTTCATCAAGAGTATCAAGCATGGCTCCCCATCTAGGGTTTGTGTTGATTACTCAAGTTAAAGTGTGGCTAACCATTGATTATCAAGGGGATATCTTTAAATGCATGATCTCTAAGATTCTAAATCACCTTTAAATATCATTTTGATCAAGGGTACATCAAAGTTTTGTTGCTTACTTCTTAAGAAAAGTCAAAGGTTCATGTGTTTATTTGCATGCCTTCTTCAACAAGTTACCTCAAGATTTGATCAATCTAATCAAGATACTTCAACGACACCTTATTTTGAGTTCATATGATCATCCATGTGATTTGAAGAGCAAGTAAAGTCCAAGTACACAAGTTTGCTTCAAGTGGTTTGAGAAAAAGTCAACATTTGAAGTCAAAGTTTCAAGGATCACAACTCCTTCAATTCTCAATATTTTTGAATGCTTCTTTTTGAATATGACTTTTCTTGATGTCCTATAAAACTTATCTTTACATGACAAGAGCCAATTATGCTTGGAGGATCATCAAACATTTGGAGACATTATAAGTCATTTGTGGACTTAGTGAAATTTGACCTATTTTCAAGTGACTTTTTCTAAACTATCAAGGATTATAACTTCTTCAATTTTCAACATTTGAGGCTGATTCTTTTTTCACAATATCATTTGTGATGCTCTCTGCAAGTTTGCTTCAATGATAAAGGTCAAATTATGCTTGGAAGTCCATGGAATTCATTGAAACATTACATGTCATTTTCAGGCATTTGGGAGTTAGATTTTTCTAAGTTACATGACCAGTTTTTCGTGCCAACTTCAACATGCCATAAATTTGTGCTCAAGCATCCAAATGTAACCTTTACTGGCATATTATAATCTTTGTTATGATGTCAACACATTGCAAAAAGAATGGGACCAAAAAGCCTCCTAAGCAAGATGCCCCATTGAGTTGAACATGGTGACTTAGAACTGAAGAAATCATCATTTCCCGGAATTTGAACTTCACTAATCTCAATTCCAAGCCGAACCAACACGTGTTTTGGACCTAAACATGTTTAACCAAGCCTCCATAAGTCAATTGACCCTTGAAATGCATCATTTGGCTAAGTTTTGATGGATTGCAAGTCACACTTTTCTCATATTCTAATCAAATTCGTCTTGCACGAATTAAGCTGGATTCCACATGTATTTGGATCCAAACTCATTCCCTATAAATAGAGAAATCTACTTCATTCATTTCCAAGCATTTGAGAGCCAATAAACCCCTGCTGCAATCTGAAGTTTTCCAGAAAAGTTCAACTATCGTGTTTTGAATTTCAGCTTATTTCAATCTAATTTCTTGATTCCATTAGTATCTTCGGCATCCTCTGAAGCTTTTGCAACAATTCACAAGTTTTGAGACCTTCTAAAGTGCTCTAACCAGATCGAGCTTCATCAACTTCTGATCACCATTTGGACAAGGTAGTTCTGAGCACCATTTAAACTCAAACATGTTACCACAATGTAGTCCTTCACTCTCTGATGCTTCCCCTAACTTATCTGGTGTTTATTAATCGTGGTCATCATTTAATTTAATTTTTCGTGGCTTGCTTGCTTCTGAAACTTCTCTGAAATTCCCCCTGCTCAGTTTAGATAAATGAATTTGGAGCATGAGGTTGAATTCGTATGAGGAGGCGATCACATTGGTGGTCTCGTGTTCTGAATTTACCAAATGATGAAACTCCTGTGGAGATCCATCATAGAAGACGACCAGAGTTTATCTCAGGTCATTTGAGTTTGGAGACACGTTGGACAAATGAAATATTCTAATTGGTTCAATTTAAATGCAATCTCATGTTTCATTTCAGCTAAATCCCATCGTCCGCCCTAGCTTGGGGAGTGTTGGATCTTCCACGTCAATTAATGAGGCTTGATCCAACGCTCCATATTTTTTCTGATTTCATTTCTTTTTTTATTTTTCATTTTTAATTTTATTTTCTTTTAAAATTCATTTTACATCCAAAAAATCCCAAAATAATTTCTAAAATTCTCTTTTATTTTTCTCCATCTGATTTTTATTTTTCCATATTTTATTTTATTGATTTTATATTTTTTTGTGGAATTTACCTTTTCTCATTTGTTTTAATTGGTTTAAAAATACTTTTATACATTTTAAAATTCTGAAAAATTTATTATATGCTTCTTATTTCATTTCTAACCTTCCATAATTTTCTTGGCCATTTATTTGGTGTTTTGAAGTACTTTATGTATTTTACACTTTATTTTTATTTTAAAATTTATTTTAAAAATCTTTTTGTTGCTTTTTTATTTCATTTAATTTCATTTTTATATTTGTGTGACCTTTGTGAACATCTGTTGGCCTTGGATCATGATGATTTTGACCATGAGTCTCATCAAACTCAATGGATCTTAGGTGTTGATGGGGTGAAAACTCTAATCCACCAAAATGGATGATTGATTTTGATGATGATTTGATCAAACCTTTGATCCAATTTGGATGTGATCTCCCTTGTCCCCTTCTTCTTCATCTATTTCTTTCCCCTTGATCAAATGGATGGATTGTGTCCATCTTGTTCACGATGTATGGATTGATACTTGATGAACTTTCATCATTTCAAATCTACCTCATAATTGATCATGAATTATTTAAGATACTTTGGATTGATGCATAAGTTTTTCCTAATCACTATGAAGTATGGATTGAAGTAATGGACCATCCTCCTAGCCTTTGTGCTTGATCATTTCTTTTTTATCTTTTTGTGTGGCATGACTTTAGGAGAATGATTTACTATCATTTCTCTAGCATGTATTAACACCAATATTATTATAGATCGACCTCAGATAGTTGTGACTTCTATATAAGTCCATTTACGATTGCTTAACATAGCGTAAATTTTTTCTTAAAAGTAAGTCATTTTCATAAGTGGGATTGTAAGTCTCCTACTCCTCATGGTATTGTTTGAAAATGTTGATCCCTTTTCATTTATGAGAGCTAATGGCATACTTGTTGATTTTATCCAAGTTGGAGCCCTTCTCATATATGATATAAAGGCCCATGTTTTTTATGCTTGTGAGTGAATAGTTGAGTGTTCTTCAAAAAATGACAAAAATTATCATTCCCTTATTGACCACTAACATCATCTACTAATATTTTATTGTATTAACTTTTACTTCAATGTCATTTACCTTATGCTTTTTACTTTTTTGCCATTTACTTTATGCTTTATTTTTAGTATCCCATATCATTTTATTTGTGATTATGTTATTTGTTCTTTGTCCATTTGGACTTTCATTTCCTTGTAAAAGACATTAATAAAGGAAAAAACCTAAAAAAATGGTTCTCTTGATTTTATGGACTAGAGGTTACTATCCTTAGTATTGTTATGGAGTAATGGACTTAGAGCTAGGACTTTGACCTTTACTTTGGGAGATTGTGATCTGAGACCTTGTGATTCATCTGATACCTTTGACTTTGGAATTCTCTGTGAAGACTTGGCTTGGTTATTTTGGTTTCATGTGATGCATAATTATTCTTTGCTTATTTGGCTTGCTTGAGACTTAATCCAAATGAGGGAATTCTTGCTTGACTTATGTCATAAATATTGCTACATCTTGGTTAGATCTTTCCTCCCTAGATTTTACTTTATGCTCTAGGATAGTGATTGGGAAAATAGCAAGTGTACTATTTTTCCTTTTATAGTAATAATGGGGAAATTCCACGAATGTCGATCTCAAGGATTACACGTTAATATTGAGTTTAAATTATCATTCAATTAAACAAAAAATATTAATTTGGTTTTTAGATGTAAAAATATAAGAATAAAGGCAAAGGCAAATAAGAATGAAAATCAGGGTTTGCAGGGAAAAAGAAACAATGCCAGGGAAGGTGTATGATTTATCCCTGTAACAACTCTGAGTCACTTCTTGCATCAACAAATATCAATTACTACCAGTTCTCAAGGGTATTTTCTCCCAAGTCCTTGGTGAGAAAACCTTTAATCAATCTACCTTAATTTCTATGTCCATAGGCAATTAAGGTGAAGTTAAACTTTATTATATCAAGAATACTCTAGTTCATACAGGGTATCCCTAGTCCTAGGTGATATCTATTGTAGAGTAGCCTTATGAAAACCTTATCAATGGCGGTCCAGCCTAATCGATAACCATAAAACAATCTCGATTGGTCCGAAAGAGAAATCATTAAACACATCAAAAGGTTACCGTAAACATAATATTATAAATGCAAATGTAAACTCAAATTCGTTACAGTTCTAAATTAGGGACATCCCTTAGCATTGGGGGGTTTAGCTACTCATATTGTTCAAAACAAATGCAAGATAAAAATTACACATTACAAGTATTTGGATGACTTCGATCTTCAATCGCTTCCGCTCATGAAAATCTTCAGCTCTCCAAACTCCCCGCTCTCTGTAATACTTGATTGCTTGACAATACTGTGTTTAGCCTTGTTCCAAGATGATTTTTCCTTAGGCAGAAGGTTTTCTTTTATAATGAAAATTCCAAGCAGCAGGTGGACATGTCCAAAAATCTCTCTGAAAAGCCCGATGATCAAAAGCCCAAGAAAAAGGGAAATATTGGGCTTGGGCTGACACGGCCCGTGTCAGCTGACACGGGTGGCTGTGTCAGCTTGCTGTCCTTTGTGGCACGCCCATGGCCTCTTGACTCGGTTGTGGGTGATGCCTGACATGGTCCGTGTCAGCTGACACGGGTGGCCATGACAGGCCACTGTCTTCCTTTCCACGCCTCCTTTTCCTGACACGGCCCGTGTCAGGTGACACGGGTGGCCGTGTCAGGCCTCATGTACCGGGGTTTTCTACTCCTTTTCTTGTCGGAATCTCGCATTGTCTTGCTCCGAGTTCCCTGGTTCTTCTACATGGACCTGTCGGACAAAAACACAACTATCTCACGCATAAAATCACGAAAATATAAATAAAATGTAACAATGAATGCAAATGCTTAAATATTATACCGGAAGTAAAATTGCCTTGAAAAGTATCAAAAACGCTTGCACAATGTTTCAAAATCCTCGGTTTCTTATAGGATCAGTAACGAAAACTCAATGCAAATGGTGACTGATCACAACCCCAAACTTAGCTCATTGCTTGTCCTCGAGTAATGTTTCAAATAACATTGCATGTCACTCCCCATGATTCTTTATGTTTCCTAACACTGCTGAGATCATTCGCTAACGTCTTCCCTCTTCCTTCCATAAGTCCTGCTTTTTTCCTTGTTAGTTTTCAATCGCACTTCCACTTCAAAGCACGGTTTCACCTGTCAGCTTATATCACATTCTCACCAATTCTCTCGGGGTTAAGTGTTTTCACTCATAATTCAGAATATGCAATATCAACTCGCAAGTTTGAATAATCGCTCTTTTTATATCACCTACGCACAACACACACACTTTTTAGGTCTTTCGGGTTGTAACTTGGCTTGGGTTAAGGTGTGGATATTCAAACAAAAATGGGAAACAAGTGGTTTTTGGTTCAGAGTCAATGTCACCTACTGTGTTGGTTTCTTTTATTTTTTCGCTCGATTTCTCTTTTTTTTTCTATTTTTCAACCGAGTGCCCTTTTTTGGCTTGTGCTTCTTTTAAATCTTCGAGTTTATTTATATAATTTTTTTTCTCTTTTTCTCTCGATGATTTCCTATTTCATTTTTTTTATTTTTGTTTTCGCACGTTCTTGGGCTTTTGGAACTCTTGGGGTTTTTACCCCTAACTTAGCTTTTCAACACAGTTTAAATATATTAACATGACTCTGAACAGGGTAAGAAAGTGTTTTGGCCAAGGGGTACATTTATGGGGTTTAAAAAAACAAATGGATACATACTCAAATGAGGTTTACAAGGGATAAAATTATTTAGGACGACTAGAAAGACTCGGGGTTAATTTCAAATAACGTGCCTCAGTGTGTGTAATCATGCAGTGACAGTCCCAGAGAGTCTACGCAAATTTAGAGTGATAAAGACAAACCTGAATATCACTCATGATGATCAATGTGTTTGGATTTTTATGACTCATCCTGTTCGATTAAGCTTTGACAGTATCCACAGTACTCTTTAGCCTGGTGCGACTTCTTCCTTACTTCGGAATGTACAAGACACTTATGTTGGTTAAGCTGTATATGTTACGTCTGATCTTTATTTTTCAGTAGTGTCAACTTCCTGGGGATATCCTTCACAACAAGAAATGATAAGTGGCGTGATCCTTTCATCCACTCCCAATCGTGATCATTACTATTTCCAAAATATCACCACAGACTTGAAACACTCGCAACATAATGTACCTTCAAACAGAAAAACCAAATCTAGAATGCAATAAAGTAAAGTAACACAATACTAAAATAAAATAACAAAATACTGAAAATAACAATAAAAGACATAAAATCTCCCCCACACTTGAACTAAACATTAGCCTCAATTTTTGCGAACAAGAGCGAATAAGGACACTCACAGTACCTTACTGAGGAGGTGGTTGTGGAAAATGCAGCATCAACTACCGCATCATGATGCTCATCTCATCCAACATTGCCCCCTTTTGGGCTTGCTCAATGCCTTTCCGTTGTTGTTCCGTCCTTAATTCACCTATTTCGGTTTATACCCAGGTCCATTAGTCAGTGGACTAGGAAGAGGAACCTGCCTCCTGCTGGGTAGTTTCCTGATGTGGGGGTACAAACTGTTCCTAAGGTGCTTTAGGTCCCTTTTCTTCTGCCTCCGTGGCATCCACCTGGTTATCTACAAACTGCTCACCTGTAGTAAAATGGTCAATGTCGTGGCCTTCCTCCGTGCTAGGGCCAACGCTTACATACAACCAGTTGGCACAGTCAGTAATAGCAACTCTGTCTGGATCGTGCAGAGCTATAATAAACCTCTTATGGATAAGCACATAATAGTAAGTGGGGGAAATAACAATCATACCTTTTTGAATTAGAGCGGACATGTCAATTTTGGTCTTACCTGCAATTGGCGTGTCTTTGAGTAAAATAGCTTGATACCCGAAATGTTCAGTAATTTGGGTGATCATGCCACCTACGGAGATGCCTCTGGAGTCTGCTCAGCCAACTCTGCCCAGATAGTCAGCTGCAAAGGCAGCTACATTGATGGCTTTGTTTTGTGCCATCGAGTACATAAAAAATATCTCTCTCTGAGTAGCTACCCCTGTGCTATCGCCTCTTTCAGACAGGGTGTAGGCCAAACCCTTTTGAGCATACAAAAAACATGGATTCTGGATGCCAGAGGCCTTAGCACCTTTGGAGGTGTAATCCGTCTTCCCGGTGATGGAAATCCAAAAATCCTTAGGTGAGAACCCATCTAGAACCGCTCCTGGTCCTTACAGTGGGAGTCGGAGTATCCCTGCCAATTCCTCTACCGACAATTCATGATAATTACTAAACAAGCGGAAATGCAAAGTGCCGAAATAATACATGGTAGTGTTTATCCATCTCTTTTCGAGTTGGAATTCCAACATGCTGAGGAATTTGAGCGTGATGCGCTCGTATGTCGGCGCTTCCAGGCTCATGAACTCCAGTATTCCTAAAATGTAGAACATTCGGTATACCTCAATTTTGAGCCATAGAGCATTCAGAGTGTGCTCACACATGTACCTGATAGGTGTGAGTTTCCGTTTCTGGTGGATTTGATACCGCTTTTCTTGTTCCAAATTATCAAACACAATGTTGTGTGGATTTGGGTTCTGGCTCGGTCGCTTCCGTGACCTCGACATCTCCTCAAGCTGTTGCTTTCTGGTGAGAATTCTCCTCGGGGGTATTTTGGACCTATAAAAATAGAAATGATTTGAAATAGGGAGTTAGAAAATTCCGAAACCGTGGTTAGAACGGGGATGACGAGTGGAGTAATATTTGTGAAGGGTGTTTTTGCAATAGGGTAGTGGAAGTGGTGGTTATGGAAGCTTTAAGGTTTAGGTTTTAATGGGGTTTGTGAGGTTTAGAGAGAAAGAGAGTGATGATGATGATGATAATGATGAGAGAGAATGATGATAGTGGAATAAAAAGAATCTGATAATGATAAGGTAATTGGGGTAAAGTGTGGTTAAGGTGGAGTAAATAAGTGGGGCCCTCTTCAAAATTAGAACTTTCAAATTTTTTTCAAAAATCTCGTCTGCCTGACACGGCCGCTCGTGTCAGGCTACTGTTGACAAAAAATTTCACCCACTTTCAGTGTTCCTAATACGGCCTGTGTCAGCTAACACGGGTGGCCATATCAGGCCATTGTTATTTCATATCTTTGGCCTGATTTTTCACCTTCCTGACACGGCTCGTGTCAGCTGACACGGGTGTCCTTGTCAGGCTGCCCTTTTGACCGTTTTTTTTGGCTTTTTCTCCTTTTCAAACTCCGGTACCTCTGGCCACGTTGATTTTTCTTTTTCATGACTTAGACATTTGTTGAAGTGATGTTCCCTCCTTGTAGAGCTCCTGTGTAAACCTATAAACATACATAACTGATTAATCTGAAATGTGTGGGTTGCCTCCCACGAAGCGTTGCGTTTAACGTCGCATGGCTCGACGGTTCTCCGTCTTTTTAGGTGAGACGGATTTTGTCTATTAGACCGCCCTCCTCGTCTTGTAGGTACAGTTTAACTCTCTGCCCATTCACCTTTAACGTGTCTCCGTTTGCGGGATTTCTTAGTTCAACGGCTCCATGCGGAAATACTTTTTGTATCATAAAGGGTCCCAACCATCTTGACCTTAGTTTCCTAGGGAATAACTTCAACCTTGAATTAAATAATAAGACCAGTTGTCCTTCCTGAAGTTCTTTCTTATGAATGCGCCTGTCGTGCCATGTTTTGGTTTTTTATTTGTATATCTTGGCATTCTCATATGCTCAATTTCTGAATTCTTCCAGCTCTTGTAATTGAAGGATATGAGATTTACCCGCTTTGGACAGATCATAGTTGAGAAATTTGGTAGCCCAGAATGCCATGTGCTCTAGTTCGAGCGGCAGATGACAAGCTTTACCATAGACCAGTTGGTACTAGGACATACCTATAGGGGTTTTGAACGTTGTTCGATATGCCCAGAGTGCATCATCCAGCTTGATCAACCAATCTTTTCGTGAGGCGCAAACTGTCTTTTCTAGGATTTGCTTTATCTGTCGATTTGACACCTCAACCTGTCCACTAGTCTGGAGATGGTACGGTGTGGCGATTATGTGTTTTACATTGTATTTCCTTAGCAGGTTCTCCATCAGCTTGTTCAGGAAGTGGGTACCTTCGTCACTAATTAGTGCTCTTGGTACCCTAAACTGCGAGAAGTTACAATTCTTGAGGAAATTGATCACCACTTTCGCATCATTCGTGGGTAGTGCTACTGCTTCCACCCATTTTGACACATAGTTAACCGCGACCAGAATGTATTGCTTTCTAAAGAACGATGGGAAAGGTCCCATAAAATCTATTCATCATACATCGAACAGTTCTACCTCTAACATGGCATTCTGAGGCATCTGATTTCTCTTGGATATGTTTCCTGTTCTCTGATATCTATCACACTCTTTTACCATTTCTTGTGCATCTCTGAATAGTGTAGGCCAGTACAATCCAGACTGGAGGACTTTTGCTGCTGTTCTATCTCTGCTAAAATGTCCTCCATATTCTGAGTTGTGACAAGCTTTGAGGATGTCCATTTGCTCTTCTTCTGGAACACATCTCCTTACCAGGCCATCTAATCCCTTTTTATACAGGAATGGATCGTCTTACACATAAAACCTGCAATCATGCAAAAACTTTTTTCTTCTGTTAGAGTCAAAGTCATTAGGTATTAGTCCACCTACCACAAAGTTCGCGTAATCTGCGAACTAGGGGATATGCGTAACGGCTAGGATACATTTGTCGGTGAACTCATCTCTGATGGGGTGTGTTTCTCCTGTTTCTTGAATCGGAGTCATCCGAGACAAGTGATCAGCAACAGTGTTTTCACTCCCCTTTTTGTCTCTGATTTCCAGGTCGAACTCTTGTAGTAGTAGGATCCATCGCAGCAACCTTGGTTTTGATTCCTGTTTGGCAAAAAGAGATTTTAAAGCTGCATGGTCAGTATACACAATTACCTTTGATCCCAACAAATATGATCTGAACTTATCAAAAGCATATACAACCGCCAGGAGTTCTTTTTCGGTTGTTGCATAGTTCATTTGAGCAGGGTTCAATACGTGGCTTGCATAATAGATCACATGCAAAAGCTTCTCTTTTCATTGCCATAATACCGCCCCTACTGCATTATCACTAGCATCACACATTATCTCAAAAGGGAGAGACCAATTAGGGGCAATAACTATGGGTGCTGACACCAGTTGCTTCTTCAAGGTCTCAAAGGCTTGTCTACACTTTTTGTCAAATATGAATGGTGTATCCTTCACCAGTAAACTAGTTAGTGGTTTTGTGAACTTGGAGAAATCTCTTATGAACTTGCGGTAGAACCCCGCATGTCCCAAGAAGCTTTAGATGCCTTTTTCATTTACCGGAGGTGATAAATTAGCTATTACCTCAACCTAGGTTGGAGATCTTGTGTCCCAACACGATACCTTCACGTACCATGAAATGACACTTTTCCCAATTCAAGATCAAATTTGTTTGCTGGCATCCTTCTAACATAAGTGACAAGTTAGTTAAACATTTATCAAATGAAGAACCGAATACTGAAAAGTCATCCATAAATACTTCCATATGCTTTTCGAGCATGTCAGCAAAGATTGATGTCATACACCTCTGAAAGGTGGTCGGTGCGTTGCACAACCCAAATGGCATTCTTCTATAAGGAAAAATACCATAGGGGCATGTGAATGCTGAAGGTGAAAAAAACAAGAAAGGGGGGCTTGAATTGTTTTGGAAAATAAGCGCTTTTGCAGAATAAGAACACACAGGATTTTATACTGGTTCGCTTATAACACAAAGCTACTCCAGTCCACCCGGCCAAGGTGATTTCGCCTTCAAAAAGGACTTAATCCACTAATCTTGAGAGATTATTACAACCAAACGTCTAAGAGAAAGATCTCTTAGTCCTCCCAAGTATACAGACTACGCAGAGTCACTTGAGGAACAAAATCAATTTAATAGAAGGAATTGTAATCTAAAGTGCTTCTAAGATCAAGCGAATATTACAGCAAATAGAGCAAGCAAGTCTTTTCACGTATGAGCAACAGCTCGTGAAAAACTAAGAGAGAAGATAGAAAATATTCTGTGCGTTCAGGTGCATCTCTCACTGAAGTATGCTGTCCTTTATATAGTGGTGAAAGGACCGTTGTAGTGATGGCAAAATATTTGTCATTGATGAGAGTTTAATGCCATTACTTCTGTGTTTCTTGCCATAACCAAATTGTCTCCCTGAATAACTTCTTTCTAAATATACTTTCTTTCCATTTGAAGTTGTTGTTTCCGTTACTCTTTCTGGACTTGGAGAACCTTTGTCATAATCTTCGTTATCTCTGTCAAACGGAGATTGAGTTGAAGTTACATCAGAGCTTCTAAGAGTCCTGGTCTTTTAGATCATTATAGTTGATTCCAAAGGAGGTTTAGAGCTTCTGGTATTCTGCTGTCCTGTTTTGCTCAGAGTCAGAACTTCTAGAGCACGCTTCTTCTTCAGATGCTTCTGATCTTCTGGTACTTTGTATCTGATTCGATCCTGTATCTGATAAAGCGATCAGATTCCTTTGTTCTTGTTCAGAGTCCTGCACACTTAGAGAAATTTCGTTAGGGTGCCAATTTTGGTTTCATCCTTTGTTATCATCAAAATCCTGGAATCTATTGTAGAACTAATTTTGTTCTTACAATCTCCCCCTTTTTGATGATGACAAAACAAACTTAATTACTAGATGAAACATTCAGAGATAAGAATTTATCAGATCAGATAGAAGTGAGCTCCCCCTGAGATAAGCCTGGGAGTTCAGAAGTTCTTACCAGAGCTTCCATGCAATGATGTTTCTAGATACTTTTCTGCAAATTTCTGAGTCAAAGAGGGTTAGATAGATTTTTATTGAATAATATGTTTGCAGAGTACTGAAGGATTTAGATATGTTTTCATCAGAGCTGTTTTTATTTCTCCCCCTTTTTGTCAGAATCAAAAAGACTTAGCAAAGATAAAGGAAGGAATATATATATATATATATATATATATATATATATATATATATCCAGATAAAAGCATAAACAACAGAGAGCCAAAAACAAGCAGAAACAGATAGCAACAAGCAAGAAAAATCCTAGGTGCCTAAGGGTTGGGAGGAGGAGGCATCCTCTGAAGCAGTTGGGTCAGCAGATTCTGGATGTTGGCGTTGACTATGTCCTGTTGATCCAACCAGGCTCGGACTTCCTTTTGCTCTTTATGAAGTTCCTCAAGAGTCTTGAGAACCAGAGGGACAAAGGTAGAGGACTCCCCCTGAGTCAGAGCATTCTGTTCTTCAGCACGGAGAGCTTCAGGTTCAACAGCGGCTTTAGCTTCAGCAGCAGCTTTTGCTTCAGCTTCAGCAGCAGCAGTGTCAGCTAGAGCTTTGGCTTCAGCTTCCTTAACCCTTTGAATTTCTTCTTGCCTTTCTTTTTCTTCTGCTTCCCTTCTGGCTTACTCCTCAGCTTCTCTGGCTAAGCGCTCCTGTAGTCTTGCCTCAGCGTCTCTAATGAAGTCGTTTCTGACTTGCTTAGAGAGGTTCTTCAGATTGAAGGCCTCAGAGGTCATCCAGTCAATAACTCTGTTCCAGTGTGTCCTAACAGAGGAAGGATCATCATTGATGCCAGAGTTGATGGTCAGAGACTTGACCTTGTCAACTGATGCTCCTGCAAAAAACATAATTGCTTCCTCTAGGGTTGGCAGGGAGTTTTATGGTTCAGATGGTAGAGGTGAAGAAGTGGGAAGGCTTAGGTTGAGAGTTTGTGGTTCAGCGGAAGTGTTTAGTGGGGGTGAGTCAGAAGTGTTTAGGTCAGAGGGTTGAACGTCAGATGATGTTAGGTTTGGTTGTTCTGTGGGTGGTGAGGTTACTTCAGGTTCAGGTGGAGATTGTTGTGGTTGTTGTGAGGCAAGGTTCTGAGTCTGAAGTTGGGCTAGAGTGGGAGAAGAGGGGTCAGAGAATTCTGTGTCAGATGAGATGATGAAGTAGGGGGTGATTCTGGGGAAGAGGATGAAGAGGTGGTTTCATTTAGCTTTTCAGCTTCAGATAAGGGTAAGGTGGTGGTGGCAGGTTGAATTTCTGTGATGGTTGCTGAGATGTTCTGGTGGTTGAAGGGGAGGTTTCGGATTGAGTGTATATGGGAGTTGGTTGAGGGATAGCAGAAGCAATTTGTCGTGTTTGTGTAGAGGGAGCAGGAGAGACAGACTTACCAGAAGGCTCATGCAGAGGTGCTGGAGGTCTTGATCCGGAGGATTCTCCTAGTTTTGCTTTCTTCGCCTGCGATGTCTTCTCAGAGGTACCTCTTTTATGCCTCATGAAGTTCAGAGCTTTATCTGGAAGTCTGAGATATCCACTCCTTCGTCCTTCAGACCTTGTAGATAAAAGAGGATTACATCTCGGGGCTCTTCCTTTGAGAACAGATATAGACCATGGGGAATTTTCCTCTGATCTTTTAAAGCATCCCAAGAAGTGTCCAGAGTAGGTCTAACGTTGACCTTATCCAGAATCCCCATGCTCTTCAGATTCTTGGCGTTGATAGGCTTTCCAACGTCGATCGCCACATCCTCCATGAGTCTGTGCTTTAACAGATGATCCACTAGGCGACTTTCAATCAGAAAGTCAGAGATTAACCTTCCCAGAGGGATGTAGGTTCTGGGCTTCATGTGGTTTCTAGTATCTCGCACAGAGTCTCTGAGGTACTTGAAGAGAAGTGCTGGAAGGCAGAGCTTCAGACCCTTGTGAGTGCAGTACAAAATGCATTTCTGATCTGTGTTGATGTAGTCTGAGGAGTTTGATGCTGGGCGATGATGGATGGTACCCAGAATGATCTTCAGCCAAACCCGGAGGTTCTGAAGTAGCTCCTTGTTTTTGGAGGGATTTCATTCTACGTTTTGCTTAAAGATTGTTGGGTTAATCTCTTGGGACAAGTATTTTGCCCTAGGATTGATGTTGTAGATTCTTCTGCCTCCAGCCTTTTCCATACCCAGAAGAGCAACAATAGCTTTCTCAGTTATCACAATCTTGACTCCCAGAACATAGGAGATAATGAAGTGATCATCAGCGTCTGCAAATCTCCAAAATTCCTTCACAAGATTTGGGTAAACTGGACCATAGAGACGTTGAAAGTAGTTTCCCCAACCTTGTTTGTTGAGTTCTTCAGTGAGGTCTATGCCATTCCTTTTCATATTCTCAAAGTCCACCAAGGATTCACATAAAACGTCCAGTTTATCAAATGGCATTGCAAGATGAATATGAGGCTCACGATCGAGAATGTGAGGTTCCTTGTAGATTGGTGTTGTGGTGACACCTGTAACTGTTGGGTTGCTTGAGCTTTGGACTTGTTCGCTTGAACCCATTTGTTGAGAGAACTTGTACACATCTTGTTGTTGAGCATCCATGATGTTGATGAAAAACTGAGATGAAGATGAAGAACTGCTTGCAGAAATGCCTTGAGAGAACTGAGGTTATAAGAGTGCGTGAGAGTGAAGAGTGTGCAATGTGTGAAATGAATGTGTTTAAATACCCAAATTAGGGCGCATGCAAAACGACACAAAAATCAGAGTTTAGCACAAAAACCAAGTTAGAACATTTGGAGGGAGAAATGATTACAGCTCATAAATGATGTCTAATCCCAACAGCTGGTACACTGCTCGAGGAGATTTCAAGGGACTGTTCCTTGATTACTGCTAGACAGCTGTCTAGAAGTTCCAAGGTCAGACGCAAGGCACTCCACGTGTTTGCTTTATCTGATCTTCAGGAATAGCAAAGGATTGGTTCCTGGAGAATTCTAACTCAGATAACTTCTAACTTTGGTAGAAGTATCAGAGTCAGAGGCAGAATCCATTGTGTTTACATCAGAGTCTCATTTTACAACTTCAGAGGCACAAATTATTCAGGGCAGTTTTGAATGTTCAGATTTTCTAAAATTAAGAGGAATCTATCTTCAGCTAAGGGTTTAGTAAAGATATCGGCCCATTGATGATCTGTATCAATGAATTTCAATATTACTACCCCTTTCTGAACATAGTCTCTGATAAAATGATGTTTTATTTCAATGTGCTTAGCTTTGGAGTGTAAAATGGGATTCTGACTTAAACAGATGGCAGCAGTATTATCACAAAAGATAGGAATGTTACTCTCGAAGATTTGCAGATCCTCTAACTGATTCTTCATCCAGAGCATCTGAGTAGTGCACATTGATGCTGAGATGTGTTCTACTTCTGCTGTGGAGAGGGCTATGGTTGATTGTCTTTTGCTGGCCCAGGATATCAGATTGTTTCCCAAGAGCTGACAATTTCCAGATGTGTTTTTTCGTTCCAATCTATCTCCTGCGTAATCTGCATCACAATAACCAGAAAGTCTATACTCTGATGTTTTCTCATACATCAGGCCCAGGTTAGGAGTTCCTTTCATATATTTGAAAATTCTCTTAACTGCTGTTAAGTGAGTTTCTCTAGGATCTGATTGAAATCTGGCACAGAGACAAACACTAAAGAGAATATCAGGTCGAGTAGCAGTTAGATAGAGAAGGGAGCCTATCATACCACGATAGAGCTTCTGACAAACCTTTTTACTGACTTCTTCCTTTTCAAGAATGCAGGTTGGATGCATGGGAGTCTTTGTAGAGTTGCATTCAGCCATATCAAATTTCTTCAGAACGTCTTTTATGTATTTGCTTTGATGAACGTACGTGACTTCTGAAGTTTGGTTGATTTGAATTCCTAGAAAGAACTTTAGTTCTTGCATTAAGCTCATTTCAAATTCTGCCTGCATTAACTCAGAGAATTCTTGACATACAGAGGCGTTAGCTGAACCAAAAAATAATATCATCAACGTACATCTGGCATATCATGAGATCATTGTTAAGGTTTTTACAGAAGAGTGTGGAGTCAACTTTCCCTCTGATAAAATTATGCTCTAGAAGAAAATTATTTAATCTTTCATACCAAGCTTTGGGAGCTTGTTTAAGTCCATATAAAGATTTCTTAAGTTTAAAGACATGTTCTGGATAATTTGGATTTTCAAAACCTAGAGGTTGGTTGACATACACTTCTTCTGATATATAACCATTAAGGAATGCGCTCTTGACATCCATTTGATATAATTTGATAGAATGATTTATAGCGAATGACACAAGTAAGCAAATAGATTCTAACCTGGCGATTGGAGCAAAGGTTTCATTGTAGTCAATACCTTCTTGTTGACTGTAACCTTGAGCCACCAGTCGAGCTTTGTTTCTGACAACTTCTCCTTTCTCGTTCAACTTGTTTCTAAACACCCATCTAGTTCCGATAACGTGAGTGCCTCTGGGCTTAGGAACAAGATCCCAGACATCGTTCTTTGTGAATTGATCTAGCTCTTCTTGCATGGCTAGAACCCAATCGCTATCTTGAAGTGCCTCATCACAGGATGTAGGCTCGATCAGAGATACTAGTCCCAGAGGAGTCTCTTCAGAGGTCTTGAAGGTGGACCTGGTTCGGACAGGTTCTTCCTTATTTCCCAGAATCAACTCTTCAGATATGTTGAGGCGACTTTTAGCTTTCTTTGGGATTACTGGGAAGTTAGTTCCTTCTGGAGTTTGACTAGCAGTTGCTTCTAGAGCTTCAATCTTCTCGTCAGATCCTGCAAGAGTGATCTCCAAATCTGCAAGTTTTTCAACTAGCTTTGACTTTTCAGGGTCAAGCTTATCATCAAATCTTACATGAATGGATTCTTCCACAATTTTGGTTTCTGTATTGTATACTCTGTAGCCTTTAGAGCGTTCTGAGTATCCTAACATAATACCTTTTTGTGCTTTGGAATCAAACTTGTTCAGATGTTCCTTAGTATTTAAGATAAAGCAAGAACATCCAAAAGGATGAAAATATGAAATGTTTGGTTTTCTTCCTTTACACAGTTCATAGGGAGTCTTTTCCAGAATAGGTCTTATGGAGATTCTATTCTGAATGTAACACGTTGTATTTACAGCTTCGGCCCAAAAGTGCTTAGCCACATTTGTTTCATTGATCATAGTTCTGGCCATCTCTTGGAGTGTCCTATTCTTCCTTTCTACAACTCCATTTTGTTGTGGAGTTCTAGGGCAGGAGAAATCATGGGATATTCCATTAGAGTCAAATAATTCTTCAAAAAATTTGTTTTCAAATTCCCCACCATGATCACTTCTGACTCTTACAATTTTAGATTCAAATTCTTTTTGCACTTTGGAACAGAAGCTAGTGAATACAGAGTGAGACTCACTCTTGTGTTTTAGGAATTTCACCCATGTCCAGCGACTGAAATCATCAACAATGACTAGTCCATACTTCTTTCCATTGACTGATGCTGTTTTCACAGGACCAAATAAATCAATGTGAAGAAGTTCCAGAGGCTTAGAGGTAGAAACAATATTTTTCTTTTTGAAAGAAGTTTTTGAAAATTTTCCTTTCTGACATGCTTCACACAGAGCATCTGAAGAAAACTTCAGCTTAGGTAGGCCTCTGACTAACTCGAGTTTATTTAGCTGAGATAATTTCCTCATGCTAATGTGGCCCAAGTATCTATGCCATACCCATTGCTCTTCGTGAACAGACATCAGACATTTCACATTTTGTTCTTTTAAATCAGAAAGATTTATTTTATAAATATTGTTTTTCCTCTTGCCTGTGAATAGGACAAAACCATTTTTTTGATTTATGGCTTTACATGTCTTTTGATTAAAGATTACATCATAACCGTTATCACTTAATTGACTTATGGATAACAGGTTATGCATTAATCCTTCTACATAAAGTACATCATATATAGAGGGAAGAGTACCATTACCAATAGTTCCAGAGCCTCTGATCCTTCCTTTCTGATCTCCTCCGAAGCCTACGAATCCAGCATCTTTAAGTTCCAGGCTTTGGAACATAGACTTTCTTCCCGTCATGTGTCGCGAGCATCCAGAGTCCAGGTACCATGACTGGTGTTTGAACTTTGCTGCATAAGATATCTGCAACATAAACAATCTTATCCTTTGGTACCCAGAGTCTTTTGGGTCCTTTATGATTAGTTTTCCCAGAGTTTCTTATCACTTTGGGTTTTCTAGCATTATCAAATTTTTGCTCTTGTGTGTGTGTGTGTAGTGATATGAGAATGGAGATTTAGGTTGGTCATTAGTATAAGTTTTATCTTCACTAGGATCTTACCCAATTCCTCTTCTATTGTTTTGACTGACTCCATAAATCATGGAGGCCATAATACTCCTCCTTATCCCATTTTTCAGAAACTTTTGAAAAGCTTTTTCATATTTATAAATTATTGTGTTTGAAGTTTGTGGAGCTTGAGATAACGCTTCTTCAAGTTTTGAGCAATTTTTCTTTGTTGCATCTCTTTCTAATGTCAAAGATCTGTTTTCATCTTTTAGTTCTGAAATGGTTTTCTCAAGTTTGCCACATTCTTCAAATGTTTCTTCAAGAACGCCTTTTATAGCTTTAAATTTTTGTTTTAGTTTCTGATATGAGCTGAGAGTTTCAGACAAACATGATTCTAGGTCAGATCGAGAGAGTTCAGAAAATACCTCTTCTGATTCATATTCTTCATCTGAGGTGTTCCTGGATGTGGTGGCCATGAGCGCCACATTATCTTGTTCATCAGAGTCAGATTCTGATAAGTCAGATTCGCTATCATCCCAGGTAGCCATCAATCCCTTTTTGGTTCTGAGGGAATTTTTCTTGAAGCTTTCTTTTCTGGAACTGTCTTTCTTTAACTTGGGGCACTCATTCCTGTAGTGACCTGTTTCTTTACATTCATAACAAGTAATATCTTTGTTAGTTTTACCTTTTGAGGTTGATTCTGATCGATCCCCTTTGGGTCTTGGTCTCCTGAAGTTATTATTCCTCTTTTTCCAGAGTTGTTTTACTCTTCTGGTCAGGAGGGATAATTCTTCTTCATCATCAGAATCTTCCTGTTCAGAGTCATCAGCATCTTCTGTTTCGGCCTGGAAGGCTTTGTTTCTGTCAGACTTGCGCCTTTCAGATCTGGACTTTAATGCTACAGACTTGTTCTTCTTTTAAGGCTCATCTTCCTCTAGTTCTATCTCATGACTTCTGAGTGAACTGACAAGCTCTTCAAGGCTGATGTTGCTCAGATCCTTTGAAAGCTTTAAGGCAGTGACCATGGGTCTCCACTTCTTCGGCAAGCTTCTGACTATCTTTTTGACATGGTCTGCAGTTGTGTATCCTTTGTCTAGTACTTTGAGACCTGCAATAAGAGTTTGGAATCTAGAGAACATTACCTCTACAACTTCGTCATCCTCCATTTTGAAGGCTTCATATTTCTGGATTAGAGCCAGAGCCTTTGTTTCTTTGACCTGAGAGTTTCCTTCATGAGTCATCCTCAGGGAGTCGAGTATATCTTTAGCTGTTTCCCTGTTGGTGATTTTTTCATACTCATTGTAAGATATGGCATTGAGAAGTATCGTTCTGGCTTTGTGATGATTCTTGAAATCGCGCTTCTGATCATCTGTCATCTTACTTCTGGGAACTTCAACTCCAGCATCTGTTACAGGAGGTTTGTATCCATCTGTGACAATGTCCCAGAGATCAGCGTCATAGCCTATAAAGAAACTTTCAATTCTATCTTTCCAGTAATCGAATTTCTCTCCATCAAAGACAGGAGGCTTAGCATTGTAACTGTCTCTTTCATTTGTGTGGGCCATAGTTTTCTCGTTCTGGATCTCTCTACACGGTTAAGTGTTTGATTAGAAAATCAATAACAGAGCTGAAGCTCTGATACCAATTGAAGGTGAGAAAAACAAGAAAGGGGGGTTTGAATTGTTTTGGAAAATAAGCGCTTTTGCAGAATAAGAACACACAGGATTTTATACTGGTTCGCTTATAACACAAAGCTACTCCAGTCCACCCGGCCAAGGTGATTTCGCCTTCAAAAAGGACTTAATCCACTAATCTTGAGAGATTATTACAACCAAACGTCTAAGAGAAAGATCTCTTAGTCCTCCCAAGTATACATACTACGCAGAGTCACTTGAGGAACAAAATCAATTTAACAGAAGGAATTGTAATCTAAAGTGCTTCTAAGATCAAGCGAATATTACAGCAAATAGAGCAAGCAAGTGTTTTCACGTATGAGCAACAGCTCGTGAAAAACTAAGAGAGAAGATAGAAAATATTTTGTGCGTTCAGGTGCATCTCTCACTGAAGTATGTTGTCCTTTATATAGTGGTGAAAGGACCGTTGTAGTGATGGCAAAATATTTGTCTTTGATGAGAGTTTAATGCCATTACTTTTGTGTTTCTTGCCATAACCAAATTGTCTCCCTGAATAACTTCTTTCCAAATATACTTTCTTTCCATTTGAAGTTGTTGTTTCCGTTACTCTTTCTGGACTTGGAGAACCTTTGTTAGAATCTTCGTTATCTCTGTCAAACGGAGATTGAGTTGAAGTTACATCAGAGCTTCTAAGAGTCCTGGTCTTTTAGATCATTAGAGTTGATTCCAGAGGAGGTTTAGAGCTTCTGGTATTCTGCTGTCCTGTTTTGCTCAGAGTCAGAACTTCTAGAGCGCGCTTCTTCTTCAGATGCTTCTGATTTTCTGGTACTTTGTATCTGATTCGATTCTGTATCTGATAAAGCGATCTGATTCCTTTGTTCTTGTTCAGAGTCCTGCACACTTAGAGAAATTTTGCTAGGGTGTCATTTTTGGTTTCATCATTTGTTATCATCAAAATCCTGGAATCTATTGTAGAACTAATTTTGTTCTTACAAATGCAGTCTTCTCTTGATCTTTAAGGGAAACTGCAATCTGGTTGTACCTCGAGTACCCATCTAGGAAACAATAGTAATCGTGTCCGACTAACCTTTCCAGCATTTGATCAATGAATGGTAACAGAAACTGGTCATTTCTTGTTGCCATGTTTAGTCTTCTGTAATCTATGCACACTCTCCAACCTGTAACAGTTCGGGTTGGAATTAACTCATTCTTCTCATTTTATCACCATAATGCCCCCTTTTTTGGTACCACATGGAATGGACTTACCCAAGAACTATCGAAAATAGGATAAATTAAGCTTGCATCCAACAATGTTACAACCTCTTTGCGTACCACTTCTTTCATGGTTGGGTTAAGTCTTTGTTATGGTTGCACCACCGGTTTGTGATCATCTTCCATTAAGATCTTGTGCATGCACACGGTCGGGCTTATACCTTTCAAGTCCTCAATTTCCCATCCGATTGCGCCTTTGTATTTTTTTAGCACTTTAATGAGTTCTGCTTCTTGGACACTTTGTAGACTGGCATTGAGAATAGCGGGGCATTTTTTCTCAGTATCCAGAAATACATACTTCAGATTTGTTGGTAGCTGCTTCAGATTTACCCCTGTTTTGGGTTCTTCAGTGGCCTCTGATGGTGGTGGTGGTCTTAAATCTTCCCACCGATGTGGTCTAGATCTAATCCATTCAGGTTGTTTTTCCATAATAGCAAGCACCTCAGACTCTCCTTCATCTTCATCACTTTCAAAAATTGATAGACTTAAGACCCGTTCTAATGGTGACTGGGGTATATGCTTTTCAATTTCTTGAGCAATTACTTGATCTATTATCTTTATAGTGTGGCTTGTTGCAATATCATCTTTTTATTGCATGGTGTTCCTCACATCTATTTTTAACTCTTCATCATAGACTTTGAAGGTCATTGTCCCTTCCTCGATGTCTATCTTACACTGTCCTGTTTCCAAGAATGGTTTACTCAATATGAGAGGAATCTCCTCATCTTCGGGCATTTCCAGAATAACAAAGTCAACTGGGAAAACAAACTTGTCAATTTTTACAAGAACGTCTTCCACAATCCCATAGGGTCGCCTAACAGAGTGATCCACAAACTGAAGTGTCATTCAAGTATTTTGAACAATGCCAATGCCTAATTTATTATAGATGGATAGTGGCATCAAGCTTACACTTGCTCCTAAGTCAATCAGAGCCTTCTTGAATTTTCTATCACCAATAGTGCATGGAATAGTAACCGATCCCCTGCCTTTCTTTTTCATTGGGATTTTCATGCCTTGGAGAATGGCACTGCATGTTTCAGTTAGGATGATCGGGTCTATATCAGTGGAACGCTTCTTGGAGATGATGTCTTTCATGAACTTGGCATATATTGGCATTTGTTCTAATGCCTCAGAAAAAGGGATGTTTATTTCAAGCTTTTTGAACATTTCCAGGAACCTTTTAAAAAATTTCTCATGTTGATATTTCTTTTTCTGTCTTGGAGGGTAAGGGAGTTTGATGACTGGTTTTAGAACCTTTTCTTTCTCCTTGACAGGTGGTAGTATCACTTCTTAATCTTGGTCCTTGGTTTCCTTGATTTCTAAATCCACTTCTAACAATCCATCTTTTTCCATAATGTTTTCCCCCGTTGACTTCCCACTTCGGGTTACGATAACGTTAACAATGTTATGTTCCCATGGATTTGTTACCGTACCACTAGGTAGGGTACTCGGGGCTTGAGAATTTGAAGCTAACTGTTGTGCTATCTGACCCATTTTGACTTCAAGTTTTTTATGGAGGCAGTGGTGTTTTTCTGATTAGTCCTGGTTTCTTCTTGAAACTGCATGCTGTGGGCGGCTAGTTTCTCAATGGTGATTTCCCATTCAACATTTTTAGGTACCTGTTGTTGCTGCTGTTGTTGATATTGAGTCTGATATTGCCATGTACCTTGTTACGAAACATTCCCTCTCTGATCTTTCCAGGAGAAATTTGGATGATTCTTCCAACCTGGGTTGTAAGTGTTAGAGTAGGGATTATTCTGCTTCAAGAATTTGATCTCTTCAATTTGTTGGGGGGGGGGATAACAAAGCAATAAACCGTGTGATGAGGTCCATTACAGATTTCACAAGTGCTAGCCTGAGTCGGATGGACCTGAGCTATCTGTTGAGTACCTATATTCATAGCTTTCAACTTCTTGTGTACTTCGGCAGCAACTGTGTCTTCCAGACGGATTTTATTTGTCTCTAATTTTAGATTAATCACCCCCTCTAGCTGACTAGTACACCTGTCGTATAATTCTAGATGCTCATTGGCAGCTATTGCTTCAATAATCCTCTTAATACCAGTGGCTGTTGAGAAATTTGTTGAGCCACCAACTGCTGTATTAATCAACTGTTTTGTTTTTATTTTCAGCCCATTAACGAACATCTGCATTTGTTCGGTCTGATCGATATTATGAGTTGGACATGCTACTAAGACCCTTTTGAATCTTTTGTAGGCGTCTCTCAATGATTCACTATTCTTTTGTTTGAAATTAAGGATTTCATACCTTTTTCTCAGGAATACTGATGCCGGAAAGTACTCATTTAAGAATGTAGTTTCCATCTCTTCCCATGATGTGATACTGTCGGCAGGAAGAGAATAGAACCACTCTTCCGCATCTTCAGCTAAAGTGAACAAAAACATTCTTAATTTTTTTTCTTCATCAGTATGACCATCAATTTTCAACGTGGCGCTCATGGTCAGAAATCTTTCCAGGTGTTTGTTGGCATCTTCATTAACCTTTGTGGTGAAAGGTTTTCTTTCCAAATGATTGATTGTGCTAGGTTGTAGTTGAAAATTTGTCACATTCACCGGTTGGTTGACAATGGTCAGTCGGCCACCCGGTTCATTTGCACCTCCATAGTTACCTAGGAGTCTTTTCGGAGGTGGAGGAAGTGGAATTGGAGGAACTTCAGCCATTGGTTCTTTGACTTCTGAGTGATCAAAGGTACTTTCTTCTTTGGAATCCACTCTTTGATTTCTGCGTCTTCGGTGAAGGGTTCTCTCGATCTCTGCGTCAAAAAGAAACTCAGCCGAGGGTTCTACTTGCATACACAAATTAGTGAATCATAAATGACAGAAAAATAATTTTATTGCAGAGCAACAAAATTTTAATTGAATTTAAAATTAAACTCTACATTTTGGCAGTCCCCGCCAACGCCGCCAAAAACTTGATCGGAAAAATAGCAAGTGTACTATTTGGCCTTTTATAGTAATAATGAGAAAAATCCCCGAATGCTGATCTCAAAGACTACACGTTAATATCGAGTTTAAATTATAATTCAATTAAACAAAAAGTATTAATTTGGTTTTTAGATGTAAAAGTATAAGAATAAAGGCAAAAGTGTAAGATCCCAATTTTGACCCTAAGATCCCTCATGCAATTTCATCATAAACATTAGCATTGGGATCATACCTTGGCATCCTCCTTACCCCTTTTCATTGGGTTTGTTTTGGGAGAGATCACCAACCACTTTGTGATTGTATCATACTTGTATATTATCATTTTACTAACCAAAATACCAAAAATACGTCTTTGCATTTGCCTAACTCTTTTGTAGGTAGGGCATGATCTCCATTGATCTACCAAGTTCATATCTAGGGTTTAAGAACCTCATGACAAAGAGCACAACCAATAATTGATCCAAGAATGGTTACAAGCATCATATATGAGTTCCATTGATCTCTACATGTTATATTGATCAAGTTTTCTTCAAGAGTTTGAGGGTGATTTGCCTTGGAAACCCTAGTTTGATTGGGTATCTTGAATAACTTCTTCAACAAGCTATCTCACCAATTGATCAAATTTATCAAGGGACAATTCAAAATTCATCATCTTATGCATATATGATCTACCATGAGCCTAGAAAGTCAAGAGAATTTAAGGTTAGCAAGTTGGTTGATGGTGGTTGGCCAGATGAGTTCATCTAATCAAAACTGGGTCTCCCTAGACCCTATCTCCTACACTTTTCACCATATTAAAATGATTACCAGTTAAAACTTACTCTAAATTACATTCCAAGAAACTTTAATGTTGAGACCTAGAGCTAGTTTTTCTTTGAAAATCATTTTCTATGTTGAAACATTATAGGTCATTTTGTATAAACACTAATTTGAAAGTCAAATTCCCAAGGCCATAACTTGCTAAATTTTTATGATATGAAATATTTCCAAGTTGCACAATCAAATTCAAGATGTCTACTTCAACTTTGATGTTTGGAGTGAGAGCTAATTCAACTTTTATGAGCATGTGATATGAGGCTATATTATAGGTCACTTTTGACCTATACCATTGAACAAGTGATCTTTCCAAACTTCAAAAATGCATAACTCTATCATTTCTAATCCAAATGACATAAAATTGGTGACTATTTTGAAGATCTTTGAAATATATACAACTTCGATGAATACACTTTTCTCATTTGAAGCTCACATAAAAAGTTAAGCAAGGTGGAATATTAAGATATATGGCTTGACATTTAGAAAAAATTTCAACATGTTGAAATTTCCAAACTTCCACCTTAAGATTCTTCAAGTTCCAAGCTCCAAATGGAAAAGTGTTGAACATGAAAGTTGTTCCTCTTGATCTAACCTTTCCAAAAAGTCCAAATTCATCCATTTTGGACAAGAACTGAATAGGCCGCGCATGGCTTGAACATTGCATCATCATTTGGCAAGATTGAACTTCAAACATCCATGCACAATTGCCTAGCATTCCAACATGACTCCAGCCTTGCTTACACTCAATTATGGATCAGATGGAGTGATTTCATGGGCCTGTGCACGCCCATGCACTCATGCATCACACATTGCTAATTTTGGAAGTTCACTTCAAGTGTGCAAATATAGATTGAATTGGCTATAAATAGAGCTCCATATGCTCAGAATTTCACACACATTCGCGCCAACTTTGATCCCAAACCTCTAACCCTCTCATTCCAAAGGATAAACCTGAGAATTTCGTTTGAAATTGAGTTTGAATTCTCACTGTTTTGAGATTCAAAACTCCTGGGATCCAAGACCTTTTGTGCATTCCATTCTACTTTTGCAAGCATTTGGAGTAAGATCAAGCACGAGCCAAGGCAAGAACAGTTGAATCCTGACCTACATTGAAGGTATTTTTCAGAATTTTTCATCTCTTCAATTCTCTTGATTCTTTGGTTGTCTGAAGTCCTACCAATGTAGGCGAGAAGATTGAGTTGCTTTGAGGCCAAATCGAAGCAACTCAGTTCATGTACCTCAAATTTCAACTCCATGTATCTCTCAATATACTTGGAGTTAGGATGAATTAAGGTCAGATTCGTGCTCTACGCCATTTTTTCTTTCAGATATTGTCCTCCTTTTTTATTTTGGTGATGGTATAAGGTGGACCAGTCCGGTGAGGTCCACCAGAGAAGAAGACCGGAGCTACCGCTCCGGCGATGTGTTGGCATCTCTCACAACCATAGGATCCAGCTAAATGTTTTAATCACGATCGTACATGTTGATTACCACGCGTGTGGACAATTTACTCAAGTGTACGGTGAACCGCACACGCTCAACCACTTGATCTACCACCTCAATTAATGAGGCAGATCAAGTGGTCCACGTTTTTTAATTTTCTGTTTTTTTATTTTAATTCCTTTGATTTTCATTAATTCATATTAATTTTAATATTGATCCAGAAAATATGAGAATTTCACCAAAAAATTTCAAAAATCTTCCTCTTTCATATTCTAAATTAAAATTGTTTTTTGGATCATTATTAATATTTTTCATGATTTAATTGATTTTTTCATTTGTTTTTAATTGTTTAAAAATACTTTTAAGTCTTTAAAAATTCTAAAAAATTTTCTCCAAGGTCCTTTGACCTTGTTTGACCTATGATAAATCTCATGGCTATTTCTTTGGTGTTTTGATGAGGTTTTAGGAATTTGACAAACTTATTTAATTTAAATGCTTTATTTTAGTATTTTTAATTGGAATAAATGCCAAATAATTTTGTTGACCAATTGTGAAGACTTGTTTATGTTTCACTCTTGTTGTTGGGCCTTGATCAAGGTTGATTTGACTCTGTCAAATTAATATCATTGGATTTAGGGGATTGATGGGATGTACATTCAATCTCCCAAAATGAATGAATGATATTAATTTGGTAAAAGTCCTCCTTTGATCAATTTGAGTTTTCATTTATTCCCCTCCCTCTTCATCTCATTTCCCTTCTTCATTCATTCATTTCATTTGGCCTATGATATCTCAAAGTCCTAATGCTAGTTGATTGAAAAAAATTAACATGAGTATGGATGAGATCAGGCCATACCTTTTGCATATTCTTTTTGTGTGTGGTATGTTTCATGAGCATAGTCCATAATACTATGTCTCTAACATGCATTAACACCAAAATTCTATTGCCCGACCTTAAATAGTTGTGACTTCTACATAAGTCCAATTACAATTGCATAACACAGCGCTAAATTTGTGACATAAAAGGCATAGCATTCTAGTTAGTGAGATTGTAAGTCTCTCCCCTTTCATGGTATTGTGTGGAAACTTTGCCTTTTTTCCTTCATTTGGAAGATGTCTTGGTTCAAGGATCCATGCTTGTGATAAGTGGGTTGAGTGTTCTCCAAAGAATGTCTAAAGAATGAAAAGCAAAAGCAAAACAATACTAACTTCTAACCTATTAACTACTAACTTTTAATTTCAAGCCCTTTACTTTAATGCCATTTAATTCTAGCTTTTATATATTTGCCATTGTTCATATCATTCTAATTGTTTATGTTAATGGAATTTTCACTTTGTCCACTTGGACCATTTTGTGTGATACATTTGGTTTGTGTATACTTTGTTTGTTTGTGTGGTCTTTGACCATTAATGTACATAATAGCAACAAAAACCCTAAAAAAACTTTTGTTTGGACTGTTGGCTTGATCTTGGACAAATGGACTTAGAACTTAGGCAACATTCCTATGCTAAAGAACTTGGCCAATGCCATCTTATTGAAGAACCAAGTGCTTGCAATTTGAAACTTCATCTGATACATCATTCAAGATCTCTCTAAGTTCATCTGCAACATGATCATTGTGAAACTGTTATTTTAAACCCGTGACTTATGGAATTCATCTGTTACATAGGCTATCTTGAAGAAGATCATGTAATGGATAAGCTTGGTCGTGGTCATCTTTATTTGATGCCTTTCTCTTCAAGATAATATAATTGTGCATTTATGTGTTGCTTGATTCTAAAAGTCCAAGGGAATTCTGGGTTTCTATTGATATTCTTGTCTATTGGATTGCTACCCATTTGGTCAGATCTTTTCAACTCTTAATTTTGTACATAGGATAATCTCTTCATCTTCTCCCCACTTCTTTGATTTCAAAATCTCTCCCTCCTTTTTCAAAATCTTCTTTGATTGAACTCATTTTGTTCTAAACTTTGACCACTTTCCCAATAGGATAGAAACTTTGGCCTTATGCCATTGCATTTTTTAACTTCGTTTCTTAAATCAAACTTGTAAATAAACTTAACTATACTAGACTTAAACTTTCAAAAAGCCAAAAATAACTAACTCATTCAAACCATTTTTAGGCCTTTGTGCCTTTCAAACTTAATTTTTATTAAAAGCAATGCATCCACTTTGAAATTTGTATCACGAACTACGAGGTTTTGATCCGTTATTTTTATGTTGGTACGTAGGCACAAGTTCGAAGGTCTTGTCAAACACAAAATATAATTAATGAATTCTTATCTCATCCCCCCATTCTATTTGTTTATAAACATCACTTTATACCAAGTACATATGCACACAAAAAGGGCTCCCTAGGATTACCTAGGACACTTTGGGTGCTAACACCTTCCCTCTGTGTAACCAACCCCCTTACCTGTAATCTCTGACATTTTATTAGTTTTGATTTGAAAACTTCTTACTTTTGGGTTTTGTTCGTACTTTTCCCTTTTTCCCTTGGAAACAATAAAAGTGCGGTGGCGACTCTTGTTATTTAATCTCTAGCTTATCCATTGCTTGATGATCATGGATTTACCGCTACAAAAATTAAGTGGCGACTCTGCTGGGGAGTAGTCTCTAGTGGGTTTAGCCTACTTTTTGTGTGTATATATTTGTATATATGTAATGTTTGTATATATATGTATGTGTGATATAATCTGCTTGTTGTACTTTGTGATCTCTGAGTGGTGAGATAAGTTCTAACCCGAACTTGAGTGCAATTAAGATAGGAGGATGGTATAGTCATGTTCGACTTGTGTGGAGTAGTCCTTAACAAGTTGGCTTGAGATCCATTTGCTCAGTGGAGACTCTTTTGGATTTGGAAATGTCACATAAGTATTTGTGGTTAGGCATTACTATCTCTAATTTGGGTTTGAGAAGTTGAGGATCGTTGAACATTTACCCCCTCTTGGCCTATTTAGGATGTAGTGTGGAAACTCTTCAAGTGTAGACTTGATAACAGTTGTTACGCGATACTACACTCAGACGAGTTTCTCTTGAGAATATTATGGGTCGATGAGTCAGTCATCTTAACCTGTAATGTCCGATAGATGGAATTAAGACTCTGGGAACTTTTTAGAACATGATCTACATGTTTTATCCTTAGTTCACTCCTTTGGGATGGTTCTTACCCAGACTCCATGCTCGTGAGTTACAACAAACCCTTGATTCTTGGTTGATCCAATCAAATCTTGTCAATATCATTGGAACTTGGGTGTTGATAAGGTGTAAACCATAATCCACCAAAATGGATGATTGATCTTGACAATGACTTGATTCATCCCTTGACCTTTATTTGTTTGCCTTGTGTGTGATCCCTTATTTGTGATTGTTGCATTCATGCATTCATGCGCATCATAACATTCATCACACGAAAATTTCAAGGAACTGAGGTATTATTTCTAAATATTTTCAGACCATGGATTGTGGACGAAGGAACACTAAGAAGTACAGTTTCAGATGTCCCGACTTGAAAGAGTTAAGGAAGCTAGGATCTTTTGTACTAGATCCCTTGGACTTCAAACAACACCAGGGGAAGCTTTTGTCCATCTTGTCTGCTGATGTGGTTGAAGGACTTTTGAGTGTGCTAGTGCAGTTCTATGATCCTCTCTACCATTGTTTCACTTTCCCAGATTTTCAGCTTGTGCCTACCTTGGAGGAGTATTCTCATCTTTTGGGGATACTTGTTTCTAGTAGAGTTCCTTTTAGTGGATTGGAGGAGATTCCCCGATAAAGTATTATTGCTGAAGCTCTTCACTTGAAGAAGTTTGAGACAGAGGCTCATTGGGTGAAGAAAGGAGGGTTATTTGGGTTGCCATCTGATTTCCTCATCAAGGAAGCTACTGCTTTTTCTCAAGCCGGTAGTATGCACGCTTTTGAAGCTATCTTTGTGTTGCTCATTTATGGATTAGCATTGTTCCCTAACATTGACGGTTTTGTTGATGTTAACGCCATCAGACTTTTCTTGATTGAGAATCCTGTGCCTACTTTGTTGGGTGATATGTATTTCTCTTTGCATCTAAGGAATTCTAAGGATGGTTGAACTATTGCCTGTTGCATTCCTCTTCTGTACAATTGGTTTATTTCGCACTTGCCTCAGACACATGCTTTTGTGGAGAACAAACAATGTCTAAGGTGGTCTCAGAGACTTATGTCTCTCACTAATGATGATATAGTTTGGTATGATCCGTCTTTAAGCAGTTTGGAGATTATTGATAGTTGTGGTGAATTCTCTAATGCGCCTCTCATTGGTACACAAGGAGGAATTAACTACAACCCTGCTTTGGCTCGTCGTCAACTTGGGTTCCCCTTGAGAGACAAACCTAATAACACTTTGTTATAAGGTCTTTTCTATCAAGAAGGTAAAGATCCCCAACATTTGAAGCAGAAGATTATGCATGTTTGGCATAATGTTCATAGGAAAGTAAGATCCGAGCTTGGTCCGTGCAATTGTGTAGCTTTGGAAGCTTACACTCTTTTGGTGAAGAAGAGAGCTATGAAGTTGAAGATGCCTTATCCTTGCAAAAGACCTATGCTTACGGTTGTGGTTGAGCCATTAACTCTGCCTAACCAAGATGTAGAGGAGTTGGAAGACACGCTCGTCAAGATGAAGCAAGAGAGGTATATGTGGGAAGAGCGTTTTCGTGCTTTAAGCAAGAAGCATGAAAAGTTGCAGTTGGAGTCTAAGGACAAAGATGCACTTATTGAGCTACTTGAAGACCGAGTGACGAAGAGACAGAGAGAGCCAGAGGTTTCATCTTCTAGCATGCCTTAACCTTTCGTTGCTTGGAAGAAGATTGTTGATCAGCTTATCCTCGAGAAGACCCAGATGAAGGCTTCTTTTGAGACCGAGATCCGTCGCATTCGAAGGAAGTATGCGCCTACAGCCAGATCTTCTGACATTGTTGTTAGGGATCCTTAGGATGACTAGTCTCCTTTTCTCTTGTATTTTTCACTTGGTTTCTGAAATTGTACTTAGTGTAATCCTTCCAATTTATATAAATAAAAAGAGATTTTTGGTCATATTCAAATTATTGCAATTGCCATTTAAATATACATATTTGCAAATAATATAGTAAGTTCCTTGAAAACAAAAATAAATAATCAAGCATTGCATTTCATACATCATTTGCATAAGCAGGTTTTCACCAGATGTCTGATTGGTGTTTCTTCTGTGCTTGAAGCCAAGCTAACTCACCGGTACAATACCCGAGTCAATCATCTGAGAATCATGGAGCATTTAGAGCAAGAGAACAGAGAGATGAAGGATGAGATCGCCCGCCTGACTGCCATGATGGAGTCAGTTCTTGCTGCTCAGAGTCAATCTTCTCCAACGCATGCAACTTCTCCTGCGAGGACTGTTATTTCAGAGGTGGTTACCTCTACCATGCCTGCTGCTGCTGCTCACTTCGCGCCAACTATGCCTGCCGGATTCTCGTAGGGAATGCCACCCAACTTTGTGCCCGAAGGCTTTCCACCTACCTTTGCTTCCATGTCGGCATCTAGCCCGGTCATGTCCGTGCCACCTCCCGTTGTGCACACAACCACAACAGCAGACAAGATGTTTGTTCGTCTGAGGGTCTGGATGTTTATGAAAAGATGGATGAAATGAAAGATCAGTTTCTTGAGTTGCGTAAGGAATTGAAGACGCTGAGGGGTAAAGATTTGTTTGGAAAGAGTGCTGTTGAGTTGTGCTTAGTGCCCAACGTCAAGATCCCAGTGAAGTTCAAAGTGCCTAACTTTGAAAAGTATAAGGGGAACTCTTGTCCGCTCAGTCATCTTGTGATGTATGCTCGCAAGATGTCTACTCAGACCGACAATGATCAATTGCTTATCCACTACTTCCAAGATAGTCTGACCGGTGCTGCGCTCCGTTGGTATATGGGATTGGATAGTGCCAGCATTCGCATTTTCAATGACTTAGGGGAGGCTTTTGTCAAGCAGTATAAATATAATGTGGACATGGCGCCAGATAGAGACCAACTGAGGTTTATGTCTCAGAAGGATAAAGAGACATTCAAAGAGTATGCGCAGCGATGGAGGGAGTTGGCTGCCCAGATCACTCCTCCTTTGGAGGAAAAAGAGATGACAAAGATCTTCTTGAACACTCTGAGTTTATTTTATTATGAACGAATGATTGTTAGTGCCCCCAGTGGCTTTACGGAAATAGTAAACATGGGGATGAAGCTTGAGGAAGGAGTATGAGAGGGACGTTTGTCAATAGATGAGGCATTAACAAGCAAGAGGTATGGCAACAATTTTGGTAAGAAGAAGGACAGTGAGACGAATGCAGTAATTAGTGGGAGGCAGAGGAGGCCTCAGATCATAAGGAACCCAACACCCCGTCAACATCATCATTCACAAGTATCTTCTGTTATCTCGGTATTTTCTAATCAACAAGCAACACCAATTCAACAACAACAACGTCAACAACAACAACGTCAACAACAACAACAACCACAACAACGAACAAACACCTACAACAACAACAATACCAACAACAATCATCAGCAACAAAACTTCGAGAGGAAGAAGGTCTCTTTTGACCCGATTCCTATGTCATATGCAGAGTTGTATCCGTCCTTAGTTCTCAAGAACTTAATTCAACCAAGAAACCCACCACAGATTCCAGAACCACTTCCTTGGTGGTATAAAACTAAGCTCCGTTGTGCTTTTCATCAAGGAGCACCCGGACATGACATTGAAAATTGTTATCCATTGAAGTATGAGGTTCAGAAATTGATGAAGAGTGGTATGGTGTCCTTTGAGGACCGTGCGCCGAATGTGAAAGCAAACTCGTTACCCGCTCATGGGAACTCTTATGTGAATATGGTGGATGGTTGTCCTGGCGAATTCAAAGTTTTTGATGTGCGTTTTATCAGGAGGTCCTTAGTGTAGATGCATAAGGATGTTTGTTTGGTAAGTGAATGTGAGCATGACCATGATGGTTGTGCTGTTTGTAGTGTTAACCCGAGGGGTTGTGAGGTTGTGAAGAGAGACATCCAACGACTGATGGATGAAGGCATGATCCAAATTGTTCAATCACGTCATGCAAATGATGATGTTAATGTCATACTGCCTATTTTCAAGCAGCCTGAAAAGTTGGTAATCTAGTACGACTCCAGTAACAGCAACAGTCAAAGATCAGTATCAATGTTGGTAATACGGTTAGCGGGCCCAATCCCATATTCATCTGATAAAGCTGTGTTATATCAGTATAATGCTACAATGATGAAGGATGTTCAAGAGGCCTTGTTACCTACGGATAGTTCAATGGTGAGCATTGTTGATGTTACTAAGGTAACCCACAGTGGTCGAGTGTTTGGGCCGGTGTTCCCAAAGGATAAAGAAGAAGTAGTTGTGAATAAGAAGGTGGAAGTGCCTGTTGAAAACCCAGTTGGTTACTCAAAAGATAAGTATGGTGAATCCAACAATTTGAAACCCAGTGATGATGATGAAGTGCTTCGTTTGATTAAAAGAAGCGAGTTTAATGTGGTAGAGCAGCTGCTTCAAACCCCCTCAAAGATCTCAGTGTTGTCTCTGCTCATGAATTCCGAAGCGCACAGAGAAGCACTGTAGAAAGTTCTTGAATAAGCTTTTGTAGAACATTATGTTACTGTGGATCAATTTGATCACATTGTGGCTAACATCACTTCTTGCAATAATCTTAGTTTTTGTGATGAAAAACTCCATGAGGAGGGAAGAAATCATAATTTGGCTTTGCATATTTCAATGAATTCCAAAGAGGATGCTTTGTCAAACGTGCTTGTTGACACCGGTTCATCACTAAATGTGCTTCCGAAGTCAACTTTGTTAAATCTATCTTACCAAGGAGCGCCTATGAGGTATAACGGCGTAATTGTCAAAGCTTTTAATGGTCGCGCAAAACGGTTATTGGCGAAGTGGACCTTCCAGTCAAAATAGGTCAGAGTGATTTTCAGATTACTTTTCAAGTAATGGATATCCACCCGGCGTACAGTTGCTTGTTGGGAAGGCCATGGATTCATGAGGCGAGAGCTGTTACTTCCACTCTGCACTAGAAATTGAAATTTGTGAAGAATGGCAAGCTTATGATTGTTGGAGGAGAGAAGGCATTGTTGGTTAGCCATTTGTCATCTTTCTCTTATGTGGAAGTCGAGGATGAGGTTGGAAATCCGTTCCAAGCCTTATATATTGCTGATGAGAAGAGGGTTAGGGCACCTATGTCCTCGTTGAAAGATGCTCAGAAGATTGTTGAAGAAGGCAATGTTGATCAGTGGGGGCACATGGTAGAGGTCTCCGACAACAAAGGCAGAACCGGTTTGGGGTTCCAGAAAGGTTCGTCAATTGCAAGGACTGAAGATATGCAACTTAGCTTCCGTAGCAGAGGGTTCATTCATGGCAATGAACAACACTTAGCTGCTGTGCTAGAGGATGACGAAGAGGAAGACTACACCAATTTTGTGACGCATGGAAAGGCTTGCAACAATTGGATTGATGTTGATGTTCCTATTATTTTGCATCGATCTAAGTAATTTCTTTTATATATTTTAAAATCCTTCTCCTATGCCTAAGGGAGAAGTGAACATTGTTTGGGCCTTTTCAAATAGATCATCAATAAAATTAATTCTATTCATCCACATCTATGATGTTTTGTTTTTACTTTTTGCTTTATTCTGAAAAATGGTAATCACAAAAAACATAAATAAACAATATAATTATCCATCTACATATTATTTGGTCATAAATTCACTTCTCTAAAATCAAAATATCAAATTATTATGTAGGTCGATTCCTAACCCCATTGAATACAATGATCCTTCTCCTTCTCTAAATTTTGAATTCCCTGGGTTTGAGACCGAGGAGGAAAGTGATGTAGAAGTGAGTGATGAATTATCTCGTCTTCTTGAGCAAGATGAAAAGACCATTCAGCCGTTCGAAGAGCAATTCAAGTTAGTCAATTTGGGTTCCGAGGATGATATGAAGGAAGTTAAGATTAGATCTCGATTGTGTCCAGATGTCAAGAAGGGGTTGATTGATCTTCTTCGAGAGTATTCATATGTGTTTGCTTGGTCCTATCAAGACATGCCTGGTTTGGATTCTGAGATTGTGGAGCATAGATTGCCATTGAAGCCAGAGTGCCCGCCAGTCAAGCAGAAGTTGAGAAGAACACATCCTGATATGGATGTGAAGATCAAAGAGGAGGTGCAGAAGCAGATTGACCCCGATTTCCTTGTGACCGCCGAGTATCCGCAATGGGTGGCCAATATTGTGCAACTGCCGAAGAAAGATGGCAAAGTCCGCATGTGTGTTATTATAGAGATTTGAATAAAGCCAGTCCAAAAGATGATTTCCCTCTACCACACATTGATATGTTGGTAGACAATACGGCTAAATTCAAAGTCTTTTCGTTTATGGATGGATTTTCCGGATATAATCAGATCAAGATGTCACCCGAAGATATGGAGAAGACCACATTCATTACACCTTGGGGAACATTCTATTATAGAGTGATGTCTTTCGGTCTAAAGAATGCTGGTGCAACTTACCAGAGAGCAATGACTACTCTTTTTTATGATATGATGCATAAAGAGATTGAAGTTTATGTCGATGACGTGATTGTTAAATCAATTGATGAAGAGGAACATGTTGAGCATTTGTTGAAGCTATTCCAGCGTTTGAGGAAATATAAACTCAACTTGAATCCCAATAAGTGTACTTTTGGTGTTCGTTCTGGTAAGTTGTTGGGCTTTATTGTCAGTGAGAAGGGTATTGAAGTTGATCCTGCCAAGGTCAGAGAAATACATGAGATGCCTGCGCCCAAAACTAACAAGTAAGTCAGAGGTTTTCTTGGCCGCTTGAATTATATCTCAAGATTTATATCGCATATGATTTCTACATGTGCACCTATATTCAAGCTTCTTCGGAAAGATCAGTCTTGTGATTGGACCGAAGATTGCCAGAAAGCTTTTGACAGTATCAAGGAATACTTGCTTGAACCTCCGATTTTTTCTCCTTTTATTGAAGGAAGACCATTGATCATGTATTTGACTATGCTTGATGAGAGTATGGGTTGTGTTTTTGGTCAGCAAGATGAGACTGGAAAGAAATAATTTGCAATTTACTACCTCAGTAAGAAATTCACCGACTATGAGACTCGGTATTCCATGCTTGAGAAGACTTGTTGCGTATTAGCTTGGGCTGCTAAGCGTTTGCGTCAGTATATGTTGAATCACACCACTTGGTTGATATCCAAAATGGATCTAATCAAGTATATATTTGAGAAGCTAGCTTTAACTGGGAGGATCGCCCGTTGGCAGATGTTATTATCAGAGTATGATATCGAATACCGGTCTTAGAAAGCAATCAAGGGTAGTATCTTGGCTGACCATTTGGCTCACCAACCAATTGAAGATTATTAGTCAGTGCAGTATGATTTTCCCGATGAAGATATTTTGTACTTGTAAATGAAAGATTGTGATGAACCACTGCTTGAAGAAGGGCCACAACCTGGTTCCCGTTGGGGCATGGTATTTGATGGAGCTGTTAATCAATATGGAAATGACATTGGGGCAATGATTATTACTCCTCAAGGCACGCATCTACCATTTACAGCTAGATTGAATTTCAAGTGTACAAAAAACATGGCAGAATATGAAGCTTGCATTATGGGGATTGAAGAGGCCATGAATCTCAGAATTAAGTATTTAGATGTCTTCGGTGATTCGACTTTGGTGGTGAATCAGATCAAAGGAGAATAGGAGACAAATCAACCTGGTTTAATGCCATATAGAGATTATGTGAGGAGGATTTCAACTTTCTTTACAAAGGTTGGGTTTCATCATATTACTCGATATGAGAACCGGATGGCAGATGCTCTTGCAACGTTAACATCAATGATTGTGGTAAAGTATTGGAATGAAGTTCCCAATTTGTCTGTGATGCGTCTTGATAGGCCAACTTATGTGTTTGCTGTTGCAGAGATCAAAGACAAGAAGCCATGGTATCATGACATTAAATGTTTCCTCCAAAGTCAGATTTACCCGCCTGGGGCATCTTTGAAAGATAAGAATACTTTGAGAAGATTAGCTGGCAATTTCTACTTGAATGGTGATATACTGTACAAAAGAAACTTCAACATGGTTTTTCTCAGATGCGTGGATAGACACGAAGCAGACTTGTTGATGACCGAAGTGAATGAAGGTTCCTTTGGTACTCATTCCAATGAACATGCAATGGAGAAGAAGATGTTGCGAGCAGGTTACTATTGGCTGACAATGGAATTTGATTGTTGCAAGTTTGTGAAGAAGTGCCACAAGTGTCAAATTTATGCTGATAAGATTCATGTTCCTCCGAGACTATTAAATATTATCTCTTCCCCATGGCCCTTCTCCATGTGGGAAATTGATATGATTGGGATGATTGAACCCAAGGCTTCGAATGGACATCGTTTCATTTTGGCGGCAATTGACTACTTCACAAAATGGGTTGAAGCGACATCGTATGCGAATGTAACCAAGCAAGTTATTGTAAGGTTTATCAAGAATCAGATTATATGTCGTTATGGTGTACCAAGCAAGATCGTTACTGATAATGGATCAAACTTGAATAATAATATGGTGGAAGCTCTTTGTAAAGGCTTCCAGATTGCATATCATAATTCTTCTCCCTACAGACCTAAGATGAATGGGGTTATTGAAGCTGCAAACAAGAACATTAAGAAGATTATTCAGAAGATGGTTGTCACGTATAAGGATTGACATGAGATGCTCCCATTTGCTTTACATGGGTATCGTACATCTGTCCACACTTCGACAGGGGAAACCCCTTTCTCTCTTATGTATGGTATGGAAGCAGTACTCCCCGTAGAGGTTGAGATTCCTTCATTGCGTGTGCTTATGGAAGCCACGTTGACTAAGGCTGAATGGTGTCAGACCCGGTTTGATCAACTGAATTTGATAGAAGAGAAGAGATTAACTGCCATGTGTCATGTCCAGTTGTATCAGCAAAGGATGAAGAAAGCTTTTGATAAGAAGGTCCGACCTCGTGTGTTTAGAGAAGGTGACCTTGTGCTCAAGAAGATTTTATCGTTCAAATTAGATTCTAGGGGGGAATGGACTCCTAATTATGAAGGCCCATATGTTGTTAAGAGAGCCTTTTCAGACGGTGCATTGATACTTATAACTATGGATGGTGAAGAGTTCACTCGTCCTGTGAACGCAGATGCAGTCAAGAAATACTTCGCCTAAAAAAAGAAAAGAATGACTCACTAAGTTGAAAACCCGAAAGGGTGGCTTAGGAAAAAATAAGCGTCTCCGTGGATTGAAAACCCGAAAGGGCGATCCAAGAAAAAATTAGAGACATAAAACAGAAAGAACTTCCTGATAAGTTAAGTACCCCACCTTGGGGAAACTTATGCAAAAATTAGGGATTATGGCAAGTAACTGCATTCTGCTGATCTTCAGTATTTTGAAGACTTGATTGAGCACAAGGGTTGACATCAATTCATCACCCCGGAAGCGGTCAAGAGCACATCGGATATCAAGAGTTGGTAGAAGGATTAATGATCATTTGTATTCAACATAACCCTTTTCCATGTAAATTACCATTTTCAACTTTGTAAAATCTATGGAGTCTTGTCATTTACAAACTACCATCATATCAAATAAAGTTGAGCTTTTATCCAATTGTTTTTACTCTTATTTATTTCAGCCAATAGTTTAAACTTTATTATGATCATTTTTTGAAAATTTTTAATCAAAATCTCTTTTCTTAAAACCATATAAAGCAAGAATTTTCCAAAGCAATTAAAAGTAATATCAACAGCATTCTGATGGATAACAAGTCCTTGAGTGCAAGACATCAGAGGTTCCCCAAGCAGTTAACCCTCCGGGTATCCCTAGACGATTGTGTTGATTCAGTCCCTCAACGAAGTTTTGGATTCCCTAGTGGAGTCTCGTTCCTTTTCCCTAGCTGAGTTGGTAAATTCAGGTACCCTGCGGCTTGTTTCCCCCGACAGAGTTTCTGCCCTCCCCAGCGATTTTTGTGAATATCCCCCAGCGGAGTTTTTGTATTCCTCAGCAGGGTCGATGTTTGTTGTAATCTCCAGCAGATTAAGATCGGTTTCCCCAGTAGATCGCGTTGGTTTCCCCGCCAATCGCCAGTCAACTTGCTCCCCAGTCAGAGTTTCCTCCTGGTTCTTGAGCAGTTTGTTTTCCCTGTAGGGTTGTCTCCCATTTTTATGGTGTTGACCTAAAATTTCCCAAAGGTTCGGTGATATTTCTCTCTCCTCAGCAGATCTCCTCCTTCCCCAGTTAGGGTTGAGCCTTTTTGGATTGTTGATCTTCTGTTCTCCAGTAGTTGTCTCCATATTTTGTGGACTGACCGAGGATTGTACCGATGATTCAATTTCTTTGCGACACCTTTGTATCCTTTGTGATCATCCCTGTCAGCATAATCATTATATATATATATATATATATATATATATATATATATATATATATATATATATATATATATATATATATATATATATAAAATTTCATATTTTCATATTTGCATATTCGCATATCTGATTAAATTGTTGGTTTAAGATTCTCATTCCCTGTATGGCGGTACTTTATCCCCATATAAATTTCGATGTGTATCCTCCCTCAATTGTAGAGCGTCAACCCCTTAGGCAGAAAGACTTTAACCTTTCTCCTCTTTACCACTAAGTTGTTTCCTCATGGATGAATATTACTTCAGTTTCTCTCACTCTCTCTCTCTCTCTCTCTCTCTCTCTATATATATATATATATATATATATATATATATATATATATATATATATATATATATAATTTCATATTTGCATATTTGCATATTCGCATATCTGATTAAATTGTTGGTTTAAGATTCTCATTCCCTGTATGGCGGTACTTTATCCCCATATAAATTTCGATGTGTATCCTCCCTCAATTGTAGAGCGTCAACCCCTTAGGCAGAAAGACTTTAACCTTTCTCCTCTTTACCACTAAGTTGTTTCCTCATGGATGAATATTACTTCAGTTTCTCTCTCTCTCTCTCTCTCTCTCTCTCTCTATATATATATATATATATATATATATATATATATATATATATATATATATATATATATATATATATATATATATATATATATATATATACGTTCATATAATTTCATATTTGCATATTTGCATATTCGCATATCTGATTAAATTGTTGGTTTAAGATTCTCATTCCCTGTATGGCGGTACTTTATCCCCATATAAATTTCGGTGTCTGTCCTCCCTCAATTGTAGAGCGTCAGCCCCTTAGGCAGAAAGACTTTAACCTTTCTCCTCTTTCCCACTGAGTTGTTTCCTCATGGATGAATATTACTTTAGTTTCCTCCCCGGTTATTTATCTGGATGGAACCACTCCCCTTGAGTTATGTCCTCATTGGGTTGAGTCTTGATTGACTGTTTCTTTCTAGCTCCTACCTAGATAGATACTTTGAGTTCCCTAAGAGTCTATTGCCCAGTAACTAGTAATATTCTTCTTATTTTGCAGTTTGTTACTTCTTACCCAAAACTCGGCAAAAGTACCCCAGCTTTCCCAGCAGTATAGTCCCTAGTGGATTTGATTCCCTAGGAAGTATATCCTTGATATGTTCACCCTAATCGGTGACAAATCTTTCTCTCCCCTGCTCAAGTCTATCCTTCATATGTTCATCCGCTGATGACGAATATTCTCTTTTTGGTAATTTACCCAGTAAAAAGGTAGTTGTAATCCCTATTCTTGTTTCCCATAGAGTTAATCCTTGATATGTTCATCCTAATCGATGACGAGTTTCCTTCTCTTTGCGGTCTTCTACACAGTAACGGGTAGTTGTAAATCCTGCTTTTTGTTCCCTCCGCAGAGTTGATCCTTGATATGTTCACTTTAACTAGTGTCAGATTCTCTCTCTTGGTATTCTATCCAGTAACTGATAGATGTAATTCCTATTTTATCTCCTCACAAAGTTTATCCTTGATATGTTCATCTTAACCGGTGACATATTTTCTCTTTGATCGGTATTCTATCCAGTATTCGATAGATGTAATTCCTACTTCTTGATCAGTTGGTTTATCCTTGATATGTTCATCTTAACCGATGACGAGTATCCTCCTTGACAATCCCAGGAAAGTCTATCCTTGATATGTTCATCTTAACCGATGACGGATTTTCTTCCCTTTTGAGTTTATCCTTGATATGTTCATCCTAACCAATGACGGATACTCTCACCCTTGGTCTTCTGCCCAGTAACTGGTAGTTGTAAATCCTATTTGCTGCAGTTTTCCCAGCAAGGCTATTTTTACCCAGTAATCGGTAATGAATACTCATTTCTGTTTGGTTCCCAGTGAGTCATCCTTGATATGTTCATCCTAACCAATGACGGATGTCCTCTCTGTCAGATTTTTATTATCTCCTTACCCAGTAACAGGTAGTAGATGGTAGATTTCTGCTCCTCCTGAGTTGAAGTTTATTTCTCCTCAGTTGAGTTGAGTGTGCATTTCCTTAGTGAAATCACTTTTCCCTGCATGATTCAAGTATTTCGGTTTTATCCTGACTTACTCGTATCCCTTGCAGATGTTTTTTAGTTCCCTGGATGAGTCTTTTCCATGATTGTATGGAATTCCTCTAGTCCCCCAGTAGTTTTGAGTCGTAGCCTGGCCTGCGCATAACTCTTTTATTCCCCAGGGTCTCTATCATCCCAGTGAGTTTTCCTTACGAAATGCATTAGACTCTTGTGGACTTTCGGTCTCTCTGATTTCTTTTCCTTTGTGGCAATATTTCCCCACAAAGAATTTACTTTTGCATTCATATTATTCGCATCATGAGGTCTCTTAGGGACCAAAATTTGTTTCTATATGTTGTTATTTAAGTCCATTCTACTGAGTCGACATGAAGATTTTAACCTTTGCCTCCTCAGTTAGAATGTCCTTAAATAGGAGCAACTGTAAGATCCCAATTTTGACCCTAAGATACCTCATGCAATTTAATCATAAGCATTAGCATTGGGATCATACCTTGGCATCCTCCTTACCCCTTTTCATTGGGTTTGTTTTGGGAGAGATCACCAAGCACTTTGTGATTGTATCATACTTGTATCTTATCATTTTACTAACCAAAATACCAAAAATATGTCTTTGCATTTGCCTAACTCTTTTGTAGGTAGGGCATGATCTCCATTGATCTATCAAGTTCATATCTAGGGTTTAAGAACCTCATGACAAAGAGCACAACCAAGAATTGATCCAAGAATGGTTACAAGCATCATATATGAGTTCCATTGATCTCTACATGTTATATTGATCAAGTTTTCTTCAAGAGTTTGAGGGTGATTTGCCTTGGAAACCCTAGTTTGACTGGGTATCTTGAGTAACTTCTTCAACAAGCTATCTCACCAATTGATCAAATTTCTCAAGTGACACTTCAAACTTCATCATCTTATGCATATATGATCTACCATGATCCTAGAAATTCAAGAGAATTGAAGGTTAGCAAGTTGGTTGATGGTGGTTGGCCAGATGAATTCATCAGATCAAAACTGGGTCTACCTAGACCCTATCTCCTACAATTTTCACCATATTAAAATGATTCCAAGAGAAAACTTACTCTAAATGACATTCCAAGAAACTTTCATGTTGATACCTAGAGCTAGTTTTTCTTGGAAAATCATTTTCTATGTTGAAACATTATAGGTCATTTTGTCTAAACCCTTGAAAGTCAACTTCCTAAGGCCATAACTTGCTAAATTTTTATGATATGAAATATTTCCAAGTTTCACAATCAAATTCAATATGTCTACTTCAACGTTTATGTTTGGAGTGAGAGCTAATTCAACTTTTATGAGTTTGTGATATGAGGCTACATTATAGGTCACTTTTGACCTATACCATTGAACAAGTGATCTTTCCAAACTTCAAAAATGCATAACTCTATCATTTCAAATTCAAATGACATAAAATTGGTGACCATTTTGAAGGTCTTTGAAATAGATACAACTTTTATGAAGACACTTTTCTCATTTCAAACTCACATAAAAAGTTAAGCAAGGTGGACTATTAAGATATATGGCTTGACACTTAAAAAAATTTCAACATGTTGAAATTTCCAAACTTCCACCTTAAAATTCTTCAAGTTCCAAGCTCCAAATGGAAAAGTGTTGAACATGAAAGTTGTTCCTCTTGATCTAACGTTTCCAAAAAGTCCAAATTCATCCATTTTGGACAAGAACTGAATAGGCTGCGCATGGCTTGAACATTGCATCATCATTTGGCAAGATTGAACTTCAAACATCCATGCACAAGTGCCTAGCATTCCAACATGACTTCAGCCTTGCTTACACTCAATTATGGATCAGATGGAGTGATTTCATGGGCATGTGCACACTCATGCACTCATGCATCACACATTGCTAATTTTGGAAGTTGACTTCAAGTGTGCAAATATCAATTGAATTGGCTATAAATAGAGCTCCATATGCTCAGAATTTCACACACATTCGCGCCGGCTTTGATCCCAAACCTCTAACCTCATTCCAAAGGATAAACCTGAGAGTTTCATTTGAAATAGAGTTTGAATTCTCACTGTTTTGAGATTCAAAACTCCAGGGATCCAAGACCTTTTGTGCATTCCATTCTACTTCTGGAAGCATTTGGAGTGAGATCAAGCGCGAGCCAAGGCAAGAACAGTTGAACCCAGAACTACATTTAAGGTATTTTTCAGAATTTTTCATCTCTTCGATTCTCCCTCAATCTTGCTCAATTCTCTTGATTCTTTGGTTGTCTGAAGTCCTACCAATGTAGGCAAGAAGATTGAGTTGCTTCGAGGCCAAATCGAAGCAACTCAGTTCATGTACCTCAAATTTCAACTCCATGTATCTTTCAATATACTTGGAGTTAGGATGAATTGAGGTCAGATTCGTGCTCTACGCCATTTTTTCTTTCAGATCATGTCCTCCTTTTTTATTTTGGTGATGGTTAAAGGTGGACTAGTCCGGAGCTACAGCTTCGGCGATGTGTTGACATCTCTCACAACCATATGATCCAGCTGAAATGTTTTAATCACGAGCATACATGTTGATTACCACGCGTGTGGACAACTGACTCAAGTGTATGGTGAACCGCGCGCTCAACCACTTGATCTGCCACCTCAATTAATGAGGCAGATCAAGTGGTCCACGTTTTTTGATTTTTTGGTTTTTTATTTTAATTCCTTTGATTTTCATTAATTTATATTAATTTTAATATTGATCCAAAAAAATATGAGAATTTCACCAAAAAATTTCAAATATTTTCCTCTTTCATATTCTGAATTAAAATTATTTTTTGGATCATTATTAATATTTTTCATGATTTAATTGATTTTTTCATTTGTTTTTAATTGTTTAAAAATACTTTTAAGTCTTTAAAAATTCTGAAATTTTTTTCTCCAAGGTCCTTTGACCTTGTTTAACCTATGATAAATCTCATGGCCATTTATTTGGTGTTTTGATGAGGTTTTAGGAATTTGACAAACCTTATTTAATTTAAATGCTTTATTTTAGTATTTTTAATTGGAATAAATGCCAAATAATTTTGTTGACCAATTGTAATGACTTGTTTATGTTTGACTCTTGTTGTTGGGCCTTGATCAAGGTTGATTTGACTCTGTCAAATTAATATCATTGGATTTAGGGGATTGATGGAATGTACATTCCATCTCCCAAAATGAATGAATGATATTAATTTGGTAAAAGTCCTCCTTTGATCAATTTGAGTTTTCATTTATTCCCCCTCCCTCTTCATCTTATTTCCCTTCTTCATTCATTCATTTCATTTGGCCTATGATATCTCAAAGTCCTAATGCTAGTTGATTGAAAAAATTAACATGAGTATGGATGAGATTAGGCCACACCTTTTGCATATTCTTTTTGTGTGTGGGATGTTTCATGAGCATAGTCCATAATATTATGTCTCTAACATGCATTAACACCAAAATTCTATTGCCCGACCTCAAATAGTTGTGACTTCTACATATGTCCAATTACGATTGCTTAACATAGCGCTAAATTTGTAACATAAAAGGAATATCATTCTAGTTAGTGAGATTGTAAGTCTCCCCTCTTTCATGGTATTGTGTGTAAACTTGGCATTTTTTCCTTCCTTTGGAAGATGTCTTGGTTCAAGGATCCACGCTTGTGATAAGTGGGTTGAGTGTTCTCCAAAGAATGTCTAAAAAATGAAAAGCAAAAGCAAAACAATACTAACTTCTAACCTATTAACTACTAACTTTTAATTTCAAGCCCTTTACTTTAATGCCATTTAATTCTAGCTTTTATACATTTGCCATTATTCATATCATTCTAATTGTTTATGTTAATGCAATTTTCACTTTGTCCACTTGGACCATATTGTGTGATACATTTTGTTTGTGTACTTTGTTAGTTTGTGTGGTCTTTGACCATTAATGTACATAATAACAACAAAAACCCTAAAAAAACTTTTGCGTGGACTGTTGGCTTGATCTTGGACAAATGGACTTAGAACTTAGGCAACATTCCTATGTTAAAGGACTTGGCCAATGTCAACTTATTGAAGAACCAAATGCTTGCAATTTGAAACTTTATCTGATACATCATTCAAGATCTTTCTAAGTTCATCTGCAACATGATCATTGTGAAGCTGTTATTTTGAACCTATGACTTGTGGAATTCATCTGTTACATGGGCTACCTTGAAGAAGATCATGGAATGGATAAGCTTTGATGTGGCCATCTTTATTTGATGCCTTGCTCTTCAAGATAATATAATTGTGCATTTGTGTGTTGCTTGATTCTAAAAGTCCAAGGGAATTCTAGGTTTCTATTGATATTCTTATCTATTGGATTGCTACCCATTTGGTCAGGTCTTTTCAACTCTTAATTTTGTACATAGGATAGTCTCTTCATCTTCTCCCCGCTTCTTTGATTTCAAAATCTTTCCCTCCTTTTTCAAAATCTTCTTTGATTGAACTTATTTTGTTCTAAACTTTGACCCCTTTTGCAAAAAGATAGAAACTTTGGCCTTATGCCATTGTATTTTTTAACTTCTTTTCTTAAATCAAACTTGTAAATAAACTTAACTATACTAGACTTAAACTTTCAAAAAGCCAAAAAGAACTAACTCATTCAAACCATTTTTAGGCCTTTGTGCCTTTCAAACTTAATTTTTGTTAAAATAAATGCATCCACTTTGAATTTTGTATCACGAACTACGAGGTTTTGATCCCTCATTTTTATGTTGGTACGTAGGCACAAGTCCGAAGGTCTTGTCAAACACAAAAAATATAATTAATTAATTCTTCTCTCATCCCCCCATTCTATTTGTTTGTAAACATCACTTTATACCAAGTACATATGCACACAAAAAGGGCTCCCTAGGAGTACCTAGAACACTTTGGGTGCTAACACCTTCCCTCTGTGTAACCAACCCCCTTACATGTATTCTCTGACATTTTATTAGTTTTGATTTGAAAACTTCTTACTTTTGGGTTTTGTTCGTACTTTTCCCCTTTTCCCTTGGAAGCAATAAAAGCGCGGTGGCGACTCTTGTTATTTGATCTCTAGCTTATCCATAGCTTGATGATCATGAATTTACCGCTACAAAAGGCAAATAAGAATGAAAATAAGGGTTTGTAGGGAAAAAGGAACAATGCCAGGGAAGGTGTATGATTTATCCATGTAACAACTATGAGTCACTTATTGCATCAACAAATATCAATTACTACCAGTTCTCAAGGGTATTTTCTCCCAAGTGCTTGGTGAGAAAACCTTTAATCAATCTACTTTAGTTTCTATGTCCATAAGCAATTAAGGTGAAGTTAAGCTTTATTATATCAAGAATACTCTGGTTCATATAGGGTATCCCTAGTCCTAGGTGATATCTACTGTAGAGTAGTCTTATGAAAACCTTATCAATGGCGGTCCAGCCTAATTGATAACCACAAAACTATCTCGATTGGTCCAAAAGAGAAAGCATTAAACACATCAAAAGGTTACCGTAAACATAGTATTATAAATGCAAATGCAAACTCAAATTCATTACAATTCTAAATCAGGGACACCCCCTAGCATTGGGGGGTTTAGCTACTCATATTGTTCAAAACAATTGCAAGATAAAAATTACACATTACAAGTATTTGGATGACTTCGATCTTCAATCGCTTCCGCTCATGAAAACCTTCAGCTCTCCGAACTCTTCGCTCTCTGTAATACTTGATTGCTTGACAATACTGTGTTTTGCCTTGTTCCAAGATGATTTTTCCTTAGGCAGAAGGTTCTCTTTTATAATGAAAATTCCAAGCAGCAGGTGGACATGTCCAAAAATCTCTCTAAAAAGCTCGATGATCAAAAGCCTGAGAAAAAGGGAAATTTTGGGCTTGGGCTGACACGGGTGGCCGTGTCAGCCTTTTGTCCTTGGTGACACGCCCATGGCCTCTTGACACGGTTGGGGGTGATGCTTGACATGACCCGTGTCAGCTGACACGGGTGGCCGTGTCAGGCCACTGTCTTCCTTGCCACGCCCCCCTTTGCCTGACACGGCCCGTGTCAGGCCTCCTGTACCGGGGTTTTCCACTCCTTTTCTTGCCGGAATCTCACATTGTCTTACTCTCAGTTCCCTGGTTCTTCTATCTGGACCTGTCGGACAAAAACACAACTATCCGACGCATAAAATCACGAAAATATAAATAAAATGTAACAATGAATGGAAATGCTTAAATATTATACCGGAAGTAAAACTTCCTTGAAAAGTATCAAAAACGCTTGCACAGTGTTTCAAAATCCTCGGTTTCTTGTCGGATCAGTAACGAAAACTTAATGCAAATGGTGACTGATCAGATAGTCTCTTATTATCCTCTCTTTCTTTAATTTTCAAAATCTTCCCTCTGTAGCACCTCAAATTTTCCCCCCTCATTCATACATTCATTTTTTAGGTCATTCAACATTTCATATTGCATTTCATCATGTCCATCAGAATTAGCTCCAAGAAGCTTGAATATCATCCAAGACACTTCGTGGGTTCTATGTAGATGATCGGTCAATGCAAGGGAATGACTTGAGTTACTTCCAACATGTTCAAATGGGGTCTATTCATCATTCAAAATGCTAATCTTGAAGGAGCAAAAGTCTGTTCCTGAGCTGTCATGCTCGCTAGGCGAGCAGCGTGGTTCGCTTAGCGAATATGAACTGTCATGCTCGCTAGGCGAGCAAATTCTTCGCTAGGCGAAGCGCACGCGTCTTTGAAAAAATATAACAGCAGAATCTTGGACTTGGACATCTTATTTGAGCCCACAAAGCCACGAAAATCAGGTTATAAATTCTAGACTTCCATCTCCCAAGAGGGGCAGACAGACTAGAAGGAAGGAGAAAAGCTAACAGGATTCAGAGCAGCCTCCGGACACTGAAGGGAACTCATCTGCAAAGAACCTATCCTACCTCATATAAACCCTAAGATTATTCTGCAAACCCAACGGTGCAATTCAATTTCATTCGATCTCTCCAATCAGGTTTGCCTTATTCCCATTATTTTATGCCTTCAATTTGAAATTTCTAAATGTATGAGGTATTATGGTGAATTTGAAAGAGTGGGTATCGTTCGGTTTTGCCCACGGGTGTAGATATGCATGAATGTGTAGAACAATGCCTTGAATGTTTGACCACTTAATTTCTGAAATCGTACTGTTATCCATGGGAAATCCAAAACCCGCAGGCATTCGCTAGCCGCATCGCTAGGCGAGCCTGCAGCGACGCTTCGCTAAGCCTTCGCTAGGCGAAGCAGTAGCAATCGCGACAGTAGCTTTTTTCTGTTTGCTCTCCAATCTGTGTTGTGTTCGTTAGGACATGCTTTCTATTGCATCCGTGCACTGTTCACCTGACACTGTTGTTGCTATGATTCTTCTGTTTGGTGCAACTCTTGATTGCACCCTGTCTTGTCATTCTAACCAGTTTGTTGAGTTTTTTGTGAGGGCTCACATGACTCCTGAGGAGATAGCTTGGTATTCCATTTTATTTGTGGGATACCACTTGGAGATTTGTTCAGATTACTTGTACTGACTTACTTTCTTTGGTGGTGCCAGCTTGAGAGATCTCTGGGTTTCTCGTTCCTTTAGTTGTTGTTACTTCAGATCTTTATCCGTGTGGTACTTTTACCTCTTTCCCGCATTTTACCGCTTTCTTAGCTGGAAGACCCCGATAGGGGGCAATGTTTTCTTTTGTTGTTTACTTTTGTGCCCAAAGACCTCCAAGGAGAGGCACCAGTGCTAAAGACCTCCACGAAGAGGCAATTGACGGATAAAAGGGATTAGTAGTCAATCCCCTGTTATTCAGTGTGTCATTCTTTATGCTCGCACTACGTGTCGATGCTTCAGAACAAAAGCCCTAGATCTTTTGTCCGGTCGGTCAGTGGAGAGGGTTCCACCTTTCTGAATCCCCACTTTTTGTCATGAGCTCACCCTATCCAGGGTTAAGAGCTATGAGGTCTTATCCTCATTTCCCTTTTGATCTGCTCACCCTAACGATCAATGTCAGTGGTTAAGAGCCCATTTGTTTACCTTTCCATGGCTTGTTTGTCGAGGTTGATATGACCCCTCTTGACTAAAGCCCTACCCATGTATGTTTGAGCCCCCTTGTTGGCTGTTTACTTTATGCATGCTTGTTTTGTATGGTGTGATCGTCTCCCCATAGGATTGCTAGGCTTCGTATAGTCTCTCGTTGCATGTCAATTAAGGTAGCACTGTTTCTTCGTCTAGGACTTCCTTTTTGCATGAGCATTCCTAAAAACACAAAACTCATTAATTTTTCTTCTCCTAAGAACACGTTAACTCCTTCTACTACAGGCGAGTAAGTCTCCAAAGGTCGAGCATCCGGTAGATTGCGTAGTAACGTCGTTCACCTAAAAAACACAACCCTTAACCCGTAGTTAGTCGAACTACGGTTTGCTCTGATTCTCATTCCAGATGAGATACGTAGGCATAAGACACGATGTCTTAGCGAGCACACTTCTCTTTAACCCATAGGTAGCCGAGCTACGAAGACTCTGATTCTCATATTCAGATGAGATACGTATGCAGTGGATGCGACATCCGTGCGAGTCATTTTCTTTTAACCCCTCTTTCAGTAAATAGTACATTAGATAAACCCACACCCTTTAGACAAGAACAACAAAAGTGGATCCCGTAGAGTACTACGGATGCGTAGGGGCGCTAATACCTTCCCTTCGCATAATCGACTCCCGAACCCAAGATTTGGTTGCGAGACCTTGTCTTTTCCTTTCCTTTTTCCAGGTTTACTTCGAGCGCTTCCTTTCCCTCCTTTGGGATAAATAACGCACGGTGGCGACTCTCTTGTCATTTTCTTCTTCGCCGGTTGTTTTTCCGCATACTATATTTTTTAGGCCGCGACACCCTCTTTTTTAAAACCTTCTTGTTTTTTAAATTTGAACCACTTTCTCAATAAACCTTGACTTTTGTCAAGTGATTTTCAAAACTTTTTCCTAACAAATGTTAATCCTTCTTAAGCATATTCAAACCAATTTCAAAAGACTAAAAAAATGCATAACTCACTCGAATCATTTTGTGCCCCTTTGTGCACTTTTTCTTTAAAAACTTTTCTCAAAGTTTAGACATGAGTCATTTCAATAGTTGAGAAATAATTCTCCTATCCCCATAGTATTGATGATAATTCTTTTCCATCTAAGAGAGTTGTTGGCATGCTTGTGGATTTTAATCCAAGTTGGAGCCCTTCTCATGATGATGCAAAGTTCTCATACGTATGGGTGACTAGTTGGGTATTCTCCTTAAAATGACAAAATGTCTTTTTATTAAAAATGAATCAAAACAATCATCTTTGATATTTTTACCACGAACTACGAGGTTTTGATCCCCCATTGCACTTTGTTGGTACGTAGGCATGAGACTTCAAAAGTCTTGGCAAACACAAAATTTAAGAAAAATATTTATTTTCCCATCTCTCAAATCTTTTGCAAATAACACCTTTTTCAAACTAAAATGTACATATTTTCAAAGAGGTTCCCATGGAGTACCATGGATGTTTAGGATGCTCATACCTTCCCTTTGCATAATTAACCCCCAAACCCTTATCTCTTTTTATTAGTTTTGTTTTAAAACTTCTTTGGTTTTGTTCGTACTTTTCCCTTTTCCTTTGGAAATAATAAAAGCGCGGAGGCGACTCTTGCTTTGTGAGTTAAGTTAATCAATAGCTTAAACTCAATTTTTTTACCGCTACAGGAAAATGGTGACTCTGCTGGGGAGTATTCGTCAGTGGGTTTAACCTATCTTTATTTATGTGTATATATTATGATTGTTATTGTTTGTTCTGTCTGGTGCTTGGTGATATCTGTGTGGTGAGATAAGTCATATACCCGGATTTGAGTGCTCTTATGATAGGAGGGTGGTATAGTCTTTTTCGGCTTACGTGGGGTTAATCCTTAATAAGCTGACTTGAGATCCCCCACTAAATGGAGGCCCCTTTAGGATTACTGATGTCACACGAGTAGTCATAGTTGACATTATTTTTTCCGACCTGGGAGCCCGAGAAGCTGAGGACCTTAGAACCCTTAACCCATCTTGTCCTTTTAGGATGTCGTGCAATGGTTATTCAGGTGTAAACTTGAATTAGTTGTTACGTGATACTACACTTAGACGAGTTTCTCTTGAGAATATTATTGGTTGGCGAGTAGTCGTTTAAGCCAGTAATATCCAAAAGATGAAATTATGACTATGGGAACTTTTTAGAACCTTGTTCTACATGTGATTATACCCTTAGTACATACATTGTGGGTTGGTTCGTACCCTTGGCTCCATGCTCGTGACTCCGGACCTTTGGACCTTGTTTGTGTACCTTGTGTGATCTTGTTTGTGGTTGTTGCATCATGCACTAATTGCATTCATGATCATTTTTAGTTTTCAAGAAACTTAGAGATTCTCTTTGCAAACACCGCAGATATTTTGACCATGGATATTGGAAGAAGGAACGCTCAAAAATATAGTTTCAGATGTCCCAATCTCATAGAATAAGGAAGCTATCATCTTTTGTGGATAATCCTAAGGATTTCAGAGACCGTTTTGGAAGACTTTTCTCAGTTCTATCTATTGATGTTGAGGATGGTATTCTTTGTATCCTAGTTCAGTTCTATGATCTCGTTTACCGGTGTTTCACTTTCTCTGATTATCAGTTGTTGCCTACCATGGAGGAGTATGCTTATCTTTTGGGTATGCCAGTTTCTGACAGAGTTCCTTTTCGTGGGGCGAAAGGGATTCTTGAGTCTCAAGTTATTGATGAAGCTATTCACCCGAGGAAATATGACATGGATGCTAATCTCACTATCAAAGGAGGTATCAGAGGGCTGACTTCAAATTTTTTGATTGAGAAAGCTTTTTCTTTTGACAATGTTGGTAGCATGGTGGCCTTTGAAGCTATTCTTGCCTTACTCATCTATGGTTTGGTCTTGTTCCCCAACATTGACAATTTTGTTGATGTTAATGCTATTAGGATCTTTTTGGTTGGGAATCCAATTCCAACTTTTCTTGGTGACACCTATTTCTCCATTCATCATAGGACTTCTAAGGGGAGTGGAACTATTGTCTATTGTACACCTTTACTGTACAAGTGGTTTATTTCGAACTTGCCGCAGTCTCCTATCTTTAAAGAAAACAGGGATTGTTTAAGGTGGTCTCAAAGATTTATGTCTCTCACCAATAATGACATAACTTGGTATTCTTTTGTTTACGAAGACGTCAAGATTATTGATAGTTGTGGGGAGCTCTCTAATGCACCTCTTCTTGGTACACAAGGAGGAATCAACTACAATCCGACTTTGGCAAGACGTCAACTTGGGTTCGATATGAAAGACAAACCTAATAACACCTTATTAGAAGGTTTATTTTTTCAGGAAGGGAAAACACTCAAGGATTGAAATCTATGAGGGTGCATGCTTGACACAATATTCATAGGAAAGGAAAAGTGAGCTTGGATTGAAGAATTATGTAGCTTTGGAGCCTTACACTAGTTAGGTGAAGAAGAGAATAAAAGAATTCAAGATGCCATACGCTTATGAAAGACCTATGTCTTTAGTAATGGTCAAATCACCCATTATTAAAGGCATAAAGGAGTTGCAAGAGGTTTGGGATAGGATGAAGCAAGAGAGGGATGATTGGGAAGACAAATTTCACACCTCACACCTTGAGAAGGTAGAATTACAAAAGCAGTTGAAGGAAAAGGATGACTTGATAGAGTTGCTTGTGCACGTGCTATGAAGAGGTCAAGGAACCAAGAGGATTTATTTTCCTCTCATCTTCCTACTTCCGGCATATGGAAAGGCATTGTAGACCAACTCGTCATGGAGAAGACCACCATGAAAAATAGCTATGAAAGAGAGGTTAAAAGAATTCGCAAGAAGTATCATCTTGGAGTCGGGTCATCATCGAATATGACTCCATAGATTTAGTTTCTTTCTGTTTATGATCATTGAAATTGTATTTATGATTGTAATCCTTCACATTATTAATAAAATGAGATTTTTAGTACTTCAAATCATGTTATTCCCTTTTTGATGTTTGCAATTTGTTTTATGTCTTAAAGTTCCTTGAAACCTTCACATTTGCATTTACATATCATGCATCATGTTGCATCTTGGTCTTGCTTTGAATAAGTTTGCCAGGGGTCTTATTTCTTCCTTTCTTGGTCTTCATCCAGACAAGCTGTCTCACTAGTACAACACTCGTGTCAATCAACTGAAGAAGATGGATCGTTTAGAGAAAGAGAATCGTGAACTCCACGAAGAGGTGACTACTTTGAGGGACATTTATGAAAGGCTCACTGCTATGATGGAAACTCTGGTGGCTGCTCAGAATCAGCCTCCTCCTCCACCTCAGACTCCGCTTCAGAGGACTATGATTTCTGAAATTGTCTATATGCCCATCTCCGTGGCTCCAGTCAGTGTTCCGCAACATTATATGCCTCCTGGTTTCCCTTGGGGTATGCCTCCTAACTTTGTGCCTGAAGAGTTTCAACCTATTGTTGAAGTTCCCATAGCTCAACCAGTTATGTCTATACCACCTCCCATGGTCCATGTTGCTCCTTATGTTGAAGAACCTATTTTCCATGTTGACCAGAGTGAAACTGTTGGTGTCTATGAAAGGATGGACGAGTTTCAAGATCCGTTTTAAGCTATGCAGAAAGAGATTCAAGCTTTGGGAGAAAAGGATTTATTTGGGAAGAATGCTCATGATCTACGCCTAGTTTCTAATGTGAAGATTCCTCATAAGTTCAAAGTTCCAGATTTTGAGAAGTATAAGGGCAACTCTTGTCCTTTGATTCACTTGGTGATGTATGCTCGCAAGATGTCGATTCAAACTGATCCATCAACTGTTGATTCACTACTTTCAAGATAGTCTGACTGGTGCTTCTTTAAAGTGGTACATGGGACTTGATAACACCCATATCCGAACTTTCAACGACCTAGGTGAAGCTTTTGTTTTTCATTACAGGTATACTATTGAAATGACACCAAACAGAGGTCAACTCAGTGATATGTCCCAAAGGGATAAAGAAACTTTTAAAGAGTACGCGCAGAGATGGCGCGAGATTGCTGCGCAAGTCCTTCCTCCGTTAGAAGAGAAGGAAATGACAAAGCTGTTTTTGAAGACTCTGAGTATGTTACTATGACTGGATGGTTGCAAGCTCTTCTAGTGATTTTATCGATATGATAAACATGGAATGAAATTAGAAGAAGGTGTCCGTGAAGGACAATTGAAAGAAAGTGGTCCATCTGACAGTTCTAGAAGGCATGAGAATGGCTTGTCCAAGAAGAATGAAATTAGTGTTTTTTTAGTTATTATGGTTATACATTTGTGACCTATTTTAGGTTGAGGACTTGATGACCCTGAAAGAAGCCCGCCTTAGATTGATAGCTCACCCATCATATTACGGTGAAGTTAAATTAGTTAGTGAACATTGTTGGGCCTTTCAGTATAAAAAAAATACATAAAGAGAGTATTCAAACAAAGACACACATACAAACACACACACACACACACACACACACACACACACATATATATATATATATATATATATATATATATATATATATATATATATATATATATATATATATATATATATATATATATATATATATATATATATATATATATATATATATATATATATATATATATATATTATACACCCAAAAATTCTTAAAGTCGAGTATGCTTCTCGGATCTTTGATATGGCCGATGGGCATCCCGGGAAATCATTATGAAGTCGGGCGGCGAGATCCATGATCATCCTAGACTCAATTGACTGGGATCTGAAGGAACATACCAAGTCATAACCGATGTAATCTCCCTATAACAATTAAGATTCGGAGACTGTTACGTAAGGATTAATAATCGGCTACATATCACTAATGGCTATTAAACCCATTAAAACCAAGTCCTTTCAATATCCAATGGGGAATGCAAGGTTTGCATATAAATAGGCCTTGAGACCAAACATAGAGGAGGGACATCTGCATGATGAATAATATAAACAAGAGAAAACATACGAGAAACTTTGGACCACCAACAATGGTGGTCACTGATCCATCCTAACATACCTCATGTCGGGCGGGACGATTGTGACATCGCCTGACTAGTTTCATGTAGGTTTCCCTAATAATGTTTTAGCAAGAACATTTGGTGCCCACCGCGAGGCTCCAGTAAAACTTTCCTGGACCATACAATTATACATAAAACACTAACCTTCCCAAAGATTTTTCTCCATGAAAATATAATTCGTGAAACAATCAAACAAAAAATGTAGCAGTAGTTTTGCAAAAACTACCAACAACCTGGTTTTGAAACGTGTGATACCATGCACGCGACTTCAAGTAACGACTCAAAACCCTCAATTTTGAAATTGCTGAATCCTTAGTTATTCTCCAAAATCCTAATCCATGTCTGACCTCATCCTCGCCACTCAACCGCCGGAGCAACTATCATCGGACTGGGATTTCTATGACTTCGCCGGCCAGTTCAACAACCTCCCTATCCCCCCATTAGATGCTTTCTTCAACCATAACACCCTTGATTCAGAGCCTTTCCCTTCTGATCTGGAATTTCCGTTGGGAGATTTCGAGATCACCTTTGACGATATTTATAACCTCAGAGTCCCTACTGATACATATGGTTTTATTTTTCCTGACGTGTGGAACCCGAATACTAATGGCATTCCAATTTCACCTATGATCGGTGATTGCATTAATGGTGATGGCAATTGTTCTCCGGAGAATTTCGATTCGCCAGTATCGAGTGCTTCTGTTGTTACTGGTGATCAAAGCCATCAAATCCCCATTGTTTCTAGGTTTCTTAATTCAGAATCGGGTTCTTCTGATGATAACTCGATTGATGTTAATGTTTTAAGCATTCCTTTGCCGGAGACTGAAATTAGCGTTCGGGAAGAGTCTTCAAATGGACCGGTTTCTTCTCAAGGATCAGGTAATGGTGAATCTGGTGTATATGAAGACATGAATTCCCCCTCAAATGATTCTGCTAGTTATAAGAGGGATATTTCATCTTCTCATGAACAAGAAACTGTGGAAGAGGGTGTAAAAGTGGAGGGAATGGTTAAAGGATGTAATCCAAAGAGGAAGAAAGAAAACATCCATGAAAGTGCCAAAGTTAGAACCTAGAAATGTAGAAGAAGGCCATCCTCTATGGAATGGGGGAGATACCCTTGTCACATGAACTCTCTCCCTAGCTCAATTTTTGGTAAGATTAATTCTAACACTTTACGGGGTTAGGTTTTGGCAATTTTGTTAAGGACAAAAGGGTAAGAAATGATTTTATGATTGAAATGAATAACATACCTTATAAACAATACCAAGATGGTAATATGACTCTCGATTTCTCACTTATATACTACAATTGATATTTATGTTCACGTACTTTTATGTTTTTATGCTAACAATATACATGCCTCTATTTTTTTGGCGCGTGTCGTAACACATAATGCTTCATTGTGGTCGTAATACATGATAGAACCTTCTTACACCTTTGAATAATAGGTAATCCCATGAGATGTGAAGATTCTATTTATTTGAAATGTTGTATAGTACAGTGGCATGTTATTAATACATGTACTGAAACAACAAGAGTAAGTTGCTTTCATACTATGGACCTTGTTGGAAATTTAGTTTATAGCAGGAATAATTAAATATTTTTATTTGTATCATGTAATCAACCCTTACTTGTTAAAGAGGACGTTTAGTTATTTAGTCAGTGTTAAATAATAGAATATACGTCATGAAGATTGTTAGATCATATTGTGTTTTGCTATGACGAGATATAAGGGACGAAAATGATATCGTAAATACTACTTACTTCAGGCGGTTTATGTTTCCTTTAGGAACTTTAGGTTGATTTTGATAATAGGAGTCCAAGTTGACCATAATATAGGCTTAAAAATATATATGGTGAAGCAAAATAGTTAAAGAAACTGAGTCGTTATCACTAAGAATAAGGAAAAAAAAATCTACACATGGGCGACATATGTCAGACCACATCATGAATATCAAAACAAGTCGATGAGACAAATATAGAAAGCGTGGATTGTTGACAAAACCAAGAGGCGTGACAAATACAAATTTAGGCCCTAGTTAATTATTGTTAGATAAGGAGAGCTATTGTCTATGTTGTTTATAATTCCTTAGAGAACTCGTTTAAAACTGTATATTAAGTAATGAGTGTCGTTTCTTTCCCTTGTAAAGGTGGGGGCACCTATTTTTCTCTAAACTTTTTAAAATTATGCAGGGTAGTTGTCGTAAGAAACTATATCCTATTGAAGAACTCAAAATTTCAATAACAAGACATCAGATGTCATGATCAAAGGAAATCAAGATATCACACAAACTAAACAAATCAAAAATTGAAGAAGAGAAGTCAATCAATCTCGTCGGTATAATAATCTAATGCAAAGTCCGACATCACCTTCCGAATATTGCTAGTTGTTTGTGCATTTAATCATTTTTATTGATCACTAGGAACAAATTTTGGACAAGGACTTACTCTCAAACAAAAGTAGGGACCGAGAACCACAAAGATCTCCACTGAGAGCATTTAACCCAGGATATCCACAGGGGAAAATTAGCCACGTAAATGTTAAAACTCTGGCCGGGTCAAGTTAAATAAAACCTCTGACCTTAAGCAATCAGTCATGCAAAATAAACGCCTTTGATCTCCATTTAACGTCAACCCCTATGGGGATCTGAATGTCGGTCATGCAAAATAAAATCCTCTGAACTCCATTAAACGTCAACCCCCATGGGACTTTGAACGTCGTTCATGCAAAAGAAAGGCCTCTGACCTCCATTTAACATCAACCCCCACGGGGATCTAAACTTTGGTCATGCAAAATAAAAGCCTCTGACCTCCATTTGACGTTAACCCCCATGGGGCTTTGAACGTCGGTCATGCAAAATAAAACCCTTTGACTTCCGTTTAACATCAACCCTCGTGGGGCTCTGAATGTCGATCATGCAAAATGAAGTCCTCTGACCTCTATTTAACGTCAACCCTCATGGGGCTCTAAACTCCGGTCATGCAAAATAAAAGCCTCTGACCTCCATTTAACGTCAACCCCCAATGGGTCTCTAAACGTCCTTTATACAAAAAGACTCTGACCTTCATTTAACGTCAACCCCCATAGGGCTCTGAACGTCGGTCATGCAAAATAAAATCCCTTGACCTTCATTTAACGTCAACCCCATGGGGATCTGAACGTCGATCATGCAAAGTTAACATACATTTGACCTTAGCAGTTTGGTTAACTTATCACAGGGAAAATATCCGACGTGATCTACTCGAAGTTAGTCGGTTTGTGTTCTATATTAACAAGACCCCTCAAATTATTAAGGCCCGACTCGCTAGGGCTTTAAACCTATACGGTACAAACTTTAGCTAAAAGACAAGATGACTCGCTTGGAGTCGTCCATTTTATCTAATTAACATTCGAACAAATAAGTTTTTATGAAAGAGATAAAATGTATTAGGGTTACATAACAAATCCAAAAGGACTAACACATTATTCTCGGAGGATTAGGAAAGCGTTCAAACATTACAAAATACATTCATAAAGGATGACTAAACAATTATGACCCAATGCTTCGATGAGAGATCTATGATTTTAATCACACAAAAGATTCTCAGGCATTGGACCTCATATCATATGGGTCATGTAAAGAATGAAGCAAGACATACTCGAAATTTACCAGCCAATGATCTATCAGAATTTGGTTACTACTAATATATGAAAACCCACATAGGTTATCATAATTCTAAATAACAAGACCAAGCCATGGCTTAGTTAAAACGGGACACAACAAGTCGAGATCCCATTGGAGCTCTTCGACTTCTCTATGTCTAGAACCTACTGAGTTCTATGACACTAAATGGTCGAGATCCCATTGGGACTCACCGAATTCTATATGTCTAGAACCCACAAAGTTCTGTGACGCCAAATGGTCGAGATCCCATTGGGGCTCTCCGACTTTTCAAGGTCTAGAAACGATTTTAGAAACCTTGTTAAATTAGAGTCATGATTGGCTCCCCCATAAAACCAAACTGGATTGAAGTACAACCCATTCAAGGATAGAGAATTTCAGGATTCTTTGTCTGAACATTTCATCCCATGGGGATTCATGATCAGGGGGCTTATGTACACCCCGAAATTTCTTAAAGTCGAGTATGCTTCTCGAATCATTGATATGGCCAGTGTAATACCCTAAAACCATTTTTTTTAATTTTAAAGAAAACTCCACACGTAGGATGTTACTTCACCAAACTCTCACACATAAACATACAACTTTAATAATTCAGAGCGGAAATTAAAATAAAACATAATATAGTCTTGATTAAAATGTCATTGAAAAACTCCATGAATATGAGTTACAAATCAATACATAAAAACATAAGCATCCCGTGTTTGTTTTTGGGGGCAGTCTATAATCCTGAAAGCAGTTTGGGGTATTACAAATGGCATCAGAGCCAAACCTCTCCCAATACGATGTGGTTTGGGGATAAACCAAACGGAAGTTGGTGGGCATGCAACACCTGAAGCCGAAGAGGGCAAAGACTAGTTACATGTAAACCTCGAGGGAGAGAGAGTGATTATCGGTGCACGAGGCATGACAATGAGACACTCATAGCAGCTTCTAGGAAAAAACCGAATTCACATCGGAATGAGAGTAATCTTGAGGCTGTGCAGGTATGGGACTACATGGTTGAAGGAAGGCTTATAAGGAATAATTGGTACTACCTATACCAACAAGATGTATCTTCTTTTCGATAGCCTAACATATAAGAACTCCATTGTTAAACGTGTTTGACTTGGAATAGTATTTGGATGGGTGATCTTCTGGGAAGTTTTCTGGAAAGCGTGTGCGTGAGGACAAAACATGTTGAAAATGCCCGTGTTGGTTTGTGGGGTCATTCAGTAATCTTGAAAGCAGTTTGGGGAATTAAAAATGGTATCAGAGCTAGACCTCTCCCAGTACGATATCGTTCGGGGATGAACCAAGCGGAAGCTGGTGGGCATGTAACACCTAAGGTCGAAAAGGGCGAAGAGTAGTTACATGTAACACCCGAGGGCGAGGGAGTGGTTGTCGGTGCATGAGGCATGACAATGAGACACTCCTAGCAGATTCTAGGGAGAAACCAAATTCATATCGGAATAAGAGGAATCATGGGGATGTGCAGGTATGGGATTGCATGGTTGAAGGAAGGCTTATAAGGATTAATTGGTACTACCTATACCAACAAGATGCATCTTCTTTTCGGTAGCCTAACAGATAAGAACTTCATAGTTCAACATGCATAAATTGGAGTAGTGTTTGGATGATTGACATTCTGGGAAGTTTCCCGAAAAGCGTGTGAGTGAGGACAAAACTTGTTGAAAAAGAATGTGTTGGTTTGTGGGGTCAGTCGTTAATCTTGAAAGCATTTTGGGGCATTACACCTGGTATGCATCCCCTGAAATTATTATGAAGTCGGGTGATGAGATCCATGATCATCCTTGACTCAATTGACCGAGCTCTGAAGGAATGAGATAAGTCATAACCGTTGTAACGTTCCTGGAACAATCAAGGGTTTGAGACCTTTACATAACGATTAATAATCGGTTACATATCACTAATGGCTACTAAACCCATTAAAACCGTGCTCTTTCAATATCTAAAGGAGCGGGCAAGCTTTGATTATAAATAGGCCTTAAGACCAAATAGAGATGAAGCATCTGCATGTTGAATAACATAAACAGGAGAAAACATATGAAAAACCTTGGACCATCGACAATGGTGTTACTGATCCATCCTAACATACCTCCTACCGGGCAGGACAATTGTGATCTCGCCTGACTAGCGTCAAGGAGGTTTCTCCAAATAATGTTTTAGCAAGAACACACACACTCATATATATATATATATATATATATATATATATATATATATATATATATATATGTGTGTGTGTGTGTGTGTGTGTGTGTGTGTGTGTGTGTGTGTGTATGTGTGTGTGTGTGTGTCTGTTACATTTATGGCTTATTGATAAACATTATAGCCCATGATTCGATAGGATAATCTGACTTCATTCACCATTAAGAAATCACACTTAATTATAAACAAATGTATTAATGGTTTGATCCTTAAGTGCAAAGAGTACCAGAGCTGCCACATAATCATGTAACCATGAGTAGGAATATATAATTCATCGGTAAATGGCAAATAATTTACTATCGTCGCTGATAGAGTTATAGAGTTATACTTAAGGCTGGATAAAAGTTAAAGAATTGGCCCAAACATGATGAAACATGAGGCTCGTGTAGGTACGGTTTGGGATTTATTGGGTTATATGTTTTTTTTATCGGTTTTGGATTGGTGATCTGGGCCCAATGAAATCCAAACCCGACCGACCCAATTAATTAGTTGCATTGTGGTTATTATTGTATTGGACTGGGGACTTATCAATTCAATATGTGTGTCCCCAAAAAAAGTTGTCTAACCAGCTCTTATTCTATAATACTTCATTATTCTGAGCTAGGGCTTTGTTATCACTTCATTCTTTCAATGCTTTCAATAAAAAAATTAGAAACACAGACACAACCACCGCTCATTCTCTTCATCAACCCTAAACCCTCGAGCACACACCACCACGCCACCACCTCTCAGTGCTCTTGATCTCAACACAAACACGCAGCCGTTCTCTTCATCAACACTAACCCATAAAACCCGAGTTGTAGTCGCCACCACGCACCACCGCGCCACAAACGATCATGTGAGTTTTATTCACTCATCCTTGTTCCCTTTCTCGTTCTCTCTATCTCTTAATCTTTCATAAAACATATATTTTTATTACAGTGCTATTATGCTACTGATTCAAACAAAAATCTATTTTCTACTTCTTATTTCTTTTTAATATTTGTTTTTTTGCATTAATACGTTTGTTGTGTTTGTTGTGTCATATTTTTGTCGGTTTCTTAGAAAACCTATATTTTTATTACATAGCTTTTTTAGGAAATAATGTTTAATAGATTGTGTTTGTTTTTGACATAGCTATTACGTTATTGATTGAAATGAAACACTCTATACTTCTTGTTTGTTTTTAACATTTGAAATGAAACATTTGTTTTTGGAATCCTGAGGTTGTACATGTATGGGACTGCATGGTCGAAGGAAGGCTTATAAGGATTAATTGGTACTACCTATAATAATAAGATGCATATTCTTTTTGGTAGCCTAACATATAAGAACTCCATAGTTAAACGTGTTTGACTTGGAATAGTATTTGGATGGGTGACCTTCTGAGAAGTTTTCCGAAAAGCGTGTGAGTGAAGACAAAACATGTTGAAAAGGCCCGTGTTGGTTTGTGGGGTTGTAACACCTCAAAATTTGCCCTCCTCTCTTGGGACTAGCTTAGCATATTGCATCTCATTTGTAGGACATTAGGCATTACATCTTTGCATATCATGTGAAATAGGCAAGTCATCCTCCTAGGTCTTTCTCAGAAGATGGAGAGGTTAAGAGATGCAAGCCTGAGGGTCTTATTGAATTGATCACCAATCATCTGAGGGTTTGTGCTTCAATTAGGGTTTCTTGGTTCCTCAAGGAGGTTGAGTATTATCTTGGTTGAAATGGTACATCATCATCATCATGGTTCATTATTCCTGATCAGATTCCTTGGGATTAGGGTTTTGACCTCTGGTCAACCCTAATCAGTTGCACTCTACCAGTCAGGGTTTCTGCAAGGAGATGAGGTCTTTAATGAGATGGAGATCATCATGTGATTTTATTGAGCTTGTATAAGCTAGGGTTTCATTTTTGGAGTTTTTTTATCAAGAGGTTGAGGCTCAAAATCATCTGTGCATGACCAAGTCATCTATCAACCACAAAGTCAACTGTCAGGTCAACTGTTGGATTTGGAGGGGGGAAGTGATGAGAAATACTCCATTCATGTTCAAACAAGTCTCATTTGACATTTCAAACACTCATATTGGAGAAATTGAGGTCAGATCAAAACTTGCCAAAAATAGAAAGTGACCTGTAATTTGAATTTGCCAAAAATGGAAAGGTTTTAACCTAACTTCAACTCAACATTACATCATCAAGAAAGCTTCAAATGAAATTTTGTTGAACATGAAAGTTGTAGATCTTTCTCTCCCATTTCCAAAACGTCCAAGATCAAGGATTTCTCATGTGTGGATGAAGAGATATGATCAAAACTTGACAAAGTGTACATTGAACTTCAAATGGGCATAACTTCTCAACCAAAACTCCAAATTGGATGGCTCTTTTTGCATTGTACTTATTTTGACCTCTAGTTTCCAAATCATGCATTGCATTGTACAAGTTATCATCACATGAACATTTGGAAATTCGCTTGATTTTTGGAGGGAAAATATGAAGTTTAAAATTGGTGCATGGCTTGATCTTTTTTCCACTACCATTGGCTCCAAAATGAAATTTGAAGTGAATTTGAAAGAAAATTCATGCACTATTCACCATGCATTTCATGCATAGGGTGAAAATTCACATTTTGCACTTACACCTCATTCTTACTAATTACACTTTGCATTGGCTTAAACTTGATTAAAGCTTGATTAGTGGAACCTATATAAGCCTAAACCATAACTATTTTTCAATTAGCTCTCATAATTTCAGATCTAGATCTCAAACTCCAAACTTTTTCTCTCAAATTTTCTTTCAATTTCTTCAAACAAATTGCATTTCTCTTGGTTGATTCATCATTCTGAAGCATCATTGAGCAAGTTTGGAGGTAGAATTCAAGAGAATCGTGGCACATGGAAGCATATTCAAAGCATGAAGCATCAATGGTGATTTGAAATTCTGGAGGATTCGTGCACAATTGAACTTTAATCTCTCATCCAATCAACTCTACAAGTTGCATAGAGGAAGTTTGGAGCATTGCAAGGCCTGGACAACACGAATTCCAACTTCTGCTCTTCAAGAGGTTACAAATCAATCCTCTTAATTCTCAAAATTCTTATGATATTATTGTAGATCTTGTTGTTGTGGTCATGCTGAGCTTTAAATCATGTGAAATGATGCATTGTACATGGAGATATGCTTGATTGAATGTTTGATGTTGATTCTTGTTTGCTTCGATTCATGCGTATCTTGATGTTTCTTGATGGAATATTTGTGGATTCATGCTCTACGTTGAAGGACCTACACGATGCCATGCTTGTTTTTAAGTTCTGGAGAATTTGTTCTTGGTGTTCTTGAATGCATAGCACTGTTCATGAACGTGTGATGAAGAAGATGATGATTGAGTTTTGGCAACGGTTTTGGATCCTTTCTGCAACATTAATCCGTGGTTGTAGGTGTTTTAGGGTTTAATTCTCATTGGTTCATGCTGAATCCCATACGCGCTTCCCATTGGCCAGTTGCTTTGACCTGCGCTTTGACTTGCCAGCAATTAAATGAAACGGCAGCATTTAGCTGCTGGCGCCAATTTATTCAAATATATTAATTAATATTTCATTTCCTTTCATTTTATTTGTCACATTTTATTTCATTTCATTTTCAATCTTTAAAAAATCAAAACAAATTGAATATTACTCCAAAAAATACCAGGTTTTTTGCATTATGATCCTTGTGCTCTCTACTTTTTTATCACCATGATTTTGCAAGTTGTGCTTGGCTGGATAATTTTTTGCCCTAGGATATTTGAACATGTATGCTATTTTGACATTGCCTTGCTTATTCATTTGTGAAATGATGGTCTTTGATCCAATGAATCTGGAAATTTGTATGATGAAACTAGACACTTTCCTTGACATTTTGGTGTTGATTTGGTATTTTTATCAATTGTCATCTCTGTTTTATGCTTGTGTTAAGTTGGTGTGACAATTTGTGTCACACCTTTTGATGTTCAACTTATGTGATGTGTTTTCCTTGCCAAATGATCTCCAATTGTCCTGATTTTTTGTGTGATGCATATTATGAATGTTGTGATTGCTCATGAATTTTCTTGGAATTTTTTGGATCATTTATGATTTAATTGAGATTTTTCATTCTGGTTGGTCACATTTGAGCTTTAAAATTGCCTTGAACTTCAATTGATCATGAAATGCTTTTGGTTAATGATATTGATGTGAGACCTTTTGGATTGTGTCAAGATGTGTTTGAAGTTGATTCATGTTAATTTTCAGCTTCTGTTTTGAATTTTTTCTCCATCTTTGACCCTAGGCTTTGACCTAGTGGTTTGCCTCTCACATTTGAGCTTTGATTTCAGGTTGAACATCCAAGTTCCATGGTTAATGTTGCTTCATCACTTGAGCATTGATGTTTGCTCTTGATTACTAACACTTGTGTGTTTTGTAGGTTGATGTTAGCTCTTTTGAGTTTGCTTTGTGACTTGCACATTGTGAATATTGTCTGTCTGTATGATTAACTGTTATCTGTTTGTCTGAACATTGTACTGATTTGTCTGATGTTTCCACAGGTACTTAAGTTGCTTTAAGTTCATTGTGAACTTTGCTTTGCTTGGTTGCTTAACCACTGAGGTATAACTCCTTTGACTTCATGTAGTCTGGAAGACCTGTCCTGTTACGTGGGCAGGCACCTGTCTGAAGCCCTCCTTAAGAAGCAATGCTTGTGAATGTTTACTTTTGTGCCAAGCAGGTAAAGACCTCTTAAGAGGCAATTGGCAGATAAAAGAGATGTGTAATCCATCTCCTGCTACTCAGTGTGTCATTCACTTTGCTCACACACCTTGTGTTGATGCATTGTGGATAATAGCCCAAGATCTATGTTGTGTCAGTCATCTGTGGAGAAGAGTTCCTACATTCTGAACTCCCACATCTTCTATTTTGAGTCAAGCTCTCCCAGGCTAGGGATAAGAGCTGTGAGGTCTTATCCTCACTTCCCATTTCATCTGCTTCACCCTAACTCTCAATGTTAGGGTTAAGAGCTAACTACACCCAATTCCAGTTGGCTTGTGTTTCACAGCCTAACCTTGTATGAGCCCAATTGATTGCATATAGTGTGTGTGATTGTTTATTGTGATTGTTTATTGTGCTTGTGTTGTTTGCTTGTGCTGTTTAGGATAGCTTGCTCCCTGTGCAAGTTAGATAGAAACCTTAACCTATGACCATGGTGGATTTACATGATAACTATTAGGCTCGAGTTAGGCTCCCTTCTAGTTTGTCATTTCCTAGTCTCTGGTTAGGTTAGAAGTTCTTTCCCTGTTTAGGGGAACTACGTCGCCCTGATCCTCATACCAGATGAGGTACGTAGGCAGGAGATCGTACGAGATCTCTCCGGGCCCCCTTTTCCTTTTTTTGGTGTGTGTTTGCTTGACAGCTAGCAGGCTCGAGTACCAGACTCCCTGTTAGCTTGTTTGTTCAACTTTTTTTGTTGCTTTTGACGACTCAGCGTCCGGTTAGTGTGTGCGTTTGGAGTCTGACGTAAGTCCAGCGATTGGCAGTCGGTTTCCTGTGTGTGGTTTGCCTGTTTGTGTGGAGTCTGACGTAAGTCCAGCGATTGGCAGTCGGTTTCCCGTGTGGGTTTTTGTTTGGCGTGTGTTAGCCAAACTACGGTAGCTCTGATTCTCATTCCAGATGAGATACGTAGGCATATGATGCGATATCCTAGCGAGCCCGTTCCCTCTTCTTCCATCTGTGTCTTATTCCAGTGTGTGTGTGCATTCTTTTGAGCAGTTTTGGCAACCTTATCCTATCTTTCTGAGCGTGGATCCCGTCGAGTACGACGGATGCGTAGGGGTGCTAATACCTTCCCTTCGCATAGCCGACTCCCGATCCCATCTCTCTTTGGTCGCGAGACCATGTCTTTTCCAGGTTTACTTCGAGCGTTTCCTTTCCCTCTTTGGGATAAATAACGCACGGTGGCGGCTCTGTTTGTTTTGTTTTTGCCCGCCGGTTGTTTTTCGCGGATGCGACAGGGTTCATCCAGTAATCCTGAAAGCAATTTGAGGCATTATGAATGGTATCAGAGATAGACCTCTCCCATTACGATGTGGTTCGAGGATGAACCAAGCGGAAGCTGGTGGGCATGTCACACCTGAGGCCGAAGAGTAGTGTAAGACCCCAATTTTGACCCTAAGATCCCACATGCTATCTCATCACATGCATTGGCATTGGGATCACAACTTGGCATCCTCCCTCCCCCCCCCCCCCCCCCCCATCCATTGGGTTTGCATTGGGAGAGATCACCAAGCACTTTTGATTGTATCATACTTTGTTTTTCATTATTTTACTAACCAAAATACCAAAAATATGTCAATGTATAGTGTGTATGCTCACGTATGCTCTATCAAGCTCATATCTAGGGTTTGAGACCCTTAATTCAAGGAGCATAATCAAGAATTGGTTTACATTAGCTCTAACCATCATATATGGATCCCCATGATCTTCACATGTTATTTTGATCAAGAAATCATCAAGAGTTTGGAGTTTGTTTGCCTTGAAAACCCTAATTCATCTGGCTATCTTGCGTGACTTCTTCAATAATTGATAAAATATTTCAAGGTATACTTCACATTAAATCATCTTATGCATATATGATCCTCAATGAGTCCCAAAAGTCAAGATAATGCCAAGCTAGCAAGTTGGTTCATGGTGGTTGATCAGAGAAAGCCAACTAGTTAAAACCGAGGTTCCCTAGACCCTATCTCCTACAATTTTTGTCATATCAAAATGATTTCAAGATCAAAGTTACTAATAATGGCATCCCAAACAACTTTAATGGTGGAGTCAAGAACTAGTTTTGCTTGGAAAGTCATTTTTTATGGTGAAAGATTATAGGTCATTTTGTTTGAACCCTAGTTTGATGGTCAACTTTCCAAGACCATAACTTGCTCAATTTTTATGATATGAAATCCATTCAAATTACATGATGTAATTAAATATGTCTAATTCAACTTTTATGTTTGTAGGAAGTTCAAATTCAACTTGAAAATTCATGTTCCAAGAGGAAACATTATAGGTCATTTAGGACCAATACCATTGAACAAGTGATTTTCCTCAACTTCTAAAATGCATAACTCCTTCATGTCAAATCCAAATGAGGTCAAATTTATGACCAAATTGAAGGGGTTTGAAATATCTACAACTTTTATGAATAAACGTTTCTCATTTAAAGTCCATAGTAAAAGTTATTCAAGGTGGAAGAAGTGAACATTTGACTTGGGACTTCGAAAATTTTCAAATATGTTTGATTTCACAAACTTCCACCTTAAAATTCATCATGAACAAAGCTTCAAATGAAAAAGTGTTCAACATGAAAGTTTTTCCCCTTGATCTCACCTTTCTAAAAAGTCCAAGATCATCTCATTTGGCCAAAGTGTGAGGGACTTGTGTATGGTTCCATTGTGGGAAGTGTTTTGGCAAGTTTTGAACTTAAATGATCATTCTTCTTTACATGCTTCCACATGATGAATTTAGTACACTTTGCACATGATTTGGAAGTGGATCACATCACTCCTTAGGCCCAAACCATTGCACATGCACTCATGCAAGAAGCTTTCCAAATTTGGCCAAAATTCAAGTGGTGCAAAAATCAAATGCATTGCCTATTTAAACAAGCTCAAGGCTTCAGAATCAACATCAATACCTTGCCTAAGCTTTGCTAGACAGATTCAAACCCCCACTGCCATAGAATTTCTGAAGATTTCTCTTAAAATCGAGCTTGAACTTCATCTTCTGTTTGGAAGTTCAAACTCCAGAATTCACTTCCCTTTTCATCTCAATTGGTTTCTGCAAGCAAGAGGAATAGAAAGCAATCAAATCCAGATAAAGATCAAGTGGAATTTGATAAACTCAAAGGTGATTTTTCAGAAACTTCATCTCTTCGATTCTCTCTTAATTCTCCATCATTCTTTGTGATTTTTGGTTGTCTGAAGTCCTATTAATGTAGGCAAGAAGATTGAGTTGCTTTGAGGTCAAATCGAAGCAACTCAGTTCATGATCCTCAAAATTCAAATCCATGTATCTTTTTATATAGTTGGAATTGGACAAAATTGAGGCCGGATTCGTGCTTCTGAGCATTTTTCCTTCAAATTAGTGTACTCACTTTTCATTTTCCTTTGAGTTGAGCCTGGACGAGTCCGGTGGTCCTCACCAGAGAAGATGACCGGAGCTAGGGCTCCGGTGGTGTGTTGGCAAAGTTCCAACCATCTGATCTGATTCATAGCTTCTAATCTCATCCATCCAAATTGATTACCACGCTGTGGGACAATTGACTGAAGCATTGGTGGAACGCGCGTTTCCAACCATCTGATCTGCCACCTCAATTAATGAGGGAGATCAGATGGCTCTCCTTTTTTTGAATTTTTGATTATTTCATTTAATCCATTATTTTTAATTAATTCATATCAATTTCATTTTTAATCCAAAAAATATGGGACTTTCACCAAAAAAATTCAAATGTTTTTTCCTCGTTCATTTTCTGAATTAAAATGATTTTTTGGATTAATTTTGATATTTTTCATGAATTAATTGTTTTTGTGCATATTTTTAATTATTTAAAAATACTTCTGACTTTTCAAAAATAATGAGATTTTTTGTCTAAGGTCCTTTGACCTTGTTTGACCTAGGATAAATCTCTTGGCCATTTTTTGGGTGTTTTAAAGAGGTTTTATGTTTTTGATCAAACATAATTTAATTTAACTGCATTTTAATTTGATTTTTAATTGACTAATTGTGTAGAAATTATGTTGAGCCATTTTTATTGACTTGTGAAGTTTGACTATGTGTTTGGGCCTTGGTCAAGGTTGATTTAACTTTTGTTGGATTAAAATCATTGGATTTAGGGGATTGATGAAATGTACATTTCATCTCCCAAAATGAATGAATGATTTTAATTTGATAAATTCCTTCCATGACCAATTTGTGTTTGTCTCATCTCCCCTCCTTCTTCATCTTCAATCCCATTCTATGACACTTTGGGTGCTAACACCTTCCCTCTATGTAACCAACCCCCTTACCTGTAATCTCTGGAATTTTATTAGTTTTGATTTGAAAGCTTCTTATCTTTGGGTTTTGTTCGTACTTTTCCCTTTTCCTTTGGAAACAATAAAAGCACGGTGGCGACTCTAGTTTTATTGACGTTAAGTTTATCCATAACTAAATGGTCATGAATTTACCGCTACAGAAATTAAGTGGCGACTCTGTTGGGGAGTAGTCCTCAGTGGGTTTAGCCTAGTTTTTTATGTGTATATAATTGTATATTTGATGTTTGTATATTTGTTTGTATGATATAATCTGCTTGTTGTGCTTGGTGATCTCTGAGTGGTGAGATAAGTTCTAACCCAAACTTGAGTGCAATTAAGATAAGAGGATGGTATAGTCATGTTCGACTTGTGTGGAGTAGTCCTTAACAAGTTGGCTTGAGATCCATCTACTCAGTGGAGTCCCTTTTGGACTTATGAATGTCACACAAGTTATTTGTGGTTGGGCATTACTTTCTCTGATTTGGTGTCCGAGAAGCTGAGGATCCTAGAACATTTAACCCAACTTGGCCTATTTAGGACGTAGTGCGGAGAATGTTCAAGTGTAGACTTGATAACAATTATTACGCGATACTACACTCATACGAGTTTCTCTTGAGAATATTATGGGTTGATGAGTCAGTCATCCTAACCTATAATATCCGATAGATGGAATTATGACTCTGGGAACTTTTTAGAACATGATCTACAGGTTTTTATCCTTAGTACACTCCTTTGGGATGGTTCTTAACCTAACTCCATGCTCGTGACTCACAACAAACCCTTGATTCTTGGTTGATCCAATCAAGTCTTATCAATATCAATGGAACTTGGGTGTTGATAAGGTGAAAACCATAATCCACCAAAATGGATGATTGATCTTAACAATAACTTAATTCATCCCTTGATCTTTGTTTGTTTGCCTTGTGTGTGATCCCTTATTTGTGATTGTTGCATTCATGCATTCACGAGCATCATAACATTCATCACACGAAAAATAGCTTCAAGGAACTGAGGTTTTATTTGCAAATATTTTCAGACCATGGATTGTGGACGAAGGAAACTAAGAAGTACATTTTCAGATGTTCTGATTTGAAAGAGATAAGGAAGTTATCATCTTTTATATTAGATCCCTTAGACTTCAAGCAATGTCATGGGAAGCTTCTGTGAGTGTTGTCTACTGATATGGTTGAAGGACGCTTGAGTGTGTTGGTTCAGTTTTACGACCCTCTCTATTGTTCCTTCACTTTTCCCGATTATCAGCTTATGTCTATGTTAGAGGAGTATGCCCATCTCTTGGGAATACCTGTTTCTGACAAGGTGCCTTTTAGTGGATTGGAGGAGATTCCCAGATCTCATCTTATAGCTGAAGCTCTTCATCTGAAGAAGTCCGAGATTGAGGCTCATTGGGCGAAGAAAGAAGGAATATTTGGGTTGACTTATGAGTTCCTTATTGGGAAAGCTACTTCTTTTGCTCAAGCCGGTAGTGTTGATGCTTTTGAAGCCATCTTTGTGTTGCTCATCTATGGTTTAGTTTTGTTCCCTAACATTGACGATTTTATTGATGTTAACACCATTAGAATCTTCTTGATTGGGAATCATGTATCTACTCTGTTGGGTGATGTGTACTTCTCCATGAATTTGAGGAATTCTAAAGGTGATGGAACTATTGTGTGTATGTTCCTCTTTTGTACAAGTGGTTTATTTCTCACTTGCCCCAGACACCAGCTTTTGTGGAAAATAAACAATGTCTACGGTGGTCTCAAAGACTTATGTCCCTCACTAATGATGATATTGTTTGGTATGATTCTTCATTGAGTAGCTTGGGTATTATTGATAGTTATGGTGAATTCTCTAATGTGCCTCTCATTGGTACACAAGGAGGAATCAACTACAACCCCGCTTTGCCTCGTCGTCAACTTGGGTTCCCCTTGAGAGATAAACCTAATAACACTCAGTTAGAAGGTGTTTTCTATCAAGAGGGTAAAGATCCCCAACATTTGAAGCATAAGATAGTACATGCTTGTCATAATGTGCATAGGAAAGGAAGATCCGAACTTGGTTTGCGCAACTGTGTAGCTTTGGAGGCTTACACTACTTGGGTGAAGAATAGAGCTTTGGAGTTGAAGATGCCTTATGCTTGTGAGAGACCTATGTCTATGGTTGTGGCTGAGCCATTAACTCTCCCTAACCAAGATGTAGAGGAGTTGGAAGACGCACTCGCCAAGATGAAGCAAGAGAAGGATATGTGGGAAGAGAGGTTCTATGCTTTGAGCCGAAAGCATGAGGAGTTTCAGCTTGAGTCTAAGGAGAAAGATGCGCTTATTGAACTTCTTGAAGACTGAGCGGTGAAGAGACAGAGAGAGCCAGAGGGTCCATCTTTCTCTAGTATGCCTCAACCTTCCGGTGTTTGGAAGAAGATTGTTGATCAACTTGTCCTCAAGAAGGCTCAGACGAAGACATCCTTTGAGTCTGAGATTCGACGCATCTGAAGGAAGTATACACCTGCTGCCTGATCATATGACATTGTTGTTAGGGGATCCTTAGGATTATTAGTTTCCTTTTCTCTTGTGTTTGTATTTTGGTTTCCGAAACTGTACTCAGTGTAATCCTTCCAAATTTTATGAATAAAAGAGATTTTATGGTCAATCAGATTGTTATATCTGTTGTTATTATATATTTGCAAATAAAATAGTATGTTCCTTGAAAACAAAAGTAAACAAAACATTGCATTTCATGCATCATTTGCATAGCAGGTTTTTTCTTCCAGATGTCTTATCGGTTATTCTTTTGTGCTTCAGCCAAGCTGACTCATCGATACAACACTCGCGCCAATCAACCGAGAATCATGGAGAACTTAGAGCAAGAGAACCGATAACTAAAGGATGAGATTGCTCGCCCGACTGCTATTGTGAAGTCTGTTCTAGCTGCCCAGAATCAGTCTTCTCCAACTCCCGTAACTCCTCCTCCTCAAAGGACTATTATCTTCGAGGTTGCTGCCTCGACTGTGCCTATGGCTTCTACTCAATCTGGTCCGACTATGCCTTCTGGATTCCCGTGGGGAATGCCACCAAATTTCATGCCTGAAGGGTTTGGACCCACCTTTTCTTGTATTCCGACATCTAGCTCGGTCATGTCTGTGTCGCCTCCAGTCGTTCATACTCTGCCTTGTGTTGAGGACACCATCTACCATTCTGAGCCGTCTGAGGGTCCGCATGTTTATGAGAAGATGGACGAGATGAAGGATCAGTTCCTTGAGCTGCGAAAGGAATTGAAGACGTTGAGAGGAAAGGACTTGTTCGGTAAGAGTGTTGTTGAACTTTACTTAGTGTTGAATGTCAAGATCCCGATGAAGTTCAATGTCCCCAACTTTGAAAAGTATAAGGTAAATACTTGTCCACTTAGGCATATTGTTATGTATGCCAGGAAAATGTCAATGAAAACTGATAATGATCAGTTATTGATTCACTATTTCCAAGACAGTCTGCCTGGTGCCGCTTTGAGGAGGTACATGGGGCTAGACAGTGCAAGTGTTCGCACATTTAACGATTCGGGTGAAGCTTTTGTGAAATAATATAAGTACAACATGTACATGGCACCTGATAGAGACCAGCTAAGGTCTATGTCTCAAAAAGATAAAGAGACATTCAAAGAGTATGCCCAGAGGTAGAGAGAGCTTGCTTCTCAAATCAACCCTCCGTTGGAAGAGAAGGAGATGGCCAAGATTTTCCTGAAGACCCTGAGTTCGTTTTATTATGAACGAACGATTGCTAGTTCCCCCAGTGATTTTACCGAAATGGTAAACATGGGGATGAGGTTGGAAGAAGGAGTCCGAGAAGGACGTCTGTCTAAGGAAGAGGTGTCATCTAGCAAGAAGTATGGAAGCAGTTTCGCCAGAAAGAAGGAAGGTGAAACCAATGCAGTGTCGGTAGGGAGGCAAATGAGGCCTCATGTCAAAAGAAATCTGAAACCGCATCAGCATCATCACCAAGTTTCATCGGTTATTACAGTATTTTCAAACAATCAATCAGTACTAGTTCAACAACAACATCAACAACAACCGCAACAAAGAACAAACAACTACAACAACAACAATAATCAACAACAACCAAACTTTGAGAGGAAGAAGGTCTTTTTTGACCCTATTCCTATGTCATACGCCGCACTCTATCCATCTTTGGTTCTCAAGAACCTACTCCAACCAAGAAATCCGCCACAAATTCCAGAACCACTTCCATGGTGGTATAAGCCTAAAGTCCGTTGTGCCTTTCATCAAGGAGCTCCTGGCCATGATAATGAAAATTGTTACCCGTTGAAGTATGAGGTCCAAAAGCTTGTAAAAAGTGGGATGATGTCCTTTGAGGACCGTGCGCCGAATGTGAAAGTTAACCAATTGCCTGCTCATGGTAATTCCTCTGTCAATATGATAGATGGTTGTCTAGGAAATTTTCGAGTATTCGATGTGCGACGTATTTGTAGATTCTTGGTAGAGATGCATAGGACCCTGTGTACCATCAGTGATTGTGAGCACGACCATGATGGTTGTGCAATTTGCAGTGTGAACCCTCATGGGTGTATGATTATCAAGAGAGATATCCAGAAGTTGATGGATGAGAATGTAATCCAGATTCAACACTCGAGGGATATAGATGATGTGAATGTTATTGTTCTGGTGTTCAAGACCCCTGAGCGGGTAGTAATTCAGTTTGATAATAGCAACAGTAATAGCATCAACATATCGGAATCACCGTTAGTGATACGGTTAGCGGGCCCCATCCTGTATACGTCCGATAGGGCTGTTACGTACCAATATAATGCCACCATGGTGGAGAATGGTCAAGAGGTTTCGTTACCTACGACCAATTCTATTGTGAACATTGTCGACATTGCGAAGGTAACCCGTAGCGGTCGTGTTTTTGGACCTGTCTTTCCGAAAGAGAATGTAGAAGATGTGTATATTGGTAAGAAGGCTGATGTACCCGCAGTAAATCCAGTTAGCGCTCCAATGTGTCAGTCTGGTGAATCCAGCAAACTGAAGCCTAACGATGACGATGAAGTGTTGAGATTGATTAAGAAGAGTGAATTTAATATGGTGGAGCAGCTGCTCCAAACTCCTTCAAAGATTTCAGTATTGTCTCTGCTCATGGATTATGAAGTGCACAGAGAAGCATTGCAAAGAGTGTTGGAGAAAGCCTATGTAGAACATGATGTAACTGTGGATCAATTTGACCATATTGTGGCTAGCATCACTTCCTGCAACAACTTGAGATTTTGTGATGAAGAACTTCTTGAGGAAGGCAGAAATCACAATCTAGCACTGCATATATCGATGAACTGTAAGGAGGATGCATTGTTAAATGTATTGGTTGATACCGGTTCTTATTTGAATGTACTCCCCAAGTCAACTTTTTCCAGGTTATCCTATCAAGGCGCCCTGATGAGGTATAGTGGTGTAATCGTCAAAACTTTTGGTGGTTCTCGCAAGACTATTATAGGAGAAGTGGACCTTCCAATAAAGATAGGTCCGAGTGATTTCCAAATTACTTTTCAAGTAATGGATATCCACCCGGACTATTGCTGCTTGTTAGGAAGGCCATGGATCCATGAAGCTGGAGTTGTAACGTCTACTCTGCACCAAAAATTGAAATTTGTGAAGAATGGCGAGCTTGTCATTATGGGTGGAGAGAAAGCGTTATTAGTAAGACATTTGTCGTCTTTTTCATATGTGGAAGCTGAGGAGGAGGTTGGAACTCCATTCCAAGCTCTATCTATTGCCGAAGTGAAGAAAACTGGGGCACCCATGTCCTCTTTCAAAGATGCGCAAAAAAATATTGAAGATGACAGTTCATATCAGTGGGGTCGTATGGTAGAGGTCGCCGAGAACAAGAATAGAGCCAGATTGGGATCTCAGCGAGGGTCGTCTCATGTTAGAACTGAAGATATGCAACCGGGTTTCCGTAGCGGAGGGTTCATCCATGCTAATGAACAACACTCAGTTGTTGTGATCGAGGACGATGGAGATGAAGACTACGCCAATTTTGTGACGCATGGAAAGGCTTGCAACAATTGGGTTGCTGTTGCTGTTCCTATTATTGTCCATCGCTCTAAGTAATTTGTTTTCATTATTTTTGAGAAAATCCTCCTCCTATGCCTAAGGGAGAAGTGAACATTGTTGGGCATTTTTCAAATTTTATCATCAATAAAATGCAATTCTATTCATCCACATCTATGATGTTTTTATTTTTCCTTTTTGTTTTTCTGAAAATGGTAATCACATAAAACATAAATAAATAAATAATAATTGTCCATCTGCATAATATTTGGTCACAATTCACTTCTCTAAAATCAAAATATCAAATCATTATGTAGGTTGGTTCCTAAACCCATTGAATACAATGTACCACTCCTTCTCCAAACTTTGAATTCCCTGTGTTTGAGGCTAAGGAAGAAATTGATGAAGAGGTATCCGATGAAATATCTCATCTACTTAAGCACGAGGAAAAAGCCATTCAGCCATTCGAAGAGCAGATTGAGCTAGTCAACTTGGGTTCCGAGGATGATGTAAAAGAGGTCAAGATTGGGTCTCAATTGTGTCCAAAAGCTAAGAAGGGGTTGATTGATCTTCTTCGAGACTATTTAGATGTGTTTGCTTGGTCCTATCAAGACATGCCTGGTTTGGATTCTGAGATTATGGAGCATAGATTGCCGTTGAAACCAGAATGTCTGCCAGTCAAGCAGAAGTTAAGGATAACTCATCCTGATATGGCAGTAAAGATCAAAGAAGAAGTGCAAAAGCAGATTCATGTCAGTTTCCTTGTTACCGCTGAGTATCCGCAATGGGTAGCCAATATTGTGCCTGTTCCTAATAAGGATGGAAAAGTCCGTATGTGTGTTGATTATAGAGATTTGAACAAAGATAGTCTGAAAGATGATTTTCCTCTGCCACACATTGATATGTTGGTAGACAATACAGCTAAATTCAAAGTCTTTTCGTTTATGGACGGATTCTCCGGTTATAATCAGATCAAGATGGCACCCGAAGATATGGAGAAGACCACATTCATTACACCTTGGGGAACATTCTGTTATAGAGTGATGCCTTTCGGTTTAAAGAATGCTGGTGCAACATACTAGAGAATAATGACCACTATTTTTCATGATATGATGCACAAAGAGATTGGAGTCTATGTTGATGATATGATTTCTAAATCGGGTAATAAAGAAGAACATGTTGAGCATTTATTGAATCTATTCCAACGTTTGAGGAAGTACAAACTCCGCTTGAATCCCAATAAATGTACTTTTGGTGTTCGCTCTGGTAAGTTGTTGGGCTTTATTGTCAGCGAGAAGGGTATTGAAGTTGATCCTGCCAAGGTCAGAGAAATACATGAGATGCCTGCGCCCAAAACTAACAAGTAAGTCAGAGGTTTTCTTGGCCGCTTGAATTATATCTCAAGATTTATATCGCATATGATTTCTACATGTGCACCTATATTCAAGCTTCTTTGGAAAGATCAGTCTTGTGATTGGACCGAAGATTTCCAGGAAGATTTTGATAGTATCAAAGAATATCTGCTTGAGCCTCCGATTATGTCTCCTCCTGTTGAAGGAAAACCGTTGATCATGTATTTGGACGTCTATGGAGATCCAGCTTCGGTTGTGAATCAAATCAAAGGTGAATGGGAGACGAACCAACCTAGTTTGATACCATATAGAGATTATGAGAGGAGAAATTCAACTTTCTTTACAAAGGTGGAATTTTATCTTATCCCTCGAGATGAAAACCGGATAGCAGATGCTCTTGCAACGTTGGCTTCTATGATTATGGTGAAATTTTGGAATGAAGTTTCCAATTTGACTATGATGTGTCTTGATAGGCCAACTCATGTGTTTGTTGTTGAAGTGATCAAAGATTAAAAGCCGTGGTATTTTGATATTAAGTGTTTTCTCCAAAGTCAGATTTACCCGCCTGGGGCATCTCTGAAAGATATGAAGACTTTGAGGAGATTAGCCGAAAACTTCTACCTGAATGGTGATGTTCTGTATAAGAGAAATTTCGATATGGTTCTTCTCAGATGCTTTGATAGACACGAAGTAGACATGTTGATGACTGAAGTCCATGAAGGTTCCTTTGGTACTCATTCCAATGGAGATGTTATGGCTAAGAAGATGTTGAGAGCAGGTTACCATTGGCTGACAATGGAATCTGACTATTTGTAAGTTTGTGAAGAAATGCCATAAGTGTCAAATATATGCAGATAAGATTCATGTTCCTCCGACACTGTTGAACGTGATTTCCTATCCACGGCCCTTCTCCATGTGGGGAATTTATATGATTTGCATGATTGAGCCCAAAGCTTCGAACGAACATTGTTTCATTATGGTGGTTATTGACTACTTTACAAAGTGGGTTGAAGTGGCATCGTATGCAAGTGTAACCAAGCAAGTTGTTGTAAGGTTTATCAAGAATCATATTATATTCCGTTATGGTGTGCCAAGTAAGATCACTACTGATAATGGATCTAACTTTAATAACAATATGGTAGAAGCTCTTTGCAAAGACTTCAAGATCGCACATCATAATTTTTCTCCCTACAGACCCAAGATGAATGGGGTTGTTGAAGCTGCGAACAAGAACATCAAGAAGATCATTCAAAAAATGGTCGTGACCTACAAGGATTGGCATGAGGTGCTCCCATATGCTTTGCACGGGTATCATACATCCATCCACACTTAAACAGGGGAAACTCCTTTCTCACTTGTTTATGGCATGGAAGTTGTGCTCCCGATAGAGGTTGAGATCCCATCACTGCATGTGCTGATGGAAGCCAAGTTGACAGAAGCTGAATGGTGCCAGACCAGGTATGACCAGCTGAATTTAATTGAAGAGAAGAGGTTGGCTGCCATGTGTCATGGTTAGTTGTACCAGCAGAGAATGAAGAAAGCTTTTGATAAGAAGGTCAGGCCTCGTGTGTTTAGAGAAGGTGATCTTGTGCTCAAGAAGATCTTATCTTTCAAACAGATTCTAGGGGAAAATGGACTCCTAATTATGAAGGCCCATATGTTATTAAGAGAGCCTTTTCAGGCGGTGCTTTGATTCTTACAACTATGGATGGTGAAGAGTTCACACATCCTGTGAATGTCGATGGAGTCAAGAAATACTTCGCCTAAAAAATAAAAGAACAACTCGCTAAGTTGAAAACCCGAAAGGGAGGCTTAGGAAAAAATGAGCGTCTCGACGGATTGAAAACCTGAAAGGGCGATCCAGGCAAAAGTTAGAGACATAAAACAGAAAGACTTATCCCGATAAATTGAGTACCCCACCTTGGGGAAATTTATGAAAAAAATAGGGATCGTGGCAAGTAATTGCATTTGGTTGACCTTCAATTTTGAAGACATTCTTGAGCACGTCATTGGGTTTTGATTCATCATTTTCAACAGAAGCCAAGAGCACAATGAATATCAAAGTTGGTAGAATAAGTAGTGATCATTGTATTCAATGTATCCCTCTTCCATGTAAATTACCATTTTTCAACTTTTGTAAGGATCTATGGAGTCTTGTCATTTACAAACTACCATTCGATTAAATAAAGTTAAGCTTTTTATCCAATTATTTCTACTCTTATTTATTCAGCTGAATAGAATTAAATTTTATTATAATCATTTTGAAATTGAATTTAAAAATCAAAATAATGTTTTTCTTAAAATAATAAAAGCAATTACTTTTTAATAGCAATCGATTCCATTAAAGGAACATCAACAGCAGTCTGAGAACAGGTAAGTCCCAAAATGTGAAACATTGTTGGTCTTCCCAAGCAGTTGGTTCGGTCATCTTTTTCGAACGACAACTCAACTTCCAGCCGATTTTTTTTTGTTTCTCCAATTGAGTTTGTACTTGCCTCCCTATCTTTGAGTTATAGGCGCATCGTCTCAGCGGTTTGCATAAACTTAACACAGATTGTTACCCCGCTCGAGTCGTCAGCAGAGTTAATGCATGATCCTTGTTAGCACTGATTCTTGAGCAAAATTTTTGGTCCTCTGCAAGGTTGTCTCCCATTTGATATGGTGTTGACCTAAAATTCCCCGCAGAGAAGATGGTACAGGTCCTCAGCAAATCTGTCCTCTTTCCCCAACCAGGGTCGAGCCTTCAAGACGGATAATTCATGTTCATCCTTAACATCTCTTTCTCCAGTTGATGCCTTCATACTGTTGAGATTGGCTGAGTTTTGTAACGTTGATTCAGACCATTGACATTTATATCCATGTGATTGTTTGTCAGCATAATCATCATATATACATATACATATACATTCATAGATTTCATTATTGCATTATTATTTCACTTTGTGATTCATTCTTTTTCTGATTCTCTACTATGGTGGTATCTCCCCCCCCCCCCCCACATACACACAAATTTGGCGTGTCTGTCCTCTTTCAATTATAGAGTGTCAGCCCCCTTAAGCAGAAACAATTTAACCTTTCTGATTCCCCACTGAGTTATTTTCTCGTGGATAATCATTGTTTCATCTTCCTCCCTAGTTAATTATCTAGATAGAACCATTCCCCCTGAGTTATATCCTCATTGGGTTGAGTCTTTGATTGACCTTTTCTTTCTAGATCTTGCCTAGATAGATACTTTGATCCCCCGAGAGTCTGTTACCCAGTAAATGGTAATATTCTTCTTGATTTGCGAGTGCTTTACTCTTACCCAATACCTGGTAATAGTAATCTACTTCCTCTTATTTTCCCCAGCGGATCCGTTTTCACGTTTCCCAAGAAGTCTATCCTTGATATGTTCATCTTAACCGATGACGGGTATTCTTCCCTTTGAGTCTATCCTTGATATGTTCATCTTAACCGATGACGAATATTCTCGTTTTGGTATTCTACCCAGTAAAAGGTAGTTGTAATCCCTATTTCATTCCCCAGAGGGTTAATCCTTGATATGTTTATCCTAACCGATGACAGGTTTCCTCCTCTTTGCGATTCTCTGCCCAGTAACCAGTATTTCTAAATCCTGCTTCTCCCTGCGGAGTCTATCCTTGATATGTCCATCTTAACCGGTGAAGGATATTCTCTTTCTGGTTTTCCGCCCAGTAACCGGTAGATGTAATTCCTATTTCTCCCCTCAGAGTCTATCCTTGATATGTTCATCCTAAGCGATGACAGATATTCTCTTTTCGGTATTCTATCTAGTAACGGATAGATATAATTCCTACTTTTCCCCGACAGTCTATCCTTGATATGTTCATCTTAAATGATGACGGATATTCTCCCCTTTGAGTCTATCCTTTATATGTTCACTTTAACCAGTGACAAATATTATCTTTCTTTGCGGTCTTCTGCCCAGTAACCGGTAGTTGTAAACCCTATTTGGCTTTTCCCTAACTGGTTATTCTTACCCAATAACTAGTAATGAATACACCTTTTGTTGCCCTCGGCGAGTCATCCTTGATATGTTTACCCTAACTGGTAACAGATGTCCTCTCTGTCAGATTATGTTATCTCCTTACCCAGTAATCGATAATGGATAATATACTTTTCTCACTCCTGTGTTGAAGTTCATTCTTCCCTAGTTGAGTTTGAGTGTTTTTCCTCAATGAAATTGTCGTTTCCTGTTTGGTTCGAGTATTTCAGTTTCGCCCTGATTTACCCGTTTCCCCTATAATTTTCCCCCTTATCCCCGACTGAGTCTTTCCATTGATTTATTTTCATGGAATCCCTCGTGTCCCCCAGAAGTTTTAAGTCGTAGCATGGCCTACACACAACCTTTTACCCCCCAGAGTCTCTGTCTCCCCAATGAGTTTTCCTTATGGAATGCATTATGCTCCTACGAACTTTCAGTCTCTCCAGATTCTTTTCCTTTGTGGCAACATTTTCCCCACATAAATTATTTTTAAAATTCATATAATATGCATCATGGGGTCTCTTAGGGACCAAAATTTGTTTCTATATGTTGTTATTTAAGTCCATTCTACTGAGTTAACACCCAAAGTCAATAACTTCATGTTAGATGAACCAATACAAGTATGGATGAGATTAGGTCCATCCTTTGATCATTTTATTTTTGTGTATGGTATGTTTTAGGAGTATGGTTCATTATACCATATCTCTAACATGCATTAACACCAAAAAAATTATTGCTCGACCTCAGATAGAATGAATTCTACATAAGTCCAATTACGATTGCTTAACATAATGCTAAATTTTGATCCAAAGGCATAGCATTCTAGTAAGTGAGATTGTAAGTCTCCCGTCTTTTATGGTATTGTATGTAAACTTGACCTTTTTTCCTTCCTTTGGAAGATGTCTTGGTTCAAGTATCCATGCTTGTGAAAAGAGGGTTGAGTTTTCTCCAAAGAATGACTTAATCAATTGAAAAGCAAAACTTCACTAACATCTAATCAACTAACATTTGACTAACTTTTATTATTATTGCTTTTAATTTCAAGTCATTTACTTTATGAAATTTAAATTCAAGTCATTTACCATTCCATTTTCCATTTTTACATATCATTTAACTTGTTTATGTTTATGCCATTTTCACTTTGCTCACTTGAGCCATATATTGTGATTGTACATATTTGTTTGTGTATCTTGTTTGTGTTTGTGGTCTTAGGACCTTAAAATACCTAACAAACAACAAAACCCCTAAAAAATGTTTGTGTGGACTGTTGGATTTGATATGAGCGTTGGACTTAGAATTAAGCAACATTCCCTATGCAAAAGGACTTGGCCAATGCCAACATTTCTGAAACCAAGTTATTGTGATTGGAGATTTCATCTGATACAAGTATTGGGATCCATTTGAGTTCATCTGCTACATGGTCTTGATGTAAATGTTACTCTGAACCTGTGTCTAATGCCTTATTCTGAGCCATTCAAGGAGTATGTCATCTGATACATGGGAAAATTATGAAGAGTACTATGAAGTTGCTAGCTTGGATGCGGCTATCTTTATTTGATGCCTTGATCTTCATTTTGCTACTTGCTTATTGACATTGCTTGATTTAAAGTCCAAATGAAAAATGGGTTTCTATATGACATTCTTGTCTATTGGATTGCATCCCATTGGTCAGATCTTTTCAACTCTCAACTTTTAAATTTTTGCTTAGGATTAGTCTTTTCATCTCTTCCCATTTCTTAAATTTCAAAATCTCTCCCCTTTTTTAAAATCTTCTTTGCTTGCGATTTCTAAACTTGGACTTTATTGCAAACTAGAAACTTTGGCCTTATGCCATTGCATTTTTTTAACTCTTTTCTTAAATCAAACTTGTAAATGAATCTAACCATATTGACTTAAAATTTCAAAAGACAAAAAGAACTAACACTCATTCAAACTCTTTTAGGCCCTTTGTGCCTCTGTTAAATTTAAATTTTTGATTAAAAACAATCCACTCATTTTAAAATTGATACCATAACTACGAGGTTTTGATCCCTCATTTTTTATATTAGTACGTAGGCACAAGTCCGAAGGTCTTGTAAAAAAAATATAATTAATGAATTCTCTTCTCATCCCCACACTCTATTTATTGCAAACGTCTTTTATAGCAAGACACATACACACATAAAAAAGGGCTCCCTATGAGTACCTATGACACTTTGGGTGCTAACACCTTCCTTCGGTGTAACCAACCCCCTTACCTGTAATCTCTAGCATTTTATTAGTTTTGATTTGAAAACTTATTATCTTTGGGTTTTGTTCGTACTTTTCCCTTTTCCTTTGTAAACAATAAAAGCACGGTGGTGACTCTGGTTTTATTGACGTTAAGTTTATCCATAACTTAATGGTCATGAATTTACCGCTAGAAGTAGTTACATGTAACATCTGAGGGCGAGAGAGTGGTTGTCGGTGCACGAGGCATGACAATGAGACACTCGTAACAGCTTCTAGGGTGAAACCAAATTCACATCGGAATGATAGGAATCATGGGGTTGTGTAGGTATGGGATTGCATGGTTGAAGGAAGGCTTATAAGGATTAATTGGTACTACCTATACCAACAAGATGCATCTTCTTTTCCGTAGCCTAACAGATAAGAACTTCATAAATAACATGCATAACTTGGAGTAGTATTTGGATGGGTGACCTTCTGGGAAGTTACCCGAAAAGCGTGTGAGTGAGGACAAAACTTGTTGAAAAAGCATGTGTTAGTTTGTGGAGTCAGTCGTTAATCTTGAAAGCAGTTTGGGGAATTACACCCGGTGTGCATCTCAGGAAATTATTATGAAGTCAGGCGACGAGATCCATGATCATCCTTGAATCAATTGGCAGGGCTCTAAAGGAGCGGGATAAGTCATAACCATTGTAACGTTCTTGGAACGATCAAGGGTTGGAGACCTTTACATAACGATTAATAATCGGTTATATATCACTAATGGCTACTAAACCCATTAAAGTCATGCTCTTTCAATATCAAAAGGAGAGGGCAAGCTTTGATTATAAATAGGCCTTAAGACCAAATAGAGAAGAGGCATCTACATGATGAATAACATAAACAAGAGAAAACATATGAAAAAACTTGGACCATCGACAATGGTGTTACTGATCCATCCTAACATACCTCCTGCCGGACAGGACAATTGTGATCTCGCCCGACTAGCTTCAAGGAGGTTTCTCCAAATAATGTTTTAGCAAGAACACACACACACACACACACTTATATATATATATATATATATATATATATATATGTGTGTGTGTGTGTGTGTGTGTGTATTTGTGTGTGTGTGTGTGTGTGTGTGTGTGTGTGTGGGGTGTGTGTGTGTGTGTGTGTGTGTGTGTGTGTCTCGCTGCTTCCCCAGGAGTGTCCTTGTAGACATCCCCAGCGAAGTCCCTTAGTGGATTATTTTCATCCGGATTTTCTCCGAAGTATCCGCTGTGGATAGTTTTTGCTGTATTGGCATATTCCCCAATACATGCATCTTCGAGTCAGCTCGAGTCTTTCCATTGGATCTTTTCCCTTTGGAATTTTGTTCCCCACGCTTTGAGTCGTGACCTGCTCGTGCATTTTTATCCCTTTTCTATCCCCAGGAGAGTCCCCAGGGTCTTGGTCCCATGGAGTGAATTGCTCATATGGATTATCAGTGGCTTCTGATTTCTTTGCTTTTATGGACACATATCTCCACAGAGTGCTACCATTTTTCATACCTACATTTGCATCATGAGGTCTCTTAGGGACCAAAATTTGTCTCTTTGTTCTTATTTAAGCCCATTCTACCCCGTCGAGACGAAAATTTTAACCTTCACTTCGTCGACTAGAATGACCTTAAATAGGGGCATCTGTAAGACCCCAATTTTGATCCTAAGATCCCTCATGGCATCATAACATTGCATTTGCATTGCCTCAAGGATCTTTAGCATCTTGGTTCCCTTTGCCTTTGGGTGGGACTCCTTGTGATTGGTTTGAGATCACCAAGCATGCTTGAATTATACATCATTGTTTCTCTTACTTTTGTTTACTAACCAAAAGCACAAAAATGTGTCACTAACATCTTTTGTTTGAAGCTTGAGTATCATCCAAGACACTTTGTGGGTTCTATTTAGATGATCAGTCAACACAAGGGAATGTCTTGAGATACTTCCAACAGGTTCAAATGGGGTCTATTCGTCAGTCAAAACGTTAATCTTGAAGGAGCAAAAGTTTGTTCATGAGCTGTCATGCTCGCTAGGCGAGCAGAATGGGTCGCCTAGTGAGTCCCAAGAAAAGCCACCAGAATCACCTACACTCAGAGGAATTTCTTGAACTGTCATGCTCGCTAGGCGAAGCCCACGTGTTTAAAAAAACGATAAAAAAAACGAAAAAAAAATGAAAATAAATAAATAAATAAAATATAACAGAAAAATTTTGGACTTGGGCCTCTCTCATTTGAGCCCACAGGTCCACAAAAATCAGGTTATAAATTCAGAGTTTCAGTGAAACAAAAGGCAATTCTATTCCTATTACCCTGGCAGGAAAAAGATAGTGAGAGAAGAGCTAACAGAGTTTAGAGCAACCTCCAGAGACTGAAGGGAACTCATCGGCAAAGAACCAATTCCCTCTCATATAAACCCTAAGAGTGCTTTGCAAACCCAACCGGGCAATTCAATTTCATTCGATCTCTCCAGTCAGGTTTGCCTTATTCCCATTACTTTATGCTTTTAATTTGAATGCTCTGAATGTATGAGGTATTATGGGTGAATTTGATACCCTTTTGATGCATGTGTTTGACAAGAGGTTTAGGCCTCCTACCCTTGGTTGCTTTTTGTGAGCTTTTTGTAAATTTTAATGGCATGGTTCATGTGGTTACATTTTGATTTGGGGGCAACTCTTGATTACCCTATCTTGTTTCTCTAACCTGTTTGTTGAGTTTTGTTTTGTGAGGGCTCATATGACTCTTGCAGAGATAGCTTGCCTGGTGTTCCACTTTATTTGTGGGATACCACCTGGAGGTTTATTCCGATTGCCTGTACTGATTCACTTTCTTTGATGGTGTTTAGCTTGGAAGAGTCTTTGGGTTTCTTATTTATCTAATTGCTGTTACTTCGGATCCTTATCCGCGTGGTACTTTATTTTTCCCGCATTTTATCGCTTTCTTAGGTTTCGTATAGCCTCTCGGGGCATGTCAATTAAGGTAGCGTGGTTCCTTCATCTAGGACTGCCTTTTCGCATGAGCATCCCTAAACACCCCAAACTCAATGATTTTTTTTCTCCTAAGAACACGTTATCTCCTTTTACTACAGGCGAGTAAGTCTCAAAAGGTCGAGCATCCGGTAGATTGCGTAGTAACGTCATTCACCCCAAAACACAACCCTTACCCCGTAGTTGGTCGAACTACGTTTTGCTCTGATTTTCATCCCAGATGAGATACGTAGGCATAAGACGCGATGTCTTAGCGAGCACACTCCTCTTTAACCCATAGGTAGCCGAGCTACGAAGACTCTGATTCTCAGATTCAAATGAGATACGTATGCAGTGGATGCGACGTCCGTGCGAGTCATTTTCTTTTGATCCTTCTTTTAGTAAGTAGTACACTAGATAAACATACATGCTTTTCTCATCCCTTCAATCATGTTTGCACAAATAAATTTTCACAAAACACAACAACCTTTGCAACAAACGTGAAAAGGGATCCCTAGGAGTACCTAGGATGTTTTGGGTGCCTAACACCTTCCCATTGCATAACCAACCCCCTTACCCAGATCTCTGACATTTTTACTAGTTTTTTATTCGATAAAACTTTTAGGTTTTTGTTCGCTTTCTAACCATTCCTTTGGATAAATAGAAGTGCGGTGGCGACTCGACTTGTATGATTTACCTTGGATTTAGTCAATATCTCTAATGGTAACGAATACCCCGAACATGGGAAACCTGTCAACATGGTCCAGGGTTGCCCTGGAAAATACAAGTTCAAATATGTCAGTCATATTCAACAGTCTCTGGTCCAGATGCATCATTTGTTGTGTGACTATAGTCATTATGAGCATGACCATGATAGATGCCGAGTCTGCTCTGTTAATCGATTGGGTTGTTGCCAGGTACGCAAGGATGTTCAAGAAATGTTGGACGAAGGAGTCATTGAGATCCTTCAAAACAGGAATGTTGATGAAAATGAGCCTGATGTCAACGTGATTTCCCCAGTGTTCTGGATACCCGAGCCTGTTATCATCAAGTACAATGGTAGCAGGCAGAAGGCTTCTCCCGCTCTGATCATTAAGCCTGCTGGTCCTGTGCCTTACTCTTCTGAAAAGGCAGTTCCCTATCGCTACAACGCCGTAGCAGTAGAGAATGGGAAAGAGGTGTCCTTGCCCTCTTCTTCTGTTGTGAATATTGCCGATGTTAGCGGTTTGACCCATAGTGGCCGTGTATTTTCAGCACCGCCGAAGCCTCAAATTAATGCTGATTTTGTTGAACGCCCGATTGGGAACGTTGTGAATTCTCCGAATCCGGCACTTGCTGTTAAGCCCTCCTCCGTACTGAAAACTCCTACTTCTGTTGGCCCGAGTGGCAATGTGAAAGAAGACTGTGATGAGATGCTGAGACTCATCAAAAGGAGCGAGTACAATGTTGTAGACCAACTTCTACAAATGCCATCCAAAATATCTGTGTTATCCTTACTCTTAAATTCAGAACCACACCGAGAGGCTCTGCAGAAGGTGTTGGATGTGGCATATGTAGATCACGATGTCACTTTGGAGCAATTCAATAGCATTGTTGCAATCATTACTGCTTGCAACAACCTGAGCTTTTGTGACTCTGATCTCCCTGAGGAGGGAAGAGACCACAACTTGACTTTACACATATCTATGAATTGCAAAGACGACGCCATGTCCAATGTGCTGGTGGACACCGGGTCATCATTGAACGTATTGCCAAAGTCCACTCTCTCAAAGTTATCATATCAAGGGCCTCCCATGAGGCAGAGTGGGGTAGTTGTGAAGGCTTTCGATGGGTCTCGTAAGACTGTGATTGGGGAAGTTGATCTCCCAATCAAGATCGGACCAAGTGATTTCCAGATTACCTTCCAGGTTATGGACATTCACCCATCGCATAGTTGTCTCTTAGGCAGACCATGGATTCACGAGGCAGGCGCCGTGACGTCCACCCTACACCAGAAATTGAAATTCGTGAAAAACAAGAAGCTGGTGGTGGTAGGGGGAGAAAGGGCTCTCCTGGTTATCCATTTGTCTTTCTTCTCTTATATAGATGCTGAGGTTGAAGTTGGAACTCCTTTCCAAGCTTTATCTATTGCTGAGCCTATTGAGAAACGAGCTCCTTCATTTGCTTCCTACAAAGATGCAAAGTTGGCCATTGAGCGTGGTGCAACCACTGGTTTAGGAAAAATGATTGAGTTAGAAGACAACGAGTCCCGGGCTGGCATAGGTTTTTCTTCTGGTACTTTCAACAAGCAAGGGTTATTCAAGAGTGGAGGTTTCATCCACACTGGTCTAGATGAAGAGGTTGCTGCCGTTTTAGAAGAAGATACAAAGGATTCTGGCAATTTCATCATCCCTGGAGGGGTCTGCAACAATTGGGTCGATGTGGATATTCCAACAGTTGTCCATAAGTCAACGTGATAATCACTTTGTTTTAAAACCCTTCTCCCCTGCCAAAAGGAGGAGTGATGACATTGATGACGCATAAATACAATGATATTTTCATTCAATAAATTCATGTTAAATGTTTGTTTTTCCATTTATTTTCCCTTTTCGCTTTTGCATGAAATTGGTGATCACATAAAACCTCAAAATGGAATAAAATCAATCTTTTCATCTGCATAATGATTTGCCTTGTTTGAATTCTAAATCTTTTCATATCCAAAATCATTATGCAGGTTGATTTCTAAACCCGTTGAACATAATGACGCAACACCATCTCCCAATTTTGAATTCCCTGTATTTGAGGCAGAGGAAGATGATGTTGAAGAGATTCCTGATGAGATCACTCGTCTACTTGAGCATGAAGAGAAGATCATTCAACCGCATATTGAGAATCTGGAAACAGTCAACTTGGGGTCTGAAGATTGTGTGCGAGAGGTAAAGATTGGGGCACTTTTGGAAGAATCTGTTAAGAATGGGTTGATTAAGTTGCTACGAGAATATGTTGACGTCTTTGCCTGGTCATATGAAGACATGCCTGGTCTAGATACTGATATTATGCAACATTTCCTACCTCTAAAGCCTGAGTGCATGCCTGTAAAGCAGAAGCTCAGAAGAACTCATCCTGATATGGCAGTGAAGATCAAAGAGGAAGTTTAGAAGCAAATTGATGTGGGGTTCCTGGTGACTTCTATATATCCTCAATGGGTGGCCAATATTGTGCCCGTGCCTAAGAAAGATGGAAAAGTCCGAATGTGTGTGGACTATAGAGACTTGAATAAAGCTAGTCCAAAAGATGATTTCCCTCTACCACATATTTATATGTTGGTAGATAATACAACTAAATTCAAAGTCTTCTCGTTTATGGATGGATTTTCCAGATATAATCAGATTAAAATGGCACCCGAGGATATGGAGAAGACAACATTCATCACACCTTAGGGAACATTTTGTTATCGAGTGATGCCCTTCGGTTTGAAAAACGCCGGAGCCACGTATCAACGAGCTATGGCTACCTTGTTCCATGACATGATGCATAAGGAGATTCAGGTGTACGTTGACGATATGATCGCTAAGTCAAGATCGGAGGCTGTACTCCCTGTAGAGGTGGAGATCCCATCAATGAGAGTCTTGATGGAGGCCAAGTTGACTGATGATGAATGGGTTCAGAGTCGTTATGACCAGCTGAACTTGATTGAAGAGAAGAGATTGACTGCCATGTGCCACGGTCAGTTATATCAGCAAAGAATGAAGAAAGCTTTTGATAAGAAGGTCAAGCCTCGTGTGTTCCGAGAAGGTGACCTTGTGCTCAAGAAAGTTTTGTCTTTCGCGCCCGATTCCAGGGGCAAGTGGACTGCGAACTATGAGGGTCCGTATGTTGTTAAGAGAGCCTTTTCAGGCGGTGCTTTGATACTTACAACTATGGATGGGGAGGATTTCACTCGTCCTGTGAATTCAGATGCAGTCAAAAAATACTTCGCCTAAAAAATAATAATAATAAAAACTGAATAGCTCGCTGAGTTGAAAACCCGAAAGGGCGGCTTAGGCAAAAATGAGCGTCTTGGTAGACTGAAAACCCGAAAGGGCGGTCCAGGCAAAAGTTAGAGACATGAAAAATGAATATAGGTATCCCGCTAGATTGAGTACCTCATCCTGGGGCAATCTAGGCAAAAATTAGGGATTTGACAAGTAAATGCATCCTGACAAGACTTTGTTCTACAACTGTCGTTCGTCAGAGATCCTTGCTCATTATCAGCCAAAGCTTCAAATACATCGGATTCAGAATTGGTGGAGAAATGGTCATAATGTTCAATGTAGCCCTTTTCCAATATATATCACCAATTTCAAATTTGTAAAGATCTATGGAGTCTTGCCATTCGCAGACTACCATTCTATCAAATCAATTTGAGCCTTTTATCCAATTATTGGCACTCTTATCTGTTTCTATTCAACAAATGTTTTGCATGTTTTGATTAAGAAAATATCATTGTTTTAAACGATCAAATTTTTTATAATTTGTTTTTAAACAAAGTGAACATTCACAATGACGAAAGGATACTTAGGAGATCCTCAGTGCTCTCCCAAGGGTGGTACGATCCCCAACAGGGTAAGATTTTTGTCCATATTCCTGGCATGACTGTATCTCCTCCCTCCGGAACCTCTTGTGGTTTATCCTACCAAGTGGATTGCTTGTTGAGAGTCACCTCTCTTCCCTTCAGCAGAGTAGCAATCTTTCTTCCTCAGCAGCTTGGATCTCTTTGGGCAAGAGCGGTATTTGGTGGTTGATCCCGATAAATCCTTTATCTCCTCGGATAGATTCCCCAGTAGAGTTGGTGGTGTGGTGGACCTTGTCTATGATAACTCTCGTCCCCAGTTGGAATGATTGATGCTTCATCCCTTGTAGAGTTCTTTGCTTCCTGGTATCTCTGATACCCAGCAGATTGGATACTCCCCGGTGAACTTGGCTTTCTCTCTTGAGATGTAGTACCGGGTGGTTGATTCCTGGACCTGGTTATGTTAGATATGTCTGTTTGTCAGCATACTTCATACATAAACTACACATATTCATGCATAATTATAACATTCAGATATTCATGTTGCATTCTTTGCCATATATAGTTGTTTGTTGTCTCCTGCTATTTGGTGATATACTTCCCCGAGCAGATGTGTGTGTCTGATCTCTCCATATAGAGTCAGCTCCATAAGCAGAAAGCATCTATCCTTTCTTCCATATTCCCCACCGGGTTATATCCTCGTGGATGTTGATTATTTTTGTTCCTTCCCAACACATATACTGGGATGGTTTTCCCCATTGAGTTATATCCTCACCGGGACAAGTCTTGATTTGGTGTGCCTATCTAGTTTGATCCTAGATCGGTCTCTTGAGACTCTTTTCCTGTTTCCCCATGGTAAATGAATAATTGTTCAATAATTAGTAATTATAATTCCCCGGCGGAGTCTGTGTTTCTCTACCCTCATACCAGTAGTTGTAAACCCTATTTCTTCCCTTTTTGCAGAGTAACTATTTTTGCTCATCTTTAATTGGTGACAGTTATCTTCATCCAATATTCGGTGATGATATCCCCTCATCTGCTTGGATAATTTCCCTGATTACGCAATTTATCCCCAGTGGGTCATCTCTCGTCTACCTTGTTGTTGTTGGTAACGATTGTTTCTCCCCTGAATTGGTCATCATTATATACCTAGTTTCGGTATCCCGATGCCTTTTCTTTTCGGTCGATTTATCCTTTATTAACCTAGTAACCGGTTGTGGATAATCGTCCATGCGAGTATATTATCTATGTTCTGACAGTAATAGATAGTATATCTCATGCACTCTCGGGTCTGAAGCCTTTTGTTCTTCCCCAGTTGAGTAAGATTCGTATCCCCTTTGTGGAGTCGAATATCCATCCTGTAATCGAGTTTTCTTTTAGCCCTCTTTTGGATGATGAGTGTTTTGGGAATATTCCCCAATTCACGCCTTGGTTGGTCACCTATTATATGCCCAGTAACCGGTATCCCTGGTGTTCCTTCCTCTTTGCTCCCTATTATGACTTTTTGTCCCCTGTGGAGTCAGAATCCCTGAGTTGAAGTATACCTTCTAGGTTTTCCTCAGACGTTTTGAAGTTTTGATATCTCTCACCCTTATGCTGGTCTTGGATATTCATCTCTTCCTGAGCATGTTGTATCTCTCACCCTCATACCTGGCGTTCAGATCACATGTCTCCTTGAGCTTATTACCCAATAACCGGTAATACCTCGTCCCACTGCTTCCCCAGGAGTGTCCTTGTAGACATCCCCAGCGAAGTCCCTTAGTGGATTATTTTCATCCGGATTTTCTCCGAAGTATCCGCTGTGGATAGTTTTTGCTGTATTGGCATATTCCCCAATACATGCATCTTCGAGTCAGCTTGAGTCTTTCCATTGGATATTTTCCCTTTGGAATTCTGTTCCCCACGCTTTGAGTTGTGACCTGCTCGTGCATTTTTATCCCTTTTCTATCCCCAGGGTCTTGGTCCCATGGAGTGAATTGCTCATATGGATTATCAGTGGCTTCTGATTTCTTTGCTTTTGTGGACACATATCTCCACAGAGTGCTACCATTTTTCATACCTACATTTGCATCATGAGGTCTCTTAGGGACCAAAATTCGTCTCTTTGCCATTATTTAAGCCCATTCTACCCCGTCGAGATGAAGATTTTAACCTTCACTTCTCCGGCTAGAATGACCTTAAATAGGGGCATCTGTAAGACCCCAATTTTGACCCTAAGATCCCTCATGGCATCATAACATTGCATTTGCATTGCCTCAAGGATCTTTAGCATCTTGGTTCCCTTTGCCTTTGGGTGGGACTCCTTGTGATTGGTTTGAGATCACCAAGCATGCTTGAATTATACATCATTGTTTCTCTTACTTTTGTTTACTAACCAAAAGTACAAAAATGTGTCACTAACATCTTTTGTTTGAAGCTTGAGTATCATCCAAGACACTTTGTGGGTTCTATTTAGATGATCAGTCAACACAAGGGAATGACTTGAGATACTTCCAACAGGTTCAAATGGGGTCTATTCGTCAGTCAAAGCGTTAATCTTGAAGGAGCAAAAGTTTGTTCATGAGCTGTCATGCTCGCTAGGCGAGCAGAATGGATCGCCTAGCGAGTCCCAAGAAAAGCCACCAGAATCACCTACGCTCAGAGGAATTTCTTGAACTGTCATGCTCGCTAGGCGAAGCCCACGTGTTTAAAAAAAACGATAAAAATAAACGAAAATAAATAAATAAATAAATAAAACATAACAGAAAAATTTTGAACTTGGGCCTCTCTCATTTGAGCCCACAGGTCCACAAAAATCAGGTTATAAATTCAGAGTTTCAGTGAAACAAAAGGCAATTTTATTCCTATTACCCTGGCAGGAAAAAGATAGTGAGAGAAGAGCTAACAGAGTTCAAAGCAACCTCCAGAGACTGAAGGGAACTCATTGGCAAAGAACCAATTCTCTCTCATATAAACCCTAAGAGTGCTTTGCAAACCCAACCGGGCAATTCAATTTCATTCGATCTCTCCAGTCAGGTTTGCCTTATTCCCATTACTTTATGCTTCTAATTTGAATGCTCTGAATGTATGAGGTATTATGGGTGAATTTGATACCCTTTTGATGCATGTGTTTGACAAGAGGTTTAGGCCTCCTACCCTTGGTTGCTTTTTGTGAGCTTTGTGTGAATTTTAATGGCATGGTTCATGTGGTTACATTTTGATTTGGGGGCAACTCTTGATTACCCTATCTTGTTTCTCTAACCTGTTTGTTGAGTTTTGTTTTGTGAGGGCTCATATGACTCTTGCAGATATTGCTTTCCTGGTGTTCCACTTTATTTGTGGGATACCACCTGAAGGTTTATTCCGATTGCCTGTACTGACTCACTTTCTTTGATGGTGTTTAGCTTGGAAGAGTCTTTGGGTTTCTTATTTATCTAATTGTTGTTACTTCGGATCCTTATCCGCGTGGTACTTTATTTTTCTCGCATTTTACCACTTTCTTAGGTTTCGTATAGCCTCTCGGGGCATGTCAATTAAGGTAGCGCGGTTCCTTCATCTAGGACTGCCTTTTTGCATGAGCATCCCTAAACACCCCAAACTCATTGATTTTTCTTCTCCTAAGAACACGTTATCTCCTTCTACTACAGGCGAGTAAGTCTCTAAAGGTCGAGCATCCGGTAGATTGCGTAGTAACGTCGTTCACCCCAAAACACAACCCTTACCCCGTAGTTGGTCGAACTACGTTTTGCTCTGATTTTCATCCCAGATGAGATACGTAGGCATAAGACGCGATGTCTTAGCGAGCACACTCCTCTTTAACCCATAGGTAGCCGAGCTACGAAGACTCTGATTCTCAGATTCAGATGAGATACGTATGCAGTGGATGCGACGTCCGTGCGAGTCATTTTCTTTTGACCCTTCTTTTAGTAAGTAGTACACTAGATAAACATACACGCTTTTCTCATCCCTTCAATCATGTTTGCACAAATAAATTTTTACAAAAAACAACAACCTTTGCAACAAATGTGAAAAGGGCTCCCTAGGAGTACCTAGGATGTTTTGGGTGCCTAACACCTTCCCATTGCATAACCAACCCCTTACCCAGATCTCTGACATTTTTACTGGTTTTTTATTCGATAAAATTTTTAGGTTTTTGTTCGCTTTCTAACCATTCCTTTGGATAAATAGAAGTGCGGTGGCGACTCGACTTGTATGATTTACCTTGGATTTAGTCAATATCTCTAATGGTAACGAATACCCCGCTACAGGGATTTATTGGGTTATATGGTTTTTTTTATCGGTTTCAGATTGGTGATTTGGGCCCAATGAAATCCGAACCCGATCGACTCAATTAATTAGTTGTGTTGTGGTTATTATTGTTTTGGACTAGGGCCCTATGAATTCAATATGTGTGTCCCAAAATAAAAAATAAGTTGTCTAGCCAACCCTTATTCTACATTACTTCGTTATTTTGAGCTAGGGTTTTGTTATCACTTCATTCTTTCAATGCTTTCAATAAAAAAATCAGAAACACGGACACAACCGCCGCTCATTCTCTTCATCAACCCTAAACCCTCGAGCACACACCACCACGCCACTACCTCTCAGTGCTCTCGATCTTAATAGAAACACGCAGTCGTTCTCTTCATCAACACTAATCCATCAAACTCGAGTTGTAGTCTCCATCACGCACCACCACGCCACAAACGATCATGTGAGTTTTATTCACTCATCCTTGTTCCCTTTCTCGTTCTCTCTATCTCTTAATTTTTCAAAAAAACCTATATTTTTATTACAGTGTTATTATGCTACTGATTGAAACAAAAATCAATTTTCTGCTTCTTATTTCTTTTTAATATTTTTTTTTGCATTAATATGTTTATTGTGTTTGATGTGTCATATTTTTGTCGGTTTCTCAGAAAACTTATATTTTTATTGCATAGCTTTTTTAGGGAAATAATGTTTGATATAGACTGTGTTTGTTTTTGACATAGCTATTGATTGAAATGAAACACTTTATGCTTCTTGTTTGTTTTTAACATTTGTTTTTAGAATTAATATATTTGCTCTTTGCTGTATTTGATGTGTCATATTTATCATTTTCTTTCTCATGCTCTATTGTCTTTATGTTAATTCTATTCTATTTTTTTGGTATTGGAAGATGGAACATGGAGAAGGTAGTTTGTAGGGAGATGGTAGCTTGCATGGAGTTGGAGATGGGAGCTTCCATGAAATGGGTAAAATATCTCTCACTTATTAGTTTATAATGATCAATTTAGTTTATGATTTATAATGAATTTAGTTGTTGGTTTTATGATTATGAATTAGTTTAGTAAGTTATGATTATGAATTAGTTCACTTTTCAATGTTAAGAACTAGTTGGTGGTTTATAGGCAGTTTTGTTTATGAATTAGTTATTGCTGGTTTATAGAATTAGTTCACTTTTATGATTACGAATTAATTACTGGGGTTGATAGGATATTTTGTTTATGAATTAGTTGTTGCTGGTTTATAAAATTAGTTCAGTTTTATGATCAATTGACCATTCAATTAAGATGCTGAAATATGTTATTACTTCAGTGGCTCTTGTGAGTGAACAAACATTAATATTAAATATTCATCTTATTAATGAGCTATTCATTTCATTTAGCAGTATGTCATTGTTTTTACTCTTATTGTGATATATCCATATCCACCTTATTAATTTGTAAATTCATATCTTGTATTATCTTACATTATTTTCAACAAACCGAGGCTATTATGCTTGTAGTGACATGAAAGCAGTGCAGGTAAACTTAAATGTTGCTTGAAAATAGTACTTTTGAGGCCTAAGTGTTTGATTATCCTTTTAAAGACTAACTGATATTCATCACAACGAAACAATGAAATAACAAGTGATAAAAAAGGCTTTAAGACTGTCTTTTAAGCATGAAAGTAGGCGGGAAACGTCAACTGCACATTGGATCAGTAAGCCTCTCTCTTGATTGTTGATAGTAAACTCCCCTCCATGATAGTAACTTCTACCAACATAGTAAGATTCAAAATATTAAACTGAAATATGTGTATTTCTCCAAGTAAAACTAGTGTATTTCTACTAGTTTAGCAAGATTAGTTATCCATGAGTAGATCTTTATGCATCTACTGTATACCTTATTGTTCTTGTGAGAATTTTACTTATTCATGTTATAGATATTGTAATACTGAACTAATCATATTTATGTCTTACATCCTTCGCATTTGTTGTTGAAATGTCCATGACAATTGTTGAGTAGAGTGGAGGCCAATACCATGCTTTGGTGATAAGGTTATCTTTGAACTACAAATATTGAACAAAAATCAAACAAGGGGTTCATTGTAAAATATTTGAAACTTTAAATTTGGATAATTGTAAATAACTTACCATGAATACTTGAATGCTTTATTTACAATTTGGCAAAAGTTGATTTGGATGATTGTGAGATATACTATTAGGCTGTGTGTATGAAATTTATAGGCCATTTGTATTATTTGAAGGCCAAATTTATTTACTGATGCAAAAAAATGTTAAATTGGACCATTTGTTATATTTAAAGGTCCAATTTTTTTTATAGAATTTATTTTAAAAAAATTAGAATGTAGCATATGACAAAGTTTAATATCAATTAATCGAATAAATCGAGTTGATTTAATAGATAAGTCGATTAAATAAAATCCGAATAAATCGATTAAATATTCAATAAATATTGAGTCTAACAAATGCATCCATAATTTTGATCGATTTAAGCCCTAGCTTAATCCAAACTAATCAGTGCCCGACTCTAGTTATACTTTTGTCTTTTACGAGCACACCTGAATATAGATATTTAGGTAAAATAAAATTCTAACTAAAATGACTTATTTATTCTTATAAATAAAACGAGAGAGTATAATAGTAGTATAAAATGTTTTTTTTTATTGTTGTCGAAAATAATACAATTAATTATTTTGCAATGATTAAAACTGTGGGTCAATGACATCACAATTAATCTAACACGTTACTCTGCCTTAATCGCTTAAGCTCATCAATCAAAGCCGTTAAATTCTCATGGGATGAACCACCTTCACAAACAACATGTTTAGCTGTTTTTGCCAACTTTTTAGCTCTTAGTCTTATTCGGATTGCTTCATCCCCACCGTCCATCAACCTTCTTACAGCCGTCTCTATACAATCTTTCTTCACCACCTTTTCCATCTCTCTAAAAGCAGTCGTAAGCCACTCATCTACACCGACTTCAACTCCAATTCCATGCACCTCAGTTACCAACTTCTCGTTATAGAATTGATCGCTATGCACTGGCCACGTGATCATCGGAACCCCTGAACTAACAGCCTCCGCCACAGAGTTCCACCCACAATGCGTCAAAAATGCCCCCACGGCAGGGTGGTCCAATATAACCACTTGTGGGGCCCATCCCCTTACAATCATCCCTTTATTTCTTTCTTCAAAACCTTTAGGAAGCCATTTTTCATTCTCCACTTTGCTTTCATTCTCCTTCCCTTTCTTCTCCGGAACAACCCATATGAATTCATAACCCGATGCTTCTATCGCACTTGCAATCTCATATAATTGCTTATCAGGGAAATAACAAAAGGTTCCGAAGCATATGTAGATTACTGAGTTATCTTGCTTTGAATTGAGCCATGTCAAATACTTTTGCACGCTTACGGAGCTCTTTTCTCCTCTCATTGCCTTCTCTTGAGTGGTTTTACGAACAAGAGAAGCAGGTCCAAGATGCCAAGCTTTATGACCAATGGTTTTCTCGTAATAATCAACACATTCTTCTCCGTCGAGCTCTACAAAGCTGTTAATGATGAAGCCATGGCTTTTTTGAGCTATTGTAAGTAGAGGGTCAATGAATGATTTGGAGCCCATGGGCGGTGTTGAACTAATGGTGACATCGTAGGGAAAATGAGGAACAACGAATGAACCGGAAGCATCCTCTGGGAGAGGGTGTAATTTGAGGGATTCCATGGCACATATGGTGAAAAGTGAGAAACCGTTGAAGGCTAATCTTGGAATGGTAAGCTTGTTTGCCAGCTCATCCACCCACGGGAATAAAAAATCCGCCACGATGCAATCAGGTGGATGCTGTTCCACGAAATTCTCAATGTGTTTGCGGAGGAGTGTGGTGGCGTGGAAGATTTTATCGGAGCTTTCGAGGTTGGTGACGGAGGAGAGATTTTCGACGCAGTCTGGGAGGCCAACTTCTTGAGAAGGGAACGGAAAGGTGTGAACATTGAAGAAGTTGTTGGAGTTAGGAAGGATTTTAGCGTTTAATGGAGTAGTGATGATTGTAACAAAGTGGCCTCGTGAAGCAAAGAGAGAAGCTATGTCGCATAAAGGGATCATGTGGCCTGCTGCTAAGTATGGAATGAAGTAAAGTTTGAGTGGTTTCTCCATTTTTGTGGTTGAGACGCAACGCTGCTTTATGCCTTTGCATGCAAATTCAGTTCATTTTTTTTTAAATAGCGGGAACTGGAAAACGACGGATTTGGATAAGCCAAATGATGTTTTGGTCACCGTTTTGTCCATTTTTGTGGCTCACTTTGCCAACAAATCATTGTCTTAGCTGGAAATCAGGTTTGGAATCTTTGGATAAGCCAAAGAATACTGCGGCCTGCTCCATTGATATAGAAAAAATCGGCATTTTAAAAGAGAAAAGAGAAAAACTAAGAATCAGCCTGTTTTGGTATCAATTGGGCGGCTTCTAGTTCAATTAAACTAATAAATAACAAACCTTGGATATGATATATTTTTTTTTTGTTGAAATATGATCTTGTACACATATTTATTTTTAGATTGAAATAAAATTTTAAAATTTAAAATAAAATTCAAAATAATAATAAATTTAAGTTAAATAGTAATATATATAGATTATGAAATGTAAACAACAATATTAGATGAATAATATGATTAAAAATAAAACGATTGAAATTTATATTAGATAAATTAGTTCTTTTAGTTTTTTTTTACAAAAATAATTATTTTATAAAAGAGAATACAATTTAAAAATATCTATTCAATCTTTTTAAAACTCTCTTAATTTTTTCACATATTTAAAAAGATTGGTATTTGAAAAAATTGGTTGATAAATTTCAATAATTTTTTTGTAACAATAGTATTTTGTTGCGTATATAAAAATATTTGAATCAACAGTTTATTTTTTTTGATATATAAATATTATTTTTATTTTAACATTATTTATAAAGTTATTTGAATCAATAGTGATGTTGTTCATGTATACAAAAATATTTGATTCAAAATATATATATATTTTTCTATATAAATATTATTTTTGTTTTAATAAAATTTATAAAAATATATGAATCAGTAAAGTTGTCTCGTATATAAAATATATTTTTTTCGTATATAAATATTTGAATCATGTTTAATTGTTTTTATTAAAAGAAACATTTTTAATTAATGCACATCTTTTTCAATTAAACTATTTATCAATTATTATATTTTCAATATATTTGACAAGAGTTTAATAGTTATGAATATTCTATTTTTTTATTTGACAAACTGAAATATATTTTATGGTATTTTTGTGGTAGACGCTATAATTTCAAATTTCCATTTTTTTGAGGCACCACATTTTTTGTCTGTTATATTATATAAAATTTAATCGATTTTTCTATATTAATTTAATATATACAAAATGATTCATTAAAAGACATACTTGATTAAAATTGTGACATAATATTATTATTTATTTTATTCTTAATTATAAAACTTTTTTTAATATATATATATATATATATATATAACTTTAAACTTTTAAATGTAATTTTTTATTATGTTGTTAAATATTTTTTTTTAATATATTTAATTTATTATTAAATTCAAAAATACAATTATTAAATGTATTTATATTCAAAATGATAATTAAGTAATAAATATAGCATACATTCATACACATTAACTACATTATAAACAGTATATATTAAAAATGTTAATATTTTATACTAAAGATACATGATGTATTTGATACTTGATCAATATTGTATATATATTTAATATGGTATATGATAGAAGCACTTTAAATAATGATAATATGATGTATAGATAATTGAACTTTTTAAAAAAATAATCCAGATTTAAAAAAAAATCCTAAAATAACTCTCTTTTCAAAAAAAATCTTAATCTATCCCACTTTTAAGAGGAGGCGCCAATTGGATTGACTAGGGCATATGATGCAGCCAATTCAATTGGCGCCCATGTGTATAGGTTAAAGGGAGACGGCAATTGGATTGACACCTTAGTGTGTTTTGTAAAAAAAATTCAAAAATAGTCTACATGATACATAAATTCAAAATCGGAACAATTCATATTAATATAAATTCTCGTTTACACAAAAAGACTAATGTTGATGACCGGGATCACCTAACCGACCACTGGTCCCACATCCCCTAGCTACCCGAACCCGTGGCCCTAACCCACGTTGATGATTTACCACAAATGTTTGAGCATCTGAGGGCCCAGGAACATCACTACCAACTGCAGGAGATTGTCTGTTGAGATAGTCAAACAAATCAGCATAGTCTTGAGTATGCAACGAAGGTGTACCGCCATAGTCAAGTTCATGACCCATGCCAAAGTAGTTGGGTTGTGTTTGACTTGTTGGTGGGCGACCGGGACGGTTGAAGGGAGACATTGGTGTGAATGATGCGTCGAGGAAAGGTTGGAAAGATTGTTGTGGTGTTTGGTAGAGATAGGGTTGTTGAAGGTTTCAGTTTTGAGATGTTTGGGCTTCTTGGCTATGGTAGGAGGAGGGACGGTTGGTGTTAAATGATCGTTGAGTATTTTGGCTAAGGCGACTTTGGTAGGGTGATGTGTTGGGTGCAAAGCGATGTTGGGTCTCTGGTTGATGATCTAGTTGTTGGTGGTGGTACGGGGTATGCTCTTGGTATTGTGGTTGGGTGTATGACATGTTAGGGTTATATGTTTGTGTGTTTGTGGAACGGAAAGTTTGACGGATAAGGGGTTGTGTGTAGTCGGTCTGAAAATGTTGTTGGGGGTTAGATGTTGAGGCGTTTAGTGTGTAGGTTGCTTGTCGTGGGTCGTATAGGTACATATCCTCGGCGATGAACTCAAAACCAACCGATCTGTACCAAGACATATAAGTACGACTTGGTTTTTCTTCAGTTGGCATCACAATGTCAGTTAAGACATGGTCATGACGGTGCTTCCATTTGCGGCACTCAGATCTAGCGAAGCTTTTCCATGGGTTGAAGTTCCATTGGTCGTTAACTTTGCGTAGATGTCATTCTCCTAGGTTTGTTGGGGGATCTGGGATGTGTTGAAGCATACTGAACTGCAATTTCACACGATCACTGTTGTAAATCTCCACAGTGGTGAATCTTATGATCGGTGTGCATGGAGTCCATACGGCTGCGTCTTCTTCGTTGATTTCATGGTCATGATCCAAATTTAGGTATGGACGCCAAATGAACTGGAATGTGAACGTATGTTAGATTATAAAATTAGTAGAAGAAATTAACAAATTATTACGAAATAATTAGGTTATTATGTATACATTTGTCGGTCGAAGGTGATCCAAGAGATTGCGATACTGGGTAATACAGTGTCTAGGACATCTATTATAACACATACCACGTGCTGACCATCTGCATCATAAAGGTAAAAATATTAGTTAGAGATAATAATCGGTAAAGTAAGTAAATATATACCATTTTAAACAACTTACTTTTATGCACACGCGAATGTGAAATGGTTGTTATTGACGGGCGCTAGGGACGATAGTCTTGACCAATCATATGCTTGGAGCAAAACAACACATCCAAAAAAGGTAGATGTGTCTTTGTGTGAATTTTTACACAAAGAGCTATAAAGATAGGCCAGACAAGCGGATCCCCAACTGTAACTTCCTATTCTATCTACATGTCTTAGTAAAGGTAAATGCATAACATGCATACTAGAACCACTACCTTCGGGAAATAAAAAAGAACCAATTAAAAGCATAATGTAACACCTAGTTTTTATTATTCGAGCCTCTTTGGTAGAATGCTCATCTAAATGTAAGTTATTATAGTATGCCTTAAGGCGTGAAAGAAGTATACCTTGACCTCTTGAATTATCATCTAACAAATCAGCATCCAAGAGGTCCATGCAAATTGAATTCACATAGTTGGTTTTACCATTAAGAGTTTTACCTTCGATAGGCAGAACCAATAGCATGTAGACGTCTTCTAACATCACGGTACACTCACCGGTTAGAAACCAGAACGTGTGTGTCTCTGGACGCCATCTTTCACATAACACAAGAATGAATTTATTATCCATCGACCAAGACATGATTTTGCTTATATATCCAAAACCGACGAGTTTGACATACGGTTGAATCATCGGGTCCATGTGTACATATTCGTGGACCCGAGTACGAAACCTTGAAACATCCTATAAAAGAAACAACAAAACATGTTACTAAGTTGATATGTTATTAAAATTTATTCTAGACAAATAACAAAAGAATTAAACGCTTACATAAGTTTCTATGTTTGCAACTACTCCTCTGTGTGATTCACTCACTGTGAGGATAGACATCTTGTCGTAGATGAAAAAGGTTGGTACAGATGAAAGAGGTTGTTGCAGATGAAAGATTTGATGTTGTTGAGAAAGTAATGAGTGTTGGTGTGGGAGAAATGTGAGAGTCTCTTGCCTATTTATAAGGTGTGACATGCAAAAGTGTGGAAGATTGGAAAAATGGGATTGCATGTGAAAGCCAAATGAATTGGCGCCCATGTGCATTTGCTACATGCTAGCGCCAATCAAATTGGCGCCTCCCTAGGCTCATGCATGACACATCTAGCCGGTATGCTTGGTTACGAGGTTTGCATGCATGCAAGACATGGTGTCTCCAAATAGACTGACGCCCATGTGTAAGCATTGCAAGCAAGCGCCAATTCATTTGGAGCTAGGGCTTGCATGTGTGACATGTGGCTTTCCTCTCTCTTGCATGCTGGACACATCACTTTCGTCTAGCTTGCATGTTTGGTACATGAGTCTGAGTTGCTTGCATGTTTGACACATCACTTCGGACTTGCTTGCATGTTAGACACATTACCTATTTAAGTGTCTTACTATCTACATCCAACAATCAACACACATTCATCTGCAGCAGGAAGTTAATTTTTATCTGCACAAGAAATATTACAATGTCATCTTCACCAAAATATTGCAATGGTGAGACATATGAGCCTGAGTTATACGGGTTTTGTTTTTGAAACACCGATACCATCCGACTTACGATCAAGAGAAATTCAAATTTCTTGCATCTGAAAAAACGAATTCAATCTTGCATAGGATCTGGTATTATATCAAAGATCATGTATCAAAATCCAATTTTTTTTCGAACAACCAATGCATGTCTTTCCCGCTAAAGGTACGGGATATGAAGATGTTGAATATATGTTTGTTAGTCACGGACATTCTGGTCGCAATTGTAATGAGTTGTATATTACACTTCAACCAAGTATACCATCTCAACAATCTCAAATAACTAATTAGGATGAATCTGATGAATTTGATTCACAATACTCATATGACGTCGACCCAGAAGCAGAAGCAGAAGTCATCGTCGTTGATGAAGAAGAAGAAGAGACCGAGACACAAGTCGATCATATGTTAAACAACAACATTGAAAATCATGATCAACCAACGCCATTACCTCCAAGTCATGTATACAATCCGCCTCAACATATGACAAACATGGATCTGCATGATGATGAAACATACAACAGTGTTTTATATAACTCGTATCCATGATCAGAAGGCGAGTTAAAGGTGGGAGACATGTTCCGCACTAAAGAAGAATGTGTGCGAGCTATCAAAAACTTTCACATGAACAACTCTGCTGATTTCACAGTGAAACACACTGATTCGAGAAGGTATGTCATCGAATGTCGTAACATCCTTTGTAAGTTTTGGTTGGTTGCATCTTACAAAAATAAAAGCGACTCTTGGGAGATAGCTTCAATAGACCCACCTCACAGTTGCATTGTAACTAACGTTGAACAAGATCACTGTAAATTAAGCGTTGCATTGATATGTCAAGACATTTTGTCGCTTGTTAACAAAGACCCATCAGTGAAGGTGAGTATAATTATATCTCATATCAGAATAAGATATAACTATACCCCATCTTACAAGAAAACATGGATTACAAGGACAAAGATTGTTGAACAGGTATTCGGCAACTGGGAGGATTCATACAAAGAATTGCCACCGTTTTTATTGGCACTAAAAACATATGTACCAGGAACTGTTGCAATTTTAGAGACATTGTTAGCAGTTACGCCAGACGGAACCTGTGTTGCTGGAAATAGAATTTTTCACCGTCTCTTTTGGGCGTTTGACCCGTGCATCAAAGGATTTGCATTCTGTAAACCTATTATTCAAATTGATGGAACATGGTTATACGACAAATACAAGGGTACTTTGCTTATGGCGGTTGCACAAAACAACGACAACAATGTCTTTCCCATTGCCTTTGCACTGGTTGAAGGTGAAACTGCTGGTGGTTGGGGTTTCTTTCTTTGATATCTCAGAACACATGTGGCTCCACAAGCCAATCTCTGTTTGATTTCTGATAGGCATGCCTCCGTTGAGAGTGCTAACAATAACCATGACAACGGATGACATGATCCTCCTTCTACCCATGTCTATTGTATTAGACATATCACACAAAACTTCATGTGTGCAATCAAAGATAAGAACCTTCGCAAGAAAGTGGTGAATGTTGGGTATGCTCTAACCCAGCCGTCATTTCAATATTACCGTGATGAAATTAGAATGTCTAATGAAGATGCAGGAAGATGGTTGGATAACATACCAGTAGAGCAGTGGACAAGAGCATTTGACGGAGGCTATCGATGGGGCCACATGACAACAAACCTTGTGGAATGCATGAACGGTGTATTCAAAGGAATTAGAAATCTGCCAATAACCGCCTTGGTCAGATCAACCTATTATAGGTTGGCTTCTACCTTCGCAACTAGAGGTGAAAGATGGAGTGTGGTGTTAATGTATGGGCAAATATTCAGTGAGTGTTGCATGAAAGTGATGAAAGAGGAGAGCATCAAAGCTAGCACACACGCGGTAACAGTCTTTGACCGTCATAGGAAAAATTTCAGCGTACAGGAAATAATGGACCATAATGAGGGGAGACCAAATTTATCCTATGTTGTCAAACTAAACAGAAGTTGGTGTGACTGTGGAAAATTCCAGGCCTTCCGCATTCCTTGCTCCCATTTCATTGCAGCATGCACACATACTCGCCAGGATGCTTACAGCCATCTATCTGGTGTTTACAAGGCCATTGTCGTCATGAATGTGTATAAGAAAAGCTTCTCAGTGCTATCAATGGAGGAATATTGGCCTCCATATGAAGGTGACATAGTTTGGCACAACTACGAAATGCGTAGAAAGAAAAAAGGACAGCCAAACAGCAGACGTATTAGAACACAAATGGATACGACAGATAAAATGATAAGACTATGTAGTATATGTCGTCAACCAGGACACAATAAGAACAACTATCCTAATCAAGGAGCAACATCTGAGTCATAATCTTTTTGTAACATTGGATTTTTGTAACCTTCAATTTTTATATATCATTAACTTTTTGCTACAACAAGGTTCACAACAAACATCACTATAACATAAGCAAACATAAAACAGAATCTTTCTAACTGATTACAACAATAAAACTGATGTCATCTCGTCCAAACATCATTTCTCTAGCATCCTTATCAGTTTCGAATCGCACCCAACCAAATATATTGTCGAGTCTCTCAATACTTCAAATTTTTTCCCTTCAGGTATTTTTCCATCTAACCAACGAACCAGCTCCCTCTTTAGTTGATCGAAAGTAGTGATGTTCCAGAAGAACATCAACATATGAGGTTTGTCTCTCGAATAAATCATCTTTCCATAGCGGTGACGAACACCAAACATGGTTGCAAAATGATGAAATGCGATGTGGAAAAATGATGCACACAACACCTCTATTTATAACAAAAAAATTGCACTTTGCACTGAGGCGCCAGAACAATTGACGCCTCCTCTCAAAAGTAACACATGGGCGCCAATTGAATTGGCTACACCATGTGCCCTAGCCAATCCAATTGGCGCCTCCTCTTTAACTTTAGGAGTTGGCGCGTCCTCTTAAAAGTTGGGTAGTTTGGGATTTTTTTTGAAATCAGGGTTATTTTAGGATTTTTTTTTAAATTAGGGGTATTTGGATAAAACATTCTAATTGGGGAGGTGGATCTCCCAATGAAGATAGGTCCATGCATATTTCAGATCACGTTTCAAGTGATGAATATTCATCCCGCATGCAGTTGTCTCTTAGGACGTTCGTGGATTCATGAGGCTGGGGCAGTGACATCAACTCTCCATCAAAAGCTGAAGTTTGTGAAGAATGTGAAGTTAGTGATCATGGGTCGCGAGCATGCCATGTTGGTGATTCATCTCTCTTCATTTTCGTACATTGATGTCGACGAAGCTGTGGGAACGCCGTTTCAAGCTTTTTTTTGTTGATAATATTGCTTCTAAGAAGAATGGGGATTCCATGGGATCTTTGAAAGATGTCCAACATGTAATGGAGAATGGCCAATTTGCTAAATGGGACAAGTTATTGAGCATGTCGAGAACAAGAATAGAGCTGGTGTGGGTTTTTAACTCGGGTCGACTCAGAGATTTGAAGCAAACTCAGGAAGCATTTCCCACTGTTGGCTTTATTCATTCCAAAGATCAATCTGTTGCCGCCATCTTAGAAGATGATGAAGAGTAAGAAGTGTCAAACTTTACGACACATGGATTGATATGCCAAAATTGGATTGCTGTTGATGTTCCTTCTGTTATTCACTTATCGAAGTAATATGTTTTTTTTTGTTTTTTTCAAAAATCCTTTCATTATGCCCAAGGTGAAAGTGAATATATGTGGGATTTGTTTCAAATTTCATTATCATTAATAAAATTCTATTTGGTTTATCCATATTATGTTTTATCTTTTTGCTTATTCTGTAAAATGGTAACATAAAAAACTAAAAGATAATAATCACTTTTATATTTGCATCACAATGTGCGTTTATTTGTTCATATTCTAAAATCATGCATAAAATCATTGTGCAGATTCTTTGTTAAACCCATTGAACATAATGACCTTATGCCCTCTCCCAATTTTGAATTCCCTATGTTTGAAATGGAAGAAGAGGATATTGAAGAGATTCCTGAGGAGATTTCTCGTTTGCTTGAGCACGAGGAGAAGACCATTCATCCTCATAAAGAGTCGTTGGAAGTGATTAATTTGGGGTCCGAAGATACCAAGAAAGAGGTCAAGATTGGGGCATTGCTTTGTCCAGATGTTAATAAGAGGGTAGTAGAGCTTCTTAAAGAATATGTGGATGTATTTGCTTGGTCTTATCAAGATATGTCACGTCTTAATACTGATATCGTGGAGCATCGATTACCATTGAAGCCAAAATGTCCGTCGGTTAAATAGAAGTTGAGAAGAACTCACCCTGATATGGATGTCAAGATCAAAGTGGAGGTGTAAAAGTATATTGATGTTGGTTTCCTTGTTACTTATGAGTATCCTCAATGGGTGGCCAACATTGTGCGTGTTTCAAAGAAAGATGGAAAAGTTCGGATGTGTGATGACTATAGAGACTTGAGCAAAGCTAGTCCGAAAGATGATTTTCCTCTGCCACACATTGACATGTTGGTAGATAATACAACTAAGTTCAATGTTTTCTCCTTTATGGATGGGTTCTCTTGTTATAATCAGATCAATATGGCACCCGAGGACATGGAAAAGATGACATTTATTACACCATGGGGAACATTATGCTATAGAGTGATGCCTTTCGATTTAAATAATGATGGTGCAACGTACCAAAGAGCCATGACTACTATTTTCCATGACACGATGCACAAAGAGATAAAAGTTTATGTTGATGATATGATTGCTAAGTCAAATAATGAAGAAGATCATGTTGAGTATTTGCTGAAGTTATTTCAACGGTTGAGAAAGTTTAAACTCCAGTTGAATCCTAATAAATATAATTTCGGTGTTCATTTAGGAAGTTGTTGAGTTTCATTGTCAGCCAGAAATGTATTGAAGTAGATCCTAATAAAGTCATAGTTATTCGAGAGATGTCAGCACCAAAGAAAAAAAAGAAACTCAGAGTGTTCCTCGGGCGTCTGAATTGCATATCCAGATTTATATCTCACATGACTGCCACATGTGGGCCAATTTTCAAGCTTCTTCGTAAAAATCAAGATTGTGTTTGGACAGAAGACTTCCATAAAGCTTTTGAAGACATCAAGGAGTATCTGCTTGAACCTCCTATCTTGTCCCCGCCAGTGGAAGGGAGACCATTGATTATGTATTTGACTGTGTTAGAAGAGTCCATGGGTTGTGTGCTTGGACAACAAGATGAAACAGGTAGAAATAAGCATGCCATCTACTATTTGAGTAAGAAGTTTACAGACTGTGAGTATCGACATTGCATGCTCGAGAAGACCTGTTGTGCTCTAGCATGGGCTGCCAAAAGCCTATGCCAGTATAAGATTAATCATACCACTTGGTTGATATCCAAAATAGACCCAATCAAGTATATTTTTGAAAAGCCGACTTTGACTAGAAGGATTGCTTATTGGAAAATGTTATTATCCGAATATGATATTGAATATTGTGCTCAAAAGTTGGTTAAAGGAAGTATTCTTGCAGATTATTTGGATCAACAGTTGATCGACGTTTATCAATCCATCAGGTTTGACTTCCCTGATGAAGATGTAATGTACTTAAAGGCTAAAGATTATGTTGAACCGTTTCCTGAAGAAGGACTAGAGCCTGGATCCCGATGGGGTTTAGTGTTTGATGGAGCTGTTAATGCTTATGGTAATGGAATTGGGGAAATCATTATTACTCCTAAGGGTTCTCATATCCCTTTCACTGCAAGATTGGTGTTTGATTGAAATAATAATATGGAAAAATATGAAGCTTGTATCATGGGTATGGAAGAAGCCATTGATTTGAGAATAAAGATCCTTGATGTATATAGGGATTCAGCCTTGGTGGTTAATCAAATTAAAGGAGAATGGGAGACTCGTCATCTTGGCTTGATTCCTTACAAAGATTATGCAAGGAGGTTGTCGACTTTCTTCAATAAAGTTGAGTTTCATCATATACCTCACAAAGAGAATCAAATGGTGGATGCTCTAGATACTTTGTCTTCTATGTATAAAGTAAATCGTTGGAATGACACACCCAGTATCAGAATTATGCGCCTTGATATACCTGCTCACATGTTTGTAGCAGAAGAAGTTACAAAAGATAAGCCTTTGTATCATGATATTAAATGTTTCCTTCAAAGTCAAAAATACCCGCTTGGGACATCCAACAAAGATAAGAAGACTTTGAGAAGACTATCTGGCAATTTATTTCTGAGTGAAGATGTGATGTACAAGAGAAACTTTGATATGGTCTTGCTCAGATGCGTGGATAGACACGAAGCAGACATGTTAATGCCAGAAGTTCATGAAGGATCCTTTGGTACTCATGCTAATGGACATGCAATCGCTAAAAAGATGTTAAGGGAAGGTTACTGTTAGTTGACAATGTAATCTAATTGTTGTAAATATGTGAAGAAGTTCCATAAATGTCAGATTTATGCTGATAAGATTCATGTGCCTCTGACACTTCTAAATGTTATTTCATCCCCATGGCCTTTCTCTATGTGGGGAATCGATATGATTCGTATGATTGAGCCTAAACCTTCGAATGGACATCGTTTCTTCCTGTTAGCTATTGATTACTTCACCAAATGGGTTTAAGCAACATCTTATGCTAATGTGACCAATCAGGTTGTGGTCTGATTTATCAAGAATCAGATTATTTACCGATATGGTGTTCCAAGTAAGATCATCACTGATAGTGGGCCGAACTTGAATAATAAGATGATGAAAGAGCTTTATGACGAATTCAATATTGAACATCATAATTATTCTCCTGATGTACCCAAGATGAATGGGTTTATTGAAGCCGTGAATAAGAACATTAAGAAGATTATCCAAAAGATGGTCGTGACATATAAGGATAGGCATGATATGCTCCCGCTTTCTTTGCATGGATATCGTCCATCAGTCCGCACTTCAATGGGGGTAATGTCATACGGTGAACTGACTTTGATGTGTTTTTGCTTTGGAAAGCAAATGTCGCGGATAGCAAGAGTCGCCACCGACTTTTCTTTTATCCAATAAGGAAAGGCGGAAAAGAACAGGAAAGACCTTAATTAGATTTTGGGTTCGGGAGGTACATTATACAAAGGGAAGGTGTTAGCACCCTTTGTATCCATGGTTATCCATGGGCTCTTAATTGCTTGATCACTTATGTTATTTTTCTTGTCTGAAAAAGTGTTTGTGAACTGCTTAGAAAATGTTTTGAAAAGAGAGTTTAACTTTGTAATGATTCTTGTACGAATGTATACAAAGTATTTATCTCGTTTAATTTTGAAAGTTGTTTAGAAAAATATAACTTGGTAATGATTCTAGTATGAATGTATACCAAGTGGTGATTTTCTAGTAGATGTTTTGCAAAGTGTGATGTATGAAAAATGTTTTAGGTTGTGAGTCAGCAATTAAGAGTTATACCTACCCAAGGTCTTTATGGGTATTTCCTATCCTTATGAGGGTAAAACTGTCCTTACTATTGAGGAGTAAGTAGTTTTATCCTTTGGATGTAAAGGGACATCGTAGGTTCATCGATTGGTCATTGAAGGCAAAATTTGTAAGGATACCTTAGCATTTGAAGGGACAATCATCATTTAACCGTAGACTACAACGAAGGGTCATCGAGGGACAAAATCATATATTCACAGGCAACATCCGAGGGACTATGATTTATTTTATAGGGACATGATGATTTAATCGAAGGGTCTTTGCTAAGTATATCCCCACATTCGCGGGACATGACCATAATACCGTAATATCGTAATACCGTAAGGCAACAAAGAGAGGTCCAAGATCACATATTCAAAGGCCATATTTTACAATCAATTAGGTAATTAGGATGAATCTCCATATTAAAATCAATTAAGTAATTAGGAAGAATCTCCACAAGGGTATCCCACAAATAAAGTGGCATACCTAGCAAGCTACCTTTTCCGGGAGTATGTGAACCCTTACAAAATTCAGCAAACAGGTCAGAATACCAAATCAGGGTGCAATCGAGAATTGCACCAAACAAAAGGAATCACAACAGTAATAATGTCCGGTAAACAATGCATGGTGATAATAAAACATGTCGGATCAGCAAAGATCAGAACAGAAAAATCAGCGACTGTCATGTTCGCTGCTGCCTCGCCTAGCGAGGGCCTGGCGAACACTCGCTACATGTTTGCTTAGCGGTATGTTAGCGAACAGCTGCGGGTTTTGAATTTTAAAACAGTACGATCTCAGCAAGCTTCACACCCTATGGCTTCCATTTACATAAATTATATGGTTAAACATTCAAGATATTCAGATATATTTAAATCCACAGGCAAAACCTCAAATATATTTATGAATTCAATTATGATATCACATGTAAATTAAGAATATAAAGCGGTAATAGTAATGCAAACCTGTTTGCAATTGAATTGCAACCTTGAATTGGCAAGTCACTCTCGGGGTTGGCGCCGGATTGAATTGGGCGGAGGTAACCTTTGTGCAGATGAGTTTCCTTCAGGGTTTCCTTTAGGGTTGCTCTGAATTCTCTGGGTTAGCCTCCAGGGTTTGCTGTCTGTGGGTGTTTGCCTTTCTCCTCCGTTTTTCGTCCCCTTTTTCCTGACTGAAGTGCTGGTATTTATAATGCCTTTTGTGACCTAATGGGCTCAGAATGAAGCCCAAAAATTCTGGTATTCGCAAGCTTCGCTAGGCGAAGGATTTGCTCGCTTAGCGAGCAAGCCAGTTTAGGCCATTTTCTAGATTTGGCCACCTGTATGCTGGGTCTTTGTTCCCTTAAGATCAATGTCTTGAAAAATAAGTCGGAGTGCCTTGAAAAATGCCTTGTAATATTAACGGGCAAATTTTGGGGTATGACAGCTGCCCCTGTTCAATATTCTTGAACCGAGAGAGTTAGAATGGTATGTACGCCATTCGTGGTCTGGAGGTGGAAGATTATTGAACACTTAGAATGCCCCAAAAATTTGCACTTGTCAATTAGTCTTGACGGAGATGGGCTTAAAGATGCCATCCATGAGGTTTGATGAGGAGAGTTTCAGAGTGTGTCGTACATCAGACCAATTTGAAGACATGGGTGCCACACCGGGTCGTACGCTAGACCGTATAGTGAGTCATTCGTTAGGCGATATTAGGGTGAGCTGAACCTGATGAGATAAGGATCCGAATGAGTCATACACTGCTGGGGATAAAGGATCAGAGTGGATCATACGCTAGATCGTATCTGAATGGCAGAATGAGTGGTCCATTAGGCGGGTGACTTCACTGGGGATGAAAGATCAGAATGGATCGTACGCTAGATCGTATCTGAGTTGCAGAATGAGCCGTCCATTAGGCTGTATCTGAGGATGAAAGGGTAGTCGTACACTAGACCACATTTCAGAATGTACCGTACGCTAGGTAGTATCTGAGTTGCAGAATGAGCCGTCCATTAGGCTGTATCTGAGAAATAAAGGTCAGAATGGATCGTATGCTAGATCGTATCTGAGTTGCAGAATGAGCCGTCCATTAGGCTGTATCTGACGAAAAGTAGTCGTACGCTAGACTACACCTCGGAATGTACCGTACGCTGGGTAGTATCTAAGGAAATGAACATCCAAATGGGTCGTACGCTAGACCGTATTGGAACAGTTGGAGGAACCATACGTTAGGCTGAATCAGAATGAACCGTACGTTAGGCTATATCTGACAATATTTGTATATGTTTTATTTGCAATAAATGTCTGGGATGGGCTTAAAGATGCCACCATTAGGAGGATATCAGAGTGCTTGTTGGAATGGATATTCATGTGGATTATATCTGAAAGATGTAAATGTAATCGATAAAGCTGTCTGTCCGAATGGATCTTTATTTTGACCGTATCTGGAGGATAACTAACCTGAAAAATAAAGTTAGCTTTATGCCATGTCATGATGCATGAGATGTTTTATGCTTTCGAAAATAAATGCGAACATCGTATGCATGCGTATGCTGTGAAATGATGTAATGAATGAATTATGCGTCTGAAAAGTTCTTCCAGGGGACTCTACTGGGGAAATAAATCCCAGTCTTCTGGTTGGAGATATTTGTATTGATGACCCTTTCTTAGCCGGGGATACTTGATTTCTGTCTGCTGGTAGAAATATTCAACAGAGCCTGGCTGGGGATGGAGGAGATGACCCGTCTGTCTAGTGATGCCAATTTCTTCCGGGGAATAACTGGTATTTTGCTGGGGAATAGAATTAGCAACGGATTCATTGGAAAGCATGGTTAGGCCTTCTCCTTGATCCTGAAGTCTTTTAGTAATTGATATTTCTATTTTATGCATGTATTTTCGATAAACATTAATCATGTTCAAACGCATATATCAATTCGAATTAAATCAATGGACGTTTATGCAAACAAAACAGAGAAAGTAAAACAAAAGCATCTTTTTGGACATAAAATTGTATTGATTTTGAAAGAGGGCCTATAAACAGGCAATTTGTGTACAAAGAGACAGAAATCCTAGTAAGAGGAAATTGCCAAGAAAACAAAGAGAAAGCTATGTAGCAAAAGTCCTATTGATTTTAATTCCACTACTGTCATTATGTCTTCAAGCCTCTCATCTCCTGCTGTCGGATAAAAGTGATTGGCTTGTTCAGTCCTTCTGACTTGGGTGAAGCTGACCGAGAACGGGACATAGTCATACGCTTCAATCCCTAATTTTTCCCTGGACCGCCTTTTCAAGTTTTCAGTCCACCAGGATATCCTTTTTTGCCCAAGCCGCCCTTTCAGGTTTTCGACTTGCCGGGTGTACATTTTTATATGTTTATCCCTAATTTTTGCCCGAACCCTTTTGGTTCGCCGGGATGCCCTTACTTTTGCCTAGATACGTCGACCTAGCGGGTCTCTTTTATGCGTAGTATTTTTTGACTATGTCTGCGTTCACGGGATGTGGCCTGTCTTCGTCATCCATTGTAGCAAGTATCATGGCTCCACCAGAGAATACCTTAACTACAAATGGCCCTTCGTATGTGGGAGTCCATTTGCCTCTGGGATCACCTTGCGGTAGAATGATACGCTTTATTACCAAGTCGCCAATTTGATACACCTGTCTCTTGACCTTTTTGTTAAATGCGTGGGTCATGCGCTTCTGATATATCTGCCCATGACAAACAGCCGCAAGTCTCTTTTCATCAATCAAATTTATCTGATCGAGTCGAGTCTGAATCCATTCATCTTCATCTAAGCCCGCCTCTTTCATGATTCTTAGAGAGGGAATCTGAACTTCCACTGGTAAAACGGCTTCCATTCCGTAGACTAAAGAGAACGGAGTTGCCCCTGTCGAAGTGCGCACTGAAGTGCGATAACCATGGAGAGCAAACGGTAACATCTCGTGCCAGTCTTTGTACGTTACTGTCATCTTTTGTATGATCTTCTTAATATTCTTATTAGCAGCTTCTACGGCGCCGTTCATCTTTGGCCGGTACAGAGAAGAGTTATGGTGTTTTATTTTGAACTGCGTGCAGAGTTCATTAATCTACTTGTTGTTCAAATTGGTGCCATTGTCCGTGATAACTCTTTCAGGGATGCCATATCGACAAATAAGACTATTCTTGATGAATCGTGCCACCACATTCTTGGTAACAGAAGCAAATGAGGCTGCCTCTACCCACTTCGTAAAGTAATCAATAGTAACAAGAATGAAACGATGTCCATTTGAAGCAGTAGGTTTAATCTCTCCAATCATATCAATGCCCCCACATCGCAAAGGGCCAAGGGGCTATCAACACGTTTAATGGAGCAGGAGGCACATGTACTTTATCCGCATAGATCTGGCACTTGTGACAGGTTCTGGAATGATGGTGGCAATCAGCTTCCATGGTAGACCAATAATACCCTGATCTCAGAATCTTCTTGGCCATCGTATGTCCACTAGAATGAGTCCCAAAAATACCGTCATGCATGTCTTCCATAATCTTTTCTGCTTCCTTTTTATCCACACAGCGAAGCAAAGTCGAATCATGATTACGTTTGTATAATACTCCATTACTCAAAAAGAATTTAGCGGAGAACTTCCTCAGAAATTTCCTGTCATTGATGCATGCCCCTTCAGGGTATTCCTGAGCTTCTAAATATCTTTTTATTTCGTGGAACCAAGGTTTCTCTTCATCAGCGTTAAGTTCATAACAATATGCTGGTTCATCTAATCGTTCAATGGTGATCATGGGAGCTTCACTGTCCCATCTGACTCTGAACATGGATGACATGGTAGCCAATGCGTCCGCCAACTGATTCTCTTCTCTTGGAATATGTTCGAATGTAATCTCTTCAAAGTATGGGATTAATGTCAACACCCGCTCTCGATAAGGGATGAGATTTGGATGTTTAGTGTCCCATTCTCCTTTGATCTGACTGATTACTAATGTTGAGTCTCCGTACACACTCAAAAACTTGATTCTTAAGTCTATAGCAACCTTGAGTCCCAAAATACATGCTTCATACTCGGCCATATTATTGGTACAATCAAAACATAGTCTAGCAGTGAAAGGCGTATGGCAACCCCTGGGAGAAATGATTATAACACCAACACCATTTCCCAATGCATTAGAAGATCCATAAAAAACCATAGTCCATCGGGATCCCAGTTCGGGTCCTTCATCCGGTCCAGGTTCTTCATAATCAGTAACAAGCATGACATCCTCATCTGGGAACTCAAAATTCATAGATTGGTAATCATCCACTGCTTGATGAGCCAAATGATCAGCTAGCACGCTTCCTTTGATTACTTTCTGGGTAGTATACTGGATATCATACTCTGTTAAAATCATCTGCCATCTTGCTATTCTTCCGGAGAGGGCAGGTTTCTCAAATATATATTTGATAGGATCCATCTTAGAAATCAATAAGGTGGTGTGATTCAACATATACTGTCTTAGTCGGCGAGCAGCCCAGGCCAAAGCACAGCAAGTTTTCTCAAGCAGTGAGTATCTTGTTTCACAGTCGGTAAACTTTTTGCTAAGGTAGTATATGACATGCTCTTTTCGACCAGACTCGTCATGTTGCCCCAACACGCACCCCATTGAATTTTCTAACACGGTCAAATACATGATTAGAGGTCTTCCTTCAACTGGTGGTATCAGAATTGGAGGTTCCTGGAGATACTTCTTGATTTTGTCAAAAGCTTCTTGACATTCATCATTCCATATCATCTCTTGATTTTTCCTCAGTAGTTTGAAGATGGGTTTGCAGGTAGCAGTCAAATGGGAGATAAATCGGGCAATGTAATTCAAGCGTCCCAAGAAACCTCTGACTTCTTTATCTGTACGGGGAACTGGCATTTCTTGAATAGCTCTCACCTTAGTCGGGTCAACCTCAATTCCTTTACCACTGACAATAAAGCCCAAGAGCTTACCGGATCTTACTCCAAAGGTGCATTTGTTCGGGTTCAATCTCAACTTGTATTTCTTCAACCTCTCAAATAGTTTGTATAAATGATCGAGATGTTCTTCTTCAGTATGAGATCTGGCTATCATGTCATCCACATATACTTCTATTTCATGATGGATCATATCATGGAACAAAACCACCATAGCACGCTGGTACGTTGCCCCTGCATTCTTTAAACCGAATGGCATTACTTTATAACAGAAAGTGCCCCATTGCGTCACAAACGTAGTTTTCTCCATGTCCTCAGGTGCCATCTTAATCTGGTTATAACCTGAGAATCCATCCATGAATGAGAATACCTTGTGTTGAGCGGTGTTATCTACCAGAACATCAATGTGCGGAAGTGGAAAGTCATCCTTGGGACTCGCTTTATTCAAATCTCTGTAATCTATACACATTCGCACCTTACCATCCTTCTTTGGCACTGGTACCACATTAGCAACCCATTGAGGATAAGAAGTAACAGCCAGAAAACCTGCATCAAATTGTTTCATAACCTCGGCTTTGATTTTCTCAGACATTTCAGGACGCATGCGACGAACCTTTTGCTTAACAGGACGACAATCTTCCTTCATTGGCAGCCGATGCACTACTATATCAGTATCCAGTCCTGGCATGTCTTCATAAGACCAAGCAAAAATCTCTACATAGTCATGTAACATCTGAATCAATCTTCCTTTGACACTGTTTTCCAAGCCTGCTCCTATTTTGACTTCTTTCTTGTCTACTTCGGTACCCAGATTTACAGTTTCAATTGACTCCTCGTGCGGCTGTATAGTCCTCTCTTCTTACAGTAACAGTCTGGCAAGCTCTCCAGGTACTTCACAATCTTCCTCATTTCCATCCTCGGCTTGGTAGATCGGATTTTCAAAGTCATAATGAACAGTAGTAGAACTATTATCAACAGGATCCAGAGTGGGTATGGATCTGCAATTTGTTACGTGAGTGTGTGTAAGAAAACATAGCTTGTTTGAAAGATGACAGGAAAGATAAAGAGCACAATATTTGAATGCAAAAAGTCCATTGATTTATTGAATGTGAATATGCTTATGAAAATGACAAAACCCTTAACAAATTAGCTATTGTGCCCCGGGCATAGACACAATGCTTTAAGAAGTTCAATTGTAAAAATTAAAAACTTGCAACACTAAAATAGACAATAACAATTACTCCTGACTAAAGGAAATCAGGATAGTGTCTTCATCCTTCCAATTATTGAGTCTGTCACCAATTGTTGGGAAAATCCAGCTATCCAGGTCGCAATCGCTATCAGCATCTTCTACAGCATTAATTTGATCTTTGACCATTTTTTCAGAGCTAAATCCCAGGCCGAATCTATCCGACTTGTATGGTACATCGATCAGTTGACCCCAGCCAGTACGACCACCATCTTCAACCACGGCTTGAGCGTCCTTCAGAGAAATCATAGCAGGAGGAACACGAATAACCTTGGGCACACAGGAAGTTGGCTTAAGGACAGGACTAGTCGGAGGAACTACTTCAAATGACTGAGAAGGAGTTTCAAAGAATTCACCATCCATCTCGACGTATCTGAAGGTATGCACACTACTGACCATATATTCTTCTTCCCCACACACTGTGACGATCTTACCCTCTATTGGATACCTCAGCTTTTGATGGAGAGACGAAGCTACAACACTGGCCCCATGAATCCAAGGGCGTCCCAGCAAGCAGGAATAGGCAGGACGAATGTTCATTACGTGAAAGATAGTGTTGAAGACTTGAGGTCCTATCTTGATAGGGAGAACCACTTCACCGTGGACAACGCTCTTCGCACCATCGTAAGCACGCACCACAGTGTCACTAGGTTTCAGTTCAATGCCTTTACAGTCAAGTTTATCGAGCACAGCTTTTGGTAGCACGTTCAAAGAAGAGCCATTATCGATCAACACATGAGACAAAGTGATCCCCTTACACTCAATGGAGATATGCAGAGCTTTATTGTGATTCTTTCCTGCTGGTGTCAGGTCAGCATCGGAAAAGCCTAGGCCATTGTCAACAGCCAAGTGAGCAACATAATTTTCGAACTGATCGACAGATGTCTCCTGAGGTACATGAGCGGTCTTCAAGAATTTTATCAATGCATTGGCATGAGATTCAGAAGATAACAACAAGGATAACATCGAAATTTTAGACGGGGTATGCCCCAACTGTTCTACCACATCAAAATCACTCTTGCGGATGATTTTCAGCACTTCTTCCATTTCTTGTTTGGCAACATCTTTGGTAGTAACTTCGACCGGTGTCTCTGACTGAGAAGGGTTGACCGGTTCCTTTCCTCGAGTTTCAGGGGCGGGAGGTGAGATTTCTGGAGAGAAGATCCTTCCACTTCGAGTAATTTTACTAGTCCCAACAATGCCATTAAGATTAGCAGAATTATCAACTTGCTTTACGCCATGGATGTAAACATCACCTCCATAATTCCATGGAATGGCTTTGCTCGAGGAATACGGTACTGGGCCAGGTGCAGTAATGATTAGGGGAGCTACCTTGGGCTCAGCAGTAATCTTCACAGGCACTCTAGTAGCGGTAATCTTCACTGGAACTTTGGACCTAGCAATCACGGATATTTCTTCAATAGGGTTTTCCACCTTAGGAATCTTTTCGAAGAGAATTGTACGATCGTCCATCAGCCGTTGAATACCATTTCTTAACTTCAAGCAATCATTGGGTCGGAGTATACAGAGATCGCAATTTTCAGTACAACCTGGAAATAAACCAGCTTGCAATAAATTCTTCTTGATGATCAGGAGAGGAGATGCTAAGTCAGCTACATTAGAAATGTGAGAATCGTCATCCACAGCATTAACAGTCTTGTCATGGTTAGGCATAGGTGCAGTGATGACATTAGGAGTCTCTGGAGGATCAAATTCAATTTCTCCAGCGTCGATCATATCCTGAATCTTATTCTTCAACAACCAGCAGTCGTTTGTATCATGCCCGGGGCTATTGGAGTGATACGCACACCTGGCATTGGGATTATAACGAGGAGAAGTAGTGTTGGGATTTGTAGGAGGACCTCTGAGGGTAATCAAATTTGCTTTTAGCATACCCTGCAGTGCCTGTGCTAAAGTCATATTGATCTTGGTAAACTGCCTTCTTGGCCTGTCTTGTCTATGCTGGAAGTTTTGAGACGGAGGTGCCGCAATCGTAACTGCTCCAATGGTATGGTCACGATTTTTCTTGTTACGACCCCTTTGACTGTACACAACATTTGATTCGTTCCTCCCCTGATAGGACCTTTTGGTGCTTGCAGAGGTAGCCGCCTGTATCTTTCCACTTCGAATGCCGCTTTCAACACGTTCACCTGTCAAGATAAGTTCAGTGAAACCCGATGAAGAACTTCCCAGTAGATGGCTGTAGAATGGGCCAGTCAGTGTACCCATGAACATGTCCACTAATTCTCGATCAGTCATAGGGGGTTTGACTCTGCCAGCCAAATCTCTCCATTTTTTAGCATATTCTTTGAAGCTTTCTTTAGATCCCATAGTCATATTCTGCAACTGTAGCCGAGTAGGTGCCAATTCAGAATTATACTGGTAGTGCTTGTAGAAAGTTGTTGCTAAATCAGTCCAGGTGCGGATGTTAGAGCTCTCGAGCTGATAGTACCATTCCAACTGTGTGCCAGCCAGACTCTCTTGGAAGAAATGGATCCATAGCTTCCTATCAGTGGTATACGGCTGAATCTTTCTCACATAAGCTCTCAGATGCATCTGAGGACAAGACGCACCATCATACTTAGTGAAAATGGGGATCTTGAATTTGCGAGGAATGACCACGTCGGAGACCAGACCCAAGCTTTCGAAATCCAGACTGGGCGCCTTCTGACCCTCTATAGCTAGCATGCGTTCCTCCAGCAACTTGTACTTATCATCTCTTGGAGATTACTGTTCATTTTCATAATCTTCATCGTCGTCCTCAGGGTTGAAGAGATCAACATTCTCCTCTTCTGAATCATTCTCTGTCTCCTCTTCTTGATCCTTCGGAATTCTAATCTTGACTCCTGCGGCCTGTCCTTTAAGCCTTCTTCCCGGGTTAATGTAGCTCACAGTTTTCTTGTCTTTCTTCTTCTCGAGCAAGAGAGCCTTCAGTTCCTCCTGCCCCTTGGATAAGCTCAAGATCATCTCCTGGAATTGAGCATTCTGAGCCTAGAGATCCTTGACAGTTTGTTCGAGGGCCATTTTTCTGTTTAGAAGGAAGACCGTGAGAACATTGATCTTTTAGAATACCTGTTATGCAATGTTATGTTATGCTATGCAATGTATGAAATGTTTTCAAGGACTTTTGGAATTTAACTTTGCGTAAACCACCAAAAAGAGGGAACTTTTATTAATAATTTCTTTTATCAATGTTCATTACAAGAAAATAATAAAAATACAATGAAAGCTCAAGTCTCCCAGGGACGGCTTCTTTTTGGGCGAAGATATGCATTGAGCCTTCGTTCCTCATTAAGCTGGCTGGTAAGTTCTAACACTTTCTTCCTTTCAGCACAGAACTGGGCTTCAAAAGTATCCCTTTCCTCTCTCAACTGGATCCAGGATCTCTTCAATTCTTCAATATCGGTAGGCATATCTGGATAAGGAATGATCTGAGGGGCACCTCCTTCCACTTCTGGTTCGACAATCAGAGGTCCGATTACAAGATATGGCATGACAAGTTCACGAGCTCTTGCGCGTACCCATCTGAGATAAGGTTCCATATGAATAGAGTTTTTCTGTCCTAAAGTACTTCTTTTCACCATGCCCCAAGCTCGTACAAACCTTTGACGGAGACCTTGAGAATCGTTGTCATAGTCAAACACAGTGCCTTGGATAATTATTTCATGTGGACCATCTCTTCGAGCACAACCGGATTGACGTAGGGCTAAGGCCGGGTTATAAGTAATACCTCCTCTTATTCCTAGGAGTGGTACGTTAGGGAACTCTCCACAACGGTCAATGATGATAACATTTTCTTTGAGATGAGGACACCAACGGATGTCTGAATGGGAGAGCGATATTATCCTTTGAGACCATTTCAAATTCTACTCATTCTTCAAGACTGATTGAGGAAGGTGCGAAATAAACCACCTGGACAATAAAGGTACGCAGCACATGAGAGTCCCTTGCCTCTTCATAGTACGGGTGTGAAGGGAATGCAAAATGTCTCCAAGCAAGGTAGGCACAGGGTTATGAGTGAGAAATATCTTAATAGCATTCATGTCTATGAATTGGTCTGGATTAGGGAATAACACCAAACCATAGATTAGTAATGCTAGGACATCTTCGAAAGCATGGAAATCCATAACTTTTAAGAATTCTCGGGCCTTATTTATCAGAAATTTGGCAAGTAAACCCTTAACTCCACTTCTTGTTACCCAATTAGTTTCAATGTCGGACTTTGTCATGTGTAAAGCCTCGGCAACTTCTTCAGACTTCGGAATCTTTTCTAAACCACCGAAAGGTGTTTGATCAAGGATAGGTATCCCAAGCAACCTGGAGAATTCTTCTAACGTGGGCACCAACTGATAATCCGAGAAGGTGAAGCAATGATGTTTAGGGTCGAAGAACTGGAATAAAACTCTCATCATATCTTCCTTGAAACCGGTGGTAACTAAATTGAGGAAAGAACCATGTTTCTTGATGAACTGAGTCTGATCAGGAAATTCTGACACTAAATTCTTTAGTTGAGGAGAGATTGCTACAAAATTAATCCGGATAGTCTTCCTGGAAGCCATAGCCCTGTTAAACAGAGCAAAGTCAAATCCCTAAGTCCTTGAAATGGTTAGTACAATGCCATGATGTTATGATGTTATGATGTTATGATGTTAAGTAAATAACAAGCACAAGTAAGTCACACAACCACCATTCCTAAGTTTTAAGGCTTGCATGAGTTCCATAGGTAAGTACCCTCCCCACTGAAGTTTGGTTGGTTCAACCTGTCCTAGAATAGTAACCGGGTTCTAAAAGGATCTCCAATCATTGACCTTCCTTTAAGTCCACTTCAGTGCAACACCAAGTGGTTGACCGAAGCTTCCCTAAAGTCCAATCTCGAGGAGTGTAGTATCGAGTCTCAACCAACCCCAGTCGGAACCGAAGTCAGTTATCTCACTACTTTCTAATGGCCAGGATGAGTCAATTAGGGTTCTAAAGGTCTGGTTAATGCTTTGATGACACCACGCGGATGCCAAAATTTTCCTCAAGTAAACATGAGGAACATCAGGACATCCAAAGTGTCACATTAACCGTAGCCATCATTTTAACCATTCCAGTATACGCCGGATAGTCGCGATGATCTATTGCTACTTACCTAAGGTACACTAGATCCGGGTGTAGGATCTTTCACTCAAGCACAATATACCCAAGCAAACCCTTAAAATTAAATCAGACAATCAGTGATCTTGTTTTTTTTTTTTTTAAGGTAACCTCTCTTTGAGTCCCCAGCAGAGTCGCTAGTTCTGTCATACGGTGAACTGACTTTGATGTGTTTTTGCTTTGGAAAGCAAATGTCGCGGATAGCAAGAGTCGCCACCGACTTTTCTTTTATCCAATAAGGAAAGGCGGAAAAGAACAGGAAAGACCTTAATTAGATTTTGGGTTCGGGAGGTACATTATACAAAGGGAAGGTGTTAGCACCCTTTGTATCCATGGTTATCCATGGGCTCTTAATTGCTTGATCATTTATGTTATTTTTCTTGTCTGAAAAAGTGTTTGTGAACTGCTTAGAAAATGTTTTGAAAAGAGAGTTTAACTTTGTAATGATTCTTGTACGAATGTATACAAAGTATTTATCTCGTTTAATTTTGAAAGTTGTTTAGAAAAATATAACTTGGTAATGATTCTAGTATGAATGTATACCAAGTGGTGATTTTCTAGTAGATGTTTTGCAAAGTGTGATGTATGAAAAATGTTTTAGGTTGTGAGTCAGCAATTAAGAGTTATACCTACCCAAGGTCTTTATGGGTATTTCCTATCCTTATGAGGGTAAAATTGTCCTTACTATTGAGGAGTAAGTAGTTTTATCCTTTGGATGTAAAGGGACATCGTAGGGTCATCGATTGGTCATTGAAGGCAATATTTGTAAGGATACCTTAGCATTCGAAGGGACAATCATCATTTAACCGTAGACTACAACGAAGGGTCATCGAGGGACAAAATCATATATTCACAGGCAACATCCGAGGGACTATGATTTATTTTATAGGGACATGATGATTTAATCGAAGGGTCTTTGCTAAGTATATCCCCACATTCGCGGGACATGACCATAATACCGTAATATCGTAATACCGTAAGGCAACAAAGAGAGGTCCAAGATCACATATTCAAAGGCCATATTTTACAATCAATTAGGTAATTAGGATGAATCTCCATATTAAAATCAATTAAGTAATTAGGACGAATCTCCACAAGGGTATCCCACAAATAAAGTGGCATACCTAGCAAGCTACCTTTTCCGGGAGTATGTGAACCCTTACAAAATTCAGCAAACAGGTCAGAATACCAAATCAGGGTGCAATCGAGAATTGCACCAAACAAAAGGAATCACAACAGTAATAATGTCCGGTAAACAATGCATGGTGATAATAAAACATGTCGGATCAGCAAAGATCAGAACAGAAAAATCAGCGACTGTCATGTTCGCTGCTGCCTCGCCTAGCGAGGGCCTGGCGAACACTCGCTACATGTTCGCTTAGCAGTATGTTAGCGAACAGCTGCGGGTTTTGAATTTTAAAACAGTACGATCTCAGCAAGCTTCACACCCTATGGCTTCCATTTACAGAAATTATATGGTTAAACATTCAAGATATTCAGATATATTTAAATCCACAGGCAAAACCTCAAATATATTTATGAATTCAATTATGATATCACATGTAAATTAAGAATATAAAGCGGTAATAGTAATGCAAACCTGTTTGCAATTGAATTGCAACCTTGAATTGGCAAGTCACTCTCGGGGTTGGCGCCGGATTGAATTGGGCGGAGGTAACCTTTGTGCAGATGAGTTTCCTTCAGGGTTTCCTTTAGGGTTGCTCTGAATTCTCTGGGTTAGCCTCCAGGGTTTGCTGTCTGTGGGTGTTTGCCTTTCTCCTCCGTTTTTCGTCCCCTTTTTCCTGACTGAAGTGCTGGTATTTATAATGCTTTTTGTGACCTAATGGGCTCAGAATGAAGCCCAAAAATTCTGGTATTCGCAAGCTTCGCTAGGCGAAGGATTTGCTCGCTTAGCGAGCAAGCCAGTTTAGGCCATTTTCTAGATTTGGCCACCTGTATGCTGGGTCTTTGTTCCCTTAAGATCAATGTCTTGAAAAATAAGTCGGAGTGCCTTGAAAAATGCCTTGTAATATTAACGGGAAAATTTTGGGGTATGACAGATAACCCCTTTATCTCTTGTGTATGGCATGGAAGTAGTGTTCCCCGTAGAAGTCTAAATACCATCAATGTGAGTCTTGATGGAAACCAAATTGTCTGAGGCTGAGTGGTGTCAAAGCAGATATGATCAGTTGAATATAGTTGAAGAGAAAATAATGACAGCTTTATGTCATGGCCAGTTATATCAAAAGAGAATGCAGAAGGAATTTGACAAGAAGGTTCAACCTCGTGTATTCAGAGAAGGTGACCTTGTGCTCAAGAAGATCTTGTCTTTCAACACTGATTCTAGGGGCAAGTGGAATCCTAATTATGAAGGCCCATATGTTATTAAGAGAGCTTTCTTTGGTGGTGTAATAATTCATACAACTATGGATAGTGAGGAACTCACTCCTCTTGTGAATGCCGATGTAGTCAAGAAGTACTTCGCCTAGAAAAATAAAAGAACAAGTCACTAAGTTGAAAACCCAAAAGGGAGGCTTAGGCAAAAAGGAGCGTATTAGTGGATTTAAAACCCGAAAGGACGGCCCAGGAAAAAATTAGAGACATAAATAGAAAATAATCATCCCGGTAGATTGAACCCAAAAGGGCAATCTAGGAAAAAGTTAGGGGTTATGGCAAGTAACTGCATTAGGCCAAAATTGATCATTTGAAGCAACGTTGTCTATCAAAGGTTCATATTTTGTCATCCTTGATCGAAGTTCGAAACATTGAGGAATTCAAAGGTGTTAGGGAGAATAGTGGTCATTGTATTTCAATGTAGCCATTTCCATGTACTTACCATTTTTCAACTTTGTAATAATCCATGGAGTCATGCCAATTCTAGACTACCATTCTATCAATAAAATTTGAGCCTTTTGCCCATTTGTTTGCTACTCTTATTTTGCTTTAGTTTACGAAATTTCATTTATTTTTTATAATAATTTTTTAAACAAAAGATATATAAACAATCATATTTTTTGAAATTTACATAAAAAAGTATATTTTTCCTCGACTTGTGAATATAAAAGAGGAATGTTAACAGTGATCTCAAGGATGGTAAGATCTTAAAGATCGGAGCTCAGTGGTCTCCCTAGGAAGGATTTTCCTTATGAATGTATCCAAGCACATCAGTTTCCCCAGCATGAGATTACGGGAACGATAGAATCCCTAGTGAGGTCGCCAGCAGGTCTTCGCCACAAAATTTGTTCGGATGCTTCTTATCCCCGACAAACATTTCCCTCCCTCAGAACGAAGTTCATGATTCTAGAAGATTAACCTTTGGGTTTCCAAGTAATATCTTTTCTCTCTTTCCAAAAGGTTTTTTTAGCCTTATATCAAGATTTAACTCCTTTGGTGGCTTATGATCATTCATTTCAGGTTTCTCTTTGGCTGAATCCCTAGCAAGATCTTCAGTAGCATCTCCATCCTGTTGAGATTAGCCGAGGATCTGGTTGTATTATGTCATCGGTCTAACCATTTGCGCTTGTTTTATTAGCATATTCATACATATGTTCATACTCATGTGCATAACATAATGATGTTTATTTACGCATTTTGCATTTCTTGGTGCTTCCCCACTTTCTGGTGTTTTCACTCCCTGCAGAGTGTGTGTGTGCTCTCTCCAATAGAGTGTCTACCTTAAGCAGAAATCACTTATCCTTTCTAATTCCCCATAGAGCTTGATCCTCATGGAAAATTTTATTTCAGTTTTCCTTTCCAGCTCATTACTTGGATGGAATTAATCTCCAACTGAGTTTATTTCCTCATTGGATTGAGTCTTCTTTAACCGTTTCTCTCCAGTTTATTCTTGGTTTGAACTTTGGTCCTTGAGATTATTACCTTTGTTAAGCTATCACTCGGATGATAGTAGGTAATAGTTCCTTTTACCTTTAATTAGTGACTTTGTTAAGCTATCACTCCGCTGTTAGTTGGTAATCATTTTGTTTGAGCTTATTACCTTTGTTAAGCTATCACTCAACTGATAGTAGGTAATAGTTCCTTTTACCTTTGATTGATTACCTTTGTTAAGCTATCACTCGGCTAGTAGTTGGTAATCATTCTATTTGAGCTTATTACATTTGTTAGGCTATCACTTGGCTGATAGTTTGGTAATATTCCTCCCCTAGTGGAGTTGGGTTTTTCCCTTTGTCGATTTTATTCCCCCGATGAAGTCTTGCCTTGTTAAGTCTCCCCGTTGGGTCTTGGTTGTGGTCATTCTCTAACTATACATTGGCTTCTTTCCAAATTATGGTTATTTATTCTTCCCCAGTCGGGGCCCCCTTTGAAAATGGTTATCCCCCTGCAAGGATCCTTGTTTGTCTTCATATCATATCATAAGCATTTTTGCAGTATCTTACGGCCAAAAATTGGGTCTTTTGTATTTAAGTCTCTTCAACCTCGTAGAGACGAAGAACTCAATCTTCATATCTCCGAATTACAGAAACTTAAATAGGGGCATCTGTCATACCCTAAATTTTTAAACCTAATATCCCACATACCATTGGCATCCTTGCACCCAAAAAAGGTCACATCTTGATCCCCCATATCATCCTTGGGTTTTTGCTTTTGCAGGGATCATCAAACACTTATTTGTTAGTGTTTTACCTTTGTATTTATATTCCTATCTAACCATAGAAAAATATGTTTTGTTCTTCTTAAGTTTATTGTGCAAGGTAAGGCTTTGCAATCAAGAGCATCTCAAAGTTTTTTTACTTACTTCTCAAGGAAAGTCAAAGGTTCATGTGTTTATTTCCATTCCTTCTTCAACAAGTTACATCAATCTTTGAGCAATCTAATCAAGAGGCAATCGAGGATACCTTATTTTGATTTCATACGATCATCCATGTGCTTTGAAATACAAGGAAAATCCAAGTACACAAGCTTGTTCCAAGTGGTTTGACCAAAAACTCAATAGTTGAAGTCAAAGTTCCAAGGATCACAACTCCTTCAATTCTCAACATTTTTGAATGCTTTATTTTGCATATGACTCTTCTCAATATCCTCAACAACTTCTATCTACATGATAAGAGCCAAGTTTGATTTGAGGATCATCAAAAGTTTGGAGATATTATAGGTCATTTGTGGACTTAGTGAAATTTGACCTATTTTCAAGTGACTTTTCCTCAACTTTCAAGATTCATAACTTCTTCATTTTTTAACCTTTGAGGCTGATTCTTTTTGCACAATGTCATTTGTCACACCCTCTATAAGTTTTCTTAACGATTAAGGTCAAATTATGCTTGGAAATTCATGGAATTCATTGAGACATTATAGGTCATTTTCAGCCATTGAACACTTGAATTTTTCTAAGTTACATGTTCAGTTTTTCGTGCCAACTTCAACATGGCATAAATTTTTGCTCAAACATCCAAATGCAACCTTTCTTGGCACATTTTAATCTTTTTCATGATGTCAACACATTGCAAAAATAATGGGATCAAAAAGCCTCCTGAGTAGGATGCCCCATTGGGTTGAACATGGTGACTTAGAACTGAAGAAATTACCATTGCCCAAAATTTGAACTTAACTAATCTTAATTCCAAGCCAAATTAGCATGTGTTTTGGACCTAAACATGTTTAAACAAGTCTCCATAAGTTAATTGACCCTTGAAACGCATCATTTGAATGATTTTTGATGAGTTGCAAGTCACATTTTTCTCGCATTCGAATCAATTTTGTTTTGCACGAATTCAGCATCATTCCGCATGTATTTAGATCCAAACACATTCCCTATAAATAGAGGAAGCTATTACATTCATTTCCAGTTGTTGAGAGCCAAGAAATCCCTATTGCAACTTGGAATTTTTCAGAAAAACTTAACTATAGTGTTTTCAATTCCAACTCATTTTAGTCCAGTTTCTTGATTCCATTAACATCTTCGGCATCCTCTGAAGCTTTTGCAACAATTCCCAAGATTTGAGACCTTTTGAAGTGATCTAACCAGATCTAGATTCATCTTTTTCTGATCGCCATCTAGACAAGTTAGTTTTGAGCATCATTTAAACTCAAACAAGTTACCACAATGTAGTCCTTCACTCTCTGATGCTTTCCCCTAACTTAGCTGGTGTTGATTGATTGTTATCGCTATCGGGGGTAACGAGAAATCAGATGGACTTTCTGGACTAAAATCAGATCAGTAGAGTCGCCACCGAATTTTATTTTATGTGCCTCCATCAGAGAAGGTGAGGGGAAATAATCAATAAAACCCTCATAAAGACAAGTGCATGGGAATCGCTATAAAAAGGATACAGTATCGGTCTCACAACCGAGATTAGGCTTCAGAAGCCAATTATGTAAGGGGTATTAGAACCCCTCACGTCCATGGTACTCCATGGGAACCATTTGGGTTTGTTTTTATGTACGTGGGAAATTATCTATCATTGTTTTATTTTTTAAAAGAATGTGTGAAAGAGGGGGGGTGTTTTTGCTATTATAGTGTTCACCCAGGATTTGGACCCTTTTTCAATGTATCACTGATTCGGGGACGAGGAATCAGAGCTCCTTAGTTCGGAGTAGAAAATATTTGTGTGTTGGTTGATTTTACCTTTGAAAAAAGGGTTTTCGGATTGGTTCCCTAAGGAAAAAATAAGGTTTGATGGGTTGTGTTGATTTTATCTTAAACAAGGGTTAATGAAAAGAGTTTATGATTAGATTGCACTAAAGTCTACGGGTAGAGGTGATTATTCTAGATAATAAGTCAAGCATCTTACATCCAAAATAATCAGAGTGAGGGTAGGAATGCTTCATTCTCACTCATTTTCCACCACTTAAGGCTCGTGGCGCACAATGTTAATTGTAGTTATTAAGTATTTTTTAGTTTGATTGAAAAAAATCTGCTTGACGTTGGATCAATGGTTTGTTTATTTGGAAAATATGGATAATCAAATATGAATGCAAATTAATTGACAAGGAAATAAAAGGGGCTCATTGTAAGGTAGCCCAAGAGAAAGCCGTGTGTGCAAGAGTGTGACCTATGCTAAACAAAGGATAATGGTCTTACAAACATGTCCTCCTAAGGTGATGCCATGATGTCATTCTTACAACCGGAATGTAAGTTACAAATGAAACCCAAGTGTTTTACAAAGTATCACAAAGAAAATAATGAAAGGCCTCCAAGCTAAGGTCTTAAATGGGATCCTCTAAGTCCAAGTGATTAAGTGTTTTTTTTGTCTTTTAATGTTATCATGTTTTGGTTGTTTTTGAATGATGACAATAATAAAGAACAATAGTAAAGTGTGTAAGATAAATTTGTACAATGATAATGATGATGAATATGTGCATGACATAATAAGTAAAGAATAATAATAAGAATGATAATAATAATAATAAGAGGTTAGTAATGATCAAAGTTAAAACAAGTCAAAGTTATGGTTATGGACAAGTTTTGAGGATTATCTGTCTCTAGGTCAATAAATTCAAAATATGACGCATCGAGGGATAACTTATCACTGATGCAAAGTAAGGAAGATGATCAATGGATCAACTTACCCTATATTTGCAACAATGAAATTTTCTCAACCTCAAGTCCATCAATCAATAAATTGACAAAGAGAAGATTATACAACCCAAAATTGAGTGATAGATTTTAATTGTGTTAGTTAACAAGTTATATTGAACTAGATGAAATATTTAAAAGTTATATGAACCTGATAAAATATTAACAAGTTATATGGTTAGTATGAATAATTCAAAAATGATAAATGAAGTAGAGGGGTTAATGGGTTAGTTTAAACAAACAAAGTGCACATGTATCAATTGAATCCAAGTTATCAATATTGGACTTCAACCACAACTCAAATGACCAAGTTGCTTGAAATGGGGAAAACCTATCCATACTTCAAAGTACCATGGATGAACTCATGGTCATCTAATGGTAGGTTTGAAGTATGGAAGGTTTTTACCAACCCTAAACCAAGAATATCATGACTTAAGTGATTTTCATTAGTCCTTCACTTCAAGACTTCATAAGTCCTTAAATAATTGCTCAAATGGAATAAATAAGGTCACCATTAAATTCTAGAGGCAAAAATATAAGGGGTTGATATTCAACATTTTTCCAAAATAATAAAAACAAAAGGGTTAAAAAATAAATCAAAAGAGAAAATAAAAATAGAAAAATAAAATAAACAAAAATGACGTAGAATGAAAAAATGTGGTAAGGGTGCAATCCTAAGGTTCAAACCCCTGACCTTGGGGTCATGGGGGAATCTACCCCCTCACCCACTGGGCCAATGGCCCAGTTGTGATAATAATGTGTTTCTAGTAAATAAATAATAATAAAAGCAAAGTAAATGGGATACGCACGCAAACCAGCCAATCAAAGAGTGACAATAAAAGTTTTAAAATTTGAAAAACGCAGGTGATGGTCGTCTTCAACCTTCGACCCCTCAGAATCAAAACTTGAAATCATGGATTTTAAGCACTTTTAAGCATCAAAACAAGTTGCATAAACATAAATAAAGTGTTCTCCCCACTCAAGAGTGATTGATTGGATCTGAGTAGGGAGTTTCAAACTAAAAAAATGAAGAACTCAGTTAACCTAAAAATAAAATAAATTTCTAGAAACCAATCAATCAAAGCCAAAAGGCCAGGGGAAATGTTCTATGGATGATTTCAAAGGGGTTAGGAACTTGTTTCAAAGGTGGGGATGAGTATTTCTACCTGATCAGAGTTTGCTCAGTTACGTTTTCCGACGATTGAGCTCATGTTAGTGGATGCTTAGGGAGGGTTGGTTGAGTGTTTGGAAAGCTTAAGTGAAGTGTGGAGTGTTTCTTGGCAGAGATTTATGGATAAAATGCTTCGAATTCAAAAACCCGATGGTATGTTAATGGTGATTCAGCTCAAATATTCAGAGTGTAATGGGGTCCTTTTTCAGTGTAGTTTGGGATTGGGATACCTTCACCTATTTATAGGGAAGGTGTATGGATGGTTTTGGAGGGAAAACTTGAAGGTTTGGGCAAAAATCACATGTGAGTGAGAGGGTGGTTGGAGTTGACTTAGGGAACAATGCAACAACTAGCTTCTAGGCTTCTTTGTACTGTAGGAAAGATGGTCTTGGTCCCTAGCATGGATTTGGAGCAACCAAATCCCTTGAAACACCCTTATGTAGAATCTTCTTTTTGCTACTTTAGACAAAAAGTGATTTCTTACACATGGGGTCGTGTTCATGGCTTGGAGGGGATTTGGCATGCATGCTGAACTTGATTCATGCCTAAATACCATATGTGATGTGTTTGTGTATAATTAGGACCAAGAGAAATGAGTTTGAGAGTTGAACATGTTGATTTGCACATTCTGACTGGTGTGCATTTGGCTTGTGCGCCCAAGATGTCGCTGATTTGTTTTATTTAAGGCTAATCCAGGCCCTATTCCAATAAGGGCAAAAAAAGGACCCAAGCCCATAATCCAGTTGGATCTAACATGATCCAAAATCCACCATCCAAACTGGGTCAAACCCATGACCCAGGTCCATATCCATCATCCCCAATATCCAACCCTAAACCCTAAGTAACGCAATTGGAAATCAGAAACAGATCAAAATGCAGTGAATCCAAACTTTCTTTTTTTGATACATTCAAATAATTAAATTTACATTATAATTAGTCTCAATACATCAAATCTCAAAACCTAATTCTAATCTAATCAAATCTCAATTACAATCAAATTAAATCTTTCTAAGTACATAACAATCAGAATTAAAAACTTCCCAAAAACTACAAATCTAATTAAAACCTAAGACCTAAGATTAATCTATATAAACCTAAGATTAAAACAAAGATGGGGAAGAAACCCTGACGTTTGGCAGTCGCAGTAACAATCCCCAACCTTCAAAAAAAGTCCAGGAACTCAATCAATTAAGAGGATAAAAAGCTCGCTAAGTCAAAAACCCTAAAGGGAGACTTAGGCAAAATTTAGGGCATCCCGGTGGATTAAAAACTTGAAGAGAGCAATCCAGGCAAAAATTAGGGACTTATAAGGAAAAATATAAGACCCGATAAGTAGAAAATCCAAAAGGGAAACTTAGGCAAAATGAGGTATATCATCCTGATGGACTAAAACTCAAAAAGAGCAGTCCAGGAAGAAATTAGGGATATCAAAAAGGCATGTGACCGCATCACTAGTTTCATCATACTACAGGAATTCAGATGGGAGCAATCAATTCAATCATCGTCTTCAGAAGCAAAGCATTGTGACCTCGAAGACATAGGGATAATAGCATGTGTCCGGTTTCAATAGGGACATGGATAAAGCTATTTTTCATTGCCATTTATACATCTTCTTAGATTTTCGGTAATCTCTCCTTATGGGAATTACTTCCTTATGTAGTATTTCCCATTCACGGGCCGAATTTCAATTTATAAAAAAAATCGAATCTTTTCCTTTGCTTTTCAATTTTTCCGCTTGATTATGAATTGTCTATTAGTCGTGAACAATGCATTGAAATGCTGGGCATAATAAAAAAAATAAAAAAAGGCTTTTAAAAGAAAACATATTTTACTTCGATTTTGAAAATGTCAAAGGAATCATATTCTTCCAACATTGCCTCTCAAGCATAACACGGGGTCCACAAATCAACTATCACGACCTAACCCGCACGAGAGTTTCTCCCTTTTCCAAAAAAAACACATTGCACATTCCTGGATATCAGGAGCTTCATGACCTGTTCCATGGACATATCAAAATCTCAAGGGGTCAGGGAGTCAAAAGTGTCACGAAAACACTGGTTCCCACAAAGTCATGCATCACATACACATATCATAAAGGAGGTGTTAGTCTGAACACCACATCATGCATAAGACATACATAAATTTAACATATGCATACACATTAACATGCATACATATTACATGGCATAGGAGTTGTGACCACTCTTAGAGGTTCAATCCCCAACTATACCAATATATTTCCCCAAGCGGGAATACTTATGGGTCTTCCCCAATAAGTAACTATCTCCACATAACCTTTTCAATAAAGAACTTCCCTGGCAAGCTCGTTCGCCGTGAGTTTTTTCGGAGTCTATCCAATTGGAGATCATTACAAAACGATAGTTATTAACTAGTGAATATGGCTTCACTTCTCACATCCCCGACTCACTAATATATCCTACATATGGGATACAGTCCATCAAGTACACCAGGGATAGTATCAAGGGATTTTATCAGTAGTTTTGTATCAAGATAATTCCTTATATGGGGCTATTAAGGTTGTCACGAGATTCTCTAAAACATTTTTAGCAAGAGGCTTCACCAGGGATCTCGTCAAGGGAATTTCACTATGATTATATCAAGATTTTTTTCACTGGTACAAGTGATTATATCAAAGGATTATGTCAAAGGGTTTTATAAAAGAATCTTATCGAAGGGGTCCTATCAGAATCGTTATCAATGGGTTATATCGTAATCAAGGGGTTTCGCTGGAGTTTTTAAGAGGGTTTACCAAAGGGTTTCGTCGGGGTTTTACCACCAGGGGTTCCATCATAAGTTGGCTTGGAGACCAGTAGCGTGTTATTTATTTCCCAATCCTCTCTCATTCCTAGGGTATACTAACTTTGTGGTCAAGATTAGGGTTTCCTCTTTCTATTTAACCATCTCCGTCTGGAGAAGATGAAGGCTCATCATCATCATCATCTCAGTCTGGAGCTGATTAAATAGGGGCATCTCTTGTACCCCAAATTTTAACCACCTTTTTCGTCCTTACTACTAACTTAGGATGCAAGTCACTAACCTATTCAAATTCCCATACAGGTCATCTAGTCAACTCCAATGACCTGAAAAGTCAAAGGATGACCATTTCGAATTTTCTAAACCCTAATCGTATCCTGGTTAATACCAAATTTTGTTAGTTATTAGATTAATTAGGTCAACATTATAAAGTGAATTAGATAGTGATTAATAAAATTAGTTGGTTTTTAATTAATTAAGTTGAGCTTATTAGTAATTGAAATTCTGGTATCATATATAAGATGTCGAAGGTAATGTTACGACACTGATATCTGGTTATAAACAATGGATAAACAGAAACAGAATGGTAAAGCAAATAACACAAGCAATTGTTAACCCAGTTCGGTGCAACTCACCTACGTCTGGGGGCTACCAAGCCAGGAAGGAAATTCACTATAATAGAATTAGTTCAAAGACTATCCGTACACTTCACCAAGTTACAGTCTTTCTCACCTAATCTCTACCCGTGCAATTTCTACCTAAGCACTCTTAGATATGAGAACCCACTCACTTCCCTTACAATCACACACCCGTGGTCTTAAACAACAATCCCTTGTGAAAAGAAAATACTTTTCAATTACAATATTCTTGATTTTACTTCACAGTTTCAATCAAGAAGACACACTCTTGATCTTGCTTCAAAGCTTTGATCAAGAAGACAAATCAGTCCAATTCAACCATCAATGGATGACTTGAATGACCTACAGACACAAACCCTAGCTCTCTCTCTAAATTTCGCTCAGTCTTGGTTGTGTGTACAATCAGGTTTTCTAAGTCCCTTTTTATAGAAGAATTGGACTCCTTGAAAACCCTAGATATGTTTTCCAATCAAATCTTTTCATATCAGTTGTAAAGATCTCCTTGGAAAATAAACAAATCTGGTTGATATCCCTAATAGAATGCGCCAGCTAGCCATATCTTCAATCAACCAATGATTGCCACCAATTGTGCAATCACAAAACACCAAACATTCATACTGAATGTTCTGTGTACAAGATGTCATGACATCGGGTCTGACATCTGGAAAAATCCTGCATAATCCAGTTTCCTTTCATAGCAGGTACAACCATATCAGTTACCATGACAATGAGTATGTCAACTGAAACAATCCTGCAACATATGTCTTCCATATAAGCTCCAGGAGGTACATCCAATATCAGAAGCCTTGTATGTGGCATTCTAAAATAATCCTGCTTGCATATGTTCTTCAACTCCAGCAGGTACATACCAATATCAGAAGCCTTGTCAATGTATGTGGCATTCTGAAACAATCATGCTTGCATATGTTCTTCAATTCCAGCAGGTACATAGGATATCTCATGTTAAGACATCACACATGACATCTTGTGAACACTCTTTGTTTTACCAAAATTGCTGCCAACTCTTAGAATCAACAAACTCCCCCTTTGGCAAATTTTGGCTAAAACATATATCTGTCCTTTTTGTTCACAAGGTAAACTATCAGCAGTTAAACCACATAACAGTAGTTTAATCAGTAGCAGAAGCAAAACAATTACTAGCTATGGCTACTAGTAATACACACATGCACAAGGGTACTTCTCCTCCCCCTAAATATGTGCAACAATCAACAGAATTACTAGTTATGGATGCAACTAGTAAGACACACAAATGCACAATGCACCAAATGCACCAGGGTACTTCTTCTCCCCCTCAATCTGTGCATTCAAACAACCATAACAGCTACTGACCTTCAGTACCTGTACCAGCCAGACTGTCATACTGACATCTGCTTCAACATCAGCACCTGTGCACCATATCAATAATAGTTGTCCTTCTGATCAGCCACATCCAACTTCCATATCAAGCACTTCTCCCCCTTTTTAGTCAAAATTGACCAAAGGTGACCAATCAGACAAAATAAATGTCTATTAGTCTAGCAGAGAAAGTTAAAACTGATGTTATAACATTAAGCATGTTAAAACAGAATATTCAGGAAGTACACAACCATCATTATACACAGCTGAAAGCTGAGATAATGAACAAATTCAAGGAACTCATTAAGAGCCCTAAATATAACATAACAGGCATCATGAGGACTGCCACAAAATACAAAAAAAAAGAAAGAACAACAGCTTTCCAAAGAGCATCCCAGCTTCCACCACACCTTCCAGCACCCCTCCAAGTCTTCAACACAGCCAGGGACAATTAATCAGAAGAAGAAGTATCTCCTTCACCTTCATCTTCATCTTCAGCTACACCTTCAGAGTCTTCTGAGCTTTCAGAACAGGATTGGGATCTTGTATTTGATTCCTTTCCAGCCTTATCTCTGTCTTCCCTTTCCAGGCTACATATGAGGACTTCTAAAGCTTCCTTTCTGGACTTGGCCACCCTTATACCATTTTCCAATTCTTTGCAGGTCTCCTTTAGTTGGTCAATCAGACTTCCTTTGGATGCAGACTTCCTTCTGGCAGATGTCATGACATCATTGACATGACTTCCCTCAAACAGCTTGTAATGGATGGACAGTGGGGTTTTTCTCCTGCTAGGAATATCACTTGTACTCAGGATTCCTGGTTGTTGACTCAGGATGATGCCACAGATGATAGATGGGAATGCAATGAGCAACTTTACCGCATTGGTGGAGGCATGTCTAATGATTTGTTCAAATATGAACTTGCCAAAATCATAGTTAACCCTTGTTCCAATAGCATGAATGATCCTCCCAAGAGCAATGGAGATGGTAGATATGTGATTAGTAGGAATCCAATTTGTAGAACCAATCTTATGCAAGATGGCATACTTGACAGTTAGTTTACTAGCTGCAAGGTGTTTCCTACTGGGCCATTCATTAACTTGGCCAGCTGTAATCATCCTACAGATCTCATTATCTGTGGCCTCTAGATCTACCCCTTCATCAGTTCCTCTCCCCAGGAACTTGTTGATGATAGTAGGTGAAAGTTTCACACACTTACCCCTTACAAAAACTTTGCAGCCCTCCCTGCTGTTTCTTTCATATATCTCCTCAGGGATGTTCACAATGAATTCTTTGACTAACCCCTCATAGCACTGAGGCAGAGTAGTCACAGTTTTCATAAGACCAGCTGTCTTAATTAACTCCATGACTTCCTTTACTTCACTTGCCTCTTTTCCCAATTCTCTTTCAACTGCTACCCTTCTTTGAGTCACAAACTTCCATTTGGCAGCACCACCTTCCACGTGAAATGAGATATTGTCAAGATGAACAACAGCCACTTTGTTTGGAGACTTCTTTACAAGCTTCCTTTTAATAGGGGAAATGTCTGAGACATCATATTCGACATCCTCATCAGATTCAGAACTCTCACTCATCTTCCTGACCTCTACTTTACTCCAAGTCTTGGAGGGACCTATATCAGCACCCCTTTTCTCCTTCCTACCTGTCCTTGTCTCAGCCATACTCTTCCTTTTTCTCAGTCTATTTGCTATACTTGTTTTCACCATATTGACCAACATGTCATCTTCTTCCTCAGACCCTTCTTCCTCAATGTCTTGAGCAGTGTTAGGGGACATACTAGGTAAGTTTCTTCCAAGAGAACATAGTTCCTCAGCAGCTACTTCCTTTTCTTTTTTAGATGAGTCACCATCTTTCTTAGCTCGAGTTTCCACCTCAGGTGAGGGGTTCCTTCTGGACAGAGGGGTAAAAATGTCCTTAACTCCATGTTCTTCATTCAGTATCCTAGTAACTAGGTTTCTTATGATGCGATCAGTAGAGTGCATGTCCTCTTTATCAGGCGATTCTTCAGGAGTGTTGCCTTGCTTAGCTTTAGCCATGGACGGGGGGCATGGAAGGTCACCTGGTATCATACGCAGAGGGGTTGCGTCTATCAACTCCTCTTCTAAAAATTCCATGGAGGAAGTTCTAGATGTTGACGGATGTTGAGACATGTTGTTGAACTTTTGAGAAAACTTTTTTTGCCCTAGCAGAGGTTCTTTGAGAAGTTTAATGAGGATGGAAAGAATTGTGTTCAGGCAGAGTGTGCATATGAAATAGATGTTATTTCCAATACTAGGAGATGATTCATTATTAATGTGGCTTTTTCTTTTTATTGGACAGACAGTATTTTTCTTGCCTTTTCCACTCCACATTAATTGCCATATTTTCTCAAGAAGCCACGCCCATAATTTTCCCTTTTCCTCATACAAGTCCTTTGCAGTCAGGTTGTCATAATACAATATCATAGCATCGAGTGTGACATTGTAGATAATTCTCAGCAATTTCATCCACCCTGGTTGAGCATTGTTGTTTTCAACAGACATAGTTCCTTGTGTCTTAGTTCCAGCAACGCTCTTACTAACTTCAGACTTCATACCACCAGTCATGTGTTCAGGTGTTTGTGACATCATGACCTTTTCTTCCTTGAGGTTAGGTATTAGCACCCTTATCTGACACTTTTCCTTTCCCTTGATGATTCTTCTTGCAACTGTACTTATCTTAGAATGGTTATCCATTTGAAAGCTCCATATGTAGCAGTTGTTGTTGGTCCTGATTCCTTTCATAATTACTTCACTGTCTTTGTTCATAATCAGACATTCAGTTTTAGTGAAGATGATATTCAGACCTTGATCCCCTAGCTGACTGATGCTTATTAGATTTGAAGTCAAGCCCTTGACCAGTAGAATATTGTCAAGTTTAGGGGCTCCAGGACACTCAAGCTTGCCTATCCCCTTTATTCACCTTTAGCTCCATCACCAAAGGTTACATAGCTTAAATCATGAGGGTGAAGGTCAGTTATCAAGTCTGAGTTCCCAGTCATGTGTCTAGAGCATCCACTATCAAAATACCACTCTTCTTTGTGAGCTATTAGACTTGTAACATTAGTCTTAGGAACCCATTGCTTCTTGTTAATAGGTCTGTGATGTTTGGGTCTGGGTTGATAGTGGATTTGTTGATGACCATGGCTAGGATAACTATATAGCTTATAACAAGAAGACTTAGAGTGTCCAACTTTCCCACAGTAATGACATCTCCATCTTTGGTGTTTGCCATACTATTGTTTTCTCTTCTGCTGTTGCTGATGAAGGTGGGTAGGGTAACCATACAACTTATAGCAGAAGGCCCTTGAGTGTCCAAATTTCCCACAGTAATGACATCTCCATCTTAGGTGTTTGTATTTTTGTTGTTCTTTCTTCTGATGGTGTGACATATGATATGACATCTTGGAACTGCTCTTACTATTTCTGCATTTAGATTTATCTTAAGGTTTGCAGCCAGTGTAGCTACTTTCAGCCTTGGTTTTATGGAACCCTAACCCAGATTTGACTCCTGTGATTTGTCCAGTTTGAAGAATCTTGTCTAAGGAGTCAGATCCATTGTTCAGCATCCTTACATACTTGGTTGTCTCTTCTAGTTTTGAGTTTAAGAGCACAACTTCGGTCTTTAGCTTAAGGATAGTTTCCACATGTTCTGCTTTTTCTTTCTCCATTTGGGCTATCTTCTGGCTCTCAACTTGTTGATCTTCATCTAGCTTGACCTTTAGAGCCACAACTTCTGTTTTCAATTTGGAGATGGTTTCCAAGAATTCTACCTTCTCATTCTCAAGTTGAGTTATGTCTTTTTCCTGATTTAAAGACTGTTTGTTCAGTTCAACACTTTTCTGACACAGCTCTCTGTAGGTAGAGGCCAATTCCTCAAAGGTTACTTCACCATCACTTGACTCTTCATCAGATTCCCATCTTCCTGTCAGAGCAGTCACAAGATTTGCAGCCTCTTCAGTATCACTCTCATCAGACCATGTGGCAGCAAGACTCATCTTCTGTTTCTTAAGGTAGGTCCCACATTCAGACCTGATGTGTCCATACCCATCACATTCATAGCACTGAACCTCTTTTCCTTCTTTGGGCTTCTCATTTGCTCTTGCTTTTCTTCCAGCACTGTTGGATCTACTGATGTCAGACGAGATGTTCTTTACATTTGCCTTGGATCTGACATCCATTTTCTTTAACAATCTGTTAAACTGTCTCCCTAGCATAGCAACTTCATTGGCCCACTCTTTATCCACATCTTGACTGTTTTCCTCTTCTGTGTTGGAAACAAAGGCAATGCTCTTGATTTTCTTTTCAGTTCCCTCAATCAATCCCATCTCAAAGGTTTGGAGGGAGCCAATTAACTCATCTACTCTCATGTTGGAGATGTCTTGAGACTCTTCTATGGCAGTCACCTTCATTGCAAATCTCTTAGGGAGTGACCTAAGTATTTTTCTCACCAACTTTTCATCTGTCATCTTCTCTCCCAGGGCTCCAGAAGCATTAGCTATCTCAAGGATACTCATGTGGAATTCATGAATGTTTTCATCTTCTTTCATCCTTAAGTTTTCAAACTTGGAGGTGAGCAGCTGAAGTCTAGACATCTTTACCCTAGAGGTGCCTTCATGAGTGGTCTTGAGAATGTCCCAAGCATCTTTGGCCACTTTACAGTTATTTACCAGCCTGAAAACATTCTTGTCTACACCATTGAATATTGCATTCAAGGCTTTAGAGTTTCCAAGAGCAAGATCATCCTCCTCCTTGGACCATTGTTCTTCAGGCTTCTTCTCAGTAATGGCTTCTCCTTCTTTAGTGACTATAGGGTGCACCCATCCTGTCAAGACAGCTTTCCAAGCCTTGTTATCAAGGGATTTTAAAAATGCTACCATTCTAGGTTTCCAATAGTCATAGTTAGAACCATCCAGGATTTAAGGCCTATGAACAGATCCTCCATCTCTTTCCATTGTACCAGAATGTATTGCCCCTAGATCTCACCCAGAACCAGAGCAGGATGCCTGCTCTGATACCAATTGAAATTCTGGTATCAGATATAAGATGTCGAAGGTAGTGTTACGACACTGATATCTAGTTATAAACAATGGATAAACAGAAATAGAATGGTAAAGCAAATAACACAAGCAATTGTTAACCCAGTTCGGTGCAACTCACCTACGTCCGGGGGCTACCAAGCCAGGAAGGAAATTCACTATAATAGAATTAGTTCAAAGACTTTCCGTACACTTCACCAAGTTACAGTCTTTCTCACCTAATCTCTAACCGTGCAATTTCAACCTAAGCACTCTTAGATACGAGAACCCACTCACTTCCCTTACAATCACACACCCGTGGTCTTAAACAACAATCTCTTGTGAAAATAAAATACTTTTCAATTACAATATTCTTGATTTTACTTCATAGTTTCAATCAAGAAGACACACTCTTAATCTTGCTTCAAATCTTTGATCAAGAAGACAAATCAGTTCAATTCAATCATCAATGGATGACTTGAATGACCTACAGACACAAACCCTAGCTCTCTCTCTAAATTTCGCTCAGTATTGGTTGTGTGTACAATCAGGTTTTCTAAGTCCCTTTTTATAGAAGAATTGGACTCCTTGAAAACCCTAGATATATTTTCCAATCAAATCTTTTCATATCAGTTGTAAAGATATCCTTGGAAAATAAACAAATCTGGTTGATATCCCTGATAGAATGCGCCAGCTAGCCATATCTTCAATCAACCAATGGTTGCCACCAATTGTGCAATCACAAAACACCAGACATTCATACTGAATGTTCTGTGTACAAGATGTCATGACATCGGGTCTAACATCTGGAAAAATCCTGTATAATCCAGTTTCCTTTCATAGCAGGTACAGCCATATCAGTTACCATGACAATGAGTATGTCAACTGAAACAATCCTGCAGCATATGTCTTCCATATAAGCTCCAGCAGGTACATCCAATATCAGAAGCCTTGTATGTGGCATTCTGAAACAATCTTGCTTGCATATGTTCTTCTATTCCAGCAGGTACATAGGATATATCATGTTAAGACATCACACATGACATCTTGTGAACACTCTTTGTTTTACCAAAATTGCTGCCAACTCTTAGAATCAACAGTAATTAGGTTAATTGGACTGATAAAATATTGACTAATGCTATTGACTAAGTAATTAGATATTTGATTAATTTATAAATATTTATTTGGATTAATAGATTAATTATATTAGATTTAATTAAGTGACTAAATTAGGTTAGATTAGTTTATACTAATAATTTAATTTGGGTAATGTTTGTCAAGATGTCGCTGATTTGTTTTATTTAAGGCTAATCCAGACCATATTCCAACAAGGTCAAACAAAGGACCCAAGCCCATAATCCAGCTGGATCGAGCATGATCCAGAATCCACCACCCAAATCAGGTCAAACCCGTGATCCAGGTCCATCTCCATCATCCCCAATGTCCAACCCAAAACCCTAAGTCATGTAATTGGAAATTAGAAATAGATCAAAATGAAGTGAATCCAAACTATGTTTTTTTACATATACATTCAAATAATTGAATTTACATTAAAATCAGTCTCAATATAAAATCTCAAAACCTATTTCTAATCTAATCAAATCTCAATTACAATCAAATTAAAACTTTCTAAGTACATAACAATTAGAATTAAAAACTTCCTAAAAACTACAAATCTAATTAAAACCTATGACCTAAGATTAACTTATATAAACCTAATATTAAAACAAAGATGAGGAATAAACCATGAGGATCGCTAGTCACAATAGCAATCTGAAACCTTCATAAAAAGTTCAGGAACTTTGTCGATTAAGGTTGACACCAAACCCTAATCGTACTTGAACATGACCTTCGCCATTTCAATCAATTGATACCTCCCACCAGAATAAAGAAAAGAGATCAAAAGAGAAAGAAAGAAATAAATGATTGGGAGCGGAATAAATAAAGTAAATTACCTTTTGAACTAGAATAATCCTCGATTTCGTAGGTTGGATCTCTGACCCCTTTATTGAATTACTCCAAATCTTTACTTTGTATATATGTTTCAATATATGTCTAATCTTATTCAAGTGGTTGTTTTAGATATAGGGTTATGTATGTTTGATTTTGGTTAATGGTTAGGGAAGGGGATTTGTTATAGTTAAGGTTGGATTCATGATGCAGGGTTCATAAGGGTTCGATCTGGGCAAGTTGGGGTGTTTCTGGAAAAGTGTTAGAGTTAAGTTCATAGCCATGAAGTTTGGGATTCAAATGAGAACCCTAGGGTTAATCTAGGAAGAGGGTAGGGTTCTAGAGAACCATTAGGGTTCTTAGGGTTCGTGAGAACCCAATTAAGGTTCTTAGGCTATGGAGGCTTCTGGGTTTAAGAAGTTATTAGGATTCATCTTATGAACCCTAGGGTTCATTTAGGGAACCCAGATATGAAGGTTGGAGGTTTTTCTAGAAAATGTTTGATGAACTTTTGAAGACTTTGGTTTAATGTCAACCAGAATCTGGGGAAGGCGGAATTTTAGAAGGCGGAGAAGGAAGAAGGGGATGGTCGAAGGGAAAGAGAGTAGAAAGGGGAGAGAGCATTGAGTAGAGGGAATAAGAGAGAGAAAGTAGACTGTAAAATGAAATGGATTCCAAAGGAAATCCATTTATATACCCCCCTAGGGAGGCTTCAGATATGAGACACGTGGGGACTCCAACAACCTTCGAATGCTCATACTTTGACTTAATCTGGTACGCACACGCTCATCCTTAGAACCATGCGCTCTCGATCATCACCCCTGATCAGTTGACCCTCTGATGGTCAACTGATCTTGAGGATTAGGACAAATATGTGGTTCCCTTGGTCAATTCATCCAACGATCCTAGTTGAGAGTCAATTGTTGACTCTCCTAGGTTGACCCGTGTACACTTTGGGCTTCAGAAAGATATGGGTTTTCCAACCCTTGTATTGCACACCCATTTTCAATTCTATTGCTGACTCAGTTCAGAATGCACCCCCTCTCGCTTTTATTAAATTTTTAGTTAATTAATCACTTAATTAACTATTAATTAGGATTTATCTATTTAATACTTAGGATTGATTCAATTAAAATAATAATTAGGTTTTTATTATTTATTTATTCATGATAATTTATTTTGATTAATTAATTATAATAATAATATTTTAATCAATTAGGGTTATATCATTATTAGGGTTAATTAAATCAGGAATCGTGGGATAGAATCAGGGATAATTCCTAGGGTTTTGAGGGATATAAAAATGGGACAAAATAGGGATAGGGGACATATCTTATGACATCTAATTTAATTGATTTGTTTTGATTTATTTTGTATTATATTACTATATCATATTTAATATTCTTTTTATTAATTAAATTAAATGATATTTTCCAAACAAAAATGGGACAAAGGCATGGGATACGATTTAGGATAAAACTATGGGGTTTTCAAGAGTTAAATTAGGATTAAAACTGGGATAATGGGTTATGTCTAACACATAATTAAGATTCATAATTTATTTTCTTAAATAAATTAAAACAATATTTTTGCAAGGGATAAAGGGATAAAATCGATTAAAACTCACTCCAAATTATAAGACCTCTACCATAACGTATTGAGGCATTTTTAAAATCAAGTAGTTCTCCATCCCTGATGGGTGAGGACTTTTCAAGGGATAAAAACAACCAACCAACCAACATTTTTTAGAATAATTATGGTACTCTGATCCTTCCCCTAATGCGAAGGTACGTAGGCATAGAGTTGTAAATTCTAGCGAGTACAACTATAAAAAAAATCTTTTTGGATCTCTTAACCATTTAAGTAAAAGACCTTACTAGATTACTTCCTCATTTGGACAATAAATCTATATCTTGTGATGCATGTCATTTTTAAAGTCTTCTAGACTACCTTTTGTTTCATCTTCATCTAAGAGTAATAAAATGTTTGAACTTGTATACTCCGATATTTGGGGCCCTTCAATTGAATCCATTGATGGCTTTAAATATTTTATTAAACTTATTTTTGATTTTTCTCGTGTTATTTGCGTGAACTTGTTGAAATCTAAAAGTGAAGTTATGAATGTGTTTAAAGATTTTCACATGCTTATCCTAAATCAATTTTATAGAAAAATTCAAACTCTCTGTTCTGATAATAGCACAAAATACATGTCTAAATATATGACACAATATTTTAATTCTCATGGTATTATGCATAAAACTAGTTGTGTTGGTACTCCTCATCAAAATGGTGTAGATGAATGCAAGACTAAATACTTATTATAAAAAACTTGTTCCTTGATGATAGAAATGCATGTTCCAAAATTAGTTTGGTCTCAAGGGTGTAGCGGTAAATTCATGACCATCAAGCTATGGATAAGCTTAACGTCAATAAAACTAGAGTCGCCACCGCGCTTTTATTGTTTCCAAAGGAAAAGGGAGAAGTATGAACAAAACTCAAATATAAGAAGTTTTCAAATCGAAACTAACAAAAGTTTAATAAGAAAAGGCATAAAGGGCCAAAAGTTTGAATGGGGTTGTTAGTTCTTTTTTTCTTTTGAAATTTAACTCAATATAGTTAAGTTTATTTACAAATTTGATTTAAGAAAATAAGTTTAAAAAATTCAATGGCATAAGGTCAAAGTTTCTAATCATTAAAGCAAAGTCTAAGTTTGAGATCACAAGCAAAGAAGTTTTTTTTTGAAAAGGGGGAGAGATTTTGAAATTTAAGAAGTGGGAGGAGATGAAGAGGCTATCCTAAGCACAAATTTAAAAGTTAATAGTTGAAAAGATCTGACCAGTGGGATGCAATCCAACAGACAAGAATGTCATATAGAAACCCATTTTCCTTTGGAATTTTATCGAGCTATAATCAATAAGCAATGAGCAATATCTAGACATCATGAATATCAAGGCGTCAAATAAAGATAGCCACATCCAAGCAAGCAATTCCAAAAGCTAGCAGTTTTCATTGTCTTCCCATGTATCAGATGAAATATTCCTTGATCAACTCAAAGCAAAGCATCAGACACAAGATCAAAATAACAATTAAGCAGAAAGACAGAGTAGTAGATGAATTCAAACAAATCCCAAGGCTTGCATCAGATGAATGCTCAGTTGACAATAGTTCAGTCTTAGAATTTTGGCATTGGCCAAGTCCTTTTTGCACAGGGAATGTTGCCTAATCCTAAGTCCAAGAGTTCAGATCAAGTTCAACAGTCCACCAAATGTTTTTTAGGGTTTTTATTGTCATTAGGTATTTTAAGGTCCTAAGACCACAAACAAAACCAAAACACACAAAATATATATACAATCCCAAGATATGGCTCAAATGAGCAAGTTAAAATGACATAAATATTAATAAGTTATATGAAATGTAAATGGCAATGAATGATAGATGACTGAAATTTAAATTACATAAAGTAAATGACTTAAAAGTAAAGTAATAATAACAAGAGTTAGTCAAGAGTTAATGGTGATTTTTAATTGATTAAGTCCTTCTTTGGAGAACACTCAACCATTCATTCACAAATATGAATCCTTAAACCAAGACATCTTCCATGAGAAGGGCTCCAACTTGGATAATTCAACAAGTATGCCACTAGCTCCCATGAAAGGAAAAAAGACCAAGTCTCCACATAATGCCATGAAGAATGGGAGACTTACAATCTCACTTACTAGAATGTTATGCCTTAAGGGTCAAATTTAGTTGTATGTTAAGCATTCATAATTGGACTTATGTTGAAGTCACAACTATCTGAGGTCGGGTAATAAAAATTTAGGTGTTAATGCATGTTAATGATTTTGTATGAAGAATCAAACTCCTAAAACATATCATACACTAAAAGAAAAGATCAAGAGGGAGGGACATATCTCAGTCATACTTGTATTGATTCATTTGACACAAGGTCATTGATGAATCAATTAGCCTTTAGACATTAGAGATTTCATTGGACAAATGAGGGAATGGGTAAGAATAGGGATGAATATGAAGAGGGAGGGGAAGATAGAAACATAAATTGATCATTAGAGGAATTTCATCAAATCAAAACCATCCATTCATTTTGGGAGATGAAATGTACATTTCATCAATCCCCTAAATCCAATGGTTTTGATCCAACAAAAGTCAAATCAACCTTGACCAAGGCCCAAACAGAAAGTCAAACATCACAAGACCATAAAAATTGCTCAACAATAATTTTAAACATTTAATAAATTAAAAATCACATTAAAAATGAATTAAAATACATTTTAATTTGGTCAAAACCTAAAATCCCATCAAAATACCAAATAAATGGCCAAGGGATTTATCTTAGGTTAAACAAGGTCAAAGGACCTTAGACAATTTTTTTTACTATTTTTAAAAAGTCAGAAGTATTTTTCAATAATTAAAAATATGCATAAAAACATTTAATTCATGAAAAATATCAAAATTAATCCCAAAAATAATTTTAATTTAGAATATGGAAGAGAAAAATATTTAGAGATTTTGGTGAAAATCCTATATTTTTTGGATTAAAAATGAAATTTCTATGAATTAAATAAAATAAGTTGATTAAATGGAAATTCAGAAAATACAAAAAAAACAAGGGCCATCAGATCTCCCTCATTAATTGAGGTTGCATATCTGATGGCCAAGCGCGCACATTCCATAGTGGGCCTTAGTCAATGCGCAACAGACTTGGTAATCATAAGGAAAGGGTGAGGTTAAAACATTTCAAGTAGATCAGATGGTCAGGATGCAAGCCAACACATCACCGGAGCTAGGGCGCTGGTCATCTTCTCCGGTGGATCTCACCGGACTAGTCCACCCTCAACTCAATGAAAAATGAAAAACAAGGACACTATTTCAAAGGAAAAATGCTCAAGAACTCGAATCTGACCTCCATTTCTTCCAATTGCAAGTATATTAAAAGATACATGGATTTGAAATTTGAGGTTCATGATCTGAGTTTCTTCGATTTGACCTCAAAGCAACTCAATCTTGTTGCCTATATTGGTAGGACTTAAGCCAACCAAAAATCAAAGAGAATGGTGAAGAATTGAGAGAGAATTGAAGAGAGAAAGTTTCTGAAAAATCACCTTTGAGTAGCTTGAATCTGGATTGATCTTGCTTCCAATTGGCCTTGGCTCGACTCCAGAAGCTTGCAGGAAGTGAATTGGATCAAAGAATGGCTTGGATTCTTGGAGTTTCAATCTCAAAACAGAAGGAGATTTGAAACTCGATTTCAAGTGAAATATTCAATTTTATCCTTTAATGGAGGTTAGGGAGGCAATGGTTCAAAGCTTGGGCAAGCAGGGATCCCTTTTCTGATCATAATGGCCTTGTATTTATAGTGTATCAAGTTGCTTTTCACAGACTTTGAAAATTTTCCAATTTTAGCAACTTTGGTGCATGGATGCATGGGCAACGATTTGGGCATAAGGAATGATGTAATCCAACTCCAATTCGTGCACATTGAGTACTGAAACCATAACATGTAAGCATGCAATAGGAAATTGTTATTTGAATTCATATTTTACCAAAACAAACCTATGAAAGGAATCATGCGCAAGTCCCCAAATCTTGGTCCAAATTAGGTGATATTAGACTTTTTGGAAAGTTGAGATCAAGGGGAACAACTTTCATGTTGTACATTTTTCCATTTGAAGCTTGGATGATGATGAATTTTGAGGTGGAAGTTTGGAAAATCAAACATAATTGAAATTTTTCTAAGTACTAAGTCAAATGTTCACTTCTTCCACCTTGAATAACTTTTGCTATGGGCTTCAAATGGAAAAAGTTACTTCATCAAATTTGTATCTCTTTCAAACCTTTTAAATTTGGTCACGAATTTGACCTTATTTGGATTTTCCATTAAGGAGTTATGTATTTTAGAAGTTGAGGAAAATTGCTTGTTCAATGGTAATGGCCCAAAAAAACCTATAATGTTTCCTCTTGGCACATGCCCTTAAAAGTTGAATTTGAAGTTTCTCAAAGAATAAAAGTTGGAGAGGACGTATTTAAATTTATCATTAAACTTTGATGACCTTAATCTATTAAAAATTGAGAAAGTTATGGTCCTTGGAAGTTGACCTCTTAACTAGGGTTCACACAAAATGACCTATAATCTTTAACCATAAAAAATGACTTTCCAAGCAAAACTAGATCTTGACTTCACCATTAAAGTTGTTTGGAATGTCATAAGTATTAACTTTGATATTGGAATCATTTTCATATGACAAAAATTGTAGGAGATAGGGTCTAGGGAATTCCAGTTTCGACCAGTTGACTTTCTCTAGTCAACCACCTTGAACCTACTTGCAAACTTGAAATTCTCTTGATATTTGGGACTCATGGAGGATAATATATTTATAAGATGATTTAATATGGAGTATACCTTGATATATCTGATCAACCGATGAAGAAACTTGTTGAGGAAGTCACACAAGATACCTAGATGAATTAGGGCTTCCAAGGTAAAGAAGTTTCAAAGTCTTGATGAATTCTTGATCAAAATGATAAATAAAGTTCATGGGGATCCATATATGATGTCTAGAGCCAATGTGAACAATCTCTTGATTAATCTCCTTGCATTGAGGGTCTCGAACCCTAGATGTGAGCTTAATGAGGCATTGGTGGATGCACACACTACCTACAAAAGAAACAAAGCTCTACATAGACATATTTTTGGTATTTTGGTTAGTAAGTAATGAAAAAAAAGTATGATACAATCAAATATGCTTTTGATCTCTCCTAATGTAAGCCCAATGAGTGAGGGGTAAGGAGGATGCCAAGGTGTGATCCCAAAGCCAATGAAAATGATGAGATAGCATGAGGGATCTTAGAGTCAAAATTGAGGTATTACAAAGGGGTATTGGCATTAGTTTATATTATTAACCGGTTACCAATTCTGGTATTATCCTTTGAATCTCCTCTTCATATTTTGCAGGGAAATTTTTGTGATTTGTCTCATTTAGGGGTATTTGAGTGCGCATGTTTTGTGCATATACAAAATGCTTTTCGTGATAAATTTGATACATGAGTTATTAAGCGTGTCTTCTTGGGATACTCATCAACAAAGAAAGGATATAAATCCTTGTTATACCAACTATCAAGATTATTTGGATGATACTTTTCCTTTGCCTTTTGCAGGTTAAAAATTATCCAGTAACTCAAATTCATCTCCTACTTCATCTAATGCGGACATTGACACCTCTTCTCTTGTTTCATAGAAAAATCCACCAGTACAAATTTAGAAAAAAATACAACCAATATTGATTGTTCTCAAGATGCACCAATTGATATCTCATAAGAACAATAGTTACAGGTTGAGTTTATGTCTCTTATATGTAAAGATGTTTATCATCCCCGTCGATATCCTGTCTGAAATCATGCTCCTCCATCAAAGCTTCAAGACTTTGTTACGTATTAAATATGTCATCCAATATCCAAGTATGTCATATGTCATTGATTCTCCTCAAGTCATGCAGTGTTTCTCTCTGCCATTTATAGTGTACATGAGCCAAAAACTTCTATGAAGCAAATAATCAAGATACTTGGGAAAAGTCTATGCATGAAGAGCTTCAAGATCTGGCATAAAATCAAACTTGGACTATTCTTAAACTTCCCAATGGAAAAAAAAAACTATTGGAAGTCGTTGGGTGTATAAAACAAAGTTTAACTCCAATGACACAGTCAATAGACATAAATCTCATATTTTAGCTCAAGGTTTTACTCAAACACTAGGTGTGTACTATATGGAGAGTTTTGCTCTTGTTGTTAAAATAAACACATTTTTGTGCTTTGCTTTTTACGACTATAAATTGTGGGTGGTCAATGAGTCAGTTAGATGTAAAGAATGCCTTTTTACATGGAGATCTTGAAGAAGATGTATACATTAAGTTACCTCTATGACATCCACAAAGTTCAGATTCTTCGATGGTCTGCAAAATTCACAAATTTATCTATGGTTTAAAATAACCTCCACGTGCATTTCATGCGAAATTGAGTTCTTCTTTTGAAGATTTGGGTTTCTTAACAAGTGTAACATATTCTTAATTATTTGTTCGACATGTCTTAAATGAAACATTGTAGTTCTTGTCTATGTCGATGATCTTATTATTGTTGGAAATAGTAATCATGCTATTTCTCAACTTAAGATCACATTGCAGTCTCGTTTTTTTATCAAAGATCATGACCACTTAAACTACTTTCTTGGAATTGAAATGGAAATTTCTAGCAAAGGTCTATTTCATAACCAACGGAAGTACATTCTTGACTTACTTGAAGATGTTGAGATGATGAATTGTAAGCTGACTCTTACTCTATTGGATAGTAAGTTGAATCTTAACACTAAAAGTACACCTTTACATGATTTGAGTGACTATCAGCGGTTTGTGGGTAAACTTATTTATCTTACCATTTCTAGACCTGAAAAAACTTAGGCAGTAGGTCTTGTTATCCAATTTATGTATTCCCATACAAATTTTCACTTGGGCATTGTCAAGTGCATAATTCATTATCTTAAAGGGTCTATTGGACATGGGATTTTCCTAGTCAATAACAATCACATGTGAATAACTAGTTATAGTGACTCTGATTGGGATGGAAGTGCACTCAATCAAAAATTAACTTTTGGTTATTGTATATTTATTGGTGGTAATGTTGTTTCTTATCGTAGCAAAAACCAATAAGTTATTTCTCGTTCTATTGTTGGAGTTGAATATCGTGCCATGGCATTTAATGCTTGCAAAATGATATGATTCAAGGGTCTCCTTGTTGATCTTGGTTCTCTAACTAGTCTTCCTATGACCCTTTTGTGACAACCAGATTACTATACATATCACAATGAATCTTGTGTTTCATGAAGGAACTATAAGACCCCAATTTTGACCTTAAGATCCCTCATGCCATCTCATTATATGCATTGACATTAGGATCACACCTTGGCATCCTCATTACCCCTCAGTCATTAAGTTTGCATTGGGAGAGATCACCAAGAACCTTTGATTGTATCATACTTCATTTTTCTTTGTTTACTAACTAAAATACCAAAAAATATTTTAATGTATAGTTTGTTGCTTTTGTAGGTAGTGTGTATGCTCACCCATGCTATATCAAGCTCACGTATAGGGTTTGAGACCCTCAATGCAAGGAGTTCAATCAAGAAATGGTTCACTTTGTCTCTAAGCATCATATATGGATCCCCATGATCTTCACATGTTATTTTGATCAAGAAATCATCAAGAGTTTGGAGTTTGTTTGCCTTGGAAACCCTAATTAATCTAGGTATCTTGTGTGACTTCTTCAAAAAGTTTCTTCAACAATTGATCAAATATTTAAAGGTATACTTCAAATTACATCATCTTATGTATATATGATCCTCCATGAGTCCCAAAATTCAACAGAATGTCAAGCTAGCAAGTTGGTTCATGGTGGTTGATCAGAGAAAGTCAACTGGTCAAAACCGGAGTTCCCTAGACCCCATCTCCTACAATTTTTGTCATATGAAAATTATTCCAAGAGAAAAGTTACTCGAAACGACATTCCAAACAACTTTCATGTTGAGGTCAAGAGGTAGTTTTTCTTAGAAAGTCATTTTTTATGGTGACAGATTATAGGTCATTTTTTCTGAACCCTAGTTTGGAGGCCAACTTCCCAAGACCAAAACTTGCTCATTTTATGTCATATGGAAGCCATTAAAAGTGAATGATCAAATTCAAGATGTATAATTCAACTTTTATGTTTGGAGGAAGTTTAAATTCAACTTGCAAATGCATGTGCCAAGAGGAAACTTTATAGGTCATTTTGGGCCAATACCATTGAATGGGTGATTTTCCTCAACTTCTAAAATGCATAACTCCTTCATGCCTAATCCAAATGAGTTCAAATTTGTGACTAAATTGAAGAGGTTTGAAATAGAAATAACCTTTATGAAGGAACTTTTCTCATTTTAAGTCCATAGAAAAAGTTATTCAAGGTGGAAGAAGTGAACATTTGACTTGAGACTTGGAAAATTTTCAAATATGTTTGATTTCCCAAACTTCCATCTCAAAATTTATCATGATCCAATCTTTAAATTAAAAAGTGTTCAACATGAAAGTTGTTCCCCGTGATCTCACCTTTCTGAAAAGTCCAAGATCACCTTATTTGGCCAAAGTATGAGGGACTTTCACATGGGTGTATGTTAGAGGACCATTTGGATAATTTCAACTTCCCTTTTTCATACACATTTGCATGGACTTCTAACATGATTTCAACATGGTGTAAATTCAATTATGGATCAGATCACATCATCTCATGGGCCTAGCACACGCCCATGCAACCATGCAAAGGAGAATTTCAAAATTTTCCAAATTTGGAAGTGTGCAAAAATCAATCACATGGCTTATAAATAAGACCCACATTGCTCAGAATTGAGGACCTCATGCCCAAGCTTTGAACCTACAGCCTCAAACCCTCACCATTGAAGGATAAACTTGAAGATTTTCTTTGAAAATCGAGTTTGAATTCTCCATCTGTTTTGAGATTGAAACTCCAAGAGTTCATCCCTTTCCTTGATCTATTTCACTTCCATCAAGCATCTGAAGCAAGGCTAAGCATAATTGAAAGCAAGATCGTGCCAATATAAAGCTCCATTGAAGGTGAATTTTCAGATTTTTCATCTCTTCGATTCTCCCTCAATTCTTCACCATTCTTGTTGATATTTGGTTATCTGAAATCCTATCAATGTAGGCAAGAAGACTGACTTGCTTTGAGGTTAAATCGAAGCAACTCAGTTCATGATCCTCAAAATTCAAATCCCTGTATCTTTTTATATACTTGGAATTGGACAAAATTGAGGCCAGATTCGTGCTCCTGAGCATCTTTCCTTCAAATTAGTGTATTAACTTTTCATTTTCCTTTGAGCTGACCTTAGACCAGTCCAGTGGTCCTCACCAGAGAAGATGATCGGAGCTAGGGCTCTGGTGGTGTGTTGGCAAGGTTCCAACCATCTGATATGGTCCATAGCTTCTAATCTCATCCATCCAAATTGATTACCACGCGTGTGAGACAGTTGACTGGAGCATTGGTGGAACGCACGTTTCTAACCATCTGATCTGCCACCTCAATTAATGAGGGAGATCAGATGGCTCTCCTTTTTTTGAATTTCTGATTATTTCATTTAATCCCTTATTTTTAATTAATTCATATCAATTTCATTTTTAATCAAAAAAATAGGGGACTTTCACCAAAAAAATTCAAATATTTCCCTCTTTCATTTTCTGAATTAAAATTATTTTTGGATTAATTTTGATATTTTTCATGATTTAATTGTTTTTGTGCATATTTTTAATTGTTAAAAATATTTCTGACTTTTCAAAAATTATGAAATTTTGTGTCCAAGGTCCTTTGACCTATGATAAATTCTTGGCTATTTATTTGGTATTTTAAAGAGGTTTTAGTTTTTTGATCAAGCATAATTTAATTTAACTGCATTTTAATTTGATTTTTAATTTATTAAATAGGAATTTATGTTAAGCCATTTTTATTGACTTGTGAAGTTTGACTATGTTTTTGGGTCTTGGTCAAGGTTGATTTGAATTTTGTTGGATTAAAATCATTGGATTTAGGGGATTGATGAAATTTACATTTCATCTCCTAAAATGAATAAATGATTTTAATTTGATAAAATTCCTCCCATGACCAATTTGTGTTTGTCTCATCTCCCCTCCCTCTTCATCTTCAATCCTATTATATCCCATCCCTTTCATTGACCAATGAAGTCTCAATATCCTAAGGCTAATTGGTTCATCAATAACTTCATGTTAGATGAACCAATACAAGTATGGATGAGATTAGGTCCATCATTTGATCATTTTCTTTTTGTGTGTGGTATGTTTTAGGAGTATGGTTCATTATACCATATCTCTAACATGCATTAACACCAAGATTTCTATTGTCCATCCTCAGATAGTTGTGACTTCTATATAAGTCCAATTACGATTGCTTAACATAACACTAAATTGTGACCCAAAGGCATAGCATTCTAGTAAGTGAGATTGTAATTCTCCCCCCTTTCATGGTATTATGTGGAAACTTGGCCTTTTTTTCCTTCCTTTTGAAGATGTCTTGGTTCAAAGATCCATGCTTGTGAATAGAGGGTTGAGTGCTCTCCAAAGAATGACTTAATCAATGGAAAAGCAAAACTTCACTAACATCTAATCAACTAACATTTGACTAACTTTTATTATTATTGCTTTTAATTTTAAGTCACTTACTTTATGCAATTTAAATTCAAGTCATTTACCATTTCATTTGCCATTTTACATATCATTTAACTTGTTTAGGTTTATGCCATTTTCACTTTGCTCACTTGAGCCATATATTGTGATTGTATATATTTGTTTGTGTATCTTGTTTGTGTTTATGGTATTAGGACCTTAAAATACCTAATAAACAACAAAAAATCCTAAAAGATGTTTGTATGGACTGTTGGATTTCATCTGGGCTTTGGACTTGGAATTAGGCAAAAATCCCTATGCAAAAGTACTTGGTCAATGCCAACATTTCTGAAACCAAGTTATTGTGATTTGAGTTTTCATCTGATGCAAGTATTGGGATCCACTTGAGTTCATCTACTAAATGGTCTTGATGTAAATGTGTTCGCTGTGAAATTTGGCGAACAATCTCTGGTTTACCAAAACTCGTAGAATTGGGTAACTTGCAGGATCAACCACACAAATCCTAGGACATGTGCAGATCTAGATGACTTTGAAGATATCTAGAACAACTTTTGTATCTTTCATTTTGATCCTCTAAATTTTTTATGTCGAAAGATGTTGATTAAAATGTTTAAATAGATGTAAATTTGACAAGATAAAATAAATGGCAGAAAATAAACTAACGAAATGTAAAGTGTCGAAAAGAAAGTGCAGAAAGATAATAGCCTGGAAAGCGTAAAGGTAAATTGTAAAGAACTTTAAACTTTGTAAAATATAACTTTGAAAGAATTGGTGTTTATTTACACATACATGTTCCAAATATGACTCTTTTCTCTCACACGGGTACTTTGAGTGTTTTCAGGAATTCTGTACAAGTAATTTGTCCCCTTTTTTTTGATAACAACTACCCTATTTATATACAAATAACATAACTGTTACTAACGACCAAATCTTAAAAACTGTGACACATGGCTTTCTTCCTTTCGCCAGATGCTTCCACGCGTCTTCTGCCAAACGTCACAACTCTTTCGAATTCGAATTTGTACTTTAAGTCGAAATGATGTCTTCCTTCAGGCTTTGTCGAATTGTCGATATACTACAATGTTCTCCATGTCTGTCAAAGGTGTCTTTCCAACTGCAAATATCTTGTCGAAATGTCGAAACTTCCATTTTGTCGAAGTGTCGAACCACACTTATCAACCAAACCATTTATCCCATGTCGTCATTTGTCGGAAGAACCATTTTGTACACCAAATCTCATGGCGTCGAAAACGCATGTATACAAATTGCCCCCCAGCAAAGACGTTTCGACTGTTTTTTCTGGAGAAACAGTCATTTGTTGTCAACCAGTGTTTTGATGCCATGTCATTTAATCTTTATTAAATCCAAGTCTGATAATCTCAATTTCCAATGCAGATTCATCATTACACTTTCTCCAAAGTGTCACGTCTAGCCCACATTCACAGCCTACTTCCATCATTTCCTCACATCATGGTCTCTTTTCAACTTCCACCTCTTTAACATCCCCGTCAGAATCGGCCACGTGTCCCACTAACATCATTACCATCCTAAAACGTTCATCATCTTCTTCCTATAAATACCCATAAACCTTTTTCTTTAAACCCTTTTCCGCTTCAGATTATTTTCTTCAAACCCATTTCTCAAGCATTCACATTTTTCTGAGAAATCTTCCTAAGTTCTTCCTAACGATGGCGCCTCAAAAACCCTCAAGCAGCAAACATTCCAAGAAGAAACAACACTCAGCTTTCTCTCCTGTGCACGATTTAAAAGGACCAATGACTATTGGAAATCAACAGTATGTTCCAGAACCTCCAAATGAGAAAGAAAAAGAATGCATCTATAAATCCAAGGTACTAATCCCTGTTCTTATTTCTGGAAACTGTCATGCTATGTTAGGTCCCCTTCCAAATCCAGAGATTAAACCAGAACGTTTAAGAGAATTTTTTCCATCTTACTTCCACACAAAACCCATAGGCGCTGGAAGAAAACCTCAGCCCAGAGAGGACGTTGTAGAACAAAATGACCCATCGGACGCTGGAGAGTTGAACTTAGCTTATCTAAATTACAATAGGATATTTAGAACCTGCCCATGGTCGAAAGACCCTTTTGACTACGTATCTTGGTTAGATAAAGTCGAAAAGGTTAAAGGGGCTTTTTGGAAAGAAGTAGGCATTTTCGACCTTATTCAGTTGTCGAGAGTAGGACCCAATATCTGTCCAAATATGCTTTTGGCTTCTCTCTACTTTTGGGATAATACTTACAACACTTTTCACCTCCCTTGTGGGATGGTTACGCCTACCCTTTTCGACGCGGCAGCCATTGTTGGCCTTCATCCCAATGGTGTAGATTTCGACCCTACTGTCCTTAATGAAGATACCATTGCTTTCGAGACTAGCCTTGCCCCCTATTCTCTATTTACGTCCCATTATCATGACAAGAGCACCACTGAAGTTTCAGATGTCGAACACATAGCTTTTCTGACTTTATGGTTATCCAAATATGTGTTCTGCTCTCGCTCTCTTCAAGTTGCCAAGAGATTTATCACCATAGCCAATCAGCTTCATGCATGCACGAAACTATGTTTGAGCGAAATGATTCTGGCGAACCTTTACGAATCTCTAAGTGAGAGCGCACATTTTTTGAAAAACGCCAAAACCCAAGGTAAAGTCAACTTATCAGGACCTTTCTGGCTCTTGCAATTATGGCTTAATGCCACCTTTGAGGCTACTCTCCCTATAGAGCCAGAGATAGATGAAGAAGAAGTAAGAGATAGGATTGTCGAATGGCCAAGGTTAGTGCAAATAACACCAACTGATGAAGGGATTAGCCTTCGACAAGCTTTCAAAAGCTATGTCATGATGCTTGCCAAGAGGTATCAATTTACTTCGACCATGGCACCTTTTGCTGATAGAAAAATTGGACCTAAGTGGTTTACCCAACAACTGCCTTTGGAAATGCAGAAAGATGAAAATATGTTTCTGAATGTTTGGGAATCATTCTTAACCCCTAGGCTCCTGTTTTCTTATCGTAACACTACTAAAAACCAAATTGCTTTGATAGTTTATCAACCCAACCTTGTCTCTAGACAGTTTGGCCTAATTCAGATAAAACCTCGACCTATATTCCCCAAGAAAGGATCCATTATCTTTTATAACTCCCTCCATACTGAAGACGAGGGCGGAGAACTATTGAAGAAATTGACTGACGACTCTCTCGACATTCGACCGGTTATATTTCGACCATCATTCCTATGTACTCCAGAGTTTGATGAATGGTGGAAAGATTATTATTCCAACAGATTTTTCGACATAGCTGCCTTTGCTACACAATTGACAAATGCTTTCGCTTCTGTGCAGGATCGGACCAAAAAAGGTATTCAAAGACACATTAGGGAGATACAGAAATTTCAAAAATACTTTGAAACTGCGTATAGACCTGATGATCTTAGTCGAACCATACATGAAGCAGCAGCAGAATTAAAACGTAAACTGACGGAGAAGTTTGAAAAACTGTCATTGCCTTCAAATCTTCGACCAGAGGCGCGCTATGACCTGGCTTTCAGTTGTCATCCACCAAAGTTTCCTCCTTTGCCAACTGCTGAATTTGGGGTGGCATTCAGCCCTCCATTTCCAGATTAGTTCGTTTGTGGGGATTTTATGAAAATTCTCCGCCAACAGTACAAAAGACCTGCTGAGCGTGTGGTTCCGACTAAGTATCATCTAGGCGAATACCCAGGACACCTTCATATTGGAATAGAACACGTTCGCGTGGAAGATCCCATTCTTGAAGGTGTTCACAGAAAACATGATTTTCTTTTGTTTTTTCTAACTGTATTATCATGTATTTCTTATATTCGTTTCTGAATCTTCTTTGTTTCCTTAGCCGTGAGGATTCCTGCCAAGAAACCTTCTGTCGAAGCATCACCAAGTGCTGCTAAGAAACCTTCGACAAAGGTACAACCCTTTTTTTTCTTATTTGTTTTCTCCTTTTTTAAAACTAACTGGCTTTGTTCTGCATGACTAGGTAAGTCGAAAACCCGCAACAGTCCAAAAGAGAAAGAGTGAAGAGGAGAAAGAAAAGGATAATGTCCCTAACGAAGAATCTGGTGACGAATCTCCAGAGCTAATCCCCCCTCCTCAGAAGAAAAAGAAACTTACAAAGGTCTCTTCCCAAAGATCCATTGCTAAATCAACTAGGAAGGACTCTGCAAGTACTCCCCCTGCTAAACATCCGTCGAAGGATACGGAGAGTGAGAAATCCAGCTTTAACACTGAGATTCCTGAGGTAAGTTTTTTATTTCGACGGTATATATTCATTTTTCCTGCATCTTTTTTCTTCTAAATCTTAGAATTATTTTCAGGAACACGTGGTTGTCGAAAGGTCACCTGAGAAAATTCTGGAGGAAACAGTCCCAGAAGAAGATATCCTCGCAAGTGATCCTGTCAGGAAAACTGTAGCAGAATTCGACACTACAGTGGGTGAAACTTCTGAGGATGAATCTCCTCCTCATCCAGGGTTAGATGCTTCAACTCATGGTGATGACGCTGACATGGGGGTTGGGGTCGAAGATAATCATGAAGGCGAAGCTACCAAAGATGGGGACAACCAGTCGAAACACACAGAGGCTGAGCAAACTTTAGAGCGAAACACTCCACCTGCTCCTGGCCAAACCCAAAGGAGTGGCAAATCAACTGGTTCGACTAGCTTCTCTCGCGAGGAGCTTGAAAATCTCAAAGTGCAAAGACCCTTAGAGTATCTGAAGGCCATGCTTAGCGCCCGTTTTAACTTCCAAGATTCTTCTCAGAGCAGTTCGACTACTTCTGGGGCCACTTCTGAAGCACCATCACTTGGCAACATCTTGACCAAAATTAAAACGAAAATCCTTGATGTTGATTTGTTCAAAATTTTGGAAGAGAACTCCCTTGCTCACCTTGAACTTAAAAAACTTTTGAAACAAGTTAATGTCTTGGAAGCTTCTGCTGAGGTTGGAAGTTTTGTGATGGAGCTGATGACCCTTATTGACCTGGCCACTGCAGATCTTCTTCATCAGAGGGATCTTACCAATCAAATCTCCTCAAAGTCTGAAACTCAAATTGCTGAATGGGATGCTGTTTCGACTTCGACTGACAAAGTTTCAAGGTTGCAAAAGCTTTCTGAAACTTATGTCAAAGAATTTGCTGCTTGTGATGACAACATCCAAAAATGGGAGAAACAGATAGCAGCACTTCAAGAAAAGATCTCCCAAGAGAAAAAACGTAAGGCATCCATACAGCAACCTAGGCAGAACGAGATTGACGAAGAGTTGAGGGTGGGTATTCGACATCCAGAGAAGGCTCAGCAACTTAGTCAAGAGATTGAGACTCTCTCTACCCACAAAAGTCTTTGTGATCATCGGATCCAGTTTCAGAGGCAGAAATTTGCCACTTTGAAGGAAACTTTTTCCAGTCTTAACTTGTAGTCGAATTAATTTTAACAGCTTTCAGCCCTTTGAGGCTTTCTTTGTAATAACTTTAATGCCATTTTTATTTGGCAAATCTTATCACAATTATGTTTGCAATTATTCTATTATTATTTTTATTTCCTGCAATATTGGCTTATATTTTTTCAAATACTTGCCATTTATCCTTAGGATTCTCTCATCCTTTCCTATTTCTTCTATTTCGTACGCGCCATTTGAAAATATTTTCAAAATATGGAAAGGTCCTTCCCATTTAGGAGACCACTTTCCCATTAACTTATCCTTTCGATCCATAGGAAGGATTACTTTCCATACAAAGTCACCAATTAAGAAGGTCTTGAATTTTACTTTCTTATTGTAAAATCTTTTGACTCTCTCCTTTTGTCTTCTTATTAGATCTAGCGCGCGTAGCCTTTCTTCATCTAAATCAACTAATTCATCCATCATCATACTACAATATATATCTGACGGGATTTCATGATGCCTTTGCACTCTAACCGACTGCAAATATATTTCGACTGGTAAAACTGCATCATGTCCGTAAGTCAATTTGAATGGAGTCGAATTCGTTGCTTCTTTGGGAGACGTTCGACAGGCCCACAAGGCTTGATCTAAAGTTTTATGCCAATTTCTAGGTTTTTTCCCTACATGCTTCTTAATCAAGTTTATCACTACCTTGTTGGCTGCTTCAACCTGCCCATTGGCTTGAGCATAGTAAGGTGTCGAAGTAAGGAGTTTAAAACCAGTTTCTTGTGCAAATTTCTGCATGTTTTTACCAGTGAACACAGATCCTTGATCTGTTGTTATCGTTTCAGGTATCCCAAATCTGTAAATTATGTATTTTTGGATGAAGTCTATGACTGCTTCTTGATCCACATTTACCAATGGTATAGCCTCAGTCCATTTAGTGAAATAGTCTATCCCAACCAAAATGTACCTTTGTCCTTTTGAAGAAGCTGGTCGAATTTCCCCAATCAAGTCTAAAGCCCATCCTCTAAATGGCCAAGGTTTTATAATTGAATGCAATTCACTTGCAGGGACATGGGGTATGCCTGCATGTATTTGACATTCCTGACACCCTTTTGCAAATTCGACACAATCTTTCAGCATTGTTGGCCAATACATTCCCTGTCGAAATAATAACCACTTCATTTTGTGACCCCCCTGGTGTGCGCCACACGCTCCATTGTGTATATTCGACAAAGCTATGTAGGCTTCGTCTTCACCTAAGCATTTCAACAAAACTCCTTCTGCAGTCTTTTTGAACAGTTCATTTCCAAACAGTACATAACTCAAAGCTCTATATTTTATCTTTCTTTCTGCTTTCTGATTTGGGTCTTGTAGATAATTCTTGATAGGCTTCCTCCAGTCTGTGATTCCTGAATCATCTATGTTGAATATCTCAAAGTTTTCTTCGTCGTCGTATCCTAATTTTATTGACTCTAGATCTGATGGGGACAACTTGGTGGATACGACTCTTCCTATGACTTCAATGGCCTCTTCTAACTTCTCCTTCGACACTTTATATCCGGATGCTAGTTGAGCCAGATCGTTCGCCTCTTGATTCTCCAGCCTGGGAATGTGCCTGAGGGCCACATTGTCGAAATCCTTGAGAAGTCTATTGGCTATTACAAAGTACATGATTAAATTTTCTTTCACGCATTTATACTCTTTCGTCAACTGCTTTATCACCAGTTCAGAGTCACCCATTATTTCGACTCTTGTTGCCCCCAATTTCAACAAGATTTCAAGTCCAGTGATCAAAGCTTCATATTCTGCTTCATTATTTGAACACAGATTTTCAACTTCGTACTTGAATTTTGTTGGAATTCTGTCGGGAGAAATAATCAACACCCCAACGCCAGTTCCATTTTTGTGACTGGAACCGTCAAAATACAGTTTCCAAGGTTCTAATTCGACGTATTCCACATCTTCGTCTATAGAGTGGTCGGCTATGAAGTCAGCGACCACTTGTCCTTTCACAGCTTTTAAAGGCAGATATTTCAAGGAAAATTCTGTTAATGCTAAAGCCCATTTTCCAATTCGACTATGTAAAATAGATTTAGATAACATGTACTTTATTACGTCGAAATGGGAGGAAATATATACATCAACAGGTTTTATATAATGCTTCAATTTCATACAAGAGAAATATACACATAGACATAGTTTTTCTATAACACTATATCTAGTTTCAGCATCATTCAGGACTCTACTGAGATAATAAATGGCTCTTTCGACGCCATTTTCATCTTCTTGACACAACATACTTCCTAATGTTTTGTCTGATGCCGAAACGTACAATCTCATACTTCTTTTTCTGCAAGGAGACATCAGGATTGGGGGACTAGCCAAGTATTCCTTGATTTTATCGAAGGCCACATGTTGTTCCTGCCCCCACGCAAAGTCTTCCTTCTTTAGTCGAAGTAGTGGAGAGAAAGCTTGCGTCTTCCCACTGAGATTGGAGATGACTCTTCTGAGAAAGTTGATTTTCCCTAGCAGAGACTGCAACCCCTTTTTGGTTGATGGCGCTTTCGCCTCCATTATGGCTTTGGCTTTGTTTTCGTTTATTTCGACCCCTTTCTTATGGACCACAAAACCTAAGAAATCAACCGCCTGCACACCAAAAGCACATTTAAGTGGGTTCATTTTCAAACCAAACTTCCTCATCCTTTCAAAAGACTGTCGAAGATGGTCTATATGACTTTTCCCTGAAACAGACTTAATCACGATATCGTCAATATACACTTGCATGAAAGTTTCAATAAAGTCATGAAAGATAGAATTCATAGCACGTTGGTAAGTTGCTCCAGCGTTCTTTAAACCAAAAGGCATTACTACCCATTCGTACGTTCCTATTGCTCCAGGACAACGGAACGCCGTTTTAGGAACATCTTCCTCAGCGATAAAAATTTGATTATAGCCAGAGTATCCGTCTAACATACTTAAGTACTCATGGACGGCTGCAGAATCTATAAGCATTTCTGCCACTGGCATAGGATATTCATCCTTTGGGGTAGCCGAGTTTAAGTCTCGAAAATCAATGCATACCCTAAGTTTGCCATTTTTCTTAATTACTGGAACAATATTTGCAATCCATTCAACATACCTGGTCGTGCGGATGAACTTGCATTTTAGAAGTCTTTCGACCTCTTCTTTTATTTTCGACAGAATCTCTGGTGCGAAGCGTCTTGGAATCTGCTTCATTGGCTTCTTTCCTTCTATTATTGGTAACTGCAATTCGACCAAACTTCTGTCTAGACCAGGCATCTCGTCATAATCCCACGCGAAACAGTCTTTGAATTCTTTCAGCAACTGGACTATTTCGACTATGAACTGGGGGTCCATTCTCGCGCTTATGTAGGTTGGTCTATGTTCTACCCCCACACCTAAGTTTATTTCTTCCAACGGATCCTGCGCCACCATCCTCTCGTTAGTTGATACTGGATCTTTTTCGAACCCTAGAGGTTCGTCGTCATGAATGGCGTCAAGCTTTTGGTGTTGTCATTCGCTCATTTGGTTGTTATTATGATCTTCTGCAACGTCTCCTTGGGGACATTGTTTGTCGGAGTTTTCCTTGTTGGCTTCGACAGCCATGTATTTTACTTCAGCCTCAAAGGCCTCTTTGAGTTTGTTTTCGGTTATGTAAGCCGTAATTTTTTCGAGCGCTGATTCTTTACTCGTCATCGTCAAATTCGCTTCCCCATCCTGTTGGCACTATGTGAGTAGTTCCCCACATGTAAGTTTCGCCAATCACTTCTTTATCCCACTAGAAACCATGCGTCGGATAAAGGTACATGGAGCAGTAGGCGTTGTCTGTCGCTTTTAAATCGAATTCGGCTGGACTGCATGGAGGTATGTGAGCCAGGTTTTTGTCGAAGCTTTGATTGTTGACATTGTTTATCTCTGTCATGAAATAGCTCTGATCAGCCTCGATGTTTTCGACGATCCCGTCTGGCCTCCATATGGCTATTCACTGATGCATTGAAGAGGGTACGGCTCCTACGCCGTGAATCCACTCTCTTCCAAGCAGTAGGTTGTAGTTTGCCCTTGAAGCGATGACCATAAACATCGTTGGCCTTGTTATGGTTCCGACGGTCAGATTCACTTGGATAACGCCCATGGTGGTTCCTACCTTTCCTTCATAATTCGACAGCACCATGTTGTGAGGTTTTGCGTCTGAATCGTCTTTTCCAATTTTCTTCAGCATGTAATGGGGCATCAGATTCACTGCTGCTCCCCCATCCACCAGTATTTTATTCACACCAACATTTTCCACCTTTCCTTTTATGAACAAAGGTTTCAAATGCGCTTTCATGGAGTCATCTGGTCTTTCGAAGAAAGCGTTCTGCTCTTCGACGCATCCATTATTCATCACGTAGTAACAGACGGGCCTGTGTGCCATTGTTTCCTCTTCCATCTCGTCTTCTTCGTCTTCGACCTCCATGGCTCTATCATAGTCTCTAGGGAGAACAGAGACCACGTTGCAGATCACGTTGAAGGATGATTCTGAGTCAGATTCGAAGTTGTCCGTTACTTCGTCATCTTCCTGTATTTTTGCCTTCGACGCCACTAGTTCGACAGTGCTGCCAGGATTGATCTGGAGGGGAGTCTCTTTTCTGCTCCTTGTCTGACGATTGTTGCTAGATTCTGCTTCGCCTTTTCCATTCATGTTCTTTTCTGCAGCCTCTATTTCTGCCCTCTTCTGCCTCTGGAACCTCCTCCATTGGGATCTGGACATGGGGTTTTTGCCTTTGTAATTCTCTGAAGGATATGGTCTTGGCTTGTGCTTTTCCATTTCCTTCTTGCACTCCATTGAAGCGCCTCTTTGAACCTCGAATTTTCCCTATTTTTTCTGCCCTTGGGCATCTCTAATGGGTTGAACCCATTTGTCATCCGTTGCTTTGTTAGATGGTTTATAGGTGTTGTGGCGTCTTTCTCCATGCCTCCACTGGTGGTGATCACTTCTCCTTGGGTCGTATCTTACTGTTCCCTAATTTTCTTTCCTCTTGGTTTTATCCACTGCTTCCAGGTTGGTCGATGTCTTCCTGTCGAAGATTGCACTGCAGCGTGGGCATAGCATTACCTCGGTTTTCATCCTTTGGTACCTCTTGATGAATTCTATTAAGTTTTCCTCCTCTTTTGGATACGCCAGCCTTTGGTACTCCTTTCGACGATGATCTTCGCCCACTTCGGCTTGGTCCCTCTGAGATATTTCCACCATATTTACCCCAACACTTCGTTCGTCAGCGATGCTTAATTCCTTCATCTTCCTAATGAGTCTCTCTTCTTCGCCTTCGACGCCTTTTGGTGTTTGGTCGAACTCTTTATCTGGGCAGCAGCACCAAGATATGTTCTTGGGACCATGTTTGCAACAGCATTCGTTCCAATTTCTTCTGGGGTCTTCCATTGTCCTACGCAGAATCCCACTGACCACGGGCTTCGAAGGACCGTTAGCAGCTTCCGCTTTGATTTTTGTGACTTCTTTACTAAAAGGCCCCATAGTGTTGACGCAGTTTGCGACATCACCTTTCTTCGTTTGGTCGGGGTCAAGGCCTTCAGCAGCCTTGTTTTCAACAATGAGGTCTTCAGTAACCTTCTTTTCCTCAACTGTTTCTTCATTGTTGTCTGAAGGAACATCTCCCCAACCGCTTGGTTGGATTGTGTTGATGTCGATCTGAGAGCTTGCGGGCGCATTGTACTTCACAAGATAATCATACTCCCCACTTGGCTGTCCCAAGCGGTCCCAATTCTCTTCTTGTCGAAACTTCACACATTCGACAGTATCATCATTGTCCTTCTTATCGAAACCTTCAGTAGTTTCCATCCTTTTCTGGTTGTCGAAGCCTTCAGTAACTTCCACTTCGTTCTGGCTTGTGAGATCATCAGCAATCTCAACCATGTTGATGTTTGTGTCGAAACTTCCAAGAGCCTCTATCATCTTCAAATTGTCGTCAGGAGCAACTTCGATCTCCACCATATTCACGATGGATGGTTCAGCGTAGTGGGCTTCGACTGGCTGCATGGGGTTTGAATCGACCCTCATCTGCTGTTTTGGTTTGTCACCAAACTTCAGCCTTCCTTCGCGGATAGCATTTTGAACGAGATCCCTGAAAAGGAAACAACGAGACGTTTTATGGCCCAGAAAATTATGGTATTTACAAAAACCTCTCTTTTTCTGTTGTTCCATAGGCGGTTCTTTAGCGCCTGGAGGTTTTATTAATTGGCCATCTTTAACCAACAGATCAAAAATTTCGTCACATTTGGTGATGTCGAATGTATAAGTCCTTTTGGGGAACTTATCGTTGGTTTCGACTGGGTTTCCATTCGACGGAGTTAGTACTTTGCACGAATAAGATGGGCCTTGCTTCAGTTCTGCTAGGTCAATCTCTTGTTCGTCGAAGTTACTTGGTTCGTTTTCGTCATACTCATCATCTTGGTGAACCCCTACGTAGGCCACCCTTTCTTTTTTATTCTCATTTGCTCTGAATTTTTCGTCCCTTAACCTTTCGACCTGTCTCACCCTATCTGCTAATTGTGCCATATCCCTCAGATCCTGGGTATCTAGTTTCTTCCTTATAGAATAATCTAGTCCTCCTGCGGCCATTTCGACTAACTCGTGTTCTGGCACCGGAGTGAAACATCTAGCCTTCAGCAATCTGAACCTATTTAAATAATCATCTATTGGTTCTGAGTGTTTTCTCTTAACAGTGGCTAATTCTTTCAGACTTATTTTTGTTTGTCCCATGTAGAATTGTTCATGGAACAACCTTTCTAATTGGGTTCATGTATATACTGAGTTTGCTGGTAAAGATGTAAACCAAGTAAACGCGTTTTTCGTCAAGGAACTAGGGAAATATTTTATTTTCAAATTTTCATTACGGGCTATTTCCCCCGCTTCGATCAGATAGCGTGCCACATGTTCTATGGTGGATTCGCTAGTGTCTCCTGAGAACTTTGTGAACTTAGGAACTTTCCACCTTGGTGGCAGTTCTTCTTGTAGAATATATTCCGACAACGGGGAAGCGTAACTGGGCCTTTGTAATCCCATGTTCATCCCATTTTGTGCCATTATCGTTTCGACCATGGCTGCTAAATTGTTTTCGACAGGCGGATTATTATACCGTATCTGTTGTTGCAACACAGCATCCGCGTCTTGGCCTCTCTGGATTACTATCCTTCTAGGCTCTTGTGGATAGGGATTTCGACACGAGGTTGTTCGACTACATCCTCTCGGTTTCTGACGTTTGTCTGAGGATTGTCTAACGGTATTTGGTTTATCGTAGGCTCTTCCTGGATCGCTACCACTGGGTTATGAACCACTTGTTCTCTGTGTCGAGTTTGAGGGACTCCAAAAAAGTCAGCAATGCGCGTCATTTGCGCTGCCAACAATTGGTTTGTTTGGGTGGTGTTTTGTATTAGAGGGTTAAACACCGCTCCCATTTGTTGTGTCAACATTTGGACCATATCATGATTACTCTCATCCATTTATTGTCTAATTACCTGCGTCGAATTATTTGTTATCGGCGGCACGTAAAGTGGTTGTTGATTTAGTCTACTCATGTTCCCTCCATATCCTGACCCTTGTAAAGGTGAAGACATATTGGCCATAGAATCAGAATACACTACTGGGGAATTATGTAGATTTGCCATTACTGAAGTTGGCATTCCAAATGGTTGTTCCCTACCAGGCAGAGGCATGGTGAAATTTGTCACAAAGGGCCTAGAAGTGTTTCCCATAGGAGGGGGTGTCCCAACGGGCATTTGTTGTGCCCTGAAGGACGAACTAGGCGCGTTTTGCGAGATTGAAACCGCTGGTATTGACCCTGTTGACGAAGGTATAGCCTCTGACACCGGGATTGGTCCTATGTTGCCTCTTGTCGAAGGGATAGGGTTAGATACTGGGACAGCTTCATTTGGATTAGAATTATTTGGATTATTTGGCTGATTTGCCATTTTCCTTACTCTTGTTCTTTTAGGTATTTCTACGTCGGATACAGCTAATTTACCGCTTCTTAGTCTCATACAACGAAGAAACACTTTGACTAACGATTATCTAAGTTTCTAGATTTCTGCACGGTCCCACTGGGCATGCCAATTTGTTCGCTGTGAAATTTGGCGAACAATCTCTGGTTTACCAAAACTCGTAGAATTGGGTAACTTGCAGGATCAACCACACAAATCCTAGGACATGTGCAGATCTAGATGACTTTGAAGATATCTAGAACAACTTTTGTATCTTTCATTTTGATCCTCTAAATGTTTTATTTCGAAAGATGTTGATTAAAACGTTTAAATAGATGTAAATTTGACAAGATAAAATAAATGGCAGAAAATAAACTAACGAAATGTAAAGTGTCGAAAAGCAAGTGCAGAAAGATAATAGACTGGAAAGCGTAAAGGTAAATTGTAAAGAACTTTAAACTTTGTAAAATATAAATTTGAAAGAATTGGTGTTTATTTACACATACATGTTCCAAATATGACTCTTTTCTCTCACACGGGTACTTTGAGTGTTTTCAGGAATTCTGTACAAGTAATTTGTCCCCCTTTTTTTGATAACAACTACCCTATTTATATACAAATAACATAACTGTTACTAACGACCAAATCTTAAAAACTGTGACACATGGCTTTCTTCCTTTCGCCAGATGCTTCCACGCGTCTTCTGCCAAACGTCACAACTCTTTCGAATTCGAATTTGTACTTTAAGTCGAAATGATGTCTTCCTTCAGGCTTTGTCGAATTGTCGATATACTACAATGTTCTCCATGTCTATCAAAGGTGTCTTTCCAACTGCAAATATCTTGTCGAAATGTCGAAACTTACATTTTGTCGAAGTGTCGAACCACACTTATCAACCAAACCGTTTATCCCATGTCGTCATTTGTCGGAAGAACCATTTTGTACACCAAATCTCATGGCGTCGAAAACGCATGTATACAAAATGTTACTTTGAACCTGTGTCTAATGCCTTGTTCTGAGCCATTCAATGAGTATGTCATCTGATACATGGGAAGATTATGAAGAAGACCATGAAGTTGCTAGCTTGGATGTGGCTATCTTTATTTGATGTCTTGCTCTTCATTTTGCTACTTGCTTATTGATATTGCTTGATTTTAAAGTCCAAAGGAAAAATGGGTTTCTATATGACATTCTTGTCTATTGGATTGCATCCCATTGGTTAGATCTTGTCAACTCTTAACTTTTAAATGTTTGCTTAGGATTAGTCCCTTCATCTCCTCCCATTCCTTAAATTTCAAATCTCTCCCCATTTTCAAAATCTTCTTTGCTTGTGATTTCTAAACTTATACTTTATTGCAAATTAGAAACTTTGGCCTTATGCCATTGCATTTTTACACTCTTTTCTTAATCAAACTTGTAAATGAACTTAACTATATTGACTTAAAATTTCAAAGGACAAAAAGAACTAACACTCATCCAAATTCTTTTAGGCTTGTTGTTCCTCTCTCTTAAATTTAAATTTTGTTAAAAACAATCCATTCACTTTGAAATTGATACCACAAACTACGAGGTTTTGATCCCTCATTTTTATGTTGGTACGTAGGCACAAGTCCAAAGGTCTTGTCAAACACAAAAATATAATTAATGAATTCTTTTTATCATCCCCACACTTTATTTATTGCAAACATCTTTTATACCAAAAACACATACACACATAAAAAAGGGATCCCTAGGAGTACCTAGGACACTTTGGGTGCTAACACCTTCCCTCTGTGTAACCAACCCCCTTACTTGTAATCTCTGGCATTTTATTGGTTTTGATTTGAAAACTTCTTATCTTTGGGTTTTGTTCGTACTTTTCCCTTTTCCTTTGGAAATAATAAAAGCGTGGTGGCGACTCCTGTTTTATTGACGTTAAGTTTATCTATAGCTTGATAGTCATGAATTTACCGCTATATAAATTAAGTTGCGACTCTGCTGGGGAGTAGTCCTCAGTGGGTTTAGCCTACGACCAATTCTATTGTGAACATCGTCGATATTGTGAAGGTGACCCATAACGATCGTGTTTTTGGACCTGTCTTTCCGAAAGAGGTGATAAAAGATGTGTCTGTTGGTAAGAAGGTTGATGTATCTGCAGTAAATCCAGTTAGTGCTCCAATATGTCAGCCTGGTGAATCTAGAAAATTGAAGCCTAATAATGATGATGAAGTGTTGAGATTGATTAAGAAAAGCGAATTTAATATGGTAGAGCAGCTGCTCCAAACTCCTTCAAAGATTTCAGTGTTATCTTTGCTCATGAATTCTGAAGCACATAGAGAAGCATTGCAAAGGGTGTTGGAGCAAGCCTATGTAGAACACGATGTAACTGTGGATCAATTTGACCACATTATGGCTAACATTACTTCCTGCAACAACTTGATTTTTGTGATGAAGAACTTCCCGAGGAATGCAGAAATCACAATCTGGCGCTACACATATCGACAAACTGCAAGGAGGATGCAATGTCAAATATGTTAGTTGATATCGGTTATTCTTTGAATGTACTCCCAAATTCAACTTTGTCCAGATTATCCTACCAAGGTGCTCCGATGAGATATAGTGGCGTGATCGTCAAAGCGTTTGATGGTTCTCGTAAGACCGTTATAGGAGAAGTGAACCTTCTGATGAAGATAGGTCTGAGTGATTTTCAGATTACTTTTCAGGTAATGGATATCCACCCGGCCTATAGCTGCTTGTTAGGAAGGCCATGGATCCATGAGGCTGGAGCTGTGACATCTACTCTGCACCAAAAATTGAAATTTGTGAAGAATGGCAAGCTTGTCATTGTAGGTGGGGAGAAAGCACTGTTGGTAAGCCATTTGTCATCCTTTTCATATGTTGAATCTGAGGAAGAGGTTGGAACTCCGTTCCAAGCTCTATCTATTGTTGAGGTAAAGAAAACTAGGGCACTCATGTCTTCTTTCAAGGATGCGCAGAAAATTATTTAAGATGGCAGTACAGATCAGTGGGGTCGTACGGTAGAGATCGCCGAGAACAAGAATAGAGCCGGATTGGGATTTCAGCGAGGGTTGTCTCATGTTAGAGCTGAAGAAGTGCAACCAAGTTTTCATAGCAGAGGATTCATCCATGGTAATGAACAACACCCAGCTGCTATGATCGAAGGATATGAAGATGAAGACTGCGCCAATTTTGTGACACATGGCAAGACTTGCAACAATTGGGTTGTTGTTGATGTTCCTATTATTGTCCATCGTTCTAAGTAATTTGCTTTTTCATTATCTTAGAAAAAAATCCTTCTCCTAGGCCTAAGGGAGAAGTGAACATTTGTCATACCCCAAAATTTGCCCATTAATATTTCAAGACATTTTGCAAGGCATTCCGACTCATATATAACACTGATCTTGAAGAAACAAAGGCCCAGCTCACGGATGGCCCAATCCAGAAAATGGCCCAAACTGGCCTGTTCGCTACGCGTTCGCCTAGCGAAGCTGACAGACAACAAAAATTTCGGGCTTCATTCTGAGCCCATTAGGTCACCATTATCACTATAAATACCAGCACTTCAGTAATAAAAAAAAAAAAAAAAAAAAAAAAAAAAAACGAAAAAAAAAAAAATATTTAATTAATTAATTAATTAATTAATTAAATAATTAAAATAAATATATAAATAAAATATAACAAATTATTTTGGACTTGGGTCTCCCTCATTCCAAGCCCATTACCCACGAAATTAGTCTATAAATACTGAAGTTTCAGTAGAGGAAAAGACACTTGGAGTTACACTGGGAGATTCACTGAAAAAAAAAGAGGAGGAGAACAGAGAAGAACGAATAGAAGTTTTGGCATAGGAACCCTGCCTACCCGGAGAATTCAGAGTAAAGAAACCCTGAAGGCAGCCCATCTGCACCGAAGCCATCGCCGTCCAATTCCCGCTGCCTAACTTATTCCGATACTACAAGTGGTCAATCCCTTCAACCTTGAATTGGCAAACAGGTTTGCGTATCTCTCTTGTTTATACTTTCAATTGGCCATATCTACATATATAATGCATCATGATTAAATGTTGATATATAATTTGCTTTCGTATGGGAATTTAAATATGTCTGAATACCCTGAATGTTTGACCATGTTATTCCTGTGATAAAATGCCATAAAATTCAAAGTTCCTAACATGGGGCTGTTTTCAAATTCAAAATCCGTGGCCGCTCGCTAGCACCTCGCTAGGCGAGCCTGGGGCGAGTATTCGCCTGGCCTTCGCTAGGCGAGGCAGAGGCGAACGAGACAGTAGCTGACTTTTCTATTCTTTTTTTTTATGTTTTATCATAGCCATGCATTATTCATCCTATCCTATTTATTGTTGTGATATTTCTCCGGTGTAATCTTCGATTGCACCCTGATTTGGTGTTCTGACATGTTTCTTTTTTTTGAGTTTCGTAAAGGTTCACATATCCCAGGAAAAGGTTATTGGCTAGGTATTCCACTTTATTTGTGGGATACCCTTGTGGAGTTTCACCCTAAATTAATTTTTAATGTATTAATTTCTAATGTATTAATTTTTTAATATATTATTTTTAATAATTTTAATGTGGAGTTTCATCCTAATTATATAATTAATTGTAAAACTTTGCCTTTGAATAAGTGATCTTGGACCTCTCTTTGTTGCCTTACGATTACGATATTACGGTCATGTCCCGCGAACGTGGGGATACCCTTAGCAAAGACCCTTCGGTTAAATCATCATAAAATAAATTATAGTCCCTCGGATGTTGCCTTCGAATATACAACTTTGTCCCTCGATGACCCTCCGATGTTGCCTACGGTTAAAAGATGATAGTCCCTTCGAATGCTAAGGTATCCTCGTAACTGTTGCCTTCAATGACCAATCGATGACCCTACGATGACCCTTTTACATCCAAAGGATAAAACTACTTATTTCTCAATAATAAGGACAGTTTTACCCTCATAAGGATAGGAAATACTCATAAAGACCTTGGGTCGGTATAACTCTTAATTGCTGGCTCACAACCTAAAACATTTTTTCACACCTCACACCTTTCAAAATACCTTCAGAAAATCACCACTTGGTATACATTCATACTAGAATCATTACCGAGTTATATTTTTCTAAACAATTTTCAAAACTAAACGAGATAATCACTTTGTATACATTCATATAAGAATCATTACAAAGTTAAATTCTCTTTTCAAAACAATTTTTCTAAACAATTCACAAACACTTTTTTTTAGACAAAAATAATATAAGTGATCGAGCAATTAAGAGCCCATGGATAACCATGGATACAAAGGGTGCTAACACCTTCCCTTTGTATAATGTACCTCCCGAACCCAAAATCTAAATTAAGGTTTTTCCTGTTCTTTTCCACCTTTCCTTATTGGATAAAAGAAAAGTCGGTGGCGACTCTTGCTAACCGCGATATTGCGATTAAAACCACAAAAAAGTCCAGTTCACCGTATGACAGAACTGGCGACTCTGCTGGGGACCTTAAAAAGAGAGGTTACCTTAAAAACAAGATCACTTATTCAATTTGTCTGATTTATTTTTAAGGGATTGCTTGGGTATGTTATGCTTGAGTGAAAGATCCTACACCCGGATCTAGTGTACCTTAGGTAAGTAGCAAGAGATCATCGCGACCGTCCGGCGTATACTGGAATGGTCAAAATGATGGCTACGGTTAATGTGGCACTTTGGATGTCCTGATGTTCCTCATGTTAGTTGAGGAAATATTTGGCATTCGCGTGGTGTCATAAAAGCATTAACCAGACCTTTAGAACCCTAATTGACTCATCCTGGCCATTAGAAAGTAGTGAGATAACTGGCTTCGGTTCCGACTGGAGTTGGTTGAGACTCGATACTACACTCTTTGAGATTGGACTTTAGGGAAGCTTCGGTCAACCACTTGGTGTTGCACTGAAGTGGACTTAAGGAAAGGTCAATGATTTGAGATCCTTCTAGAACCCGGTTACTATTCTAAGACAGGTTGAACCAACCAAACTTCAGTGGGGAGGGTATTTACCTATGGAACTCACGCAAGCCTTAAAACCTAGGAATGATTGTTGTGTGACTTGCTTGTGCTTGTTATTTATCTAACAACATGACATCATAACAACATAACATCATAACATCATGGCATTGTACTAACCATTTCAAGGATTTAGGGATTTAACTCTGCTAAAAAAAAAAAAAAAAAAAAAAAAAAAAAAAAAAAAGCAAAAACAAAAGAGAAAAGAAAAAAAAAAGCTCTTTTTAGTAGTTTATGCAAAGTTAAATCCCGAAAGTCCTTGAAAACATTTCATACATTGCATTGCATCGCATAACAGGTATTCTAAAGGATCAGTGTTCTCACGATTTTCCTATCAAACAGATTCCAGCAGATTCAAACAGATTGAACAATGGCTCTCGAACAAACTGTCAAAGATCTCCAGGCCCAGAATGCTCAATTCCAGGAAATGATGCTGAGCTTATCTAAGGGGCAGGAAGAACTGAAAGCTCTTTTGGTGGAGAAGAAGAAGGACCAGAAACCTGTGGGTTACATCAACCCGGGGAGAAGGCTTAAGGGACAGGTTACAGGAGTCAAGATTAGAATTCCGAAGGATTCAGAAGAAGAGACCGAGAATGATTCGGAAGATGAGAATCCTAATCTCGTCAATTCTGAGGACGACGACGAAGATTATGAACATGAACAGTACTCTCCGAAGGATGATAAGTACAAGTTGCTGGAAGAACGTATGCTAGCTATGGAGGGGCAGAAAGTGCCCGGTCTGGATTTCGAAAACTTGGGTCTGGTCTCTGATGTGGTCATTCCCCGCAAATTCAAGGTTCCCATTTTCACTAAGTATGATGGTGCCTCTTGTCCTCAGATGCATCTAAGGGCTTATGTGAGAAAGATTCAGCCGCACACTACTGATAAGAAACTGTGGATCCATTTCTTCCAAGAGAGTCTGTCTGGCACACAGTTAGAGTGGTATTATCAGCTTGAGAGCTCTAACATCCGCACATGGACTGATTTAGCAACAGCTTTCTACAAGCACTACCAGTATAATTCTGAGTTAGCGCCTACTCGGCTACAGCTACAAAATATGACTATGGGCTCTAAAGAAAGTTTCAAAGAATATGCTCAAAAGTGGAGAGATTTGGCTGGCAGAGTCAAACCCCCTATGACTGATCGAGAGTTAGTGGACATGTTCATGGGTACACTGACTGGCCCATTCTACAGCCATCTACTGGGAAGTTCCTCGTCAGGTTTCACTGAACTTATCTTGACAGGTGAACGGGTTGAAAGCGGCATTCGAAGTGGAAAGATACAGGCAGCTACTTCTGCAAGCACCAAAAAGTCCTATCAGGGAAAGAATGAATCAAATGCTGTGTACAGTGAGAGGAAGCATAACAAGAAGAATCGTGACCATACTGTTGGGGCAGTTACAATTGCCGCACCGCCATCTCAGAACTTCCAACACAGACAAGACAGGTCGAGAAGACAGTTTACCAAGATCAATATGACTTTAACCCAAGCACTGCAGAGTATGTTAAAGGCCAATTTGATTACCCTCAGAGGCCCTCCTGCAAATCCCAACACTACTTCTCCTCGTTATAATCCCAACGCCAGGTGTGCCTATCACTCCGATAGCCCCGGGCATGATACGAATGATTGCTGGTTGTTGAAGAACAAGATTCAGGATATGATCGACGCTGGAGAAATTGAATTTGATCCTCCGGCGACCCCCAATGTCATCACAGCACCTATGCCTAATCATGACCAGAATGTTAATGTTGTGGACGACAATTCTCACGTTGTTGACGTTGCTGATTTAGCATCTCCTCTCCTGATCGTTAAGAAGAATTTATTGCAAGCTGGTTTATTTCCAGATTGTGCTGAAGATTGCGATCTCTGTGTACTCCGACCCAATGATTGTTTGAAGTTGAAGAACGGCATTCAACGGCTGATGGATGATCGTACAATTCTATTTGAAAGGGTTCCTAAGGTGGACAACTCTATTGAAGAGGTATCTGTGATTACTAGGTCCAAAGCTCCAGTGAAGATTACCGCTACTAGAGTGCCTGTGAAGATTACCGCTGAGCCCAAAGTGGCTCCCCTGATTATTACCGCACCTGGCCCCGTGCCATATTCCTCCAGCAAAGCTATTCCGTGGAACTATGGAGGCGACGTTTACATCCATGGCATAAAGCAGGTTGGTAGTTCTGCTAATCCTAATGATATTGTGGGGACTAGTAAAGTTACTCGAAGTGGAAGGATCTACTCCCCAGAAATCTCACCTCCCACTCCCGAAATTCGAGGAAAAAGACCAGTCAATCCTCCTCAATCAGAGACATCGGTCGAAGTTACTTCTGAAGATGTTGCCAAACAGGAAATGGAAGAGATGCTGAAAATCATCCGTAAGAGCGATTTTGATGTAGTGGAACAATTGGGGCATACTCCGTCTAAAATCTCAATGTTGTCTTTATTGTTATCTTCTGAATCCCATGCCAATGCGTTGATGAAATTCTTGAAGACCGCTCATGTGCCTCAAGAAACATCCGTCGATCAATTCGAACATTATGTTGCTAATTTGACTATTGACAATGGCCTAGGCTTTTCCGATGCTGACCTGACACCAGCGGGAAAGAATCACAATAAAGCTCTGCATATCTCCATCGAGTGCGAGGGGATCACCTTGGCTCACGTGTTGATCGACAATGGCTCCTCCTTGAACGTACTCCCGAAAGCTGTGCTCGATAAATTTGACTACAAAAGCATTGAACTGAAACCTAGTGATGTTGTGGTGCGTGCTTACGATGGTGCGAAGAGTGTTGTCTATGGTGAAGTGATTCTCCCTATCAAGATAGGACCTCAAGTCTTCAACACTACCTTTCACGTGATGGACATTCGTCCCGCCTACTCCTACTTGTTGGGGCGCCCTTGGATCCATGGGGCAGGTGCGGTAGCTTCGTCGCTTCATCAAAAGCTGAAGTATCCAATAGCAGGCATGGTTGTCACTGTATGTGGAGAAGAAGAGTATATTGTCAGTAGTGTGCAAGCCTTCAAATACGTCGAGATGGATGGTGAATTCTTTGAGACTCCTTCTCAGTCATTTGAAGTGGTTCCTCCACCCAGTCCTGTCCTTAAGCCAACTCCCCTTGTGCCCAAGGTTGTTCGTGCTCCCCCTGTCATGATCTCTCTGAAAGATACTCAAGCCGCGATTGAAAATGGTGATCGTGCTGGTTGGGGTCAACTGATCAATGTACCGTACAAGTCTGATAAAGCTGGCCTGGGGTTTAACTCTGGAAAGATAGTCAAAAATCAGATTAATGCTATGGAAGATGCTGATAGTGATTGCGACTTGGATAGCTGGATTTTCCCAACAATTGGTGACGGACTCAACAATTGGAAGACTGAAGACATTATCCCGATTTCCTTTAGTCAGGAGTAATTGTTATTGTTTATTCTAGAATTGCAAATTTTAATTTTCTTTTACAATCAAACTTCTTAAAGCATTGTGTCTATGCCCGAGGCACAATAGCTAATTTGTTAAGGGTTTTGTCATTTTCATAAGCATATTTATATTCAATAAATCAATGGACGTTTTGCATTCAACTATTGCGCTCTTTGTCTTTCCTATTATCTTTCAAACGAGCTATGTTTTCTTACACACACGCACGTAACGAATTGCAGATCCCTATCCACTCTGGATCCTGTTGATAATAGTTCTACTACTGTTCATTATGACTTTGAAAATCCGATCTACCGAGCCGAAGATGGAAGTGAGGAAGATTGTGAAGTACCTGAAGAACTTGCCAGAATGTTACTACAAGAAGAAAGGACTATACAGCCGCATGAGGAGTCAGTTGAGACTGTAAATCTGGGTACCGAGGTGGACAAGAGAGAAGTCAAAATAGGAGCAGGCTTGGAAATCAGTGTCAAAAGAAGATTGATTCAAATGCTACATGACTATGTGGAGATTTTTGCTTGGTCTTACGAAGACATGCCAGGGCTGGATACCGATATAGTAGTGCATCGTTTGCCGACGAAGGAAGATTGTCGTCCTGTTAAGCAAAAGGTTCATCGCATGCGTCCTGAAATGTCCGAGAAAATCAAGGCCGAAGTCATGAAACAATTCGATGCTGGTTTTCTGGCGGTTACTTCTTATCCTCAATGGGTTGCTAATGTGGTACCAGTGCCAAAGAAGGATGGTAAGGTGCGAATGTGTGTGGATTACAGAGATTTGAATAGAGCGAGTCCCAAGGATGATTTCCCACTGCCACATATTGATGTTCTGGTAGACAACACCGCTCAACACAAGGTATTCTCCTTCATGGATGGATTCTCGGGTTATAACCAGATCAAAATGGCACCTGAGGACATGGAGAAGACTACGTTTGTGACGCAATGGGGCATCTTCTGTTATAAAGTAATGCCATTCGGTTTAAAGAACGCAGGAGCAACATACCAGCGTGCTATGGTGGTTTTGTTCCATGACATGATCCATCACGAAATAGAAGTGTATGTGGATGACATGATAGCCAGATCTCATACTGAAGAAGAACATCTCGATCATTTATACAAACTGTTTGAGAGGCTGAAGAAATACAAGTTGAGATTGAACCCGAACAAATGCACCTTTGGAGTAAGATCTGGTAAACTCTTGGGCTTTATTGTCAGTGGTAAAGGTATTGAGGTTGACCCAGCCAAGGTGAGAGCTATTCAAGAGATGCCAGTTCCCCGTACGGATAAAGAAGTCAGAGGTTTCTTGGGACGTTTGAATTACATTGCCCGATTTATTTCCCATTTGACCGCTACTTGCAAACCCATCTTCAAGTTACTGAGAAAAAATCAAGAGATGATATGGAATGATGAATGTCAAGAAGCTTTCGACAAAATCAAGAAGTACCTCCAAGAACCTCCGATTCTGGTACCACCAGTTGAGGGAAGACCTCTAATCATGTATTTGACCGTTTTAGAAAACTCAATGGGGTGCGTGTTGGGGCAACATGACGAGTCTGGTCGAAAAGAGCATGCCATATACTACCTTAGCAAAAAGTTTACCGACTGTGAAACAAGATACTCACTGCTCGAGAAAACTTGTTGTGCTTTGGCCTGGGCTGCTCGCCGACTAAGACAGTATATGTTGAATCACACCACTTTGTTGATTTCTAAGATGGATCCTATCAAATACATATTTGAGAAACCCGCCCTCTCCGGAAGAATAGCAAGATGGAAGATGATTTTAACAGAGTATGATATCCAGTATACCACCCAAAAAGCAATCAAAGGAAGCGTGCTAGCTGATCATTTGGCTCATCAGGCAGTGAATGATTATCAGTCTATGAATTTTGAGTTCCCAGATGAGGATGTCATGCTTGTTACTGATTATGAAGAACCTGGACCAGAGGAAGGACCTGAAGTGGGATCCCGATGGACTATGGTTTTTGATGGATCGTCTAACACATTGGGCAACGGTATTGGCGTCGTGATCATTTCCCCCAAGGGTGGCCATACGCCTTTCACCGCTAGACTATGTTTTGAGTGCACCAACAATATGGCTGAGTATGAAGCGTGTATTTTGGGACTCAGAGCTGCTATAGACCTAAGAATCAAGTTCTTGAAGGTGTACGGAGACTCAGCCTTGGTAATCAGTCAGGTCAAAGGAGAATGGGACACTAAACATCCGAATCTCATCCCTTATCGAGAACGGGTGTTGACATTAATCCCATACTTTGAAGAGATCACATTCGAACATATTCCACGAGAGGAGAACCAGTTGGCAGACGCATTAGCTACCATGTCATCTATGTTCAGAGTCAGATGGGACAATGAAGCTCCCCGGATTACCATTGAACGACTAGACGAACCAGCATATTGTTATGAACTTAACGCTGATGAAGTAGAAGAGAAGCCTTGGTACCACGAGATAAAAAGATATTTAGAAGCTCAAGAATACCCTGAAGGGACATCCATCAATGACAGGAAATTTCTGAGGAAGTTCTCCGCTAAATTCTTTTTGAGTAATGGAATATTGTACAAACGTAACCATGATTCGACTTTGCTTCGCTGTGTGGATAGAAAGGAATCAGAGAAGATTATGGAAGACATGCACGACGGTATCTTTGGGACTCATTCTAGTGGACATACGATGGCCAAGAAGATTCTGAGATCAGGGTATTATTGGTCTACCATGGAAACTGATTGCCACCATCACTCCAGAACTTGTCATAAGTGCCAGATCTATGCGGATAAAGTACATGTGCCTCCTGCTCCATTAAACGTGTTGACAGCGCCTTGGCCCTTTGCAATGTGGGGCATTGATATGATTGGCGAGATTAAACCTACCGCCTCTAATGGACATCGTTTCATCCTTGTTGCTATTGATTACTTCACAAAGTGGGTGGAGGCAGCCTCATTTGCTTCTGTTACTAAGAATGTGGTGGCACGATTCATCAAGAACAGCCTCATCTGCCGATACGGCGTCCCTGAGAGAATTATCACTGACAATGGCACTAATTTGAACAACAAGATGATTACTGAACTCTGCACGCAGTTCAAAATAAAACACCATAACTCTTCTCCGTACCGGCCAAAGACGAACGGCGCTGTAGAAGCGGCTAATAAGAATATTAAGAAGATTATACAAAAGATGACGGTAACATACAAAGACTGGCATGAGATGTTACCATTTGCTCTTCATGGTTATCGTACTTCGGTACGAACTTCAACAGGGGCAACTCCTTTCTCTTTAGTCTACGGAATGGAAGTCGTTTTACCAGTAGAGGTTCAGATTCCCTCTCTAAGGATCATGAAAGAGGCGGGCTTAGACGAGGACGAATGGATTCAGACTCGACTCGATCAGATACATTTGATTGATGAGAAGAGACTTGCGGCTGACGGGCAGATATATCAGAAGCACATGACCAGGGCATTCAACAAAAGGGTCAAGAGACAAGTGTATCAAATGGGCGACTTGGTGATAAAGCGTATCATCCTACCACAAACTGATCCCAGAGGCAAATGGACTCCCACATACGAAGGGCCATTTGTAGTTAAGAAGGTATTCTCTGGTGGAGCCATGATACTTGCTACAATGGATGGCGAAGATTTCCCGCATCCCGTGAACGCGGACATAGTTAAAAAATACTACGCATGAAAGAGACCCGCTAGATCGACGTATCTAGGCAAAAGTAAGGGCATCCCGGCGAACCAAAAGGGTTCGGGCAAAAATTAGGGATATATATAAAAAAATGTACATCCGGCAAGTCGAAAACCTGAAAAGGCGGCTTGGGCAAAAAAGGGTATCCTGGTGGACTGAAAACCTGAAAAGGCGGTCCAGGCAAAAATTAGGGATTAAAGCGTACGACTATGTCCCGTTCTCAGTCAACTTTATCCAAGTTCAAGGGATTGATCAAGCCAATCACTTCTATCCGACAGCAGGGGATGAGATGCTTGAAGACATAATGACAGTAGTAGACTTAAAATCAATAAGACTTTTCTGCATAGCTTTCTCTTTGTTTTTGACAATTTCCTCTTACTAGGATTTCTGTCTCCTTGTACATAAATTGCCTGTTCATAGGCCTCCTTTCAAAATCAATGCAATTCATTTCAAAAAAGATGTTTTTGTTTTACTTTTTCTGTTTTGTTTGCGTAAATGTCCATTGATTTAATTTGAATTAATATGTGCATTTGAATATGATAAATGTTTACCAAAATATATGCGTAGAATAGCAATAGCAATTACTACCCGACTTCAGGATCGAGGAGAAGGTCTAACCATGCTTCCAATGAATCCGCTACCAATTTTATTCCCCCAGCAAGTCTGTTATTCCTCAGAAGAAATTAGCAGTATTCCCCGGCACAGCCAGTTACTCCCCAACAGAGGTCGGCATCATCAGACAGATTGATCATCTCATCCATCCTCAGCCAAGATCTGTGGAATATTTCTACCATCAGACAGAATCAAGAACCCCCTGCCGAGAAAGGGTCATCGTTACAAATATCTCCAATCAGTAGATGGGGATTTATTTTCCCCAGTAGAGTCCCCAAGCAGAACTTCTCATACGCATAACTCATTCATTACATCATTTCACAGCATACGCATGCATACAACATTCGCATTTATTTTAGCATAACACGAAACATCTCATACATCATGACATAGCATGAAGCTAACTTTTCTTTGCAGGTTATTTATCCTCCTGATATAGTCAAAATAAAAGGTTCATTCAGACAGACACCTTTATCAATCACATTCAAGATTCAGATACATATTTCAAATACAGTTCATGGGAACATTCATTCTGACAACACTTCGATATCCTCCTAACGATGGCATCTTTAAGCCCATCCCAGACATTTATTGCAAGTACAACATATACAGGTTATCAGATACAGTCTAACGTACGGTTCATTCTGATTCAGCCCAACATATGACTTCTTCAGCAACTCCAATGCGGTCTAACGTACGACCCATTTGGACCTTCAAATCCTCAGATGCTGCCTAGCGTACGGTACATTCAGGGGTGTAGTCTAGCGTACGACTACTTTCTTCTTCGGATACAGCCTAACGTACGGCTCATTCTGCAACTCAGATACGATCTAGCGTACGATCCATTCTGAACTCCAGCAACTCCAACGCGGTCTAACGTACGACCTGTTTGGATCTTACAACCCTCAGATGCTACCTAACGTACGGTACATTTCTGAAGTGTAGTCTGGCGTACGACTACCGCTTTCATCATCAGATGCGGCCTAACAGACGACTCATTCTGCGACGGTCTAACGTACGACCCGTTCGGATGTCCATCCCCTCAGATGCTACCTAACATACGGTACATTTCTGAAGTGTAGTCTAACGTACGACTACCCCTTTCGTCATCAGATTCAGCCTAACGTACGGCTCATTCTGCAACTCAGATACAATCTAGCGTATGGTCCATTCTGATCCTTTATCCCCAACAGCATATGACACACTCCGACTCCCCAGCGAAGTCGGCAGCCTAATGGATGACTCATTATACGGTCTAACGTACGACCCAGTGTGGCACCCATGTCTTCAAATTGGCCTAATATACGGCGCGATCTGAAGCTTTCGTCATCAAACCTCCCGGATGGCACCTTTAAGCCCATCTCCATCAAGACCAACTGTCGATTCTCGAGTGCAAATTTTTGGGGCATTCTAGTGTTCAATAATCTTCCACCTCCAGACCACGAATGGCGTACACACCATTCTAACTCTCTCGGTCCAAGAATATTGAACAGGGGCAGCTGTCATACCCCAAAATTTGCCCATTAATATTTCAAGACATTTTGCAAGGCATTCCGACTCATATATAACACTGATCTTGAAGAAACAAAGGCCCAGCTCACGGATGGCCCAATCCAGAAAATGGCCCAAACTGGCCTGTTCGCTACGCGTTCGCCTAGCGAAGCTGACAGACAACAAAAATTTCGGGCTTCATTCTGAGCCCATTAGGTCACCATTATCACTATAAATACCAGCACTTCAGTAATAAAAAAAAACGAAAAAAAAAAAATTTAATTAATTAATTAATTAATTAAATAATTAAAATAAATATATAAATAAAATATAACAAATTATTTTGGACTTGGGTCTCCCTCATTCCAAGCCCATTACCCACGAAATTAGTCTATAAATACTGAAGTTTCAGTAGAGGAAAAGACATTTGGAGTTACACTGGGAGATTCACTGGAAAAAAAAAGAGGAGGAGAACAGAGAAGAACGAATAGAAGTTTTGGCATAGGAACCCTGCCTACCCGGAGAATTCAGAGTAAAGAAACCCTGAAGGCAGCCCATCTGCACCGAAGCCATCGCCGTCCAATTCCCGCTGCCTAACTTATTCCGATACTACAAGTGGTCAATCCCTTCAACCTTGAATTGGCAAACAGGTTTGCGTATCTCTCTTGTTTATACTTTCAATTGGCCATATCTACATATATAATGCATCATGATTAAATGTTGATATATAATTTGCTTTCGTATGGGAATTTAAATATGCCTGAATACCCTGAATGTTTGACCATGTTATTCCTGTGATAAAATGCCATAAAATTCAAAGTTCCTAACATGGGGCTGTTTTCAAATTCAAAATCCGTGGCCGCTCGCTAGCACCTCGCTAGGCGAGCCTGGGGCGAGTATTCGCCTGGCCTTCGCTAGGCGAGGCAGAGGCGAACGAGACAGTAGCTGACTTTTCTATTCTTTTTTTTTTATGTTTTATCATAGCCATGCATTATTCATCCTATCCTATTTATTGTTGTGATATTTCTCCGGTGTAATCTTCGATTGCACCCTGATTTGGTGTTCTGACATGTTTCTTTTTTTTTAGTTTCGTAAAGGTTCACATATCCCAGGAAAAGGTTATTGGCTAGGTATTCCACTTTATTTGTGGGATACCCTTGTGGAGTTTCACCCTAAATTAATTTTTTAATGTATTAATTTCTAATGTATTAATTTTTTAATATATTATTTTTAATAATTTTAATGTGGAGTTTCATCCTAATTATATAATTAATTGTAAAACTTTGCCTTTGAATAAGTGATCTTGGACCTCTCTTTGTTGCCTTACGATTACGATATTACGGTCATGTCCCGCGAACGTGGGGATACCCTTAGCAAAGACCCTTCGGTTAAATCATCATAAAATAAATTATAGTCCCTCGGATGTTGCCTTCGAATATACAACTTTGTCCCTCGATGACCCTCCGATGTTGCCTACGGTTAAAAGATGATAGTCCCTTCGAATGCTAAGGTATCCTCGTAACTGTTGCCTTCAATGACCAATCGATGACCCTACGATGACCCTTTTACATCCAAAGGATAAAACTACTTATTTCTCAATAATAAGGACAGTTTTACCCTCATAAGGATAGGAAATACTCATAAAGACCTTGGATCGGTATAACTCTTAATTGCTGGCTCACAACCTAAAACATTTTTTCACACCTCACACCTTTCAAAATACCTTCAGAAAATCACCACTTGGTATACATTCATACTAGAATCATTACCGAGTTATATTTTTCTAAACAATTTTCAAAACTAAACGAGATAATCACTTTGTATACATTCATACAAGAATCATTACAAAGTTAAATTCTCTTTTCAAAACAATTTTTCTAAACAATTCACAAACACTTTTTTTTAGACAAAAATAATATAAGTGATCGAGCAATTAAGAGCCCATGGATAACCATGGATACAAAGGGTGCTAACACCTTCCCTTTGTATAATGTACCTCCCGAACCCAAAATCTAAATTAAGGTTTTTCCTGTTCTTTTCCACCTTTCCTTATTGGATAAAAGAAAAGTCGGTGGCGACTCTTGCTAACCGCGACATTGCGATTAAAACCACAAAAAAGTCAAGTTCACCGTATGACAACATTGTTGGGAGTTTTTCAAATATTATCATCAATAAAATGTAATTATATTCATCCACATATATGATGTTTTATATTTTGCTTTTTAGAAAATGGTAATCACAAAAAACATAAATAAATAATTGTCCATATGCATAATATTTGGTCATAATTCACTTCTCTAAAATCAAAATATCAAATCATTATGCAGGTTGGTTTCTAAACACATTAGATACAATTATCCTACTCCTTCTCCAAACTTGGATTTCCTTGTGTTTGAGGCTAAGGAAGAGACTGATGAAGAAGTATCTGATGAACTATCCCGTCTACTTGAGCACGAGGAAAAAACCATTCAGCCATTTGAATAGCAGATTGAGCTAGTAAATTTGGGTTCAGAAGATAGTGTGAAGGAAGTAAAGATTGGGTCTCAATTGTGTCCAGAGGTTAAGAAGGGATTGATTGATCTTCTCTGAGAGTATTTAGATGTGTTTGCTTGGTCCTATCAAGATATGCCTGGTTTGGATTCTGAGATTGTGGAGCATAGATTACCGTTGAAGCCAGAATGTCCTCCAGTCAAGTAGAAGTTGAGGAGGACTTACCCTGATGTGGCAATGAAGATCAAAGAAGAAGTGAAAAAGCAGATTGATGTCGGTTTCCTTGTTACCGTTGAGTATCCGTAATGGGTAGCCAATATCGTTCATGTTCTGAAGAAGGATGGAAAAGTACGCATGTGTGTCGATTATAGAGATTTGAATAAATCTAGTCCGAAAGATGATTTCCCTCTGCCACACATTGATATGTTGGTAGACAATATAACTAAATTCAAAGTCTTTTCGTTTATGGATGGATTTTTCGGTTATAATCAGATCAAGATGGCACCTGAAGATATGGAGAAGACCACATTCATTACACCCTAGGGAACATTATGTTATAGAGTGATGCCTTTCAGTTTAAAGAATGTTGGTGCAACATACCAGAGAGTTATGACCACTATTTTTCATGATATGATGCATAAAGAGATCGAAGTCTATGTAGATGACATGATTGCCGAATCCAATGATGAAGAAGAACATATCGAGCATTTGTTGCAGCTATTCTAACGTTTCATAAAGTACAAACTCCGCTTGAATCCCAATAAGTGTACATTTGGTGTTCGTTTTGGTAAGTTGTTGGGCTTTATTGTCAGCGAGAAAGGTAATGAAGTTGATCCTGCCAAGGTCAAAGCAATACAACAAATGACTGAGAAGCAAGTCCAAGGTTTTCTTGGCCGCTTGAATTATATCTCAAGATTTATTTCGCATATGACTGCCACGTGTGAACCTATATTCAAGCTTCTTCAGAAAGATCAGTCTTGTGATTGGATTGAAGATTGTCAGAAAGCTTTTGACAGTATTAAAGAGTATCTGCTTGAGCCTCCGATTCTGTCTCTGCCTGTGGAAGGAAGACCTTTGATCATGTATTTGATTGTGCTCGAAGAGAGTATGGGTTGTGTTCTTCGTTAGCAAGACGAAATTGGAAAGAAATAATATGTTATTTACTACCTCAATAAGAAGTTCACCGACTGTGAGACTCGGTATTCTATGCTAGAAAAAACTTGTTGCGCATTGGCTTGAGTTGCTAAGCGTCTGCGCCAGTATATGTTGAATCATACCACTTGGTTGATATCCAAGATGGATCCAATCAAGTATATTTTTTAGAAGCCTACTTTAACTGGAAGGATTTCCCGTTGGTAGATGTTGTTATCGGAGTATGACATTGAATATTGATCTCAAAAAGCTATTAAAGGTAGTCTCTTGGCTGACCATTTGGCTCACCAACCGATTGAAGACTATCAGTCAGTGCAGTATGATTTTCCTGACGAAGAGATCTTGTACTTGAAAATGAAAGATTGTGATGAACCATTGCTTGAAGAAAGGCCAGAACTTGGTTCTCGTTGGGGCATGGTATTTGATGGAGTTGTTAATCAGTATGGTAATGGCATTGGTTCAGTGATTATTACTCCTCAAGGCACTCATTTTCCATTTACAGCTAGATTGACTTTCAAGTGTACGAACAATATGGTTGAGTATGAAGCTTGCACTATGGGGCTTGAAGAGGCCATTGATCTTAGAATTAAGTATCTTGACGTCTATAGAGATTCAACTTTGGTTGTGAATCAGATCAAAGGTGAATAGGAGACAAATCGACCCGGTTTGATACCATATAGAGATTATGCGAGGAGGATTTCAACTTTCTTTACAAAGGTTGAATTTCATCATATCCCTCGAGATGAAAACTGGATGGCAGATGCTCTTCAACATTGGCTTCGATGATTGTGGTGAAGTTCTGGAATGAAGTTCCTAATTTGACTGTGATGCGTCTTGATAGGTCAGCTCATGTGTTTGTTGTTGAAGAAGTCAAAGATGAAAAGCCGTGGTATTTCGATATCAAGTGTTTTCTCCAAAGTCAAGTTTACCCGCCCGGGGCATCTTTGAAAGATAAGAAGACTTTGAGGAGATTAGCCGGCAACTTCTACCTAAATAGTGATGTGATGTACAAGAGAAACTTCGATATGGTTCTGCTCAGATGCGTGGATAGACACGAAGCAAACTTATTGATGACTGAAGTCCATGAAGGTTCCTTTGGTACTCATTCCAATGGATATGCTATGACTAAGAAGATGTTGAGAGCAGGTTACTATTGGCTTACAATGGAATCTGACTGTTGCAAGTTTGTGAAGAAATGCCATAAGTGTCAAATATATGCAAATAAGATTCATGTTCCTCTGGCACTTTTGAATGTCATTTCCTCTCCATGGCCCTTCTCCATGTGGGGAATTGATATGATTGGTATGATTGAGCCCAAAGCTTCGAACGAACATCGTTTCATTCTAGTGGCTATTGATTACTTCACAAAGTGGGTTGAAGCGGCATCGTATGCAAATGTAACCAAGCAAGTTATTGTGAGGTTTATCAAGAATCAGATTATATGTCGTTATGGTGTGCCAAGTAAGATTATTACTGATAATGGATCTAACTTGAACAATAATATGGTGGAAGCTCTTTGCAAAGACTTCAAGGTTGCACATCATAATTCTTCTCCCTACAGACCTAAGATGAATGGGATTGTTGAAGCTGCAAATAAGAACATTAAGAAGATCATTCAGAAGATGTTTGTAACGTACAAAGATTGGCATGATATGCTCCCATTTGCTTTGCATGGGTACCGTACATCCATCCGCACTTCAATAGGGGCAACCCATTTTTCACTTGTTTATGGAATAAAAGTTGTGCTCCCAGTTGAGGTTGTGATCCCATCATTGCGTGTATTGATGGAAGCCAAGTTGATTGAGGCTGAATGGTGTCACACCAGGTATGATTAGTTGAATTTGATTGAAGAGAAGAGGTTGACTGCCATGTGTCATGGTCAGTTGTACCAGCAGAGAATGAAGAAAGATTTTGATAAGAAAGTCAGATCCTGTGTGTTCAGGGAAGGTAACCTTCTGCTCAAGAAGATTTTATCTTTCAAGCCAGATTCTAGGGGCAAATGGACTCCTAATTACGAAGGCCCATATGTTGTGAAGAGAGCCTTTTCAGGCGGTGCTTTGATTTTTACAACTATGGATGGTGAAAATTCCACTCGTCCTGTGAATTCCGGTGCAGTCAAGAAATACTTCGCCTAAAAAGAAAAGAACAACTCGCTAAGTTGAAAACCCGAAAAGGCGGCTTAGGCAAAAATGAGCGTCTCGGTGGATTGAAAACCCGAAAGGGCGATCCAGGCAAAAATTAGAGACATAAAACAAAAAATTTATCCTGATAAGTTGAGTACCCCACATTGGGGCAATTTATGCAAAAATTAGGGATTCTGGAAAGTAATTGCATTCAGATGATCTTCGGTCTTGAAGACATTCTTGAGCACGTCATTGGGTTCTGATTCGTCATCTTTAACCGAAGCCAAGAGCACAGTGGATATCAAAGTTGGTAGAAGGATTGGTGATCATTGTATCCAATGTAGCCCTTTTCTATGTAAATTACCATTTTTCAACTTTTGTAAGGATCTATGGAGTCTTGTCATTTACAGACTACCATTCTATTAAATAAAGTTGAGATTTTTGTCCAATTGTTTCTACTCTTATTTATTCAGCTAAATAGAATTAAATTTTATTATGATCATTTTGAAATTAAGTTTGTAGGTTCTACGTATTGGCATCAATTTTGGTAAAACTTAGTGTTATCACAAGATGTCACGTCTGTTGTCTTGACATGTGATATCAACTTCCTGCAGGATGTTTAAATATGGTTGTGCAGGATGTATTCAAGATGTCAGACCTGATGTTAAGACATGTGCATACAGAACATTCAGTCTGAATGTTATGTGTTGTGTTATTGCGCGTTTCATGAAAGTCTTTGTGTGCTTATGTGGAGATTGCATGCGTTATTAAAGGAGTAATTAAAGCCAAAATATTTTGTTTTCCGAAGAGGAATGATTTGTTACTAATCCCTAGGGAATACGCGTTAGATAAGATTAGGGTTACATGATGCCCAGGCCCATTTAGAAAGCTTCTATTTAAAGACCATGCAACCCTGTGTAATTCTATAGAGAAGATACGAACGTTGAAGTCAGTGAGTATTAGGATTGTTAGCCTAATGTGCGTTTATGCATTGTGATCCATTCATTCATCTTGTTGATGTATGAATTGGACTGAGTTTTGAGTTGTAATTTGTCCACTCTAAGCTTTGAAGTATGAGTGTATTTGTTTACTTGATTGAAGCTTTTAAGAAAGATCAAGTATGTGTCCTTGAAGTATGTCTTCTTTCTTTGTAGTATTTGTTCTAGTATCACTGCTGTGATTAAGGGGGAGTGAGTAGGGTCTCATATCTAAGAGTTCTTAGATAGAAGTCACACAGGTAGAGATTAGGTGAAAAGACTGTAACTTGAAGTTGTTTACTGAGAGTCTTTGAACTAATTTTGTTTAGTGGATTTCCTTCCTGGCTTGGTAGCCCCCAGACGTAGGTGTGTTTGCACCGAACTAGGTTAATAATTGCTTGTGTCGCTTTTTCAATTGTTTCTCTGTTTTTATCCTATTTATATTTCACTTGTTATTCAGATATTAGTGCGTGACATTACCTTTGACATTTCATATCTGATACTAGAATTTTAATTGGTATCAGAGCAGGCATCCTGCTCTGGTTCTGGGTGAGTCTTGGGACGTTACTTTCTGGTACTATGGATAGAGACGGAGGATCTGTACACAGACCACCAGTTCTGGATGGATCTAACTATGACTACTAGAAACCTCGGATGGTAACCTTCCTGAAATCGTTGGATAATAAGGCTTGGAAGGTTGTTCTAATAAGCTGGGGACATCCCTTCACTACGAAGGATGGAGAAGTTACAACTGATAAGAAGTCTAAGGAAGAATGGACCAAGGAGGAGGATGAACTAGATCTTGGAAACTCTAAAGCATTGAATGTTATATTCAATGGGGTTGATAAGAACATCTTCAGACTGGTGAACAATTGTGAGGTGGCTAAAGATGCTTGGAATATTCTCAAAACCACTCATGAAGGTACCTCTAGAATGAAGATGTCTAGATTGCAGCTTCTTACTACTAAGTTTGAGAATTTGAGGATGAAAGAAGATGAAAGTATTCATGACTTCCATATGAATATCCTTGAAATTGCTAATGCCTCAGGAGCCCTGGGTAAGAAGATGTCAGATGAAAAGCTTGTGAGGAAAATTCTCAGATCAATTTCCAAGAGATTTACCATGAAAGTGACAGCCATAGAAGAATCTCAAGATATCTGCAAGATGAGAGTGGATGAGCTAATTGGATCCCTCCAAACATTTGAGTTGGGAATAAGTGATGGATCTGAAAAGAAAGTCAAAAGCATAGCCTTTGTGTCAAACACTGAAGATAAAAAGGAAGAAAGAAGTCAGGATACTGATGAAGATATGGCAAATGATTTAGCGTTACTTCGAAGACAATTCAACAAAATCCTAAAGAGGATGGATGTGAGTTCAAAATCTAATGTCAATAACAACTCATTTGACATCAGTAGGCCCAATGATACTGGAAGAAGAACAAAATCTGAAGAAAAACCCAAACAGGGCAAAGGAATTCAGTGCCATGAATGTGAAGGGTATGGTCACATTAGATCTGAATGTGGGACCTATCTCAAGAAACAGAAGAAGAGTCTTGCTGCTACTTGGTCTGATGATGATTCTGAAAGTGAAACAGAAGGAGATTCTGTAAAATCAAATAAATATACATATAACATTGTTGGTAACTTTTGCAGCAAATCAAATAATATTGTTGGTTATCTTTTGCAGTAAAAGCACATGTTTACCATTTTGTGAAAAATATAAACCGTCAATTCGATCACATTCAAAAGTAAGTACATGAATTTCTTTAATTTTGGGAAAATATAAAGTAGAGACATTAGATCCTAAGTTTACATTTATGCAGATGAATAGTAGAGAGTGAGGTAGGCAGGACAAATAGTAAAGTGCAGGCAATGGAGATTTGTTGAAGGGGATATTAAGAGAGTGAATCTAGTGTGGTATGCACTATTGAGATCATGTAGGACTGTTTAATCAATGGTTAAATTGAATGGTGCGCCAATGAGGAACTTAATTGATCCCTTATTCTAGAAGTCACCATATAGTTAATTAAGCATCTTACTGTCTCTTATTCGCTTAAGTTCATCAATCAAACTCGTCAAATTTTCATGAGATGAACCACCTTCTCCAGCAGCATACCTAGTAATTTTTGCAAACTCTCGAGCTTTTCGTCTTACTTGGACAGCTTCATCACCACCATCCATCAACCTTCTCAGCGCTTTCTCTATACGATCTTTCGCCACTAGCTTTTTCATATCTTTAAAAGCTGCCATGATCCATTCATCTGCACCAAGTTCTACTCCAATCCCTCTCACTTGAGTTATCAACTTCTCGTTATAGAATTGATCGCTATGCACCGGCCACGTGATCATCGGAACCCCCGCACTAACAGCCTCTACCACCGAGTTCCACCCACAATGCGTCAAAAATGCACCCACGGCAGGGTGGCCTAATATAACCACCTGTGGTGCCCACCCCTTTACTATCAGCCCCTTATTCCTGTCTTCAAATCCCTTTGGCAACCATTTTTGTTTATCCACTTCACTCTCATTCTCCTTCCCTTTCTTTTCCGGGACAATCCATATGAAATCATAACCCGATGCTTCTATCGCGCTTGCAATCTCATACAATTGCTCATCAGGGAAATAACAAATGGTTCCAAAGCTTATGTAAACCACTGAGTTGTCTTGCTTAGAATTAAGCCAAGTCAAATACTTTTGCAGGCTCAATGTGCTTTTTTCTCCTCTTTCGGCCTTCTCTTGAGTTGTTTTGCGAACAAGCGAGGCCGGGCCAAGATGCCAAGCTTTATGACCGATGATTTTCTCGTAATATTCAATGTATTCTTCTCCATCTAGCTCGACGAAGCTATTGATGATGAAGCCATTGCTTTTGAGCGCTACAGTGAGTAGAGGATCCATAAAAGACTTGGACCCTATGGGTGGTGTTGAATTAAGGATGATATCATGAGGGAAATTGGGAATGAGAAAAGAACCAGAAGCATCTTCAGGGAGAGGGTGTAATTTGAGAGATTCCATGGCACATATAGTAAAGAGGGAGAAACCATTGAAAGCGAATCTCGGAATGTTTAGCTTGTTTGCTAGTTCATCCACCCATGGGAATAAAAAATCTGCCACTATGCAATCAGGTGGGTGCTGCTCCGCAAAATTCTCAATGAGTTCACGGAGCAATATGGTGGCATGATAGACTTTGTAGCCGCTTTCGATATCAGTGACGGAGGAGATGTTTTCTACGCCGTCTGGGAGGCCAACTTCTTGGGAAGGGAATGGAAAAGTGTGAACATTGAAGAATTTGTTAAATTTGGGAAGGATTTTAGCGTTTAAAGGAGTGGTGATGATTGTAACAAAGTGGCCTCGTGAGGCAAAAAGAGAAGCTATGTCGCATAGAGGGATCATGTGGCCTGCTGCTAAGTATGGAATGAAGTAAAGTTTAAGTGGTTTCTCCATTTTTGCGGTTGAAACACAAAGCTGCCTTATGCCATTGCATGCAAATTCATTTCATAATTTATATGGGGAACCGGAAAACGACGGATTTGGATAAGCCAAAGGATGTTGTTGTGTTCATCGTTTCCTCTCTTAACTGTAAACAGAAAAGGTTAAACGGAAAAGAAACAAAACATAACATCAAAGCCAGCTATTTTGCCGGCATAAGTATCTAATGTCAAATGAGGCGGCTTCTACAATATAATTTTTTTAGATTCATTAAATAATTGATAATATAATTGATAATAGATGTATCTAGTCTATATATAAATTAGGTAAATTAGTTATTTAATAAATTTAGAAAGGTAAAATTTATTTATAATATAGGACGGATGGAGTAAGTATTAACCAATAAAATACATTATATTATTCCAGTTCTAATATTAAAATATAAAATATAATAATTAATCTTTAATCAATTTTATTTATTATATTTTATAATTTAAGTAAAGATTTTTTATTATATTTTATATTTTAATATTAGAATTTATTTAATATTATTATTTTATTGGTTAATAAACTAGTAAATTTGAATAATAAATTATAAGTAAAATATATGGTTAATAAATATATTTTGGTAGTTAATGCAATACTAAAATATGTTAATGACAAATTTTACACTTGTGTTACAAAAATAATTTTAAAAATAAAAAATATATATTTTTCATAAATATTAATTTATTATTTATAAAAAAAATATTATTTATCATATAAATACGATGATCAGTGTTTTGTGTAAGTATTGGGTGTACAAGGTGGTGTAAGATTTGGTAAATAGTAACTAATCTAAATATAAATGTCTATTATTTTAGTCCATATATATATATATATATATATTCTCGAATTCGTAACATAACAAGGGAGATGTACCCTACCCTCGTGAAGATGTTCTTCACCAACCTTAATTATGTAGATGACACAATCACCTCTGATGTTTGATAACATCAAATCTCTTTTTCTTCTGGATGAATTTATGAAGATTTGTAATCTTCCATGCATCGACTCGTTATACAAACCAGATGAATCGTACACAAATGAAGCTTTTTATACTACTTCTTGTTCTTTCTTATTAAATCCAAATGATAGCATTATTTATCCTTTCACTATGGGCACTTTGCACCCAAATATTCACCTCATTTACTATGTTGTAAACCATATTCTCATCCTAAGAAATTAAACTATAGCCTTGGGCAATTATAAAAATAATGAGTATTCCTTTAACTTGGTTACTTTCTAACAAAGGTGAGACAAATTAGACTAGTGTCGTGATCCATCATATGATGGGGAGCAAGAGAAAAAGGGATACGTGGTTGCCATATGGTGAATTGGATAACAAAAAATTTGGAGCACATTGACTTCAATGTTGAGGACGAAGAATCCTTGAAATATACGACAAGGATAGGAAGGGCTGCAAAAAAACATATGCGAGTAGAAATCAATAATGGAAAGTGTCGCGGCGCGAAAAAATATCTGAGTGTAACAAACGCTCGAAATACAATAGAGATCTGGGAATCTCCTCCAATCCACTAAAAGGTACCTTGTCAGATACGGGTATTCCCAAGAGATGGGCATACTCCTCTAACGGTAAAGAGGATCATACAATTGAACCAAAACACTCAGAAGTTCTTCAACCACATCAGCAAATAACACAGATAAAAACTTCCCATGATGTTGCTTGAAGTCCAAGGGATCTAATACAAAGAATGACAACTTCCTTCGCTCTTTCAAATCAGGACATCTGAAACTGTACTTCTTAGTGTTCCTTCGCCCATAATCCATGGTCTAAAAATATTTGCAAACAAGACCTAAGTTTCCTTGAAATTTACTTTTTTGTGATGAATGTTATGATGCGCATGTATGCATGAATGCAAGAATCACACACAAGGGATCACACACAAGGGATCACACACAAGGCAAACACAAACAAAGGCCAAGGGATGGATCAAGTCATCATCAAGACCAATCATCCATTTTGGTGGATTATGGTTTTCACCTTATCAACACCCAAGTTCTATTGATATTGACAAGACTTGATCGGATCAACCAAGAACAAAGGGTTTGTTGTGAGTCACGGGCATGGAGTCGGGTTAAGAACCATCCCAAAGGAGTCTACTAAGGATAAAAACATATAGATCGTGTTCTAAGAAGTTCCCAGAGTCTTAATCTCATCTATCGGATATTATAGGTTAGGATGACTGACTCATCAATCCATAATATTCTCAAGAGAAACTCGTCTAAGTGTAGTATCGCGTAACAACTGTTATCAGGTCTACACCTGAACAGTCTCCGCACTACGTCCTAAATAGATCAAGTTGGGTTAAATGTTATACAGTCCTTAGCTTCTCAGACCCCAAATCAGAGAAAGTAATGCATATCCACAAATAACTTGTGTGACATCAATAACTCCAAAAGGCTTTCCACTGAGTAGATGGGTCTCAAGCCAACTTGTTAATGACTACTTCACACAAGTTGAACATGACTATACTATCCTCTTATCTTAATTGAACTCAAGTTCGGGTTAGAACTTATCTCATCACTTAGAGATCACCAAGCACAACAGACAGATTATATCATACAAAATATATACAAACATCAAATATACAAATATACACATAAAAAGTAGGCTAAACCCATTGAGGACTTCATCCCCAGCAGAGTCGCCACTTAATTTTTGTAACGGTAAATTCATGATCATCCAACTATGGATAAGTTTAACATAAATAAAACCAGAGTTGCCACCGCGTTTTTATTGTTTCCAAAGGAAAAGGGAAAAGTACGAACAAAACCCAAAGATAAGAAGTTTTCAAATCAAAACTAATAAAATGCCAGAGATTACAGGTAAGGGGATCGATTACACATATGGAAGATGTTAGCACCCAAAGTGTCCTAGGGAGCCCTTTTTATGTGTGCATATGTGTTTAGTATAAAAGGTGCTTGAGAAAAATTGAGTGTGGGGATGAGAAAAGAATTCATTGATTATATTTTTGTGTTTGACAAGACCTTCGGACTTGTGCCTACGTACCAACATAAAAATGAGGGATCAAAACCTCGTAGTTCGTAGTAAAAATTTCAAATAAGTTGGTGAATTGCTTTTTAACTAAAGTTTAATAAGAAAAAGGCACAAAGGGACAAAAGTTTGAATGAAGTTATTAGTTCTTTTTGTATTTTGAAATTTTAAGTCAATATGATTAAGTTTATTTACAAATTTGATTTAAGAAAGAGTTTGAAAATTTAATGGCGTAAGGCCAAAGTTCCAAGTCATTAAAAAATGTCTAAGTTTGAAATCACAAGCAAAGAAAGTTTTTGAAAAGAGGGAGATATTTTGAAATTTAAGAAGTGGGAGGAGATGAAGAGGCTATCCTAAGCATAAAAAAATTAAAAGTTGAGAGTTGAAAAGATCTACCCAACGGGATGCAATCCAACATACAAGAATGTCATATAGAAACCCATTTTCCTTTGGACTTTCATCAAGCAATAAACAATAAGCAATGAGCAATATCCAGACATCATGAAGATCAAGGCATCAAATAAAGATAGCCACATCCAAGCAAGCAATTCCAATAACTAGCAGTCCTCATTGTCTTCCCATGTATCAAATGAAATATTCCTTGATCAACTCAAAGAAAAGCATCAAACACAAGATCAAAATAATAATTAAGCACAAAGATAGAGTAGCAGGTGAATTCAAACAAATCCCAAGGCTTGTATCAAATGAAGGCTCAGTTTGCAATGACTCGGTCTTAGAAGGTTCGCATTTGCCAAGTCCTTTTTGCATAGGGAATGTTGCCTAATCCTAAGTCCAAGAGTTCAGATCAAGCTCAATAATCCACCAGATTTTTTTTAGGATTTTTGTTCTTATTAGGTATTTTAAGGTCTTAAGACCATAAACAAAACCAAAACACACAAAATATATATACAATCACAAGATATGGCTCAAATGAGCAAAGTAAAAATGACATGAACATAAACAAGTTATATGAAGTGTAAATGGCAATGAATGATAAATTGCTGAAATTTAAATTGCATAAAGTAAATGACTTGAAAGTAAAGCAATATTAACAAGAGTTAGTCAAATGTTAATAAAAAATTAGTCAAGAGTTAATGGTGTTTTTAAATTGATTAAGTCATTCTTTGGAGAACACTCAACCATTCATTCACAAGTATGAATCCTTAAACCAAGACATCTTCCATGAGAAGGGCTCCAACTTGGATAATTCAATAAGTATGCCATTAGCTCTCATGAAAGGAAAAAAGGCCAAGTCTCCACACAATGCCATGAAGAATGGGAGACTTATAATATCACTTACTAGAATGATATGCCTTGAGGTCAAATTTAGCTCTATGTTAAACAATCGTAATTGGACTTATGTAGAAGTCACAACTATCTGAGGCCGAACAATAAAAATTTAGGTGTTAATGCATGTTAGAGATTTGGTATGAAGAACCAAACTCCTAAAACATACCACACACTAAAAGAAAAAGATCAAAAGGGAGGGACTTATCTCAGTCAACTTGTACTGATTCATCTGACACAAGGTCATTGATGAATCAATTAGCCTTTAGACATTAGAGATTTCATTGGTCAAATGATGGAATGGGGAAGAATAGGGATGAAGATGAAGAGGGGGGGAGATAGAAACACCAATTGATCATGGAAGGAATTTCATCAAATCAAAACCATCCATTCATTTTGGGAGATGACATGTACATTTCATCAATCCCCTAAATTCAATGGTTTTGATCCAACAAAAGTCAAATCAACTTTGACCAAGATCCAAACATAAAGTCAAACATCACAAGACCATAAAAATGGCTCAAGAACATTTTTAAATATTTAATCAATTAAAAATCAATTTAAAAATGAATTAAAATACATTTTAATTTGGTTAAAACCTAAAATCCCTTCAAAACACCAAATAAATAGCCAAGGGATTTATCCTAGGTCAAACAAGGACAAAGGACCTTAGACAAATAATTTCATGATTTTTAAAAAGTCCGAAGTATTTTTAAACAATTAAAAATATGCACAAAAACATTTAATTCATGAAAAATATCAAAATTAATCCAAAAAATAATTTTAATTTAGAATATGGAAGAGAAAAATATTTAAATATTTTTTGTGAAAGTCCCATATTTTTTGGATTAAAAATGAAATTTCTATGAATTAAATAAAATAGGAGCAATTAAAAGAAAATCAGAAATTAAAATAAAAAGCAAAAAAACAAGGGTCATCAGATTTCCCTCATTAATTGAGGTGGCAAGTATGATGGTCACACACTTATGGTCCACCATGCACCAAGTCAACCGCGCTGCAAACAAGGTAATTCAAACCGAGGGTTAAGATTAAAACATGAGGAGATGATCATATGGATAGAAACAAGCCACCACATCACCGGAGCTAGGGCTCCGGTCATCTTCTCTGGTGAACCTCATCGGACTGGTCCACCATCAACTCAATGAAAAATGAAAAACAAGGACACTATTTCAAAGGAAAAATGCTCAAGAGCTCGGCCTCAATTTTCTCCAATTCCAGGTATATTGAAAGATACGGGGATTTGAATTTTGAGGATCATGAACTGAGTTGCTTCGATTTGACCTCAAAGCAACTCAATCTTGTTGCCGACATTGATAGGACTTCAGCCAACCAAAAATCAAAGAGAATGGTGAAGAATTGAGAGAGAATCGAAGAGAGGAAGTTTCTGAAAAATCACCTTTGAGTAGCTTGAATGTTACTTCCAATTGGCCTTGGCTCGACTTCAAAAGCTTGCAGGAAGTGAATTAGATCAAGGAAGGGCTTGGATTCTTTGAGTTTCAATCTCAAAACAGAAGGAGATTTGAAACTCGATTTCAAATAAAATCTTCAAGTTTATCCTGTAATGGTGGTTAGGGAGGCAATGGTTCAAAGCTTTGGCAAGCATGGATCCCTTTTCTGATTACAACGGCCTTGTAATTATAGTGTATCAAGTTACTTTTCACACACTTTAAAAATTTGCCAATTTTAGCAACTTTGATGCATGGATGCATGGGCAATGATTTAGACCTAAGGAATGACGCAATCCAACTTCAATTTGTGCACATTGAGTACTGAAACCATAACAAGTAAGCATGCAATAGGAAATGGTTATTTGAATTCAAATCTTGCCAAACACAAACCTATGAAAGGAACCATGCGCAAGTCCCTCAATCTTAGTCCAATGAGGTGATCTTGGACTTTTTGGAAATGTGAGATCAAGGTGAACAAATTTCATGTTGAACACTTTTACATTTGAAGCTTGGATCATGATGAAAATGAGGTGGAAGTTTGGAAAATCAAATATAATTAAAAAAAATTCTAAGTACCAAGTCAAATGTTCACTTCTTCCACCTTAAACAACTTTTGCTATGGGTTTCAAATGGAAAAAGTTCCTTTATAAAAGTTGTAGCTCTTTCAAACCTCTTCCATTTGGTCATAAATTTGATCTCATTTGGATTTTTCATGAGGGAGTTATGCATTTTAGAAGTTGAGGAAAATTGTTTGTTCAATGGTAATGGCCCAAAATGACCTATAATGTTTCTTCTTGGCACAAGCCCTTGCAAGTTCAATTTGAAGTTTCTCAAAGAATAAAAGTTGGAGAGGACATATTTTAATTGATAATGAAACTTGGATGGACTTCATCTCGTAAAAATTGAGTAAGTTATGGTCCTTAGAAATTGACCTCCTAACTAGGGCACAAACAAAATGACCTATAATCTTTCACCATAAAAAATGAGTTTCCAAGAAAAACTAGATCTTGACCTCAACATTAAAGTTGTTTGTAATGTCATAAGGAGTAACTTTTCTCTTATAATAATTTTCATATGACAAAAATTGTAGGAGATAGAGTCTAGTGAACCCCGGTTTTGACCAGTTGACTTTCTCTGGTCAACCACAATGAACCATCTTGCAAACTTGAAGTTTTATTGATATTTTGGACTCATTGAGGATCATATATGTATATGATTATGTAATATGGAGTATCCCTTTATATATTTGATCAAATGATGAAGAAACTTGTTAAGGAAGTCACACAAGATACCCCTATGAATTAGGGCTTCCAAGACAAACAAGCTTCAAACTCTTGGTGATTTCTTGATCAAAATGATAGGTGAAGATAATGGGGACCCATATATGATGTCTATAGCCAATGTGAAGCATATCTTGATTGATATCCTTTCATTGAGGGTCTCAAACCCTAGATGTGTGCTTGATGAGGCATTGGTGGATGCACACACTACCTACAAAAGAAACAAAGTTATACATAGACATATTTTTGGTATTTTGGTTAGTAAATAATGAAAAATAAAGTATGATACAATCAAATATGCTTGGTGATCTCTCCCAATGCAAATCCAATGAATGGGGGGTAAGGAGGATGTCAATGTGTGATCCCAAAGCTAATGCAAATGATGAGATATCATGAGGGATCTTAGGGTCAAAATTGGGGTCTTACACTAGGTAATAGTCATGCGTACTTATAACATTGTATTGTTGGCTCTGTTTGGTTAACCACTAGTTGCGGATGACGGTTGGCGAATGTTGTTAGCTCTTCATCATATCTTTGCCAGAAATGTTGCTAAATAAATGTATTGAGATGCCTTGCTGAACCATTAGTAAATTATGTGTTATGCAACTTAATTTACTCCATGGTTTTCTTTTAGTAATAACATGTTACTTGTTGGTTTGATTGTTAGGTGTTTGTTGGCAAGTTGGTGTGGCAAGGCAATGGTTTTGCCAAGGAATTAATGCTTCGGTTGGCAGCATGGCAGCAAGGGAAATGCTTGGTCTGTGTCGAAGGATTGGCGAACCAAACTTGCTTAGGTTTTAATGGATTTAGTGGTTTGGACTTTGTAGATTTTGTTTAGTAAGATTGTCATGTATGGGATTGATTGTATGATATAGGTTTTGAATTTAAAAGTTAGAACCTTATGTCATGAGCTTGTGTTCTTTTGGATTTGATTTATATGTAAGGTATTGCCATGATCATGTATTTAAACCTTGAATGTGAAGTTGGTAATTGAATGGAATGTTTGGATTTGTATATGAGTTAATCATGTGTAGGCTATGGTTTGGATGTAGTTTGAAACCAAATCAATATGTAAACCATGGTTGGAATTGTATGAAAATGTGAAATGGTGCAAATATACTTGAAATATTATTTGCAATTTTCTTTTGAATGAAATAGAAAGTGGATGATTATATGATGATTGTTATATGAAATTAGCATTTTGGAACTTGAAATTATATTGATTTGAATTGGGATTGAAAATATTCTATGGTTTAAGTGAAAATGTGAATTGGTGTAGATTGGATCAAGTGAATGCCAAGTCTATGTTTATGGTTTTAAAATATAATTGAATGTGTAAAAAGGCTTATGTATAAAGTGGAATTTGTATGATTTATTATGTTGGAAATAGTTTTTAGTTGTAATGAGAATGGCTTATGTATTGGTTTACAATGGCTTATGTAATGTAAATTGGATTTTGAAATGGTCAAGGTTCATATTGATTTATGTATGGCAATGTAAGAAACAATTAATCCATGACTTATTGATTAAGATTCAAAGTAATGAATGGTATGGTTTAAAGTGATTCAAGAAAGAACATGAAAATGACTATAATGGTTCTTTAGTTAGGTGGTTGACTTTGGTCAACTGCTTGACCAAAAAGTCAATAGTTGACCAAAAGTCAACTTATGCCACGTTATGTAATTTCCAATTAAAGTGAATGTTTTAATGAAACAATGCCAAAAAATGTGAATTCACATGACCATTTTCCAAAACAACCAATTGAAAACAAGTACTATGAATGAATGAAGAAACCTCAATGAAAATGATTGGACCAAACAAATAATGAATCCCTGGACCAAATGATTTTAAATGAACCTTGACACACAAAGGGACCAATTAATGAAACCTGGACCAGATGATGACCAAGATAGCCAATGGATGAAATGACAACATGTAATGAGATGTAAGCATGCCTTAGACCAATCATGATGAACCAAGGACTAGGGTTTAGCTAGGTCAAAGTTCAACAACCAAAGGCCTCAATCACAAGCAATGCAACAATGCTCTAAGCCACACAAGGATTTTCATGTCCCTTAAAGCAAGCCATAAGGTTCACCAACCTCAAGATCAATGTACTAGGTTTTAATGTGAAATAGACACCAAAGTCCAACCTCCAAGGCCCTAAGCACCTATCAATTAGGGTTTTGATGAACCTTAAATCCAAAAGTCAACCAAACTAGGCACTTAAGCACTAACTACCCCTGATTAGGGTTGCAAACCAAACACAAAGCTCCTCAGGCAACATCTCAGACCATAGGCCCACAAATTAGTGTTTAGAGGTCAAGTTCATGCACATGAGGTCAAGCAACAAAATCCTATAGGAGCATAGTCAAGAGTTAGGGTTGGGATGTACAGATGAATGTCAAGATGTAGACCTCAAGAGTTAAAGTCCCAAAGAATCAAACAATTAAGGTTCAACCCACATGATGAGCAATATCACAATCTTCAAGCCAAAGCCCTGATTTTCAATAGCTACAAACCTTGAATTTATGGTGCTTGTTAGCGAATGTTAATCATGAATGAAAGATGCACATGAATGAGTCTCAAGCCATAGGTTATATGAAAAGTAAAAAGGGAGGGCAAATTTTGGGGTACAATAGTTTGAATTCTATTTTTTTAGCACATTTTACATCATGACATCTATTTAGTAACTTGATCATATCTAGAGCTTCATAACTTTGTTTGAGATGGGGTCAATGACAAATGAAATATAACATTTATGGCTAGTTACTGAAAAAATCGTGGCATGGTCCAAAAGCATTGTGGCACGTTTCTGACAACTTCATAAAACGGTGGTACGACCCAAAATCACAGTGACACGATTCTGTACACGTTATGAATCATTTAAAAGGAATAAATCTAATTTTTTAAGGGTTGGACTTTTTAGAGCGTGATTTTTACGGTAGAAGTGTTAAGGAAGCTTAGAAATTAAGGGGTTTTTTTTGTCATTGAAGATCAAATTCTACTTCAAATTTCATGTATTATTTCTTAAAACTTATAGCTATGATTAATTGTATTATGAGTAGCTAATCTTCTCTAGACTAAGTCTTTGAAGATGGAGTTGATTTAACCTGTTTAACCATGTAATTGATTTTGTACTGTTTTTTCTATATGAAATTTTAATCTTTTATTCGATTAATTTTAATTTTAATGTCTTTTATGTGTTGATGGATTGAAGGTGATTATTAAATCTAATGCTTGATACTGAAATTAAATTAACTATTTAAATATAGTAATTGATTTAATAATAAATAATTATAAGTTTGTGATTAAAAATTAACAAGTGTTTTTCTTATTTTATCAACCGGAAGAAATAACGAATTCAAAAATTTCTCTGTAACAAGCGCTTCTATTCTCTAATAATTTTCAATAGGTTTTACTTGTTTTTAGTTAAACAAATTTTTCAAATAAATTCCTACATTTATAATTGTTTGTTAAAATAAATAATTTATGCGGATACAAATGTTTATTACTTGCTATATTTTTAGTTCACTCCTGAAAAAACATATTTATGCCTAATGGAAAAAAAAAATAGAAAAGAGTAAAGGTAAATGAAGAATTATCACAATAATTCTTAGCTTTTACATGATGGACTCATTTCAATATATATCCCCATTGATAATAGATTGCTCTTTAGATCCATTGATAATGGATCCATTGCAAAACTTATCCATCTCTCCCTTTCAAAACATAATAGTCCAGCAACACCAATTACAGAACTAGTCTTCTCAAAACTCAACTATAGAAACTATATGGGACAACATACAATCTAACTTATTAGTACTTCATTCAAACCTTGCTGTACAATGTAGATAATCTAATTTGACTATGCATATATTACAAATTGAATTGAATTACTCAAGCGATCTGCTGTCTCTCAATCTTTTGAGATCATCAATCAAGGCCAACAAATTCTTTTCAGACGAGCCGCCTTTTTGAACGGCTCGTCTAGCCTTTTCCTCAAACTCTTGAGCGCGGCTTCTGATTTGGATGGCTTCTTCGCCGTTCATCAATCTTCTTACAGCCTTCTCAATGACATCTCTCGTCACCAACTTCTCTCTCTCCTCAAAACCAGTCAAACACCATTCTGTTGCACCAACTTTCACTCCAATCCCTCGCACTTCAGTTATCAGTTTTTCATTGTAGAATTGTTCCCCCGCCACCGGCCATGTTATCATCGGAACCCCTGCACCGACAGCCTCCACGGCGGAGTTCCATCCGCAATGCGTCATAAATGCTCCAACAGCAGGATGGCTCAGAATCATAACCTGTGGAGCCCAACCCCTAATAATCAAACCTTTATTCTTCTCAATGTTTCTCTCTTCAAATCCCTTCGGCAACCACTTTTCTTTCTCCTCTTCACTATTATCCTCTTTCCCTTTCTTAACGGGTACAACCCATATGAATTCGTAACCTGATGCTTCAATCGCACACGCGATCTCGTAAAGTTGTTTAGCCGGGTAATGGCAGACGCTTCCGAAGCATATGTACAACACTGAGTTATCACCCTTGGAGTTGAGCCAACTCAGACATTCATGCACACTCACTGCACTTTCTTGTCCTCTATCTGCTTTCTCTTGAACAGTTCTACGAATAAGAGAAGCTGGACCAATATGCCAAGCTTTATGACTAGTAATTTTCTCATAGTGTTGGATACACTCTTCACCGTCAAGTTCAGCGAAATTGTTAACAATGAGTCCATTACTTTTGAGCTCTTTCTCCAGCATATTTTCCAGGAATCCAGCCAATACCTTTGGCGGTGTTGAGGACAAAGTGATACGATGAGGGAAATTCGGAACAACAAAGGAACCTGATCCTGATTCTGAATCTGTGTTAGAATGAAGTAGGTGGTTTATTCTGATGGATTCCATTAGGGAGACGGTAAATAGCGAGAAACCGTTAAAGGCGAGGTTGGGGATCCGAAGCTTAGTGGCTAACTCATTAAGCCAAGGGAACATGAAATCGCCGATGATGCAGTCAGGTGGATCTTTCTCCATGAAATCTTGAATGGGCTCATGGAGGAGTACTGCGCCTCTGTAGATTTTGACGGAGGAGGCAGGGTCAGGGGTGTTGGTCATGGATTCGACGCCGTCTGGGAGACCAACTTGTTGGGAGGGGAAATCGACGGTGTGGAGGCGGAGGAAGAAGGGGTCGGCGGAGGAGAGGGATTTTGTAAGGAACTGAACGTTGGAGGGAGTGGTGATGATGGTCACGTGTTGGCCACGTGATGCAAACAGAGTTGCTATGTCGCATAAAGGGATCATATGCCCTGCTGCTAGAAATGGAATAAAGTGAAGTTTCAGTGGCCGTTCAACTTCAACATTAGGTTCCATTGCTGATTTATTTAGCTCTTCTGTATGTTTCTTTCTATTCAAGCTTAATTTGGTTTTATATATTCTTTACTATAGTTTATGAGAGCTGAAATGCTCCACGAGAGGATAAGAGTCTATGATAGGGATGGATCGGTGAAAGGATTAGATTAGTAGATACGTAGGGAGAAAAAATATATATATATAAAAATTTAATTAATTACTCGGTAGAAACAATGTACTAAAATTTGAGATAAAAAATAATAATGCTGATTTATGTCCCAAGGACACATGTTAAAAAAGTCATAAGTAGAAAATTCATATTGAAAAAACAATAAATGCATTAATTATAAATTGTATTAAATTTAAGACATAATTTTTAATATTTTTTTATTATATTTATCTCTTAACTTGTGTCTTGGGCACAAGTTAACATTACCCATAAAAAAATTATCAAGCACAATGAATGAGATTGGAATTGAAAATTCTAGCTCAGCATCCATTTTCTTCTAAGCATGATTGTAGCCTCCTTTTCCTTCTTGTGCCCTTTCCACTACTATAATTGAAAAAGATTTGGATTTTTTTATTAGTTAGTATTTCCTCAGTTTTTTGATTTTTTTTTTTTAAAATAACCAATTTATTTAAAAAAAATAATCCAAAATAACCAATTATTCGAAAAAAATATCAAAATAATCAAGTTTGGTAGAGGATGCGTCAGATGAATTGACGCACCCCCATACCAGTAAGAGGATGCGCCAATAACATTGGCGCATGCATTGGGCTCCTCATGAGGAGGCGCCAATGCTAGTGGCGCCTGCATTAGGCCTCATGAGGAGGCGTCAATGCTAGTGGCGCCTTAGTGTGTTTTGCTTGGTGGGCGCCAATTCATCTGGCGCCTGCATGTAATGCTCATGTGGGCATCAATCCCTCAGGCGCCCACGTGTTTTGTCCAATGGATGTTCTGTCTCTATAAATACCACGCCTTGCATACAATAATTTTCACTCAAATTCATCTCCTAATACCATAAGTTGTCTAGTTCAACCATAAATTTCAATTCTCTCTATTTCAACAATGTCTACATACATTCAGAAACGAAATACTGATGTAATATTTTCTGTCGTTGCGGCTCCGATACAGGTTAGATTTTGGAACACAGATACGTTTGAACGTCTTAATCGGACGTTGTACAGTTGGTTAGAGGGAGAAGTTTGAGAGGGTGAACGGATTAGAAGAATACAATGGCTTGTGTCCACGTTCAACCAACACGGAGAAGTGCGCGAATGGGTGGATATTAAGACCGACCAAGACGCTCTTACATGTTCAAAATTGTTTTGATGGTTGTAATGCGCAAATGGGTAGGATGATGCATTACATGTTCAAAATTGTTTTTGTGGTTGTAATTGCATAGTTCTTGTATTGTATTTATTATAATTATTTGTGTTACTGTTTATGTAATGGTACTTTCGTCACAGACGTCTACTATGAAGTAAATTTAGTTTTCCATATATTGCAACAGAGGTACTATGAAATAAATTTAGTTTTTCATATATTGCAACAGAGGTACATCTGAATTTATCTAGTTGTGTTCGTTCCAATACTAGGAACGATGCAGGTTAGACTTTGGAACACAAATACGTTTAAACGTCTTAATCGGACGTTGTACAGTTGGTTAGAGGGAGAAATTGGAAAGGGTGAACAGATTAGAAGAATACAATGGCTTGTGTCCACGTTCAACCAACACAGAGAAGTGCGCGAATGGATGGATATTAAGACTGACCAAGACGCTCGTAGGATGATGCATTACATGTCAAAATTGTTTTGATGGTTGTAATTGCATAGTTCTTGTATTGTATTTGTTATAATTATTTGTGTTACTGTTTATGTAATGGTACTTTCGTCACAGACATCTACTATGAAGTAAATTTAGTTTTTCATATACTGCAACATAGATACTATGAAATAAATTTAGTTTTTCATATATTGCAACAGAGGTGCATCTGAATTTATCTGGTTGTGCTCGTTCCAACACTAGGACAATTATTACGATTGTGACCTGGTTGACGGCATGAACTACATAGTCTAACCATTTTGTTTGCCGTATCCATTTCGGTTTGAATCCGGGTGTTGTTAGGGCGACCTTTTTTCTTACTTCGCATAACTTCGTTGTGCCAGACGATATCCCCTTGACATTCTGGCCAATAATCCTCTTTTGCCACTACCGAAAAACTAATTTTATAAACATTTGAAAGGCTGACGACTTTGTAAACTTCAAATAGCAAGTAGGATGGATCCCTTCGAACCTTTGAGCATGCCGCAATGACATGGGAGCAGGGGGTACGAAAGGCTTGGAACCTTCCGTTGTCGTATGGCCTAGTCCACTTCTCCAACAGAATACTATCGATCCACCGTACTGCATATTCGTTCGACAATCTTATTTCCTCGCGGTAGTGTTTGAAAGAAGGTTCTAATAATGCGTAACCTGCATTGACAACCTTCTTACGCAATGTCTTATCTTTGATTTCCCGCATGAAATTCTGAGCAATATGTCTAATACATAACACATGCCTCGAATGAGGATTTTGCCAGCCATTGTCAATGTTATTATATGCACTGATGATTGAGGGGTTTCTATCAAAGATCAAACACAAGTTAGACTGAGGTGCAACGTGCAATCGGAGATTTCTTAGGAAAAAACTCCATCCCTTTGTAGTCTCCCCTTCAACTAGGGCAAAGGCGATTGGAAAAATATTAATGTTCCCATCTTGTGCCACTGTCATCAGTAATGTTTCTTTGTATTTTCCATACAACCATGTACCATCAATTTGTATAATTGGTTTACAGAAAGAAAAAACTATGATACATGGTTGATACGCCCAGAATAGACGGTGAAATATTCTATTTCCAACAGCGCACGTACCATCTGGTGTATAGGCGGGCAATGTTTCCATCTTGACAATTGTCCCGGGAGCATATTGTTTTAGAGCCAACACGTATTTTGGAAGTTGTTTGTAAGACTCCTCCCAATTACCAAACACTTTTTCAACAGCTTTTGTTCTAGCTATCCATGTCTTCCTATATGATGGAATGTACTCGTACTCTGCCCTAATATGCGAGATTATTGTACTCACCTTTAACGACGGATTATCGCCAATGATAGACAATATTTCATCACATATTAGCTGAGAGCTTAATTTACGATGATCCTGCATTGGGTTTGTCAGCATGCATGTGTGATTTGGACCCATTGATCCAATCTCTCAAGACTCGTTCCTCTTCCGGTATGAAGTTGACAAACTAAAAAGGCAGTGCTCATTCAGATAATAAACTTTATACCTCGATGCGTCAGTTCTGTCAACTCTGAAATCAACTGATAGTTGCATGTGGAATTTCTTAATGGCTTTTACACATTCCTCTTTTGTGTGAAATGTGTCTCCTTGTTTTAGAGATCCTTGCATTTGCACGTAAGGATTGTACCATACATCTGTCGAAGGTTCATCTGAACCCAAATTTAACCTTGTCATGTGTTAGGGTGGGCAATATATATAACTTGCTGGTATTGGTATTGGCTCCTCTTCCTCTTTAGCGTTGACCATCAAATCAACCATGATCTCAGGTTCCTCTTCTTCGTCGTTTGGAACATTCACCTCAGCTTGTTCGTCATCAGTCTCACAAAACACTTGTGACTGATTAATGTACTGAGACACCTGTTGTTGATGTGGTAATATATACAATTCTATATCGTTGTAACCGGATTGTTCGTGACTGACAAACATATGTTGAACATCATCATCATCTCGAATCTTCTTCTAATAAAATTTTACCTGGTTTTCTGCAAACCAAACCGGATTTTTATAGATGATCTGACCCATATTATTGCACTGCAATTTCTTTTCTATTCTTTGTTTCATATGTGAAAAATTTGATCGTCGATTTATTGTAAATCGAGTCACCTCTGTGTTTCGAAAACAAAAACCGAACAACTGATGATCAAATATTTCACCTTCGACATGTGCACTGATCATGTAATGTTGTGTGGAAGATATTATGTTGAAATATTAAATATGTAGATAGTTTGAATGGAATTGAATGCATTGCTAAGTTATTCATCTGCACAGCATAAATAGCTTGGTCATTGGTAAGTTGGTCGTTGCATTGATAACTTGGTCATTATCTGTACAAACTTGACCATGCATGCAGTAGAAGGAATCCAGCACGCAGAGAAAAGATTGACAAGAATACACATGCGCCAGGGAATCAAAGAATCTCTGAGCTCTGTGCCCTAAGATTCCAACCTAGGCGTCCATTCCCTAGGCGCCATAAAGTAACTGAGGCGCCAAAGGGTTAGGCACCTCTTCACACAAACTAGTCTTAGGCGCCACTAAGAAGGGCGCCCCTTCCAATTGCCCTACACTAAGGCACCAAGAGGAAGAGCGTCTCTTCCTTGCATGTGAGAAATCACATGTAGGCGCCAAGAGAAAGGGCTCATCTTCCCTTGCATGTGCTTTCTTCACATGCGCCAAGAAGATTCCTCACATGCTAGCTTTGTCATTATCTTGTCTCCTCTTGCCTTTCCATGCAACCAATCACACCCTTTTTAGGTTGCAAACATACTCACTCATTCATCTATAAATAGTCTATCATATCAACAATATCAAATCATCTTCATCAATACTCAATTATATTCTTCTACCATACTTCTTTCATCTACCAAACTCAAGCTTTGCAAATTCAAATCATGTCTTTGTTGACTATGGGCGATGAACACAGAGGCACAATCGAGAATATCTCGGCATTTGTATGTTATCTCTCTCTTTTAATTTTTTATGTTATTTGTGTTATACCTTTGTTATCTCTCACTTTTTAGTTTCTATTTTTGGATTATTTCTTATAGATATCTTTTTTGTGTTATACCTTTGTTATCTCTCACTTTTTAGTTTCTATTTTTGGATTACTTCTTATAGATATCTTTTTTGTGTTATACTTTTGTTATCTCTCACGTTTTAGTTTCTATTTTTGGATTACTTCTTATAGATATCTTTTTTGTGTTATACCTTTGTTATCTCTCTCTTTTTAGTTTCTATTTTTGGATTACTTCTTATAATATCTTTTTTGTGTTATACCTTTGTTATCTCTCACTTTTTAGTTTCTATTTTTGGATTACTTCTTATAGATGTGTGTTTGTTGAGTATGTATTTCTTCTTCTAATTGTATTTTCTTACTTTTTTATTATTAGAATCCGAAGCTGTTTAGATGTCGTGTACATGAATATGTACCCCACAATCCTTTAATAGAACCATATATTAGAGGATGTGGATTTGGAAATCTACTAAACATTGTTTCGTACTCGGTGGACTACAAGTTCATTCTGGCTTTGTTGGAGAGGTGGAGACCCAAGACCCACACATTTCACCTTCCGATTGGTGAGTGTACCGTCACACTTGAGGACGTGTACGTGTTGTTGGGTCTCCGTATAGATGGAAAGGTAGTGAATGGTCGAGTTAACCAAGACAACAATATATGCAATGAATTATTGGGTGCCCCTTTGTTAGACGACGAAACTGAGGGAGACACATTCGGTCAGGCAAGGGGGCAAGGTATAAATTTAAAATACCTAAAACAATATTATGCCAGTATAATATTGTCCGACAATTCAACCGAGTATGAGAAAATAATAAAAGCTCGGTGTTATATATGATTTTATTTGGTAACTTTTTGTTTCCAGAAAGTACAGGTAATTCTGTGAATATAATGTATTTACCTTTATTACGCAACATTAATAAGGTAAACACTTATAGTTGGGGTTCAGCTGTGTTGGCTCATCTATATAGTGCAATGTGTAGAACTGCAAAAAAGAATACCTGTACTTTTTTTCATGTGTTTATTTGCTTCAAGCTTGGGGGTGGTCGAGAATGTTGTCGCTCGCCTCGATAAATGAGCGCCCATTCGTGTTCCCGTTTGCAACCAAGTAAGTCTAACACTTTACCATTCACCATTTAGTTAATTATACTTATTATTATAATTAACAGTAAATAATATTTTTCACTTATTTTTATTATCTTAGGTGGTCAGTAAGGGGAATGAACTACAATAGGTGTCTGAAACACGCTATTGTAGTCTATCGAAATCTATTGGACCACATTGGACATGACAATGTAATAATCCTACCGAACTATATTTTAATTTAAAAATACTTCTCAAGTTATTTTCCATCTAACCATTTCGTATTGTTTTACAGTTTGTTTGGAGGCCATATCTGGGTCTGAATCATGATGTGAACCATGACGATGCTGCACTTTGGACAGCAAAGACACCGATTATCCGATTCACTACGGTGGAAATACACCAAAGTGACAGGGTCAAACTGCAGTTCAGAATGCTACAACAGATTCCAGAATCTCCCACGTGTTTGGGGAATTGGCATCAAAAAAGGGTCGATGCACAGTGGGATTACTCTGACTGGAGAGACTTTGCAAAAGACATGTGTCATCAATGGAGGAATCGACGACAACACATCTTGAACGAACCAGTCATCCAAGGTGCAAGACCCACTCAACAATCAATGGCATGGTTTAGGTCAGTAACAACTCAGCAATTTGTATCTGAGTCGTGGTATTTGATGGATCCACGCCAACTTGCTTCGTCATCGTATGCCCCACATCAATTCACCACCCAACACCAATGTGAACCCACCCAAACCCAACAACCAACCACACAACATTTACCGACCACATACACACAACAACCAAACACCCAACATCGCAACCCGTTCATGCCAACCACTAGGGGTGTTCGCGGTGCGGTTTGGGCGGTTTTAATGTTAAAAATCATCTGAACCGCAAGAGAAAAAAACACGCGGTTCGGTTTGGTTTGGTTGAATATTAAAAAAAAAACAAACCAAACCAAACCAAACCAATGCGGTTTGAATTGGTTCGGTTGATGCGGTTTTTTACAATACTTTTATTATGTATAATAAATAATAAATAAATACCAAATCATTCATACATAAACATTACCGAATAACAATTGACACATTATCAAACTCATAAAAATAGTATTCATAAAAAAGAGATTTGTAAAAATAGAATTATGAATTACAATTAAACTTTCTCTTTGTTCATAAAAAAACTACATAGTTGATAATTCATAATTCTTCATGTTTGTTCACAATGGCGTTTGTTTTCTCATAATAATATTGAAGTTCGTGTGGCAGATTCTGGGAATGATGAACAGCCGCATTAGGTGGAAGGTTTAACAAGATTAGTAACCGGATTGCCACTGTTAATTCTTTCAAGAGAAGTAGACGGCATTTGAAGAGAATGTACAGGAGGCAAAAAAACACCGGGAACAGTAGAATTGACACTCCTCAGAATGGTAGGGCTGCTGAAAACTATCTACATTAGAAGCATAAGGTCCAGTAAACTTAGGTGCCTGCAACAATTGAAATCAAAGGTTTCTAAAGCCAGAGACATCTATAATCATAAAATCAAAATCCAAACTTAAAATTGACACTGATAAAGTATCCAGCAAAAAGCCATAAAAAATTGATATGCAGCTAATGACATACGTTAAAGAAATTTTTCAATACAGAATATCCAAGTTTCAAATGAATACTTTTATCAAATGAAGTTGTTTTCCGGTTTGAAATCACAAGTTTCATCACAAACAGAATAACAAAAACATTGTTGTTTTGAATCATTTAACATATACGCAGCAGGCAACGCATTGGGATAAAATGTAACATTTAAGAAGTTAATGATCTATGAAGGTTTTGTGTAGAAGTTTTTTGCTCTGAAAGTGATGATTCGAGAATATATAGGGGATGGATTTAACAGAGATTAACTTTGTTAAATCTTGCTAGTTCAAACCAGTTAGAAATTAACTTACTGTTAATTATCTGTTAAGAATTAGTTAGATGAGTTTGTTAGTTTGTTGTTAGGATCTGTTAAGTTACTGTCCATTGTAGGTTACGGGTTAGGATGAAGTTTGTGTGAAATTGTTATGGATTTGATAACCTGCTAGTGCATGTATATTTTCTGTTACAGACTGCAGGTTTTGTTAGTTTATTATAGTCTGTTATGGTTAACTCAATTGAGTGGTTAATGGTAATTGAACCAAGTAGAACCTGTTAGATTTAGTTGAACTGTATTCATGACAGTTAGTTTAGGATAATCATTTTTCTGTAAAAAAAATTGTTATAATGTTGGTTAAGTGAATGTTAAAAAGTGTTAAATTCATGTGAATTAGTTAGTAGTTTAGCAACATTTTCTGTTGGTAAATGATTTGATTTTGGAAATTGTTAGAAGTTGATTAATTGGAAAGTTAATGGTTTTGGACTTCAACAAAATCGATCTTGTGTGCAGCAGCCTACTGATTGATTGATTACCTATCATGGAATTAATATTAAGCAGTAACTACATTTGGATATTATTAGTTCAGGAATTAAGATTTGGGCAGCAATGGCAACAATAACAAGTTCATTAGGTTTCAAATTATCGTAATCAGCAAAACAGTAAAACATGATCTTATACAAATATAAAGGATCTTTATACCAAATCTGAAGAACAATAAAATTTCAACAAATCTGAACCTGTATTTCTGCGATTCATAACGATAAGCTGAAACTGCGGTTGAGCATTCCTGAACAAAAATCAGAATAACCGATTCAAGATCCAAGTGAATAACAATGCAAGAGAAAGAAAGCATAGAAATATATTATACCTCTTGACGACAAACAGAGATATTAAAACACATACTAATATAATCCCTATCCACAACGGAATTTAAAAGGAAGCAAATATTAAAACACATACCTTTTTTTCAAGCACGTATACTAATCAGATTCAATATCAGAAAATCCTTCATTTAGTTGCGGGATCGGAGCCATTTCTAAAAATATATCAAATATATTAACAAATGTTAGACAAAACAAACAATTGAATAAAATAGAATCATGAACAAATAAAGTTTACAAATTTATATATACCTTGTTCGAGCTTCTCCAAGTCTTCCAAGTGCTCTTCAATATCCACTTTCAAAGGGGAAGATCTTAACCAATTTTGTGCACATATCAAAGCTTCAACAGTGTTTGGTGTAAGAGAGCTCCTATAACAACTAAGAACTCTACCCCCGGTGCTAAAAGCAGACTCCGAAGCAACAGTAGATATTGGCATAGCCAAGATATCTCTAGCCATTATACCAAGAGTAGGGTATTTGGTGGAATTTACCTTCCACCAATTCAAGATGTCAAAATCTTGACTTTTCTTCTCCCTCGTCTCCATGAGATACAAATCCACTTCATTTTTATTTAAATTTGAATCTTGGTCCATGTCCTTCTCAAATTGATCATCCATATGATCAGAAGATGTAACAAATTCTGATGGCTCTATTTCTTGTGCATCACTTTCGACTTGGCCTTTACTTAAGAAAAGACTATAGCTTTCAAACATTTTGTTTAATGTTTGCCTCACCTTATCACACAGAGAATCAGCAACTTCCTTATCATAAAACTTATCCAATCCCCACCGAATAAACTGGAACTTACGCCGAGGATCAAAAATGACAGCAATAAAGACTAACTTATTCATCTTTATGACATCCCCCCAATACTTATTATATTTGTCGTTCATAGCATTAGCCATATCTGTAAGTAATGGGTCATCTTTATGATATTCCGTCCAAGTCTTCAATGCCCCCAATATCGTACAATGTTCCATGAAATATGTAGAAGATGTTACATAAGTTGAACCTGACACCTTTGTAGTGATTTCAAAAAACAACTTCAAAAATTTGACAAAACACTTGGCATTATCCCAATCCTCATTATTTGGGATACCACCTTCCAACATCGCATACTCAACACACTTCTCACCTAATCTTTTAAAGGCCTTTTGAAACTTCAATGCGCTTTCAAGCATAAGGTATGTGGAGTTCCACCTAGTGGGACAATCATATTGCACTGTATACTTGTCTTGTATCCTAACTTCTTTAATACATGTCCTAAACCTATCTAAACGGCCAGGTGACTTACGAACATATCGAACCGCACTCCTAATTTTGGAAATTGAAGAATGCATTTTCTTCAACTTTAACCCGTCATTGACAACAAGGTTAAGAATGTGGGCACAACATCTGACGTGTAAATGCTCTCCTTTTAATGGATGTGAATTCCAATCCTCCATTCTATTTTTTAGGTAAGAGATAGCAACATCATTTGAAGCAGCATTATCAACTGTGATGGTGAAAACCTTATCTATCATCCAACCCTCCAAACACTTTTCAATCTTTTTCCCAATTATCTCTCCCTTATGAGATGTTATTGGACAAAAATTGAGAATTCTTTTACGCAACTTCCAGTCTTGATCAATGAAATGCGCAGTAAGAACCATATAATTAATATTTTGCACGGAAGTCCAAGTATCAGTTGTTAGACAGACACTTTGATTTGTTTTAGTAAACAAGTCTCTAAACTTATGTTTTTCACTCATGTAAAGACTCAAATAATCCCTAGCAATTGAAATCCTTCCCGGAAGTGGGAGCCTAGACTGTGTAACACTCATAAAATAACGAAATCCTTCATTTTCAACAAACGAAAAAGGCAACTCATCCACAATTATCATTCTAGCTAAGGCTTGTCTACATAATTCAACATCAAAATGGATACCAACAAGTGTATTATTACTAGTTGCTTTACCGCCTTCTTGAAGGCTAAGAGTGGTTTGAGTAGGATCAAGAACACTCGTGGGAATTTTTTTACATTGATGCAACAAATGGTTATTTAAATTGGTGGTTCCATTTTTGTGTGAATCAGCAGCATACGACTTCGTACACCAATTACACTTAGCACGAGTACCCGAAGTGTCTCTTGTAAAATGATCCCAAACCCAAGATTTAGGCCTACAAGGTTTTTATTTACCTGAATCTCCATCATTAGAATCATTAGCATTAGAATCACCAACTTCTCCAACTTTCCTTTTCTTTTTCTTTTGAACATTACCATCTTCATGTTTGTCCAAATCAATAGTTTGAGATGGATTTGCTGTAGGCATCGCCATCGATGGATTATTTTCAGACTGCAAATATATATACATATACTGTTTGTTAATTTACTGCATAATATTTAAACTGCACTTATTTGAGGCAATGTATTATGCAGTAAATATGTATATACTTATTTGTTCATATACTGTTTGTTCATGATTTAAAAGTAACTACATATACATATACTGTTTAAGGAAATCATGCACCAAATAACTACATATACTGCACTTATATGTAAAAGGAAATAACAGTATATTTAAGTAACTACATATATGCAGTATATGTGCAGTATATACTTAAGGAAATCATGAACAAACAGTATATGCAGTATATGTAAAAGGAAATATACATATTTGGTGCATAATAAAAAAACTGCACTTATTTGTTAATTACATTGCCTTAATTTACTGCATAATATGTATATACTTAGCACAAGTGACATAACAATGCACCAAACAAGTGACATAATAATGCACTATACATGACCAAACCAAACCAAGGCAATAAAAGGAAATCATGAACAAAAAACCTAACACAAAACCTGCAGAACCAAGCATCATAGCAGACCTAACACATCATCATAACATGTAACAGATCAAGCTGCACATTTCCAATCATCATGCTAAGCATAAAAATTTCACAACAGGCTGTAGCAACCAACAATTATGCGCCATACATTGCAACCAGCCAGTCCACGCATATGCACATCAATACCTAACATTCAAACCTAACATTCTACGTCAAGCATAATAGATCAAAGCATCATTCATCAAGGCTGCAACAGTAAATACAATCAAGAGCAATGCAACAGGGCAAGCAGTTCAATCATCACAAAGCATCATGACAGCAAATTTTTTATCATACAAGGTATCATAATAACTTCACAAAAGTCCATTAACATAACATATCAATAACAACCAATGCAAGAAATTCAACAATGGTCACATATTCAACAACAAATAAATGAGCAGCAACAAGTCATGAGATCACAATCCATTGATTCAAACCAGATATGCATTTTAAGCATAACTGAACAAACTAATTGAACCCAAACTAACATTGTCACATCATCATAAAACTGAACCAATCAATCATTGACAACTAACCACAAATTTTGAACTCACCATCTCCCTAAAAACTCACAAATTACAGAGAATAATTTCTATATTTTACCTGATTTTCGGCAACAGAACTGACTTCCTTCTCAATAGTCATATCTAAGAAAGAGAGAAGAAGGGATATTAGAGAAGAGGAGATGAAAAACGAAATTGAAACATGAGGAAGCGAGAGATTTACCTTTCGATTGTGAAGAGGATGAAGATGAGAAACTAATTTGTCTTTGCCTTCTTCCTTCTTCTGTGTACAATACGATTTTGTGTTTGCCTTCTTCTGTGTACGACTTTGTCTTTGCCAATTGCCTTTGCCTGTGTACGATTTTGTGAGCCTTCTTCTGTTCCTAACCCTAGGTTTTCAGGTTTCGTGCTTTAGAAATGGACTTGGGTTTGGTGTAAAATAAATGGGTTGTAAATAACGCGGTTTGGTTTGGTTTGGTTTGGTTTCAAAATATAAACCGCAAACCGAACCAAACCGCGCGGTTCTGTCATAAAGTGGCCCAAACAAATCCGAACCAAATGCGGTTTTTGCGGTTTTCAGTTTGGTTAGGTTCGGTTTGCGGTTTTTTATTGGGCCGGTTTGGTTTTGAACACCCCTACCAACCACCCAACAACCAACCATCCAACGTCGCACCCCGTTCATACCACTCACCCAAACACAAAACCAAGAATCAAACCCCGCATCCACAACCGTCTACAGCCCAAATAATTCATATGGGTCACTTCATCATAGCCCCCCACCAATGAACACATAACCATTGTTTAACTATAGTACGCCTCAGGAACCATTGCTTCGTTTTCAAAATGACTCAATGGCCCAATTTGGGCAACTATACCGTCCCCAATACACCCAACCCCAACGCCCTAACTACGATGACATGGGCACCGAACTCCATTACGGAAGTGCCGTTGGCCAGAGCTCCTCCGGATATTATGAGCAAATGATGACACATCTATCAAATACCGTTGGAACTTCCGCCCGACCTTCCAACCAGCAATCGCTCGATCAGGTCGGCACCAAAAGACCACAAACACCTCAAAAAAAATCGTGGGAGACCTCGAAGACAAACTAACGCACCGGGATGTGGAACCGGAGGACGTTATAATCGGGCGGGTCATTAGTTTATTGTCAGTCCAATGTAACCAATTATTACATATTTAATGAATTTATTTTTTTCATTATTATTTCTTATGTATTAAACAATAAAAATTAAAAATTAAAAAAATTAAAAAAAAAAATAAAAAATAATAGGAGGGGGTGTATGCGTCAGATGAATTGGCGCATGCATCCACCAAGCAAAACACACTAAGGCGCCACTAGCATTGGCGCCTCCTCATGAGGAGCCCAATGCATGCGCCAATGCTATTGGGGCCTCCTCTTAGTGGTATGGGGGTGCGCCAATTCATCTACCACATCCTCTACCAAACTTGGTTATTTTGGTATTTTTTTTCTTCGAATAATCGGTTATTTTAGATTTTTTTGAATAAATTGGTTATTTTGAAAAAAAATCCCCGTTTTTTTGGTTATAAATTTTTTTTTCTTTTCACACATATTAAAAAAATATAATAATTATGGTATAAAAAAGAGAAATTATAATTTTTTTTACAAAATTGTCCTTTATTATATTGAAAAGATAAATTAATATAATTAAAAAAAAGAGAGAATAATAAATATTTAAGAGTATAATAGGGAAAATAACATTAATGATTCATGATATTATAAAACGACTTATAACGTGGTATAAAATATTTTTGTAAAATGGTGGTAGTAGTTTTTTTTTAGTTTTTGGGCTATTTAATTGCTAATTAAACTCTCTCTATTTTTAATAATAGATCCAATTAGTTTAAACACTTTATTACTTATTTAATTTCTTTATTTATAATTAAATTATTATTTATAAAAAAATCATATTAAAATAATATGATATTTAATTAATTATTAGAATAATAAATATAATACTCACTTAATATTAATTAATATATAATAAACTCATTTATAAAATTAATGCAATGTAGTGATACACAATTAAAGAAAATTTATCACAATATTGTTAATTTATCATGATAATTATTTATAAAATAAATAATTAAAATTTGATGATAACTATAACTAAGAAATAAAATATACACATAAGATAAGTTATTGTATAAATAACATGAATTTAATTAAAAAAAATTGATATAATATATATATATATATATATATATATATATATATATATATATATATATATATATATATATAAATATTAAAATACCTTTTGAAATAGTTTCGTCCTCGAAACTAAGCGATTGTGACAGATCAATAAAGCATCTCTAAAAATATCTTAAATAGAACAGTTTAATTATTTTTATTTGATTTCATAATACTATATATTTTTTTTAAACTAAAAAAATCATGTAAATTAATCATTTAAGTTTATCACAACAAATAAAAATAATAGGATTTTATGCTTTCTCTACACACTCTAATCTCAATTAAATATAGCCGTTAAATATATAACTCGAGCAAATTATTTTTTAAAAAATTTAATATCAAATCTATATAAAATAATCCAATATAGAATAAAATACTTTGTTAAAATAAGTTATCACACGGTGAAATAAAGATTTTTTTCTTAAACAAAATCATGAAAAAATAAAGCAACTCTATAAATATTTTAGAATACAAATATTAAATCACATAAAATATGAATATTTATGTTATATTATAAATAATGATGAGTTTTAAAATAAAAAGACTATAAGTGAATAGTTAAATCGAATTGTTGATCGCCTACTCATTTGTTTATGATTTCCAATTGAATTCTCATACTTCAACCATTGATGAGGTTAATCTATTCCACCCATTATAATTTCGTCTAGTGTCAACAAGAGAATGAGGTGGATCAATCCCTCGAGTTGTCAATAGTTAGCCAACAATCACAATGATGATTTAGACTATCTTAATCCAACCATCATAACATTTGCTACAACTTGCACGTCTAGTCCACTAAGTTTTATATCAACCTTTAACACATTTGATTTATGCTCCCCCAACACATCACAACTTATCACACTTAATGTCAAGATTTTACTTATTTGTGCCTAAAGCAAACATCATCCTTCAATATTTTTTATTATTTAATGAAATAAAACAAAATAAGTTCTTAACTCATTCCATTGAGTCCACTCTGAACGGGTGGAAATGAAAATTGAAGGATCAGATGAAATATAATGCAATGGATTCTATTATGTTTCATTTTGTTAAATCCATTATTTTCAAATTCAAACAATAAAATATGATTAGATACCAATTTATTTAATTATATTCCATCATATTTCATTGATCCAAACGTATTTTAAGGGATCAATCAAGTTATACTTTATCTTGGTTAAATTTGCTAACGTTATATGTTCAAACTTGATTCGTCCAATAATATTTGATAAATTTGAAAGGTGAATGATTGAATTCCATGAAAAAGTAACTAGTTTGTCTATTCCATAATTTTGTTTGTGTTGATGTATATTAGTGTCGAAAAAGTAAAAACTCCATGGAAACTCTATAGAAAGAGCGCGAAACAAGAAAAAAGAAAGAAAGTAAAATTGAAGTATTGATTATTCAACTTAATCAATGTACATAGGATAACAAGTATATATAGAATTTCTTAGATGACTACACCATAACTATTATGCACTAGCATGTACATGAACATTCTTTAAAATTTTGTTATAATAGTTACCAAAAGGAAAATACAGTGACTTATGCATCAAGTTATCGCATGTTCATCATCTGTGGTGCATGACTGTCATTTATCTCATGTCATGTAACCATGTAACATCCTCATACAAGCTTGACCATGATATATGTCTAACATTCCAAGGTTGGATACAAAATTCTTGAATTTTGGTGGAGCTAAAGGTTTTTTCAAAAAATCAACAACTTGTTCTTGAGTGGATATTGGTAGTAACCTTAGGACATTTATTTGAACCCTTTCTCTTGCAAAATGATAATGAATCTCCAAGTGTTTTGTTCTTTCATGGAAAATTAGATTTTAAGCAATGTGCATGACACTTTGAGAATCACAATACAACACAACCTGCTTGTTACATTTGACTTATAGGTCTTTCAAAAGGTACAAAAATCATTGCAACTCACTTGTCGTAGTTGATAAAGCTCTATATTCTGCTTCTGAAGATGACCTTGATATGGTTGACCGCTTTTTTTTTCTCCATGACACTAGTGAGCTTCCTAAGAAGAAAATAAAACTAGTAGTTGATCTTTTTGAATCAGGACAACCTGCTCAATCTCCATCTACATAGCGTCTAATTTGTGTATCATAGCTTATAGGGAACACAATACCTATGTTAGGACTTTACTTTAAATATCGGATTACTCTGCAATACTCTGCAATATCGGACTACTTTAAATATCGGATTACTCTGCAATATCGGACTTTACTATCATAGCTGAAACGTCTTCAAAAGGTTGGTTGTCATCTTGATGAAGCTTTATGGAAATGTCAAGAGGAGTTCTAGCTGGTTTTGATCCAAGGAGCCCAAATGATTCTAGAAGATCTATGCAATACTTCCTCTAAGAAATGAAGATACATGCTTTGGAATGTGTCATTTCTAATCTAGAAAATATTTGAGAATGTCAAAATCTTTGATTTTGAAACTTTTGTTTAGGATGTTTTTGATTCAATTGAATTTTACAAGGGAAGTTCCTGCTATAATGATATTATCAACATACACTAAGAGAGAAATGAAGTTACCATAATGTTTAAGTATGAACAAAGAGTAACCAGAAGTGGATTGTTAATAACATTCTTGTAGAAGTAGCTGAGTCAATTTTTCATACCATTTTCTGATGGCTTATTTCAAGCTATACAAACTATTTTTTAATATGCATACTAAAGGAGAAGAGCGATCCAAAACGCAGCGGAATTTAAAAAAAGTTCTCCTTTAGTGATCCTTACGAATGGGCATAATCAGTGATAGAATCGTTACCTCTTGTGGCGATTGAAACCTTTGATGCAGATCTACGGAGCGATCACGAACGTTGAATGGTGACAACACCACTACTCAGTCCACACAAACGGATTCCTTCAATCTCAGTGCTAGCTGTTACGAATGAAGGCTTTGAGTGAGTGAGAGAGAGAGAGAGAGAGAGAGAGAGAGAGAGAGAAACAAAATTACAACTGCATGAATGCTTCTGCACAAGGGTTCTATTTATAGAACCACTTGTGTGGGCTGCAAGCTAAAATAAAGTCATGAAAATATTTTTCCTTGATTAACCGACTCTCAGAGTGGTTTACTTTTCTATACTTTTGAGGTAGTTTGCCCTAGTATGAGCGTTGAAGCGACTTAACTCACCCTGACTGAACATTGAAGGGGTTTGCCCCTGGCCAACCTAACCTCTAGGTGATCTTCCCCAATTAATAGAATTCTGAAATGATTTACTCTAGATCAAATGATTCTTGAAATGACTTGCCCCTGATTAACAGATGTTTGGAGATTGTTTAAGACTGGCTAATTCTTCGAGTAATCTTCCTATGATCAACTGATGTTTAGGTGGCATGCCCCATATTCATAGGTTAGGAGGTAGTCTTGATTCTGATAAATGGTCAAGCTTCTCTGATTGCTCTTTGTTGAAATTTCCCTGACGTCAAGTACTGACTTATAGTTTAAATTGTTTATTCAGAAATGGTAATTTTAATGTGATACTCATGCAGGTTTTGAAAATAATTATTATTGAAATGATGTGATAGTGTGTGGCGAATGAACCATTTTAATTCAAACGCAATGATGATTTAACAATGCGAAGGATACTACAAGAAGATTGTACCAAAGTAAAAGATTAGCAAATTTTTAGGAGTCAGTTTACGTAACCCTGTTGTAGTATGCTTTCAGAATAAACCCTGCTTCAATTAGGTTTTTTAAGGGTTGTAACATGGCCTGGTTCACGGTTATCGAAACAAAGGATATGAGGCTCAAAATTGCTTATGTACCCACCCTTCTTCTTGATAAACTCCAGTCCTACGCTCAGTTCATTCACCATACACATTCAACTTTTAAGAGAGTTTACAGGTGTAAGATCTCTTGAAATGACGAACATTTTATTTTGCTCTTCATGGATATTGGTGACCCTTTGATTCTTGATATGGTGGTCACTAAATCTTGTTTTTATTTTGTTGAGGGTTTTCGTGACCTCCTTTGATTTTTGTTTTGATCCCTAACTTTTGCATGGACCGCTTTTTGAAGCTTTAGTCCATCGGGATTGCCCCGGTTTTTGCCTAAGTCTCCTTTTGGGGTATCGACTTAGCGGGCTTTTTTATTGATTCCCTTTTTTAGAATGTGACTGCCAAGTCATTGGTCATCGAAGAACAACCGTCATAACTTTTTGATTTTTCAAGGTTCCTTCGACACTTTAGGATGTGTGCGAAGAATGACATGTAGTTGATCCACATACTGGATATTTCATCTTGTAATTTGAATGCATAGTCAGATTAACTGAACACTACCCTGCCCCGGGTTAAACATAAGGGTTTGTATATCCGAAAGAAACACCTACTTCTAGGCTCGAAGTGTTTGACTAGGGAGTAGGGATTAACTCCTTATCTCTCCAGTGTTTGGGAATTTGAAACAATGCCTGTATATCATTAGCAGGATTTTATCTGAAAGCATATAGTCAGCAATTATGGGTATCTTGTTTTTGTCATCCTCCCTCAAATCTTTGCTAAAACAAAAGTTATGATAAATAAAAGTGAATGGGAGAAACACTGGTGTATTTTTTTGTTTTTGATATAAGAGAAGAAAAATGAGCGAATGCGAGATAATTAATTCAAAACATGCATCATTACTTCATCAATATTACCATTAAAAACAACAATGTTTAAACACAAGCAGCTTTTAACAACAAAGAAACTACAAATGCAAAAATAGAAACAAATCAGTCCAACGATTGCCAGTGTTGAGGATGTCTTCCTGTCTGAACTACTGGCATTAGAAGATACTCTATGAAATCTTTGAACCCATTCTGACGAGAGGTTAACGTGCACCAACATGCTTCCTTCTGAAAAGGATATGTACCTTTTGTCGATCAATTGTTGCACTTTAGCCTTGAAAGCATTGCAGTCTTCAGTTGAATGCCCTATTGTTCCGACATGATATCCACATTGCACATCAGGGTCATATCCAGGTGGGTATGGTTCTGATAATGGCCTGAGAGACTTGAGCTCCACCAGCGAGCTTTAAATCAGGTATGGCAGAAGTTAACTGTATGACATAGGAATTGGATCGAGAGGAGCATTCCTTCTTTCTAGATTGTTTCGAGGCCTATGCTGGTTCAAATGCTGATTCTGATATCCTTGACCACGAGGTCTTTGATTTGTATAAGGAACAATCCATAGTTGCTTGAATGGTGCTATAGGCCTTGCCGGTTGCCTATAAGGATAACGTGGTGTTGGAGATGGTGATTGCTGAGAAGGTGGAGAACCATAAGGTATGGTTGGTGCATTGTGAGAATACCCAACATCTGCCATGACTGCATTTGTTTCATCATCTTCTTCCTTTTGGGAATCACTGAGGGATTCTGTCTTGCTAGCTTGGTTTCTCGAGGCGCCTTGGATTCTTCCACTTTTTAGGGCATTCTCGATGCGTTCTCCAATTGTCACTAAGTTAGCGAAGTCTGATGTTGCACTGCTAATCATCCTTTGGAAGTATGGACTTTGCAGGGTGTCCCTGAATAATTCCATCAATTCTTTGTCTAAGAGTGGTGGCTCAATTCAAGCCTCTAACTCTCTCCATCTTTGGGCATACCCTCTGAAGGATTCATTGCTCTCTTTAGATAAGGCTCTCATCTGCATGCAATCTGGAGCCATGTCCAAATTGTATTCGTACTGCTTCAAAAAGTCGTTATCTAGGTCCAACCATGATTGAATGTGACTTCTTTCTAACTTCATATACCAACTCAATGATGCCCCAGTCAAACTGTCATGGAAACAGTGAATCATTAGCTTATCATCATGGGCATGAGAGGTCATTTCCGGCAAAACATCACCAAATGGTGCTTTGGACAGCTATCCCCTTTGTACTTCTCAAATTCTTGTACTTTGAATTTTAGGGGTATAACCAGGTCAGGTACCAAACACATGTCTAAAGCATTCATTTCAGGAGTATCTTTTCCTTCTATGGCCTTGAGTATTTTCTCTAGCACGCGACATCTTTTAGAAATCTCCTCATCTTACGGTTGTTCAGCATTAACCACTAGGCTTGTTCCATGGGAATCTGGCACGGAGAATGCAAAGCTGTGATACTCAACAGTATCCTGGTAAGAGGAATCTCGAACAATATGACGTTCCTGTACAACAGAGTTATCAACTGGGGTTTGCACAAGTTGAGGTTGGGTAGGATCATTTGCTGGAGCCAGCGTAACATTCTCAACCACTGCAGTCTGCTGAATGTTGTCTTCCTTTTTTGATGAAACTATCATAGCTTCCACAAGTTGGTCTAGCTGATTTTTCATCGAGTCCACATCTCCTCTCAATGCAATATGACTTTGCTCCAATGGATCCATGGTCTCCCAATAGCTATTTCAAGTCCGATACGAGTGTTGGGAAATCAACTGCAGGTTATGGACGAAGGATGAATGAGTTTTTTTGTGTATATATTTTTGCGAAAAATGATATGCAATGCGTGATGAATGCAGATGCCATGATATGTGTATGAGTGTAGTGACATGTTCAGGATCACAGGTTCAAAGTGTTTTCAGATAGATCAGAATAACGGGTAAATGACATGTATCTCTGATTAATGGAACCCCATGGGTAGGCTCTACAGTTGGTAGGTTCCCAGAGTCATGGATATTTCTTGAGGACGTCACTGTCGTGACGAAGACTCGTCGGACAATGGTATCCTTAAGAAGATCTCATCTAGGTGAGGTCTTTGTATTATCCCAACAAGGAAAACTCCATGAGGATTCTACTACATGACTCTCGAGTCCAGGGTTCTAACAAGGTTCTCAGAGCCATAGATCGAGGTTGGAAATATTATTGTAAGATAGTAATACGTCCAAGGCATCTCATCTGATTGGGGCTTTCGTATTAACCTAATAAGTCCGGGACTTTTCAGGTAAATACTACATAACCACCGGATATAATGGGTTAAAAGGTCCCTAGAGTCATTGATCCAACTTGAGAATACTATCGTCGTGACGAAAACTCGTCGGGCAATAATATCTCAAGAGAATCTCCTATAGGCCGGGTCTTCGTATCTTCCCAACAAGGAATACTCTTTGTGGGCGCCCACTATGAAACCACCAACTTAATCTTATGGTTTTTCTCAGACTTGGGTAGAGAGCCTATCTCATAAAGTATCACCAACCAGAGAACCCCAATAATACATAGCCAATAAAACATCATACAATAATTATGACAACATAATAATAACAGAATAAATAATAAACAGATAAACAAAATTAACACACAATACATCAATTGAACTAAATTAGGCTTCACTCTTTTTTGCTTGGAGCGTTTCCCCAGCAGAGTCGCCATCTGTCCATCTTGAAAAATACAATTCCTCACGATGGTCGCGGAAAAAATTACGTTCGAACAGAGTCGCCATCGAACTTTATTTATCCCAATGAAGGGATAGGAAAATATCGATAAAACCTTTAGGAAATAGAATAATGGTCGTCGCAACCATATACGGGTTCGGGAGTGGATTACGTAAGGGGAAGGTATTAGCACCCCTTACGTCCGTTGTACTCAACGGGAACCTTTCAGTTCTAATATGCGTTTCGAGTGTTAATTTATGTTTGTTTGTTATCTTTAGGTTATAAAATTATTAAAAATAGAAATGGATGAGAACCTCAGAAAGGGAAAAGGGAGGTTTTTTATTAGTGTGCTCGCGAATATTCAACAATCTCCTGCCTACGTATCCTTATGGTGCAATAAGGAAATCAAAGTATTCGTAGTTCGGGAAACTACGGTTGGTTGGTGTTTTTTTTTTAATGAACAACTGTTTAGATCACATCCCAAAGGCTAAATGTTGGCTTGTCTACTCTCGGCGGAGGCTTAAGCATTGCTTTGTTATGCGCATTAGGAAGGATTAAATGGTGTTCTTTTAGAAAAGAGTTTTGGTCACATGGGGGTGACAAGTTGAATCAATGCGTTGGATGTTTTGATTGATTGAGATGTTTTTGGTTGGATGACGATTACTCTGATACTCGAGTAAGACAACTCGTATCCTAACAGTCGGGAAAGGGAATAAAAGACTCTAGACCATTTTCTTTTTCATCCTTAATTATAGAAAGGATTTGATAATAGTTCAGGTGTCTTGAACGGATGACGAATACTCGGATAATCGAGTAAGACAAATTGTATCCTAATAATCGGGAAAAGGAATAGAAGACTCTAGATCGCTTTCTGTTTCATCTGAATATTTATGAAAATAAGGTTGTATATGGTTGACGTATTTTAGAATGAATGACAAGTACTTGAATGGTTGAGTAAGACGACTCATATCCAAGCATTTGAGAAGAGGAGTTGAAAGCTCAAAACCGTCTTCTTTTTCGTATAGTTTGTTATGAAAATGATTTGATTAAGTTATATGTTTGCGAACAAATGACAATTGTTCGACTGACCGAGTAAGAGAACTCGTATTCAACCAACTGAGGAGTGAAGTTGAAAACTCAAACTCAACTCCCTTTTCATTTAGCTTACTGTGAAAATATTTTGATTTAATCGGGGTTTGGAGGTTTGTAGAGGAACGACAATTATTTGATTAACCAAGTAAGAGAACTTGTATTCAAATAGTTGAGGAGAAAAATTGAAGACTCAAAGTCATCTCCCTTTTTATTTCTTAATGTAAAAGAACTTGATTTATTTGGAGTTTAGAAGTTTGTAACGAAATAACGAGTGTTTAACTGACCGAGTAAGAAAACTCGTATTCAAACAATCGAGGGGAGGGGTTAAAGGCTTAAAACTATCCCCCATTTCATTTTTATTCATTGTAAGAATGTTCGATTTAATTTATGCTTAAGTGGATTAGGAATGACGATTATTCGACTAACCAAGTAAGAGAACTCGTATTCAAATAATCGAGGAGAGGAGTTGAAAACTCAAAACCATCCCCTTTTTCATTTCCTAATGAAATGACATTTAATTATGATTAAGTGTTTTAATTTAATTTGAATAGAATATTCGACGTTGGATCGAGGTTCTAATTTGTGTTTTACGAATAAAGTGGATTAATTAGGTTATAATTAGTGAATCAGTCATCTACTCGATAAATTAAAATCGAATAGGTCTCATTGTAAGAAAGCCCAAGAGTAAGCTATGTGAGGTTGATGGCGATGCTAAAAGTGATCGGCTTACAAGAATGTGTGAATGGGCTCGACTTTGAATCGAGAATTGTGTGATTTTTAATGGTTTAATCATGGTTTTGTATTGATGATGAAATGGAACGGAATCAGGCTTTATATTATACAAAGATGGTAGAACATGAATGGTGAAATTGAAATAAATTGGTCGACTTCTAATTAACAAAATTAATTGATTAAAATTCAATTAAGTCGTCTAACTAAGGTAATTAAAATCAACTATCAAAATTATTTGATTAAGAATTAATATAATCGAATAATTAAGTTAATTGAAATTAGTTAACAAAATCATCTTAATTTAATCAAAACTTTAATTAATTAATTTAAAAAAAGAAGAAATAAATGACAATATTAAATGTAAAATAATTGAATCAGAGTGGGTTGGCCACTATGTGTTCAAACCGGTTTGTACATAGCGACAATGTAATCGAAGTGTCGTACATAAGGACCGAAACGCGGCGAAAATATCATATTGATGTATTGAAAGTTTGGTGGCATAATGGCATGAACTTACCAAGTCCATCGATAAAAGTCTGACTTTATACCCAATAAAGTAAAATAGCAACAACCCAATATTATATTTACAATATCACATGGATTACATTGAAATCGAATAGCAACCGTTCACAAAATATTTACAACATCTAAGAGTGTCAAAATGGATCATGGGCCTAAAATAAAGAATAAAAGTCTAATAATCCATCTAAATTCATATGATAATGGATCATAAAATAAGATAAAATATATAAGTTTTTGCTTTATTAATCATGGAGAAATTAGGAAATAAAATGAAAAAAACTAATTGCAATATATGGAAACTACTGTCAGAGAAACAATCGATTACTAACAAAATACAAATTACTAACAAAATTGCTAACAAATAATTATTTAACAATGAGAACAAATTACTAACACAAAAAAATAAATAATAATATTTATGCATAAGATAAAGTAACATTGAGAAAATGCAAAACACATAGTTCCTAAAGTAAAATTTCCATCAATCTACTGCATTGAACGTGAAAGAGAGTCAAAACACTCATACCATCATATTAAAGATTAAAACAAATGTGAAGCTAATACCGGATCAACTTTAGTTATGCACAGTGATACTATAGCACATCTTGTTCTTTATTTTTAACACATCTTGGCCTCTTTCTAAAAAAATTAACAGAGAACAAATTATATTCTAAAATGTATTCTTCAAAAGAAAACACATCACCAACAAAAAAATAATTTCTTCTAATTAAAATACAATAGTTCAAAATAATGAAAGAGAAGATGATTTACCAATTGATCAGATCAAAGTTCTTGCGAGAATAGAAACGAGGAAAGGAGAGTGACGACTTTATACAAACGTGGCGGCGACGGGTTAAGCGAATAGAGGGTGCACGACGCGACGTTTAGATTCGCAGCGGCGTCGGCGTTGATGGCGGAGAATGACGCGGCAGAGGGTTTGGAAGAGTGTGATACATTTTCACGCGGTGGTCGGAGATTGGCTTTTGGATGGGGTGTCGTCGGAGTGCGTCGCGGACGGAGGGATTGCTTTGTGAGGAGGTTTATGTGTTTGAAGAACAACATTGGGGTTGGATGAAGTTCGCCGGTAATGGAGGTTTTGTTTTGGAGTTTGTGAAGATGAGAGGTTCGTAACGGCGGTGACGGAGGTTGTTGTTGGACGAAAAACACGGCTGAAGGAAGAAGGCGGTGAGCGTCGTTGGAAGTGAGGTCGGAGTGGTTGATGCGGTGGTGGAGAACCGACAGCGGCGCGGTCGGCTATGGTGGTTTATGAGGAAGGAGAAGTCCTTTTCTTTTCCCTTTTTCCTTTTCACAGAGAGAGCGAGTGGTAGGTGCTAGAGAGAGAACCGTTTCCTTTTATTTATTTATTTTTTTACCGTTGGAAGAAAAAAGAAAATATTAAGTGAGCTCTCTTTTTCTTGTTTTTAATTTCCTTTTTGCTTTTTGGTCAGAGAGAGACGTTGGAGTGGGTAGAGGTCTTTGTGTGATGTAGCTGTCCACCACTCAATAATTATTATTTTTTATTTATTAATTACTTACTGTTAAATCCTAAATTTTGATTGGATAAACTAGGATAAGTGTGGATTGCTTAACATGGACCATTGGTTAATTCGAATTGATGGTCTGGATCGAATCAAAGAAACACACCAAGAAGCACACACTATTTAAATAAATTAAAATGCCTATAATGTTGTTTTTAGACGACTTAATCAATTTCAATCAATTGAATCAAATAAAATTCATAACTTTTTAAATAATCATGATAAAATTAAAATAATAACATGTAAATTTTTATTTATTTAATTTGACTATTTTGACGAAAGAACACAATTAAAACGACTAAAAATGAATAAATGTCGGGCGAAAATTTGCTCGAAAAATTAAATCGGATGCACTAAAATGATCAACACAAAATATACTTATTGAAAAAATACAGTGTTTCTTTAAATTTTGAAATAAATTTTCACCGGTTAAAAGGGCTCAGGCGGGTCAAAACGCAACCGAAACAGCCGCTGAAAAATATAACGGGCGCACCAGGTTAAACTACGTAAACGGTAGGTTAATAATACTGGCGTCTACAATTTTAATTTAGAAACTTTTTACCCGTTGATTTTGCATGTTCTTGAGAAATGATTTAACCGATTTGTTTGTATTCTCAATAAATTTATTCTAACTGATATTTTAGTTATTATTCATGATGGAATGCATGTCATTCTACGCATATGATGCAAATTAAAAATGAAATCGATTTTACAAAAAAATTAAATATGCTCGGACAAAATTGGGGTATGACAGGCTGCAAGCTAAAAAGTCCACTTAAGTGTATGTGGCCCATCTCTTATGATATGCCAAAATCACTTAAGTGTATGGTACCTTACCATATTTCATATTCTACTTAAGTACACCGTACCTTATGATGTTCTATAATTCACTTAAGTGCATTGTACCTTACGGTGTTCCTTAGTTACTCTATCTCTCATCAATCCGTCCTTTTGTGTGTGACCCTGTAGGTTTTCGCAACATTAGCAATTATATTAAATCACGTATTTAACATAATAAATAGTGAGAAGTATCTAGCAACACATCACTGCTACCCAAGACACGAAAATATCATGTGATCTGACAACTCCTTTTGTGATAATACTTATGTGTACAATTACCCTTTTGCCCCTATGTCTATATTGAACGCAAGGCATAAACTGTGTCATCCTTGTCAAGTTCAATATTGGGCCCGTAGACATTTATCCTGTTATACATGATGGGAAAATTTCATCTAGGTCACTCATGTCCCTCAACATGCTTCGTAGAGTACTCATCAACTGTCTTTATGGTCATCCAGTTACGGACAATGTTTGATCAGCAATAAGACACTCAACTCTACATCTAGGGTCCATAGTGGTTTCAGGTCGAAGGGTGGTATACACCACTATCACCATGAGAATAGCTTATGATACTTTGCATAACATTTTATATAGTATTCTCGTAGCGGGTCAATCTAGTATAAATATTACTTTTAATATTCATACATATGTTTAAGACTTGATAACTCCTTATCCATGATCCATGAGATATGATCATCAGTCTATATACATAATAGTCTTAATGCTTTAATGTTATCCCACTTTACAATAAAGCTCGACTACGAATACTTTAAGAATAATGTCCTTGTGTTTAATGGGATCTTATGATTAAGTCACACTTGATACATTAAACGGACTAGCTATTCTAGGGACTTTATTAAACAGACATAATAAAGAAAAAGTCTTTTATTATTAATAAATAATCCGATACAAGTGTAGCACCTCAAATTTACCCCCCTCATTCATGCATTCACTTTTAGGTCATTTAACATTTCATATTGCATTTCGTCATGTCGATCAGATTTAGATCCAAGAAGCTTGAATATCATCCAAGACACTTTGTGGGTTCTATCTGGGTGATCAGTCAACATAAGGGAATGGCTTGAGATACTTCCAACATGTTCAAATGGGGTCTATTCATCATTCAAAACGTTAATCTTGAAGGAGCAAAAGTCTGTGCCTGAGCTGTCATGCTCGCTAGGCGAGCAGCGTGGTTCGCTCAGCGAGTCTGGACTGTCATGCTCGCTAGGCGAAGCCCACACGTTTTAAAAATATAACAGAAAAATCTTGGACTTGGACCTCTCTCATTTGAGCCCACAAAGTCACGAAAATCAGGTTATAAATTCTAGAATTTCATTGAAACAAAACCCTATTCGATTTCGGGCAGAACAGAGAGAGAAGAGCTAACAGAATTCAGAGCAGCCTCCAGAGACTGAAGGGAACTCATATGCAAAGAACCAATTCCCTCTCATTTAAACCCTAAGATTGCTTTGATAACCCAACCGGGCAATTCAATTTCACTCGATCTCTCCAATCAGCTTGAGAGATCTCTGGGTTTCTTATTTCTTTAGTTGTTGTTACTTCGGATCTTTATCCGTGTGGTAGATCCCTTGATCCTTTTACATCTTTTCAGCATTTTACTGCTTTCTTAGCTGGAAGACCTCGATAGGAGACAATGTTTTTGTGTGTTTACTTTTGTTCCCAAAGACCTCCAAGAAGAGGCACCGGTGTTGAAGACCTCCACGAAGAGGCAATTGACGGATAAAAGGGATTAGTAGTCAATCCCCCGTTATTCAGTGTGTCGTTCTTTATGCTCGCACTACGTGTCGATGCTTTAGAACAAAAGCCCAAAATCTTTTGTCCGGTCAGTCAGTGGAGAGGGTTCCACCTTTCTGAATCCCCACTTTTTGTCATGAGTTCACCCTGTCTAGGGTTAAGAGCTATGAGGTCTTATCCTCATTACCCTTTTGATCTGCTCACCCTGACGGTCAATGTCAGTGGTTAAGAGCCCATTTGATTACCTATTCCATGGCTTGTTTGTTGAGGTTGATATGACCCCTCTTGACTAAAGCCTTACCCCTGTATGTTTGAGCCCCCTTGTTGGCATGTTTACTTTATGCATGTTTGTTTTGTATGGTGTGATCGTCTCCCCATAGGATTGCTAGGCTTCGTATAGTCTCTCGTCTGCATGTCAATTAAGGTAACATTGTTCCTTCGTCTAGGACTTCCTTTTTTGCATGAGCATTCCTAAAACACAAACAAACTCATTGATTTTTCTTATCCTAAGAACACGTTAGCTCCTTCTACTACAGGCGAGTAAGTCTCCAAAGGTCGAGCATCCGGTAGATTGCATAGTAACGTCGTTCAGCCCAAAAACACAACCCTTAACCCGTAGGTAGCCGAACTACGGCTTGCTCTGATTCTCATTCCAGATGAGATACGTAAGCATAAGACGCGATGTCTTAGCGAGCACACTCCTCTTTAACCCATAGGTAGCCGAGCTACGAAGACTCTGATTCTCATATTCAGATGAGATACGTATGCAGTGGATGCGACATCCGTACGAGTCATTTTCTTTTGACCCCTCTTTTAGTAAATAGTACATTAGATATACACACACCCTTTAGACAAGAACAACAAGAATGGATCCCGTAGAGTACTACGGATGTGTAGGGGTGCCAATACCTTCCCTTCGCATAATCGGCTCCCGAACCCAAGATTTGGTTGTGAGACCTTGTCTTTTCCTTTCCTTTTTCCAGGTTTACTTCGAGCGTTTCCTTTCCCTCCTTTGGGATAAATAACGCACGGTGGCGACTCTTCTGTCATTTCTTTCTCACCGGTCGTTTTTTCGCATTCCTTTTTTCAGGTTGCGACAACAAGTACGAAAAGTATTGGCCTCTAGGGCTTACACCAACGCATACTTGGTTAGGATTGGCTTGAACACCATCAGGAACAGACATGTAAACATTTTCTTGTAAATCTTCATGCAAGAAGGCATTGTTTACATCTAACTGGTGAATATGTCGGTTCTCTACAGAATCAAGAGCAATGAGAATTCTAATTGTTGTATATAGAGGATAAGGTATTAAAGAAATCCAATCTTTCTATTTGATTTTGCCATTTAGCCACTAATCTTGCTTTGTATATCTCAATAGAATCACCTTATATTCTCATGTTTAGGGCCAGGTTCATTGGGATGATTAGAATCAACAAGCAGGGCATCAAATTCAGGTTCATTGTGAGGGTTTAAATTAGGATGAAAAACGATAGGGTGATCAGTAGGAAATGTATGGTCAATAGTGATAAACTAGTTTGTTTGGTCACGATTTGTATGGTAGGTCCAGTTTGAAGGGGAATAATGAGGTTGATAAGGTAATGTTTTTTCATGATGTATAAGGTTCCTTGATACAAAAAAATCTTTGGTATTTATGTCTAAGAGAATTGTGCCCTTCATACCAGATTTGTAGTTGAGGAAAGCACACTTTCTTGCTCTATGGGAAGGCTTGGCTCCATGTTCTTGTAGGGTATATGCAAATACAAGAGAACTGAAAATTTTAAGATCATACATGTTAAGATCTTGTTGCGTCATAATGAAATATGGATATTTGTTATCAATAATGGGACTGGGTATTCATGATGAAGGAAGCATGAAACACAACATAAAACCAATATGGTTTTGGAATATTTGATTGAAAAAGAATAACTCGTGCAATATTCAAACTTTTATGGTGTTTCCTTTCAACACGACCATTTTATTATGGGGATTCTACACAACTTGTTAGATGAATAATGCAATGAGAACTATAGAAAGAATAAATTTTGAACTCTGGCCCATTATCAACTCTTATAGGCTTGACTTTATGGTTATGTTGTGTTAAAATGAGGATAATGAAATTCATAACATGTTGCCTATATTCACCTTTATGTTTCATAAGAGTTAACCAGGGTATGATACCATGTTGAGAAAGTAAAAAATTCTATGGAAAGAGCTCGAAACAAGAAGAAAGAGAGTAAAATTAAAGTCTTGATTATTCAACTTAATCAATGTACATTGAATCATAAGTATATATAGAATCAATTATATGACTACACCATAACTATTATGCACTAGCATGTACATGAACATTTATAACATAATTTAAAAAATTTATTATGATAGTTACAAAAAGTAAAATACAATGACTTGTGCAGCAAGTTACCACACATTCATCATTTGTAGTGCATGACTATGATTTATCTCATGTCATGTAATCATTTAACATCCTCCCCCAAACTTGACCATGATATATGTTTATCATTCCAGGCTTGGATACAAAATTCGAATTTTGGTGGAGCTAAAAGTTTTGTCAAAAAAACAACAACTTATTCTTGAGTGAATATTGGTAGCAACCTTAAGTCATTTCTTTGAACCCTTTCTCTTACAAAATGATAATCAATCTCCAAGTGTTTTGTTCTTTCATGGAAAATTGGATTTTAAGCAATGTGTATGGCACTTTGAGAATCACAATATAACACAACCTGCTTGTTACATTTGATTTCTAGATCTTTCAAAAGGTACAAAAGCCATTGCAGCTCACATGTCGTTGTTGATAAAACTCTATATTCTGCTTCTGAAGATGACCTTGATATGGTTGGCTGCTTCTTTTCTCTCCATGACATTAGTGAGTTTCCTAAGAAGAAAATAAAACTAGTAGTTAATCTTCTTAAATCAGGACAACCTGTCCAGTATGCACCTTCACAACCTTTAATTTGTGTATCATAGCTTCTAATATCATATTACTCTGCAAGATGCTTTAAAATAAGTAATGGTTGGTGAATTCAAGAATTGGCTCAATTCTTGACTGGCTAAAACTATGTTAACTCTGATGGTGTTTAGATATAATAGCTTGCCAATGAGCCTTCTATAAGCTGAAACGTCTTCAAAAAGGTTGGTTGTCATCTTGATGAAGCTTTGTGGAAAGGTCAAGAAGAGTTCTAGCTGGTTTTGATCCAAGGAGCCCAAATTATTCCAGAAGATCTATGCAATAATTCCTCTGAGAAATTAAGATACATGCTTTGGAATGTGTCACTTCTAATCTAAAAAATATTTGAGAATGCCAAAACCTTTGATTTTTTTGAAACTTTTGTCTAAGATGTTTTTTATTTAATTGAATTCTACAAGGGAAGTTTATGCTATAATGATATTATCAACATACACTAAGAGATCAGTGAAGTTACCATAATGTTTAAGCATGAACAAATAATAAGAAGAAGTGGATTGTTAATAACCTTCTTGTAGAAGTAGATGAGTCAATTTTTCATACCATTTTCCGATGGCTTGTTTCAAGCCATACAAACTCTTTTTTAGTTTGCATACTTGGTTAGGATTGGCTTGAACACCATCAGGAACAAACAGGTAAACATTTTATTGCAGATCTCCATGCAAGAAGGCATTGTTTACATCTAACTGATGAATGTGTCGATTCTCTAAAGAAGCAAGAGCAATGAGAATTCTAACTGTTGTAGACAAAGGATAAGATATCAAAGAAATACAATCATTCTATTTGATTGTGGCCTTTAGCCACTAATCTTACTTTGTATATCTCAATAGAACCATCAGCTTTATGCTTCACCTTATATACCCATCTTCTACAAATAGGTTTTACATGAGATGGTTTATTAACTAACTATCAAGTGTTGTTAGCAGCTAATGCATCTAGCTTAGTTTGCATAACTTTAACCCAAAGATCATGTTTACATGCATATAGGCATGACTTTTGCACATAAAAATTTGTGAAAGATATTGCAAAAGCTTTTTGTGACAGGGACAAATGATAAAAAGAATAAAAAGATGAAATAGGATAGAGAATACCTGAAGATGATGATTGCTTTTGACTTTGTGAAGAATTTCGCACATAGTAATGTAAATATGATTGAATGTGTCTTTGTCTAACATGTCTAATGTGATTTTCTTAGTTATTGTTAACTATGTCTGGTGATGTATTCTCATGTTTAGGGTTAGGTTCAGTGGGATGATTATAATCAACAAGCGAGGCACCGGGTTCAGGTTCATTGTGAAGGTTTAAATTAGGCTAAAAATGATAGGGTGATTAGTAGGAAATGTATGGTCAATAGTGATAGATTGGTTTGTTTGGTCATGATTTGTATGGTAAGTCCAGTTTGAATGGGAAGAATGAGGTTGATAAGGTAATATTTTTTCATGACGTATAAGGTTCCTTGATATAAATAACTCTTTGGTATTTATGTCTAAGAAAATTGTGCCCTTCATACCAGATTTGTAGCTGAGGAAAACACACTTTCTTGCTCTATGGGAAAGCTTGGTTCTATGTTCTTGTAGGGTATATGCAAATACAAAAGAACTGAAAATTTTAAGATCATACATGTTAAGATGTTGCTGCGTCATAATGAAATATGGAGATTTGTTATCAATGATGGGACTGGGGATTCTGTTCATGATGAAGGAAGCATGAAACACAACATAAACCCAATATGGTTTTGGTATATTTGATTGAAAAAGAATAACCCGTGCAATATTCAAACTTTTATGGTGTTTCCTTTCAACATGACCATTTTATTGTGGGGATTCTACACAACTTGTTAGATGAATAATGCAATGGGAACTATAGAAAGAAGGAATTTTGAACTCTGACCCATTATCAGCTCTTATAGTCTTGACTTTATGGTTGTGTTGTGTTAAAATGAGGATAATGAAATTCATAACATGTTGCCTATATTCACCTTTATGTGTCATAAGAGTTAACTAGGGTTTGATACCATGTTGAGAAAGTAAAAATTTTATGGAAAGAGCTCGAAACAAGAAGAAAGAGAGTAAAATTGAAGTCTTGATTATTCAACTTAACCAATGTACATTGAATCATAAGTATATATAGAATCAATTATATGACTACACCATAACTATTATGCACTAACATGTACATGGACATTTAAAACAAAAATTTAAAATTTTGTTATGAAAGTTACAAAAAGGAAAATACAATGACGTGTGCAACAAGTTAGCACATGTTCATCATATATAGTGCATGACTATCATCTGTCTCATGTCATGCCATCATTTAATATTTAGTGTTATTGAATTTGATTTGATTCAACGAAATATTTATATTCACCATATTTATTTACTAAGTTCACGTAGTTCATATCCTCTAATTAACATTTAAAAAACACTCTTTAGATTCAAAATATTGAATGATTTTTTTATGGGAATACTCTTTCCACCCTTATGGATGCTCTCACACCACCGTAAAAAAGTCTTTAATGTTCATAGCATTCAAATATACATCTCCGGACGCACCTATTTTCACCATTTCTCATATCAAATTAAAGAGATACTCTTTTTACGTTAAAATTTAGTCCGAAAATGCATCTTCACATGTATTAAAAGTGCGTTCGAAGATGCATCTTCGTAAACACCGTTTATTCAAAAACATGTTTGTGGTCCAAAGATGCATCTCCAGACGCTTTTCTTTCAACGCACCAGAACCCTTACATCCTCATCCTTCTTCATTTTCTAAAAAGCTCTAAAAAAAGAATATTTCACTTCTTCCTCTCCCAAATATTTCACTACCTAGGCCCAGCTAACCAAAAGGTACTTAAGGTTTAGGATAAGAAGGCAGTGAGCGTGACAACGGTATGTCATCTTGTTGCAGAGATAGATAGAACAACCATAGAGTCATGACTTTTTGTGGATGACAAACCCTAGTTGTCCCTAGTGGAACACATGGTTTATGAGTTACGGAATATCGTGTAGTATATGCAGCGAAGGAGGTAGAGAGTTTGACATATCCAGTAGTTTATATTGAGATGTATTAATTTTTTGTGTGGGTATTTTTGGATAAATCTTATATATGAATTATCTTGATTTTTGTACTTATGTATGAATTTTCACCATCCTTTACTTTAATATAACTGGATTTTACTTCCATTTTACGTTAATATAAGTTGACTTCACAAAAATTAAATTTTTGGACAATGGTGTTGTTTTGATATGATTTAGGAAGGACTTCAGATATGCATCTCCGAAATAAATTCTCTTTTGTATTTACCATATTTTCAAAAAAATTCAAGGAACATTTCGGAGATGCATCTCCAATGCACCAAATACTCATAAGAAGATGCATCTCCGAATCACAATTTGACTAAGGTGTGGTGGATCTTATAATATACATTTTAGTTGTGATTTAGGTGCATTCAAAGAGATATTTTTGAACGGGGCACTTTTAAAATTTCAAAGATATGGTATGCATATGTAATAAGGGGTGAAAGCGGATTTTATTTTTGTTTAAATAGTCTTTGTTCATGTAAATTAGTAAAAAAAAAATTGTCTCAGTCCATATATCTCACTTTTGTATTGGTTTTAATCTCTAAAAATTAATCTCTAAAAATAAAATACGTAGATTTTCTATAAATTTTGATTTAAATGACAAAAATAAAAAAAATAAAAAATAGGGATTTAGAAAAAAATAAATTAGAGCAACCAAAACCAAAAACTCACTTACTTAAAACTATTTTAATTTTAAAAAAAAATTATGAGTAGGCTTCTTAGAGAAGTGATGAAAAGAAGTTAAGTACTCCAACGAGTTTTGTCCGGGGTAAAGTGAACATCACGCTTTGACCAAAAAACGTGAACATCACGTGTGAAGTAAGTGCGCGTGTTGCTAGCAGAGCGCATGTTAGCCTCTTCCCCCACCAATTCGGTGGTGTCCCCCTTGTCCTATCCTGTCCACATCTCAAAATCTGCCGCCCACCACCACCCAAATATGTTACCAAACGCCACCACCACCAAACCTAAACCATTCTTTTTTCTCTTCACCACAAACACCACCTTTTCTCCCACCACATTCCTCCGCCTCAATGGCTTCCTCCCCCTCAAACACCACCCTTCCTCCTCTTCCCGATCCACCCATCGCCGTACCCCTCGCTCTCCCCGCCCCACTCCCTCTCCCACCTTCCACTCGTCGTCTTCCTCCTCCTTGCTGGTCCCCCGACGAAACCCTCGCCCTCATCGATTCTTATCGCGACAAATGGTACTCTCTTGGCCGTGGAAACCTGAAAGCCACTCATTGGCAAGAAGTGGCTGACGCTGTTTCTCATCGTTGCCCTAACGCTTCTCCGGCGAAAACTCCCGTTCAATGCCGTCATAAGATGGAGAAGCTTCGTAAGCGTTATCGCACTGAGATTCAACGTGCTCGCTCACTCCCTCTCTCTCGATTCAACTCCGCTTGGGTTCACTTTAAACTCATGGATTCCATGGAGAAAGGTCCTTCTCCGGTTAAATCTGAAAACAACGATTCAGATAGCCCCGATGATGACGAAGAAGAAGATCAGGATCAAGATCTCTACATGGATATCAAAAACGGCCACGGATCTAACACTAGAAGCATCAATAAATTATATAGAAACGGTTTCGGTGGCGGTAGCGGTGGTGGAGGTGGTGTTGGCGTCGGCGGAGGGTTCAGGATTAGGTTTCCACCGGCACAACCTGAATCAAGATTTCCTTCTGATCAGAAGTATAACCCTAATCTGCATCACAACTACGGGACGCCGCCGCCTCCTCCGGCTGCCGCAACGAAGGGAATGGGTAACAAGAGGGAAAGAGATCCATTGGGAGAGGTTGTGTCCGCGATCAAGGTATTGGGAGACGGGTTTGTGAGGATGGAGCAAATGAAGATGGAGATGGCAAGGGACATTGAAGCTATGCGGATGGATATGGAAATGAAGCGCACCGAGATGATTCTCGAATCTCAGCGTCGAATTGTCGAGGCATTTGCCAAAGCAGTTTCCGACGACAACAACAACGGAAGCAACCACAAGATGAAGCCTGTTAATAAGAGAATCCCCTCACCGCAACAACCATAATGTTCAACTTTCATCATGAGACTCAAACAGTTTGATCTAGTAAGTAGCACGAATTAAGTTTATGTTTTTGTTGGTTTTTGTTTTGTTTTTGTTATTTTTGCTTGTTGCCACTTTTTGTAACTCTATAAAAGATATGCAACTTGATCTGCTTTAGGTTGATCATTCGTGAATCATGAATGTAGCTTTAGATTTTCAGTTTATGTTCATGATTTTCATGCTGTCTTTTAGGTTTTATATGTTTTATTACTGAAATCTGAGAACAAAAATATTTATTATTACAATACTGAAAAACAAATGTCATGGTTTAATGGATTTATGATTCAAACTATCGACAAACCCTGAATGTACCCATTTTGAAATATAAGGATATCATAAATTCAGGATTATGGTGAGTGGTGACTTTGAGTCATTGATTGAAATATGCTTTGGAAGAGGATCAAAATTTTGACAAAGGAATAAGAAATGCTCAAGTGCAATTTAGTTTTGTATTAAAGTATTGTGGGGTTAGTTATAACTTGCATCAAACCCTATCAATAGATCGCTAACTTAGGTTTTGACTCCGAATATATTACAATTTCTTCTTTCTTGGTGTTTTGTTTTTTGTTTCTATCCCCAAGATATTTTTTTGGCCTTTTTTATTAATATAATTATTTGGCTTACCCCAAAGATACTCCTCTGCTGACAAGGTTGAAGCCAAAAATAAATAAATAAAAAGTAGATGTTAAGTAATTTTAGTTCAAGTGGATGGTTTGCATTTCCTTAATGAAAACACACCTAATAAAGACATCATCACAAATATTTTAAAAAAACTGTATAATAATATGCTGGAATATGCTATGGCTATCATTGCTTTATTAGTTCAAGTGGATGGTTTGCATTTCCTTAATGAAAACACACCTAATAAAGACATCATCACAAATATTTTAAAAAAACGGTATAATAATATGCTGGAATATGCTATGGCTATCATTGCTTTATCGGTTATGAAATGGGATTATATTGCATAAGATACTATTCTTTCACATTGGAACAAGGAAAAAAGAATGTGCTTATTTTTATGATTGTTTCTTTCTTTGTTGAGTTATAGGGACTTCTACAACGCAATTAACTTTGTTTCTTCCCTGTATGATATAATTTTAGGAAAACCTGGAAAAAAAGAGTATCTATATCATAATTTATTCTTTGTAAATGTAAATCCAAACAGGCATTTGCACAGTTAGTGCAATACAACAATGTTTTTTTGTTGGTCTTAGCCTCACGTTGGCCATTAATTTCTGATGTTTAGCAACAATGATAATTAATGATGTTTAAAACTTGAAATCCTTATGAATCTAATGGCTTATATCCCCTCCACCGTTTAAGATCTTCAATCAAGGCCATTAAATTTTTGTGGGACGAACCACCTTCTTGAACAGCTCGTTTGGCCTTTACTGCATACTCTTGTGCACGATGTCTTATTTCATCCGCTTCAATTCCACCGTCCATCAACCTTCTCACAGCTTTCTCTATGATGTCTCTACCCACTAACTTCTTCCTCTCCATGAAACCAATGATGCTCCACTCTTCTGCCCCCACCTCTACACCAATACCTCGCACCTGAGTTATTAATTTCTCGTTGTAGAATTGTTCATCATGCACCGGCCACGTGATCATTGGAACCCCTGCACTAACAGCCTCTACAGTGGAGTTCCATCCGCAGTGCGTCAAGAATGCACCGATTGAAGGGTGGCCTAAAATCACCACTTGTGGTGCCCACCCCCTTATGATCATCCCTGCATTCCTCTCTTCAAATCCCATTGGCATCCACTTTTCATCCCCGTTAATTCTCTCGTCTTGCCCTTTCTTTTCGGGGACAACCCAGATGAACTGGTGACCTGATGCTTCTATTGCGTTTGCAATCTCATACAACTGCTTATCAGAGAAATGACATAGGCTCCCAAAACATATGTAGAGTACTGAGTTTGGCTGCTTTGAATTTAGCCAACTCAAGCACTCATGCACGCTCACCGCACTCGTTTGCCCCCTATCCGCTTTTTCTTGAGTGGTCCTACAAATGAGAGAAACTGGTCCTAGGTGCCAAGCTTTGTGACCTGTGGTTTTCTCGTAATGCTCGACGTACTCTTCCCCGTCAAGTTCAGTGAAGTTGTTGACAATGAGCCCGAAGCTTTTGAGCTCTGTTTCCAGCAACGGTTCCATAAATTTGGTCAATGCCTTGGGTGGTGTTGCATTCAAGGTGATACATTGAGGAAGACCCTTAATGACAGACGACTCATAGTTATGTGTCTTGAGCGATTCCATGGCACATATGGCAAAGAGGGAGAAACCGTTGAAGGCGAGTCTAGGAACACGAAGCTTGTTCGCCAGCTCATCCACCCACAAGAACATAAAATCTGCTACGATGCAGTCTGGTGCATCTTGCTCCACAAATTGGCTGATAGGTAATTGGAGCAACATGGTAGCCTGGTGAACCTTGTAGGAATTCTCAACATTGTTAACAGAGGCAAGGTTTTCAACGGCGAGCGGGAGGCCTACTTGGCAGGAAGGAAACGGAACAGTATGAAGACGGATGTGGTGGTGGGAAGGGATGGATTTGAGAAGGATTTGAGCATTAGAAGGAGTTGTAATGATAGTGACATGGTGACCGCAAGAGGCGAAGAGTGTAGCTATGTCGCAAAGAGGAATCATATGGCCAGGTGCAGGATAAGGAATGAAATGAAATTTCAGTGGACATTCTTCCAAGTTGAGAGCACCCATTGTGGTTGACAGAGACAATCTGAGTTCATATTGATTGTTGGTATTTATGGTTGAATAAAAGAGATTAATAATCACTACACTTCTCTGTGGAATCCGAAAAAACTATGCTCGGATTATTTTATTGCAAATTGCTGTGCGAGTACAAATTTTTCACCAATGCTTTGGGTTTTGTATATGTTTGTAGTTTTTGTCTTACTCTTATAATGTCCTACCCTCTTGGCCAACATTCTTATATCACTTTCTGCTTATTTATAATTGGGTTATAATATTGCTTAACACTAACACCTGGTCAAAGGGTTAACCTGTGAAGAGAACGTTGGGGCCTCAGCCAGTAATAACCACACTTTATCTTTACATGCAGAACTTGTTTTTTTCATATTGGGATGCTGAGGCGGGGATAATTATAGTGTTTAAATATATTTATAATTTAGTCTTTTTGGTGATGTTTTTGGAAGATGTTCTCAATATGTATTCTACTCTATTAATATTTTTATTTAATCTTTTTTGTGCCAACTGTTATTTTAGTTTATTCCTTTTGTTAGTCATTATGATTGTATTTTTAAAAATGGATTTTATAAAATTATTTTAAAAATATTATAACTTGTTTATTTATTTTAAATTGAAAGACTAATTTTGATATTCTATTGAAGATTAAAATATAGTTGAAGTTGTAATTTTTTTAAAAGTTATATTTTAAAAATAATTTTATGAAAAATTATTTGAAGTAATTTCAAAATTAAGTTGTTTTTTAAAAATTTGATATCCAAAAAAGCAATAATTTCAATAAAATGATAAAATATCAAAAATAATTATTTAAATTAAATTTTTATTTGAAGTTTTTATGAAAAAAAATTGTAAATTTTTGTACACAATAAAATTTATTTTTAGAAAAGCCAAAATACACAGCCCTTAATAATGCTAACGAGACTTTTGTGGTGTGTTAATTGCCACGGAAATTGAATTGATGAAAAATGTATTTGTTGTGTGTAGCGACTGATTTGATAGAATTTGGGTAAACACATAAATTGATTCGATAGTAAGTGGTCAAATACACATAAATTGATTCGATAGTAAGTGGTCAAATACACATAAATTGATGAATCTAATTATGTTATTCATATTTGTAGGGGTTTATTCGATAGAATTTGGATAAAGATGTGTATTAATTTGTAAGTGGTCAAATACACATAATTAGATTAATAACTTTATTTCTGGTGTTGTTCATATATTTAGAAACTTGATATACTTTAGGTAAATATAGAGATTTATTTGACAATAAATGGACATGTCAAACACTAAAATGAGGAATATATTTCTTGTGTTTATGAATGATGAATGCATATGATTTCGACAAACATAAACTTCTCACCCAAAATGATCCATCAAAATAACTAAGTTTCTAACTATGTTATATTTCCAATGTAACATCCAACATAATATCACAAATATAAAGAAAATTGCACCCAACAAATATGATGATATTCGTAAGGTAAAAGCATAAAATGTAGCCTCGTCTACATTTTCTTTAATTTGAAAAATATAGCTTTGTAAAAAGATATGAAATTAAGTTAGACCTATAATTTTCATAATAAAGAATGTCATACATGAATTTATTCGTTTTTCTAGTACAGGGGAATGTGTTTGTTGCTCTTACACATGAAAAGACAATAAAACTAGGCATAGAGACATGGTTTTTGATCATACGTAATAAAAATAGAAGAGATGAACCTTGGGATTCTTTCCGGGTACCAAGTAGTGTGTTGATTGTAACCATATTTTGGTTGATGGACACTACAAAGGAAGTACGCTACTTAGGCTGCCATTTCATTTTAAATGTCATTCTTTTGCATGTAATGCATCAAAGGTAAATGAATATTCTAGTGGATCATTAATACCCACCTATATGTAAAAGCTGGTTAATTTCGTAGCTAGCACTAAATACATCTTATTGATTTTGATGGGAATTAACTTTGACGATTGAATCGCATAGTTGCACAACGGAAACATCCAAATATTGTGCGTTTTTATTGTGATATATTTTAAGTTGTGCAAGCTCAAAGTTAATTAGGGTTTGTTATTTAGTATATACGTTAGTCGTATATAAATATGTATATTTTGCAATTCAGTTTGTACACTCATAATTCAATAATATTAATCCTTATTTTCATTCTTTCACATTCTTTCTCTCCTTACTAAAAGTGTCTCACACACTAACAAATTGATATATAGAGTTTCGGTTAGATTCTTGATTGTGTTTTCAAGAATCACACGTTGGTGATCGTGTTTCTGGGATCTTCGGTTGTTGATCAATCGTTGCAAAGATGAATGATACTAATGATATTCCAAATTCTTGATAGTAGAAATTGGAACCGACGGAGCAAGCAAATGAAGTTCTTATTGGACTTTCATGAAATCTTAGAAGTGGTTACTAATGACATCCATGAGCTTGTTGAGAATGCAACTGATGCTCAGAGAGTCGCGAAGAAGAAGGTCTGCAAGGCCGCGTATTGCATTCAATCGACGGTAGATTCGACAAATTTTGACAAGATCTCTCATGTTGAATCGACGAAGGAGGCATGATATATTCTTGTCAAGTACTATGAAGGAGGTGAGAAAGTCAAAGTCGTCAAATTGTAGACTTTACGACAACAATATGAATTATTGCATATGGGAGAAGATGAAAAGATTGCAGGCTATGTGTTGAAGGTGCATAATCTCGTCTATCTCATGAAGGACTATGGTGAAATCCTAACTGATAAGATGATAGTTGAGAAGGTAATGCGTACGTTGACTTCTATTTGATCACATTATCGTAGCTATTCAAGAATTCAACAATCTTGAAACCCTAAAACTGGAAGATTTGATTGGTTCGTTGGAGGTGCATGAGATTATGATTGTCGAAAGAAAAGGGTTCAAGATTCGATACAAGCACTGTAGGCTCAGGGTTGGAAGAAGCATGGTGGTTCCAACAAGTTCAAAGGCAAATGAGACAAGACTCGGAGCAAGTCTTGGTCAAACCCTCAAAAGCATAAGGTCGATGATAGAGCTTCTAAATCCTCAAAAAGAGGAGAAGGAGACTCCTATCAGAAAGACAAAGAGAAAAAATATGTGCAATGCTTTAATTGTGAAAAATGGGATCACTTAGCCAAGAATTGTTTGTACAATAAAGACAAAGGAGTGACAAAAGGCAAAGAGGAAGGAGCGAACCTTGCACACAAAGATTCAAATGATTCTAAAGATATGGTGGTTATGGTTGCAGTTGTAGATGACCATGTCAACTCCAAGATATGGTTCCTCGACTCGGGCTGATGAATCACATGACTGGTCAAAAAGTGTTGTTAGCAGATTTCAACTTGTCGAAGAAGAGTAAGGTCAAACTTATTGATAATAGCTCGTTGCAAGCAGAAGGTACTAGCGACATAGTTATTCAAAGGAGCAATGGAGGAAAAGATATGATCAAAGATGTACTATATGTACCTGGAATGAAGTGAAATATGTTAAATGTTGGACAACTGATCGAAAAAGGTTTCTATGTAATTATGAAAGATGGAGCCTTGGAACTGTTTGACACTCAAAATAATTTGGTCTTGAAATCTCCTTTGTCGAAGAATAGGATATTCAAGACCATGATCAGTTCGAATGAAGTACAATGTCTAAAAACTGTTGTCGACCGCACACATAGTTGACTGTGGAATTTGAGATTTGGACATTTGAACTTTCGGTCACTTAATCAATTAATTACTCAAGATATGGTAATTGGTATACCAAGTCTTGAGATGCCCGAAAAACTCTGTGAAGGTTGCTTAGTCGAAAAGCAATCCAGAAAGTCTTTCATTTCGACTATGCCAATGAGATCCTCTTCCATACTAGAAGTAGTACATTCAGATGTATGTGGCCCGTTTGAGGATCATACCATTGGTGAAAATAGGTATTTTGCCTCATTTGTCGATGAGTATATTCGAAAGCTTTGGATCTATGAGATCAAGCAAAAGTACAAAGTATTTGCAATCTTTAAGATATTAAAAATACTTGTCAAAAACAAGAGTGAAAAGAAGATCAAGATTCTACGAACAAATGGAGGTGGCGAATATACATCATATATGTTTGAAGAATTTTGTGCAGAACATGAGGTAACTGCTCCTTACATGCCTCAACATAATGGAACTACAGAAAGGAGAAACATGACCATATTGGATACGACGAGATGCATGCTGAAGCAGAAGAATATGCCAAAATCCTTATGGGGTGAAGCAGTCACCACAACTGTTTATATTCTGAACAAATGCCCTACCTAGAAGTTGAAGAACAAGGTTCCTAAAGAAGTTTGGAGTGGCGAACGATCATCAGTGAGTCATATGGAGGTGTTTGACTCTATTTGTTACTAGCATGTTCCTAATGCTAGAAGAAGGAAGCTTGATGAGAGTGAACATACGATTCTGGTAGGATATCATGAAACTGGTGCATACAAGATGTTCAATCCAATAAATTAGAAGATCATGATGAGTCGAGATATTATTATTGATGAAAATTCTGCATGGGATTGGAATTTTAGTGATCCATCTAATAAGCCATTGGTGAGCTATTGCATCAACAAAGAAACTAATGAAGTCGAAGTCGAAGCAATTTCCGATATTCCAGTCAAAGTAGCTGCTGACATTCCTGACACAATCGAAGTCGAAGAGGGTATGGCTAACACAAGCCAGAGACCTCAAATAACTAGAGTTCGTCCAATAAGACTTCAAGACCACGAAGTGACTGGTGAAGATGAAGTCACACCAGATGGAGAATTGGCTCATTTTTCTTTACTTGTAAGTGTTGACCCAATCAATTATAGTGAAGCCTTAAACGATAAATAATGGAAGTTATCTATGATTGAATTGTTACAAGCAATCTAAAGAAACAATACATGGGAGTTTGTCAAATTGTCAGCACATATAAAAATTATCAAAGTCTTTCGACACCATTCTGCTGTGGAGTGCAGGGTGGCACCACCTCATGCATAATCCCCTCTTTCACACATAATGCATCAAAGTCTTTCGACACATATTCTCCACCACCATCAGTCCTCAGAATCTTGATCTTTCGACCGCTCTATCTTTCAACCAAAGATTTAAACTTGGAAAATACCTCAATCACTTCACTTTTCTTCTTGATCAGGTAAGACCATAATTTTCGACTGAAATCATCTATGAATGTAACAAAGTATTTGTTGCCTCCAATCGAATCCACCTAGAGAGGACCACATACATTAGAGTATATGACTTCAAGAATTTCCTTCGACCTGCTTTCTGCATCCTTACTGAATTTGTTCTTATGCTGCTTTGCCTGCACACATTCTTCACACACTTCGTTTGGAATGTCAATTTCTGGTAATCCCGAAACCATATTTCTTCTCTTTAGATCTTTGATGTCTTTGAAATTGAGATGACCAAGCCTATAATGCCATATCCATTCATCTCTGATGGCTTCTGTTGCAAGACACTTATGCTCCATCACATTTAGTTCAATCTTGAAGGTTCTATTTTGAGACATTGGAGCCTTCAAGATCAACCTTCCATTTGAGTCAAGAACTCTCATCATCTTGTCTTTGATCGACACCTTGTAATTCTTTTCTACTAACTGCCATATGCTGAGCAAATTACTCTTCATGCCTGGTATGTACAACACATTTGAAATTACTGACCTCTTGCCATCTTTCCTCATAATCAGAACATTACCAACACCTTCAGTTGCTAGAGTCTTGTCATTTGCAAATTTCACCATGTTCTTCATTGAGAGCTTTATGTTGACAAACCAATCTTTCCTTCCAGACATGTGTGATGAGCATCCTGAGTCCAAGTACCATTGGTCCTTGAATCTCTTTTCTTCTCTTGTTGTAGCCATCAGCAACATCTCTTCTTCTTTATGTTTCACCAGCTTTGCATAAGTTTCTTCATTCTTTTGCTTTTCTGGACAATCACTCGAATAATAACCATACTTCTGACAATTGTAACACTGATGTGACTCTTGTCTGGATTTTAACCACCACCTCTTCCTCTACCTGTAACACCATCTCCTTGGTTGCCTTGGTTCCAGGGTTTTCTCTGATTCGACCAGTTTCCTTCTTGCTGATTTCGACCAGTCGAATTATTGTAGCCTCCTCTATCTTTGTTTCCATTCCAACTTCCTTTGCCTTTTCTTTCTTTTTCTAATTGAGCCCGCAAAGCCATATCACTCTTCGAATTTCCTGCATCTCTTTCAGTCATTCTTTGTTCACAAGATTCAAGCGTCCCTTGAAGCTCTTCCTTTGCCAGTTTTGACAAATCTTTCAACTCTTATATGGCTACTACCACGTGGTCGAACTTTGGAACTAACGACCTCAAGATCTTTCCAACAATAGATCTTGATGTTAACACTTCTCCACATACCTTAATTTGATTCACGAGTTTCGTAACCTTGGTGAAGAAACCAGTTATGCTTTCATTGTCTTCCATCTGAAGCAATTCATACGTTCTTTTGTGAGTTTGTAACCTCACCTCTTTTACCTTCTCTGTGCCTCTAAATGATTTCTTCAGAATTTCCCATGCTTCTTTCGCCGACTCTGCATCATTAACCATTTCAAAGTTATCTTTCTTCTTTCGCCGACTCTGCATCATTACACATATTGATGGATTATAAAAAGAGTTTTATAATCTTTCTTCTTTAATTCTTTATGTGCAACCTTTTCTTGATCTGTCGCGTCTTCTGCAAGCGTTGTTACTCCTTCCTTCACAAGATCCCAAAGATCTTGATAACAGAACACAACATTTATCTGCTTGCACCAATTCTCATTATTGTTGTTCTTGAGAATCAGAAGATTTGCTAGAAAAGTGAGTTTGGATGATTTGTTGCCATGGTGATTTTCTTCCCACAAATCGATTAAATCGGAGCTCTTGATACAAGATATTGGAAATCCACCACAACCTATGGAGAATTTCAATCAATCTTGATGAACAAGATTGTTATCACCCATACAATGATAACAAAAAAAGAACAACTGAGAAAGAAAGTAAAGAACGATGAAGGAGAAGAAGAATTAAGTTCTACAGAGTTTCTCTCTGCCCACAAACGGTGGAAAACTTCTTATTCATTTTGCAACTGCAAAATACTATGAATATAATATTATGAATACTCTATTCACTTCATTATAAAAATAAAGGTTACTGCCTCTATTTATAGATTTAGGTTAACTTGGACCTCAAGGCAAGACCCAAAACTATAAAAGCCCAAAATAGCTAACACTACTAAAATAGGCCTAAGTCGAAATCCTGTATGAAGCAACATGCTTTGACACTTCACACACTAACACAACTCAACACACTAGGTGGTTCGACACTTCCTTGCTTCTGTCGAGTAACCTGCTTCGACATAAGGAATTACAATTCAATAAACCTTTCATCCCTTCGCCGATGTTTCTCATCCTTCAGAGCAGTCATGTAGGTCTTCCTTCATAATATAAGGAACAAGTCTGGATCCAAATTTGGGGCTGTCAAGTATGCAGAGGTTAAAAATATAAAGAAAATACAAGAAGATCTTTGGGGTGTGGTTTGGTTCCTTAAAACTCAGAAGTCATCCAACGCTCTTTCCAAAACCAAATCTCAATCCTTTGGCTCAACATCCTCCTCCTTCTGATAACACGAATCCTGCCGTGTATGATGGCCCAATGTTGTTTAAATATGTTCTTCTTCAAGCTCACTCTAGCTCTAGTTCGAAGTTGAAGAATGTTTTATCTGAAAGAGGCAAAGTTTTATCGATTGTTGAAGATGATCCGAACCATACCTGGCTAGCTCATCGTCTTGTAGGAATCCTGGAACATAACATGTTATTAAGGAGGTGTTAGAGAGCTGCGTTCTTTTTGGCTTCCCTTTATTTAAACTTTTAAAACATGGATGTGACTATATTTTTATCAGCTCCTCTGATGGTGATGCCCTAGAATCGTTTAGGAGTTTAGAGGAAGGCTTTTGGAATCAATATTTCACCATACTTACTTCTTGGTCATCCTCCTTATCTCATGCCAAGAAAGAAGTGTGGTTATCTTATCGAGGGATACCTGTTCATGCTTGCTCCCCGAAGATATTGACTAAAATCGTTGGTCTTTTTGGCAGAGTGGTGAAGGTCGATACCATTATTACTCTTGTTGTTCATTTTGAAACCGAAAAAGTTAAGATAGTTGTTAATGAGTGTCCTTTGTTAGATGAAAATGTTATCCTTAATTTTGTAGCTAGCTCTTATTCGGTCTGGGTGGTTAAGGAACCTCTATGTGATAACTTTATAAAGCTTTTAGTCGTTGATATGTTCAATAAAGGAGATGTTGGAGTTGACTTTGATGGCCATACCTTAGATGAAGGTTCAGACTCAGATTCTGATAGTGAAGAAGAAGGTTTATCTGATCCCATGTTGGTTAATATGGAATGTACTGATAATATGATGAAAAAAAGCTTTTTTTGGAGAAGAAATTGATTCTCTCCACAAAGGGGTAGTGTATCTTGCAGGGGACGATGAAGGAAAGAATGTTTCTGATGCTGGTGGAGAAAGAATTTTTTACGCAGGGGATGGCTTTGCACATTATGGGTTATCATGTTCTGGAGCTTCTCCACTTCATACTCTAAAGCACGTGACCTCTCATTCTTACTTGGTTCCTTTTATGTCACGTGAAATTGCATTGCATGAAAACATTTCAAATGCACATTTCCCTGAGCGTAATCCTTCCTCACGTGGGCCATCGGTCATAGAAAATTCTAATACTCATGTGGGTCCTTGGACATACTAATTGGTAGTCAATGTTTTATAAGCTCTAATTTTACTTAACCATCTTTGCAACCTATTATTCAACATGGTCATTTGTTGGATGTTTGATCTCTTCAAAGATATTATGGTCCTTCTTGTTCTAGGGGCACTAATATCAATGGTTCATTGGTGGACTCATCTTTTTGGCCTTTGGTATGTCATAAAAACCATTGGATCAGGACATGCCAATCAAATCCTTTAACTCCAATGTATCTCCTATGTTTGTTGATTCAATTGTATTGGTCACTAGATTGTTGAATAAAGAGTTCTTAGTTCCTACCCGTCTATTCACATCTCCTTTCCCTCTCCCACAAAGGCGGGATTTTGAGAGTTTCTCATCTCTCTTTGAGGTTGAGAATTCTTCTCCAATGATCAATATATCACAAAAGCTCAGTCTCATCCTTCAAATATGACGTCATCCTATTCTCAAGAGTATGAGATTAGAGTTGAGCCCCACGTCTATGATCATCTGTAGGTCGACCATCCTTTAGATCACTAAGCGTCCGACTTAGGTCTGGATTCTATTCTTGACTAGTTAATCCAGGTGCTCCCCATTCCTTATCGAGAGTCAGGTATGACTAACCCTCTTGATGTTTCTTGTACTTCTATTGGCTTTTGTATGTAGGATAGAATTCCTACACCGATTCTAAAAGGAGGTTTGAGTTCTTTGAGTCTCTCTTTGTCGATTTATTTAGATGATTATGTAGGTCATTCTCCTTCTCATCACATGATCTCGGTGCCAAGCTTATCATATTCTCCTAATGTATTAGATAAAGTTATTACTACGAGGGTTCTTAGGAATACCAAACAGTTGAGTTGTGAACATTTGGTGAATGATGAGGTTGTTGCGAAAGATCTTGTGACTCTAGAAAAGAAATAGGAAAAAGAGAGCATCACGGTCGTTAAGGGGTAAGGGTCGATGTTGGTGTGTTCCTTTAATATTAGAGGTTTAAGGTGTAGTGCAAAGAGGAGGAAGGTTAGAGATCTCATTCGTCTTAATTCCTTAGAGTTTGTGGTCATCCAAGAGACTAAGTTTGTAACTGCCTCTAATGCTCTTGTTTATTCCTTATAGGGAAACTTGTTTTGTGAGTGGAGTTTTACTCCTTCTGAGGGTTATAGTGGAGGTCTTCTTTCGATTTGGTGCAATGTTAAAGGTAAAGCTCTTTTATCCTTTTCTGGTTCGGGTTTTTTGGGTGTCTACTTAGAATGGGGTGCTACTAAGTCGATATGTTTTATCGTTAACATTTATTCTAAATTGTTGTTTCTAGATAATAGGAGGATGTGTGATCACCTTTGCTTTTGTAAATCCATCTTTGGTGGTGACATTTGGTGTGTCTTAGGGGATTTTAATGCAACTTTGTCTCCGAATGAGCATATAGGTAGTGTTAGTGATTTGGTTTTATCGCAGAATGTTGAATGTTTTGCATTCTCCTCTTTCATCGCTCAGATGGATTTGTTGGACCTCCCCCTTTTTGGTAGAAAGTTTAACTGGTTCCAACCTCGTGGTGTGGAGGTGTTTACCATCGAAATTGGTAAACAAATGCTAGTATTCCGAATTCAAAATAACTTGGTTACTTACATGACCAACTAGATTGATCCTAGGACATGTGCTTTTGTTAATTTAGGTTTTGCAAAAGATCAACATTTCGACAATGCTCTTCTTTTGAAAATAACATTCAAAGTTTAAGAGTAAATGCGAAAATATAAAGAGAAAATGTAAAGAAGACTTCAAAATAAAATTGCAATGAAGATAAATGGCAAAAATGTAAATGATTTCATAAAATATAAAAGTATGATGATCACACGTACATTCTCTCAGCAACTCATTTTCTAAATATGCAGATACTTAGAGTAAATTTGTGAGTTTTGTACAATATGTAACATACTGAATCCTAACCACTAAGACTCCTATTTATACTAATTCAAAATAACTGTAACAAACAATCTCTTCTCCAAAAGATGACACGTTTTCGTTGATGCTTGTCGTGGCTATATATAAAATATAGTCTGTCGGGTACTTGACTGCAAGTGCACAGTCTAGTCGCTTTAGTTTTAAAAGATATCGATCCCACAGGGACCTATGGTCAAACTAGTGCTACTAACGTCACTATGTTTAGCTAAGGGAATTGATTAGTAGAAGTTCGGGGGGTAATATAGTAAATCTAAGGGGAATTTTCGGTTTTAAGAAAGAATTAATGGAAGGGATCAGTATGCAGCGCATCAATCGTCAGGGATTCGATAAGTCACCGGTGAATAGTTTAAATGCCAAATATCTCTCAGTAGAAAATGTTTATTTAAAAGACTTTATCTCAAACTCTCGTGGTTGTTGATTTGGCCTATAACTTTAAGTCAGAATGTACGCTTTCGCTGTCCCATTTGAAGTCAAAATTACTTTTTGAAAATAAATAAGTTCTAATTGCTTTCAAAGTGCTCTCGCTGTTTTTAAACTCAATGCCTAATTTTTACTATCCAGCTCGAGCCTCACGCTCTCGCGATTGTTGGTTCTCACCTTAGTTAATTTCCCACTCTCGTGGCAAAAATCGTGTTAAATAGCTTTTCACGCTTTTGTGATAAAGTTAATTAAATTTAGATTAAAAACTTCAGCCTAAAATGTTATTTGAGAAAAAGGTTTTCACCGGTTATTATTAAATCCCATCAAATTGAGTTGCTACATACCGATACCGGTAGTTTAGTCGGACATATTAAATAAAGCAAACGCAAGGCATAAACAGATCAACATTCCGGCAAACATGCTTATAACAATAAATGGGCAATAACAATAATAATTCAATAAAAAACCTGGAGATCGAAGTACAGAGTATAACGATTCTTGGAGCACTTGAGCAGTCCTCCACAAGTCGGTAGGCTTTGCTTCTTTAATACAGATTACTACTAAAATAAAATAAAGTGTAGTAGTTTCCCAGTGTAGGAGACTACTACTATGACTAACTGGAAAAAGGGAAACTATAAAAAGAATGGCGAATACAATAAGGCAACGGAAACAAGGTTGCTGGAAAGAAAGAAAAAATGCTGAAAGCTAGAAAGCTGAAAATTAAATTGCAGAGCGTAAATATCAAAGTAGGCGTCCCCAATTTTTCCCATTTGAGTCCTTTATATAGTGTCCATTAGGTCTTGGTAGTTGAGGAAATCAAGGAAGATTTGGTCTTGAGAGAGGAATTCGTGGGGAAAGTTTGTTGGAGGAGATTTATGCACGTTTGGGTGCCTGTTGCTGACTGCTTCAAAGCGCACTTTGTGGCCGCGTGACACTCGTCATGGGCTTGTGACGGTCGTCATAGCCTGGGTCGTGATGAGCATCATGAATGTGTGGCAATCGTCACATCAGCAAAATCTGCATAATCTGTTTTTCTGGTTTTTCTGTGCTTTTTCACTTGTTTCTTCTTCTTTTTCTTCCTTTTCTTCATTTTTCTCTTTAGTGCATGGAGATTCAAATACCTGCAAAAACAACACGAATACTTGCACAATAATCAGGATATTAATTGAAATGGTGTGATCTCTAGGTGTAAATTAAGGCAATTATCTGATGTGTTTTCGCGTTATCAAACTCCCCTAAACTTGAATCTTTGCTTGTCCTCAATCAAACACAACTTGAAAACAAAATTAAACGCGAATACATTACCCATTCGTACGTGGTTGTCAGGTGGATTAGTAGGATGTCCGATATTGAGTAAAACACCAAAGATACTGTGACGACACGAGCTTTCAGCTTTAGCATAGATCTCTCCTTTACACAAGCCAGTTCGAATTATAGCTCGACCTAGTGTCTCTGTTTTTATTTCACCCGGTTTCATTCTAGCGCAATCACATTAAGCCCTTTGCCTCCGCACACACTTAGTGAAGTAGCCGGTTAGTGACTTTGATCCTTTTCTTAGCACGGGGGTCTGGTACACTAGTGTGGTACCCCTTTATATATCCCCTTTTTGAAGGTTTTGGGGGATCGAACCGTAGTTCGCCCTACCGAGTCCAGTACCAGGTACCTCTGGACCAACCAACTGGGGTTTCTATTCCTTCTTTGTGCATAACTTTGCAACCTTTTGTATGGTTCTTTTATCAATTTATTGATAGCAACAGTATGAAGGAGTTTCTTAATTTGTAGGCATCAAACACTTATATTCATCGGCTCTCCACGTGGTTTGTGCTTGACACGGTGCTGACTGCTAGTATAAACTACTAGGGGTTAATCTAGAATGGAGGCTTAAGGTGTCGGTATAATGGTTATTCAAACTGATCTCGTAGAAATAAGGGGTCTAGGGTGTAGGGATGGTATCAATTTTGTTAGATCTTTCTCAGTTTTCCTGATAAATCCTCCGCGAGACAACCTATGTACTCGTAGGGTATGCATTTAATCTTAAGGAAAATTTTTGTTATGCCAAAATATATAAAAATGATTGAAAAGGACAAGCAAAAAATTTTGTATTGGCTGAAAATATTAGCAATAGAAACAAGTAGAGGAGTGATAAGGATTTCTTCCCATATTTAAACAATGCATTGTCCTTAATGCGACAATATACAGAAGTAAAAAGGAAAGAAACAAAAATCACTGCTCGTCATTACGCGGTTGGCTTCTTCGTGCTCTGGCTCTTGCTCTTGCGCGCTCACCTCGTCCTCGCTGGGTAGGATCCAATCCTACATGCTGAGTGTACTCCTGGATGGCATCTACGCGATAAGTCAGGGCACTCATCTAGTCTGAAAGTTCCGCCATCCTCTGATCATGCCAGTGAGCATAATCGTGCTGATCCCACTGCATTTGCTGGATCGCTTGCATCATTTCTGTTTGGCGGTCTTCCATTATTTGGTTGTGTCTCAACATCTCGACGTAGATGTTATCCATGGAGGCGGGTCTTCGTTCTCTTCTTCGTTGTCCTCGGGAGGAGGTCTCTGCATCGTGCTCTTGAGGTGGTTGAGGCATGCCTCTGTCAAGCTCCTCTTCGACTTCATCTGTACCAATATCAGGATTTCCATCATTTGGCTCCAGGGCCTCCAGATCAAAAGTCCAATTTGTCATTTCTCTTGGATCTGTGCGGTTCCTGTTGGGCATGATGATGCTTCGTACTGTCTTGTTTCTGACAACAGGATGATACTTCCCATCATCTCTTGCTTTGATTAGGTGTGAGGCACGGCAGTAGTCGATGTCGAGGAATTCTACTTCCAGGGCTGGTAAGTCGGCTAACCTATCTCCCAGGTTCAAGCCTAATGCTATGGAGGTGATAATTCCCCCACAACAAAACGCCTGACTGCCTCTCATGCAAGCAGCCTGGATGTTGGCTAGTAGGAAAGGAGTAACATTGAACGCAATTTGAGCAAACACACAGTGGAGAAGGAAAAGTTCCTTAGAGTTTACCTTGTGGTTGCTGACTCTTTTAAAAACGATGTGCTCCAGGACTCGGTGAAAGTATCTAATGGCTTGGTTGTGGATATATGTTGCGTTAAGCGTATCCCAACTCGTTGTGTTCATGTTGGTGAGGTTGTGCCAGACTTGGAATGCTATCTCTGACCATCCTTCTGGGATGCAACAATGGATACCTTCTCCATGTTGGAAACCAAGCATTCTCGCTGTCTGGGTTTGATTAAGGGAATACTCGGTGCCGAACATTCTAAATGTGGCCACACCGGTGAGATATTGTTGAGTTCCAGGAGGTGTGATATATGAGTAGGAACTCAGAAATTCCAGGGTAAGCGTTTTGTAGGTTGGCTGCGGTGTGGTACAAAGCTGCGTTAGGCTGGAGGCAGCTAGCATCCATTCCACACCCTCCAAAAGTCCTAACTCCCTTAGGCATTCATGATCCACATACCTCGTGGCTTGAACGGAGCGTTGGTAGAACTTGAGGTAGTTACTTCTTTGGCGTTCGCCGGCTTCTCCATCACGGAATGTGACGGTTGATAGGTCGGGAGTGCCTCTTTCTTGACGGGCCATTGATGAGTTGTATGAAGCTTTTGGTGTTGGTGGGTGAGGTGGAATATTTGTGAGTTACACGCTTGGAGAAAATGTGAAGAATTTAATAGATGAAGAGCAGAATGTAAGAGAGTGATAATTGGTGAGGAAAAGGGGAGAAAGAGCGCCTGCTTTTATAGGCAAGCTCTATGGAATTCGTGACGGTCGTCACAGGGGTGTGACGGTCGTCACGTGCAACGGATGCGTAACGGTCATCTACAACAGTCATATGCTCGTAACGGTCACTTTCAGGTGTGTGACGATCGTTCCAGATTCGTGACGGTCGTCACGTCTGTGAGACGGATGTCACCCTATAGTGACGGTTGTCACGCGCTGAATTTCAAAAATTTCCTCTAACACAGGTTGCAGCAGAATTTGATAGCATCATAAATAATAGCTAAGCAATTTTAATTTAACAGCATAAATGCAGAAATAAATAAATAGATGAAATAAGCGTAAATAAATAGCAATTGAATTAATGAATTGAAATTAAATGTAACATAGGAGAAAAATGTAGCGATAACATAGCAAATGAAAGCAATAGAACAAAAGTAATGTAATAAATAAAAGTGCTCCCTCCCCGCACAAAACAAAGAAGTGTCCTCATTGCTTAGTGCGAGTAGGAGAAATTAGTGGTCAGTAATTTCAGCCACGTTTTTGTCCCAATGCAGCGACAACTTTGTTCAGATAATGAAACTGCTCAACGGCTATATCCATCAGGCCTAGGACATCAGAGCGTATGAGCTTTATCTCTTCTTTCACAATGGTGATGTCAGCTTGGAAAGTATTCAGACGGGTGATGAGCATGGCATGATTATCAGCACAAGATGGAGGAAGCGGTTCAACAATGTTATAATAGTTAGGAGGTGTTTCAGGGTCAGATTCTTCCTTATGGATAGGGTCATTAATACACTCGTATTTGGGCGGTGTAGTGGGAGGTAAAAGTGGATCGATAGGGTGTTCCTCCAAGTCATAGAGCCAGTTATCTCGGTTGTGAACACTCGTTTTCTCATGGTTAGGCAAGGTGAATAGTCGGACCACTTCGTTACTGATTAGATAATCAAAGGTATCCGTCCCAATGTTACCTATGATTCTGCGGTTAAAGTAAAATTCGATATCCATTGGGCAGATGTTTCCAAAAGGTACAAGCTCATAAAGTGGGCGTTCAAGTCCTATGGCGTCTGCTATCATGGTAACTAGGCCACCTATGATTATTGGGGTACGGTTATTCTTAGCAAGGTGGACAAATCTTTCCATCAAGAATGTTACTATATTGACGTGTCGACCTTGATCGACACACAGCAGGATGAAGAGTTCATCGCGGGACACTAAGGTGTTATTCTCTTCCTTACCAAATAAGGTGTGGGCTAGTATTTTATGAAAATATCGGATAGCAGGGTTATGGATCTTTTGTGAGTGCATCTCATTCGGGTTTGGGTTGGATTCTCCGGATATGCAACCCCAGAAGTCATCGAGATCAATGTCATCGATAAGGTCCTCCTGGCGGGTGGTAAAGACGAAAGGGCCGCTAGGGAATCCTAGGAGGTCAGCAAGGTCTCGACGAGTGTAGGTGAAGTCCATGCTAAATAACCTAAAGGATATTAACCCTTTGTTTAGTCTGTAACCATGCTCAGGGATGTATACAAGGGAACTCAGGAATTCTAAGGTTAGTTCACGGTACGTGACAAACCGTCTCTTAATGGCTGCGTTCTCCCACCCAAGTTGGTTAAACATATATAAGATGTTATCTCGGATGCCTAATTTATCCATGGTCGGTCCATCATAATATATGGTCAATGCCATATTCTTCCGGGCTAGATAATCATACCGCCTGCGTTGAACTCTACCTCTGAAAACTGTCTCTGGTTGTTGCATGATGAAAGTAATTAACTAACTAGTTAGTAATTTTCCTGTTTGTCAGTATCCAATATGTCTAAGTTAGTTACTAGAAACAACAAGAGTGTTTGCAAAGGATCAAGAAGGGGGGAGCAAACAAAATAAAGAAGAAAATTAAAGAAGGAAAAAAAATTAGATTGTAAGAAAAATAACGAAAAGAAAAAAAGGGTGGGTTGTCTCCCACTAAGCACTTTGTTTAATGTCGCAAGTTCGAAAGTAGTGTCGCGTTGTACTAGGTTTGGTGTTGAGCGGGCAGCTCTATGAGTCTGAGACTGTTCGAATAGTCTCTGTTTTCTATATTATGATAATGTTTTAGGCGCTGCCCGTTTACGACAAAAGGGTCACTATTTCTACCTTTTATTTCTATCGCACCACTATTGAGAACTTTGGTGATCTCAAAAGGACCAGACCACCGAGATTTGAGCTTTCTTGGAAAAAGTTTAAGTCTTGAATTAAATAGCAGCACTACGTCGCCGACTTTAAACTCCTTCCTAGAAATGCGTTTGTCATGCCATCTTTTGGTTCGTTCTTTGTAGATCCTGGCATTCTCGTAAGTGTCCAATCTCAACTCTTCTAATTCGTGGATGTCCAGAATCCGTGTCTCTCCTAAGGAAGTGTAATTGATGTTAAGGGTTTTAATCGCCCAATACGCTTTGTGTTCCAGTTCTACAGGGAGGTGGCAAGATTTACCATAAACTAGTTTGAAGGGTGTGGTTCCTATCGGGGTCTTGTAAGCCGTCCGGTAGGCCCACAAAGCTTCGTTTAGTTTGGATGACCAGTCCTTTCTGGATATTCCTACGGTCTTCTCAAGAATTTGTTTTATTTCTCGATTCGAGACTTCGACTTGCCCGCTAGTTTGTGGATGATACGGTGTTGCTACGCGGTGTCGGACTCCGTACTTCAGAAGGAGTTTTCCAAATATATTCGATATGAAGTGGGAGCCACCGTCACTAACTACTAGTTTCGGCACACCGAATCTGGGAAAGATAATGTTTTTGAATAGCTTGATTACTACTCGTGTGTCATTTGTTGGAGAGGCTACAACCTCGTTCTATTTTGAGACATAGTCGACAGCAACGGGTATGTATTTATTGCCAAAAGAAGCTGGAAATGGTCCCATGAAGTCAATCCCCCATACGTCAAAGACTTCAACTTCTAAGATTCCTGTTTGTGGCATTTCATCGCGTCCTGAGATGTTGCCAGTGCGTTGGCACCGATCGCATTTTATAACCGCGTTATGGACGTCTTTCAATAGAGTAGGCCAAAATAGGTCGGATTGCAGGATCTTAGTGCAGGTCTTTGAGGTACTTGCATGCCCTCCATAGAGGGCGGAATGGCAATTAGAGATTATATCTTCGATTTCATCCTCAAGAACACATCGACGGAAAATACCGTCGGTCCCTCTTTTGAAAAGAAGGGGTTCATCCCAGTAATACTGTTTTAGGTCATGAAAGAACTTCTTCTTTTGTTGATAAGATAGGTCCGGTGGAAGTACTCCGACGGCTAGGTAGTTGACAAAGTCAGCATACCATGGTAGAGTTGCATTCGCGTGTACTTCTTCCACGGATTCTTCTATTTCTGTATTGTTTAATGTCAGTTCAGACATATCACTTTCCATTTGGGCTATGAGTCGTTTGTAAGGGAAATCGTCATTAATTGGGATTTGTTCAGGCTTGTTCCCTTCGATACGAGATAAGTGGTCTGCTACTACGTTCTCAGTACCTTTCTTATCTTTTATTTCTAAATCAAATTCTTGTAAGAGCAGGATCCATCTTAAAAGTCTTGGTTTGGCATCCTTCTTACTTAACAAATATCTAATAGCGGCGTGGTCGGTATAGATGATAATTTTCGCCCCCACCAGGTAGGAACGGAATTTGTCCAAAGCGAACACGACAGCTATAAGTTCTTTTTCAGTGGTGGCATAGTTCATTTGGGCAGGATCAAGTGTTCTACTCGCATAGTAAATAACATGAAGCTTCTTATCCTTCATTTGTCCTAGTACTGCGCCCACTGCGTAATCACTCGCATCGCACATGATTTCAAATGGTAATCTCCAGTCAGGTGGTTGCATTATGGGTGCGGTGATTAAAGATGTTTTCAGTTGGTTGAACGATGTTAAGCATTTTTCGTCAAATATGAAGTTAGCGTCTTTCATTAATAATCATGTAAGTGGCTTGGTTATTTTTGAGAAATCTTTAATAAAACGTCGGTAGAAACCGGCGTGTCCTAGAAAGCTTCTTATTTCTCGAACGATTTTCGGAGGTTGAAGGTTTTCTATAATTTCGATTTTAGCTTTGTCCACTTCAATTCCTCTGTCAGATACCACGTGACCTAATACAATTCCTTGTTGAACCATGAAATGGCATTTCTCCAAGTTTAAAACGAGGTTTACTTTCACGCATCTTTCGAGTACCATTTCGAGGTTAGATAGACATCCTTCAAAACTCTGACTGCAAACAGAAAAATCGTCCATAAAGACTTCCATGATGTCATCTATAAAATCTGCGAAGATTGCCATCATGCATCTTTGAAATGTTGCGGGAGCGTTACATAGGCCAAATGGCATTCGTCGGTAGGCGAATGTACCATAAGGGCATGTGAAGGTAGTCTTTTCTTGGTCGTCAAGATGGATTGGGATTTGAAAGAATCCTGAATAACCGTCTAGATAACAGAAGTGAGAATGCTTAGCCAGTCGTTCAAGCATTTGATCTATGAAGGGTAGAGGTAAATGATCTTTGCGAGTGGCTTTATTTAGTTTTCTATAGTCAATGCACATTCTACTTCCGGTCACAACTCTTTGTGCTATGGATTCATGTAACACCCCGATAATAATATGGTAATTATTTAAATTAAGTTAATAATATATTTATTAATTTAATTAGATAATTGGATTATTATTATTATTATTTTGGAATTATTGAATTATTATTATTATTGGAATAATAATATAATTTGGAAAATATATAAGTTGAAATAAGTAAAAAGAGTTTCATTTTTGGAAAATAAGGTTTCACGTGAAACTCAGAGAAGCGATTGAGGAAGTGGAGAAAGGGCAAGAGGAAGAGCTAGAGAGCAAGGGTTGAAGAACGGAGAAAGCTTGAAGCTCAAAGTTGCCGGATTAACTCAGGTAAGGGGGGTTTATCGTCGTTTAATGGGTATTATGGGTTAGCATGTAATGGGTAGTGATAAGCCGTTGAATTGACCCTAATTGGGATTGTTGAATGCTGAAAATTGTGATGGATATGTTGTGTAAAAACTGAAATTGAACCTGTAATTGAGTGTGTTGTAATTTCCCTAACGTATAGCTTTTTACGGAATTGGAATCGGAGGTCCGGAAGTCCTCCAACGGCGGAAAATGCGGAGAATTCTGCATTCTGCTTTGTGTTAGCGCAGGAACTGCTGTTTTGTCTGCGTTAACCGGTTAACCCAGGGTGTTAACCGGTTAACACTGTTGCGAATTGTGAAATTAGTGCTGTTTTGCCTGCGTTAACCGGTTAACCCAGGGCGTTAACCGGTTAACACTGTTGCGTTTTGCCAGAAAGTGTGTTTGTGCTGCGTTAACCGGTTAACCCAGGGCGTTAACCGGTTAACACTGTTGAAAAGTGAGAAAATTGACATTTTAAGGTTGTGTACATAATTGATGTTTGGCCTATAGTGGCGTATGATGTAATAGGGATTAATTCCCGCTATTTTGAGCAGTATAGGTATTAGTAGAGTGTGCTAATACGGTGGTTAATTATTTGACATGATATGATGTTTTGATACATGTGTTGATGATGGTTGATAGTATGCATAATGTTGTGAATGTACATGTTATGTATGAAATTGTGAATGGACTGTTGTATGGCTTAGAGTGTGAGCATATGTCCATTGTGGATTTTGTTGTTGATGTTGCATTGCTAGATGATTAGCATGCATATTGTGGCCTTTAGGGTGGTAGCTAATTCCCATGGTGAGGAATTAGTGAGTTAGTTATTTTGGACTGTTGTTGATGTTTGCATGCTAGGTGATTAGCGTGCATAGCATGACCCATTTGGGGTGGTAGCTAATTCCCATGGTGAGGAATTAGTGAGTGAGTCACTAGGTCTCAAATGAGTGGGACTAGTGGGCTTGGTAGCCGTGCCTGGATTTGGACGGTGAGGTGAACTATATGTTCACAAAGAGTCGGTACCGCATGCATGGAGTCTCATTGCATAATTGATGTATGGCGTATAATATGAATGGATGTATTCCAGTATTATACGTGTGTTGTGTGTTGTGTTGATGTTGAGTATGATTGAGTTGATATTGCTGTTACTGAATGTGTAATCTGAATTGGGTGATGAAATGTGTTATTTACTTAGCATTACATGATATTTTATAATGCTTGTTATATCGATTGAGGAACTCACCCTTACACTATTTTTCAGGTAACGAGCATTGATTGAGTAGAAGCTAGTGTTTGGAGTCTAGTGTAGTCTCCGTAGTGGGTCGTGCTCTGATAGATGTAACATCGGGACGGGATGTTTTTATTTTGTTGAATAATTTCACATGTAATATGTTACATGTTTTACATGATTGATGAGATTTCTATCCGCTGCGTTTTATGCAAATGTTTATGTTTTGAATTAATAAAAGGGCATGACCGTTATACTGTTGAATGGTGTGCAGTGTTGTGTGTGACACCCTTAACTGCATAATTACTCTGAGTTTTATATGTTGTTTTAATTAATTATTGGGGTATTTTAGAAGGGTGTTACATTAGTGGTATCAGAGCATAGTCGGTCGAGTCGAGTCGTAATTATTCTGTTCCCCTGTACGGGATAGGTGTTGTGTAACCCTATCAGTACTTATTGTTTTAGTTTGTTGGGTTTTCAGAATAGAGATGGCTGGAAGAGGTAGAGATGATGCTGCGATTGCTGAGGCTCTGGGTATGCTAGCTGGAGTACTTGGAGGAAATCCGAATGTTGTGGGAATGGGAGCTGCTCGTCAATTGAGTGAGTTCCAGAAGAACAATCCTCCAATGTTCAAGGGAGCATACGATCCAGATGGTGCTCAGAAGTGGTTGAAGGAGATCGAGAGGATCTTCCGAGTGACTGAGTGTGCCGATAACCAGAAGGTCAGGTTCGGTACGCATATGCTGTCAGAGGAAGCTGATGATTGGTGGGTTGCTACCCGCACTGAGTTGGAAACTGCTGGGAATGCTGAAATCACTTGGGCTGTGTTCAGAGAGAGATTCCTGAGGAAGTACTTTCCAGAAGATGTCAGAGGAAAGAAAGAGATAGAGTTCTTAGAGTTGAAGCAGGGTAACAAGTCTGTTACGGAGTATGCTGCTAAGTTCACAGAGCTGTCAAAGTATTATACTCCCTATAATGAGGCTGCTGGGGAATTTTCGAAATGTGTGAAGTTTGAGAACGGGTTGCGTCCCGAGATCAAACAGGCTATTGGATATCAGCGGATCAGAGTGTTTTCTGACTTGGTTGACTGTTGCAGGATTTTTGAACAGGATTCCAAAGCCAGAGCAGAGAGCTATCAGCAAAGGGTTGATAGGAAAAGCAAGCATCAGAATGATCGTGGGAAACCGTATGCAGCTGGCAGAGGTTTCCAGAGTCAGAGTGGGATGAAGAGGCCCAGTGGGGGAGACTCTAGTGCTCCTGCTAAGTGTTACAGATGTGGTCAGGCTGGACGTCGTGTCCATGAGTGTACCAGTGCTGAGAAGAAATGTTTCAAGTGTGGCAAAGGTGGTCATTTGGCTGCAGAGTGCCGGTTGAAGACTGTGACTTGTTTCAACTGTGGAGAGGTGGGTCATATTAGCCCACAGTGTCCTAAGCCAAAGAGAGAGAATCAGTCGGGAGGCAAGGTCCTTGCTTTATCGGGTTCTGAGACTTCTGCAGATGATCGTTTGATCCGAGGTACGTGTTATATTAATGGCTTTCCTCTTGTAGCTATTATTGACACAGGTGCGACTCATTCCTTTATATCTTTGGACTGTGCTGTGAAACTTAAGTTAGAGATATCTGAGATGCATGGAAGTATGGTGATTGATACTCCTGCGAAGGGTTCAGTGACTACTACTTCAGTTTGTTTGAATTGTCCTTTGAGTATTTTTGGTAGAGACTTTGGGATGGACCTAGTGTGTCTTCCACTAGTGCAGATTGATGTTATTCTGGGTATGAACTGGTTGGTGTTTAACCGAGTTCATATCAATTGTTTTGATAAGACTGTGATTTTTCCTGAGCTTGAGGAAGGAAAGAGTTTGTTTCTATCCGCGAGGCAGGTGAATGAGGAAGTAGCCGATGGGGCAGAGTTGTTTATGCTGTTAGCGACTATGGAGGCTAAAGATAAACTGGTGGTTTGCGATCTAGCCGTGGTGTGTGATTTTCCTGATGTGTTTCCAGAAGAAGTGAATGAATTACCGCCAGAGCGTGAAGTTGAGTTCTCGATTGATTTGGTACATGGTACTAGACCGATATCGATGGCTCCGTACCGTATGTCTGCTGTTGAGTTAACTGAATTGAAGAGTCAGTTGGAAGATCTGTTGGATAAGAAATTTATTCGTCCGAGTGTGTCACCGTGGGGTGCACCAGTGCTATTGGTTAAGAAGAAAGAAGGTACTATGAGGTTGTGTGTGGATTACAGGCAACTGAATAAAGTGACGATCAAGAATCGGTATCCTTTGCCGAGGATTGATGATTTGATGGATCAGTTGGTTGGTGCGAGTGTGTTCAGCAAAATAGATTTGAGATCGGGTTATCATCAGATACGTGTGAAAACTGAGGATATTCAGAAGACTGCTTTCAGAACAAGGTATGGACATTATGAGTATTCTGTAATGCCTTTTGGTGTGACTAATGCGCCTGGAGTATTTATGGAGTATATGAATAGGATTTTCCATCCGTACCTAGACCAGTTTGTTGTGGTGTTTATTGATGACATTTTGGTGTATTCGAAATCAGAAGAAGAGCATGCTGAGCATTTGAGAGTGGTTTTAGAAGTTCTACGAGAAAAGAAGTTATTTGCTAAACTCTCTAAATGTGAATTTTGGTTAGAAGAGGTTAGTTTTCTTGGTCATGTGATTTCAAGAGGTGGCGTTGCTGTTGATCCTTCTAAGATAGAAGCGGTATCTAAGTGGGAAGCTCCGAAGTCAGTTTCGGAGATAAGGAGTTTCCTTGGTTTGGCTGGCTATTATAGGAAATTTATTGAGGGATTTTCTAAGTTGGCGTTACCGTTGACGATGTTGACTAGAAAGGGGAAAGCTTTTGTTTGGGACTCAAATTGTGAAGAAGGTTTCCAAGAGTTAAAGAGAAGGTTGACCACTGCTCCTATTCTGATATTACCGAGTCCGTCGGAACCATTTGAGGTTTACTGTGATGCTTCATTGTTGGGTTTGGGTGGTGTGTTGATGCAGAATAAGCAGGTTATAGCTTATGCTTCGAGACAATTGAGAGTTCATGAGAGGAACTATCCGACGCACGATTTAGAGTTGGCAGCTGTGGTATTTGTTCTGAAGTTATGGAGGCATTACTTGTACGGGTCAAGATTTGAGGTTTTCAGCGACCATAAGAGTTTAAAGTATTTGTTTGATCAGAAAGAGCTGAATATGAGACAGAGGAGATGGTTAGAGTTTCTGAAGGACTATGACTTTGGTTTGAATTACCATCCGGGTAAAGCAAACGTAGTGGCTGATGCATTGAGTCGGAAATCATTGCATATGTCTATGTTAATGGTTAAGGAATTGGATTTAATTGAGCAGTTTAGAGACTTGAGTTTGGTGTGTGAGAGTACTCACAATAGTGTTAAATTGGGAATGTTGAAGTTAACGAGTAATATTTTGGATGAGATTAGAGAGGGTCAGAAATCCGATATGCTTTTGGTTGATAAGTTGACTTTAGTGAATCAAGGCCAAGGTGGTGAATTCAGAGTTGATGAGAATGGTGTTTTGAAATTTGGTAATCGGGTGTGTATTCCGGATGTTACCGAACTTAAGAAGAGTATTCTGGAGGAAGGACATCGTAGTGGCTTGAGTATTCATCCTGGAGCTACAAAGATGTATCATGATTTGAAAAAGTTATTTTGGTGGCCGGGGATGAAAAGAGAAATTGCGAGTTTTGTTTATTCCTGTTTGACTTGTCAGAAGTCAAAGATTGAGCATCAGAAGCCGTCTGGGCTAATGCAACCGTTGGCTATTCCAGAGTGGAAGTGGGATAGTATCAGTATGGATTTTGTTTCTGGTTTACCGAGGACGAGTAAGAATTTTGAAGCTATTTGGGTGATTGTAGATAGATTAACGAAATCGGCTCATTTCATTCCGATCAGAATGGATTATCCGTTAGAGAGATTAGCTGAGTTGTATATTGAGAAGATTGTAAGTTTGCATGGTATTCCGTCGAGTATTGTTTCGGACAGAGATCCTAGATTTACATCGAAGTTCTGGGAAGGTTTGCAGAGGGCTTTGGGAACTAAGCTGAGATTGAGTTCTGCATATCATCCGCAGACTGATGGTCAGACTGAGAGGACGATTCAGTCACTAGAGGATCTTTTAAGGGCTTGTGTTTTGGAAAAAGGAGGTGCTTGGGATTGTTATTTGCCTTTGATTGAGTTTACCTACAACAATAGTTTTCATTCGAGCATTGGTATGGCACCGTTTGAAGCTTTGTATGGTAGAAGATGTCGGACACCGTTATGTTGGTATGAGTCCGGTGAGAGTGCTGTGGTTGGACCAGAGATTGTTCAACAAACTACGGAAAAGATTAAGATGATTCAGGAGAAGATGAGAATTGCTCAGAGTCGTCAGAAGAGTTATCATGATAAGAGGAGGAAGTCACTTGAGTTCCAAGAGGGAGATCATGTGTTTCTTCGTGTTACTCCGATAACTGGGGTTGGTCGAGCTTTGAAGTCGAAGAAGTTGACACCTCGATTTATTGGTCCTTATCAGATTTTGGAGAGGATAGGGGAGGTAGCCTATCGTATCGCTTTACCGCCGTCGCTTGCGAATTTGCATGAGGTTTTTCATGTGTCTCAGTTGAGGAGGTACATTCATGATCCGTCGCATGTAGTCCAAGTAGAGGATGTACAGGTGAGAGATAACCTGACTGTTGAAACATCGCCTATGAGGATCGAGGATCGAGAGTTGAAGCAGTTGCGGGGTAAAGAGATTGCCTTGGTGAAGGTAGCTTGGGGAGGACCAGCAGGTGGCAATGTGACTTGGGAACTGGAGAGTCAGATGAAGGAGTCTTATCCGGAGTTATTCGCTTGAGGTATGTTTTCGAGGACGAAAACTCTTTTAGTGGGGGAGAGTTGTAACACCCCGATAATAATATGGTAATTATTTAAATTAAGTTAATAATATATTTATTAATTTAATTAGATAATTGGATTATTATTATTATTATTTTGGAATTATTGAATTATTATTATTATTGGAATAATAATATAATTTGGAAAATATATAAGTTGAAATAAGTAAAAAGAGTTTCATTTTTGGAAAATAAGGTTTCACGTGAAACTCAGAGAAGCGATTGAGGAAGTGGAGAAAGGGCAAGAGGAAGAGCTAGAGAGCAAGGGTTGAAGAACGGAGAAAGCTTGAAGCTCAAAGTTGCCGGATTAACTCAGGTAAGGGGGGTTTATCGTCGTTTAATGGGTATTATGGGTTAGCATGTAATGGGTAGTGATAAGCCGTTGAATTGACCCTAATTGGGATTGTTGAATGCTGAAAATTGTGATGGATATGTTGTGTAAAAACTGAAATTGAACCTGTAATTGAGTGTGTTGTAATTTCCCTAACGTATAGCTTTTTACGGAATTGGAATCGGAGGTCCGGAAGTCCTCCAACGGCGGAAAATGCGGAGAATTCTGCATTCTGCTTTGTGTTAGCGCAGGAACTGCTGTTTTGTCTGCGTTAACCGGTTAACCCAGGGTGTTAACCGGTTAACACTGTTGCGAATTGTGAAATTAGTGCTGTTTTGCCTGCGTTAACCGGTTAACCCAGGGCGTTAACCGGTTAACACTGTTGCGTTTTGTCAGAAAGTGTGTTTGTGCTGCGTTAACCGGTTAACCCAGGGCGTTAACCGGTTAACACTGTTGAAAAGTGAGAAAATTGACATTTTAAGGTTGTGTACATAATTGATGTTTGGCCTATAGTGGCGTATGATGTAATAGGGATTAATTCCCGCTATTTTGAGCAGTATAGGTATTAGTAGAGTGTGCTAATACGGTGGTTAATTATTTGACATGATATGATGTTTTGATACATGTGTTGATGATGGTTGATAGTATGCATAATGTTGTGAATGTACATGTTATGTATGAAATTGTGAATGGACTGTTGTATGGCTTAGAGTGTGAGCATATGTCCATTGTGGATTTTGTTGTTGATGTTGCATTGCTAGATGATTAGCATGCATATTGTGGCCTTTAGGGTGGTAGCTAATTCCCATGGTGAGGAATTAGTGAGTTAGTTATTTTGGACTGTTGTTGATGTTTGCATGCTAGGTGATTAGCGTGCATAGCATGGCCCATTTGGGGTGGTAGCTAATTCCCATGGTGAGGAATTAGTGAGTGAGTCACTAGGTCTCAAATGAGTGGGACTAGTGGGCTTGGTAGCCGTGCCTGGATTTGGACGGTGAGGTGAGCTATATGTTCACAAAGAGTCGGTACCGCATGCATGGAGTCTCATTGCATAATTGATGTATGGCGTATAATATGAATGGATGTATTCCAGTATTATACGTGTGTTGTGTGTTGTGTTGATGTTGAGTATGATTTGATATTGCTGTTACTGAATGTGTAATCTGAATTGGGTGATGAAATGTGTTATTTACTTAGCATTACATGATATTTTATAATGCTTGTTATATCGATTGAGGAACTCACCCTTACACTATTTTTCAGGTAACGAGCATTGATTGAGTAGAAGCTAGTGTTTGGAGTCTAGTGTAGTCTCCGTAGTGGGTCGTGCTCTGATAGATGTAACATCGGGACGGGATGTTTTTATTTTGTTGAATACTTTCACATGTAATATGTTACATGTTTTACATGATTGATGAGATTTCTATCCGCTGCGTTTTATGCAAATGTTTATGTTTTGAATTAATAAAAGGGCATGACCGTTATACTGTTGAATGGTGTGCAGTGTTGTGTGTGACACCCTTAACTGCATAATTACTCTGAGTTTTATATGTTGTTTTAATTAATTATTGGGGTATTTTAGAAGGGTGTTACAATTCACCTTTCTCGTTCTTAACAACTGTAACACCTCCTTTCTTGGGTACTACATGAACGGGGCTAACCCATTGACTATCCGAGATCGGGTATATGATTCCAGCGTCTAGAAGTTTCTTTACTTCATCCTTGACTATGGTACTTAGGATTGGGTTGATCCTTCTCTGGTGCTCTCTAGAGGTTTTGCAGTCTTCCTCCAGCATAATACGATGCATACAGATCGAAGGACTTATTCCTTTTAGATCGGCGATGTTATATCCTAACGCTGTTGGATATTCTCTTAGGACATCTAGTAATTTCTCGGTTTCCATCTGTCCTAAGTCAGCATTGACTATTACTGGTCTTTTCAGTTCAGTGTCTAGGAATTCGTATCTTAGGTTCTTTGGTAGTGTTTTTAGTTCCAAGTCAGGTTTCTTTGGGCATGGCATGTGGTCGGGTGTAAGTGCTAAGCATTCGCTTAGACTTTCGTTTTGGTATGGTTCATGCCAATTATTGTCTTCAAGGATTATAGGGATTTGGATTTTCATTATTTCGGAGTACGTGGTTTCTTCCATCTCCATTTCTCTCACACATTCGTCTATGACATCAAGCAGATAACAAGTGTCGTCTATAGTTGGCGCTTGTAAGAATTGGGTTAAGATGAATTCAACCTTTTCCTCTCCAACTTCGAATGTCAGCTTACCTCTCTTTACGTCTATGATGGCTCCGGCGGTAGCCAAGAATGGCCTTCCTAGAATGATAGGTGTACTGGCATCTTCTTTAATGTCCATGATTATGAAATCAGTAGGAATTTAAAATTGACCTACACAAACTGGGACATTCTCTAGTATACCGACAGGATATTTGATTGAGCGGTCAGCTAATTGAACGAACATCTTTGTCGGTCTTAATTCTCCCATACTGAGCCTTCTACAAATGGTTAGGGGCATTACGCTAATGCTGGCTCCTAGATCGTATAAAGCTTTGTCTATGACGAATTTTCCAATGACACAGGGTATGGAGAAACTACCTGGGTCTTTTAGTTTGGGAGGCATGTTATTCTAGATTATGGCGCTACACTCGGCAGTAAGTGTAACTGTTTCGTCATCCTCAATCTTTTTCTTATTGGATAGGATTTCCTTAAGAAATTTGGCATAGGAGGGCATTTGTGTGATGGCTTCTGTAAAGGGTATCATAATGTTTAATTGCTTCAAAAGTTCAACAAATTTCCTAAATTGATTCGCAGTTTTAGAACTTTTGAGTCTTTGAGGATACAGAATGGGTGGTTTATAAGGAGGTGGAGGCACATAAGGTTTCTCTTTCTCTTCGGCCTCCTGGGTATTATCTTCTGTTTCCTTTGGTTCATTCCCCTGCTCAGTTGAGGTTTTATCTGGTTTTTGGTACATGGCAGGGTTTTGGAGTCTCGGATCTACGGGTCCATCTACTTCTTTTCCACTCCTCAGTATAACGGCATTTGCATGTCCCTTTGGATTAGGTTGCGGCTGTCCAGGAAATGTTCCAGCTGGAGCGGCTGTAGACGCTTGATGTTGAGCCACTTGTGAAATCTGTGTTTCAAGCATTTTATTGTGGGTGGCTAAGGCATCTACTTTATTCGCTAGTTGTTTAAGTTGCTCGCTAGTATGTATGTTTTGGTTCAAGAAGTCCTTGTTTGTTTGAGCTTGAGTAGCTATGAAGCTTTCCATCATCAACTCGAGATTTGACTTCCCAGGCATGTTAGGAGCATTATTAGCTGGCTTTTGATAACCAGGCGGAACAGCTGGTGCTTGGCCAGGTGCATAAAGGGCATTGTTATTCTTATACGAGAAATTAGGATGGTTTTTCCAACCAGGGTTGTAAGTATTTGAATAGGGATTTCCTTGTGTGTAGTTCACTTGATCTGTTGGGACTCCTGCTAGTATTTGACATTCTTGTGTAGTGTGTCCAGGGTTTCCACATAACTCGCAATTTGGAGTTACAGCAGCCACGGTGGCTGCGGGTGGTATGGTCAAGTTATCCAATTTTTGGACAAGGGCATCTACCTTTGCATGAACATGGTCAAGGCTACTGATTTCGTACATTCCACCCTTAGTCTGGGACTTTTCCACTGGAGTTCGTTCACCTCCCCATTGGCAATGGTTTTGGGCCATGTTTTCAATGAGTTGATAGGCTTCGGTGTATGGCTTATCCATAAGTGCACCGCCCGCGGCAGCGTCTATTGTAAGTCTTGTGTTATACAGAAGCCCATTATAAAACGTGTGAATGATCACCCAGTCTTCTAGACCGTGATGTGGACATATTCTCATCATGTCCTTGTATCTCTCCCATACTTCGTAGAGAGATTCCATATCTTTTTGCCTGAATCCGTTGATTTGAGCTCTCAGCATAACAGTTTTGCTCGGCAGAAAGTATCGGGATAAGAAGACGTTCTTCAGTTCTTCCCATGTTGTAACAGAGTTGGAGCGCAAGGATTGCAACCAAGCCCAAGCTCTGTCTCTTAGTGAAAAGGGAAAAAGGCGCAGTCTTATCGCATCTTGAGATACACCTTTCGCTTTTACATTATTTACGTACTGCACAAACTTGGTCAGGTGTTCATTAGGATCTTCTGTTGGACTTCCAGCAAATTGATGTTGTTGGACGGCTGATAAGAGTGAGGGTTTCAACTCGAAATCGTTTCGATTAATAGCGGGGGCAACAATGCTGTTGTGAGGTTCTTGTTGAGATGGGGTAGCGTAGAATTTAAGAGGACGATTCTGTGGTCCTTCTTCAGCCATGTTTGGTTTTTCTTCTGATTTAGGAGGAAAGGAGATATCAGGAATATCGTACTTTTGTTGCTATTCGTGTATTCGGCGTCTCACGTATAGGAAACACTCTAATTTAGGGATTGGTGGTGCTAAGTTATCGCCTTGTGAGCGAGTACTTGGCATACAATCAGGGAAAGAAGGGAGAGAAGATTAGTTTTTGTTTTTGTTTTTACCTTAGTCTATACCGTGCAACGAAAGAATCACACTATTCGACTAAAACAGGTCCCCGACAACGGCGCCAAAAACTTGATGCTTGTCGTGGCTATATATAAAATATAGTCTGTCGGGTACTTGACTGCAAGTGCACAGTCTAGTCGCTTTAGTTTTAAAAGATATCGATCCCACAGGGACCTATGGTCAAACTAGTGCTACTAACGTCACTATGTTTAGCTAAGGGAATTGATTAGTAGAAGTTCGGGAGTAATATAGTAAATCTAAGGGGAATTTTCGGTTTTAAGAAAGAATTAATGGAAGGGATCAGTATGCAGCGCATCAATCGTCAGGGATTCGATAAGTCACCGGTGAATAGTTTAAATGCCAAATATCTCTCAGTAGAAAATGTTTATTTAAAAGACTTTATCTCACACTCTCGTGGTTGTTGATTTGGCCTATAACTTTAAGTCAGAATGTACGCTTTCGCTGTCCCATTTGAAGTCAAAATTACCTTTTGAAAATAAATAAGTTCTAATTGCTTTTAAAGTGCTCTCGCTGTTTTTAAACTCAATGCCTAATTTTTACTATCCAACTCGAGCCTCACGCTCTCGCGATTGTTGGTTCTCACCTTAGTTAATTTCCCACTCTTGTGGCAAAAATCGTGTTAAATAGCTTTTCACGCTTTTGTGATAAAGTTAATTAAATTTAGATTAAAAACTTCAGCCTAAAAGGTTATTTGAGAAAAAGGTTTTCACCGGTTATTATTAAATCCCATCAAATTGAGTTGCTACATACCGATACCGGTAGTTTAGTCGGACATATTAAATAAAGCAAACGCAAGGCATAAACAGATCAACATTGTGGCAAACATGCTTATAACAATAAATGGGCAATAACAATAATAATTCAATAAAAAACCTGGAGATCGAAGTACAGAGTATAGCGATTCTTGGAGCACTTGAGCTGTCCTCCACAAGTCGGTAGGCTTTGCTTCTTCAATACATATTACTACTAAAATAAAATAAAGTGTAGTAGTTTCCCAGTGTAGGAGACTACTACTATGGCTAACTGGAAAACTAACTGAAAAAAGGGAAACTATAAAAAGAATGGCGAATACAATAAGGCAACGGAAACAAGGTTGCTGGAAAGAAAGAAAAAATGCTGAAAGCTAGAAAGCTGAAAATTAAATTGTAGAGCGTAAATATCAAAGTAGGCGTCCCCAATTTTTCCCATTTGAGTCCTTTATATAGTGTCCATTAGGTCTTGGTAGTTGAGGAAATCAAGGAAGATTTGGTCTTGAGAGAGGAATCCGTGGGGAAAGTTTGTTGGAGGAGATTTAGGCATGTTTGGGTGCCAGTTGCTGACTGCTTCAAAGCGCACTTTGTGGCCGTGTGACACTCGTCATGGGCTTGTGACGGTCGTCACAGTCTGGGTCGTGACGAGCGTCATGAATGTGTGGCGATCGTCACATCAGCAAAATCTGCATAATCTGTTTTTCTGGTTTTTCTGTGCTTTTTCACTTGTTTCTTCTTCTTTTTCTTCCTTTTCTTCATTTTGCTCTTTAGTGCATGGAGATTCAAATACCTGCAAAAACAACACGAATACTTGCGCAATAATCAGGATATTAATCGAAATGGTGTGATCTTTGGGTGTAAATTAAGGCAATTATTTGATGTGTTTTCGCGTTATCATTCGTCTGCATGCACTTCGTTATCCATAACTTTCCATGTGTTCTTCCAATGAAAATGGATAAGGCCTAAAAACAATTATGAGCCTTATTTGAATTTACACTCTGTTGAATAAAACTCCACTCACAATGTCTCTGTCGAATTGCAGTATGAACCTAAAATATTTCTAAGTCTCAAACCAACATTTCCCTCTACATAAGGGGTTTTCTTCAACTAAGGACTCTTTCTGTCGAAAGAATCATATTCATGTATTATTTTCAGAATATTTCTTTTAGCTTTTCTAGTTCATCTCAAACATTTCCTTATCATCGAAATTTCAGTTATCAGGAGGTTAGTAGGATTGATCACATTTTAATCTCCAATGGTTGGTGGAATGCTTGAGGGCCCACTTCTCAATGGGCCCTCCCAAGAGATGTGTCTGATCACTGTCCTATTATCTTGAAGTATGATCATCAATTATGGGGACCTAAACCTTTATGGTTCAATAATCATTGGTTGTCTCATTCTAACTTCCCTAATTTGGTCAATAATTCCTGGTTATTCTCTTTTAACGATGGTTGGAAGGATTTTACCCTACTGGGTAAACTTAGATCTCTGAAGGATGCACTTAAAATCTAGAATAAGGGAGTCTTCGATGATCTTGATACTCGTATAAAATCTCTTAGGAGTGTAGTGAGTGACCTGGATCTTTCAGTTGATAATCACCCCCTTCCTATTTTTGAAGTGGAATCTAGATCAAAAGCCCTTACCGACCTTTGGTATTTACTTTGGGTTAAGGATTCTCAATTGTGCCAAAAATCTAAGGCTAAATGGTTGAAAGAGGGTGACGCGAATTCTCATTTCTTTCATGCCTTTGTTATGTCTACAAACAAAATGAATTATATCTTAGCCTTTAAGAAAGGTGGGGTTTGGATTGAGGGGGTGACAGAGATCAGGAATGAGATTTTCTCATACTTCTTTGAGAGATTTAAAGAGCCAGATATTTCTCGTCCTAGACTTGACGGGGTGGCTTTCAAATCCATCTGTGCCGAGGATAACTTGGCTTTGACATCTCGTTTTAACCCAGACGAGATTGAAGTAGTTGTATCTTTGTATGATGGTAATAAGAGCTCTGGGCCTGACAAATTAATACAAAATAAATGGATACATAATACTATATAAGAATGCATTGTGCAAAATACCTACTAACAAATATTTCCTTAATTTTCCTAATATTAGTGAAAGGTTTGAGTTTTATAGGAAAGTCCAGGATGATATGTTTATTTAGATAAGTGACACTTGCTCCACCAGGACATTTAAGCATATAATGATGGTTGGAAGTCTTGAACAACATTTCATTTTTCAGGCTTGAAAAATTGTCATTGTGTAGGTATTGTTAACAGATATGATCCGATCAAATTCATATTTAAATGAGGTTGGTATTATGACGTGGATATTAGTTTCCTATAAAAAAAGTAACTTAAGTTAAAAGTTTAATGTACTTCTACGCAAAAACAAAAAATCATAATACACAAATAATAATTTGCTTACAACTCTATCAATTACAGTCATTTCTAAGTGTTCGTTGTTGTTAGACAACACAATCCATGGACTTTGAATGAAAGTTTCTAGAGTCCTTTTTGTTATTGTTATATTTTCATCATTTAAAAGCTTTGCCATTCTGCACATAAAAAACATGACATTCCGTTCAAACTATGACAATAGGGCAAATGAAAAAATAGGCCTTACCATATTACATTTTAAACTCTATATAAAACATATTATAGTTTAAACTTTATTTAACAAATAGCATTCAAAATAACAGAATCAGACGATAATAATAAAAATAACCTGTTGATTATTATGAGTAATAAAATTCAATATTACGAAAAAGAGAAATGGAAATGAAAAACAAGTCATAAAGTTATAAATAATAATGTAAATTTCATATAAATATTGGGAGAAAATAGAAGATGATTCGATGGGATCAAAACACATTTTTTTTGCCTAAGAACCAGGGTGTTGAAAGAAAATACTAGAGAAATGAAACTATTCTTGTTTGAACCAATTTTTTCCGAAGATATACCACATTATCTGCTTCAAAAACCCCAAATCTTCAATTGAATGTGTGTTTAATATTGAGGTACATTATCTACGTCTGTTGCAAGTAGAAAACATAAAACATCCATATTAGATTACAAATACTAAAGATTAAAGTAATTTAGATAAAGTTTGGAGCCAAATTCGGGGGAAAGAAAGGTGTTAGGGCATACGCAGTTGGGGTGAAAATATGGAGGAAAAACTAGTTGCAAAAGGTTTAGATTGTAGTTTGGGGAATGACATGATTAAAGTTTATAACCATTGATGGAAGAAAATGTGATTGATTGGATTGACATTGTACATTGAGTACAAAGACATTTTTTTCCAGAAATATTTAAATGAAAAATTGAAACTTTATGATTCAATTGCATTCATATTACTGAATTAGACGCTACTTAAATTGGTTGAGTGCACTTAAATGTCTGTATTGATCAAAAAGTACAGGCGTGTGTGTTTCTCCTGCAAGGTCAGGGGGACTCATAGGCCTTTGTAGGTGTATAACAAATAACGGTGGTTAGGACTTGCCCTCGACGGTAAGTAACCCTGTAGGATGGTAATTTGTGGTGGGTTTAGGGACCTAGATGTCTTGTTACATAATGGTTTCTTGTGTATAAGCATGTATGAGGTATGAGCTGTATTGCTTAAGATATGTCTTCTCCATTTAAGGGGGGATATAATTATAAAGGGCTTAGGCCTAGGGTTTTGGTCACCTTTGAGGCGACAACCGCTCCCATATGCGCATGGGAAGTTATTTGACAACCTACTCTTCTGGAGGTAGTGGTGGTATCATTTGACTAACGGTATTACACATCATCAGTGACAAGTGTGAGCTCTCTATTATGGTGAGAATTTAGCCTTGGCTATGTCTTACCCAAACGAGAGTGCCCTTGTTAAGGGCGACCACAAATATAACACTACAATGTCGTTATCGATCTCGAGGTTGGTTTTCCACTATTGATTTCATATTTTAAGTCTTCCTTCATTATGGGTCGTAGATTCCCCTTTTCACATTCTTATATAATAATGACCTCTTATTATGAATGGTTCTTTTTCACTTTTTTTTGCATAAACATATCACTTTTCTCAAATTCCCCAATGCTCTTCCTTGGGTTACAATGATACATGTTTGATCTGTTCATCTGTCTCTTCTTCCTTGATTTTTGTTCCCCTCTATAGTTTATAAGTCTCTAGGTGGTTTCTTCATCATCTTCTTTGCTTATTCCTTTGTAATCCATCTAAGGTAACATCTCTTTTCCTCTTCACCTATAATGTTCTTCTTACTTTCTCTTTAGTCATTGCCAATCTAGGAAATCCAAATATGAACTTTATGGTCTTATCAAGTTAGGATGAAATAAACGACGCCTCCTCGTGCATTGAAGTTATTGACCTAAAAACACTTTTCACAAGGGTCCACTAAGAAACACACCTTCACCGTCTTCTTGTTTCTTCATTATCCAACGAAAACAAATAATTCTTTAGTACAATAAGGGGGATCAACTGACTCATTGAACGCCTCTTGACTCATTCCTTCATATAGTGTGGGCTTTCTTTGTTAAGCCCTAGTCATATGGACATGTTGGCGTATATGTTGTCGCAAGAACTTCCGTCATCGATAAGGATTCTTGAGATTGTGCAATGGTCCAGGACGACGGCTACCACTGATGGAAGCATCACGTTAGGGATCCTTTCCAACTTCTTGCTCTCTCAAAACCTTATGATGTGTCTCTCTTTCTTTAATTTTCCTTCAGTTCTTTGAGAATTTGAGAAACTTTCCACTGAGTGTTTCTCATTTTGTTCTCCCTTCCCTAACGATCATCCGTTAATGAGGGAAACAAGAAGGTTTCCCGATGATCTCAAGGTAGGTGCTCGAGAGGTGACTTTGATAGCCGAATTAGAAATTATCATCACATATTATATGAGATTGATGTTAATGAGATATGACTTTAAAAACTGGATGAACTTGATGTGAAAATGTGTGAGAATCACAAGTCAATTCCCACATACTTTAACATTATTTCGCGGTGGAACGAGAAATATGTGTGATGGGGATCGAGCCACAAACATCCTCTAGTGACTTGTGAATGACACAAGTTTTTAATTAATAAAAAATAAACACAAATGTTAAATATCTTTAAAGTTATTTTACTATAAAAATAAAATAAATTATACTACAATGTGAATATTTATTTACTCAATCCTTCTCAAAATAATTGTCATAACCAGTCATTCCACACCGATTAAGAAAATATAATAATGAAAGAGAATAATATTTTTAACAAATTACCCTTATTTATTATTAGTATATTTAAATTATTATAATTATAAAATAAGAAAATAATAAAAGTATTAATTAAAAAATATAATCAAAAAATAAATATTAGAATCGCATTGAAATTTAAAATATAACACTTACTTTACAACAAATAATTTCAGAAGGTATGACAATCACATGAAGTATTAGCGTAATAGACTTCATTAAATAAAACTCAAACACAATATTAGAGTTTATTTTATTTAACAAAACATTAACATTAATACAAATACACGATGGTTACCAATCTAAATTTTGAATCAGTCTCTTCCTTCTAATCTAAATATTTTTTCAGAAAAAAGAAAAAAATACAAAAACACGATGAATACGGAGTTGTCACAAGGTTGAGGTGCCATAAACCATAATTGATTCCTGTTTTGGTCGTAGCAGCAATGTCCAGTGGTTGCAGCATCAGAGCAATCTGGATTCTCAACAACCTCGACGCCGTCGCTTTCTCCAGGTAAACAACCACCACCACCACCTTCTCTTAACACACTCTCCTCAATTAGATCCAATTTCATCCATCTCGATTATCATTACAGGAGATTCCCGGTAGTAGAGAAACGTTGGCGAAGTGCTTGCAAAACCAGCAACGAAAACAGCGATCGAGTTTTCTCTTCTTTACCTACTGACTCTGACCTAGCTGATGCTTTTCTCCACAGAAAACTTAGGTTTGTGCACTTTATTATATAATGCTATTGAATTATTGAATCGGCTTATTATAGAATTTGTTTGTTTTTGTTTAGGGAAGGATCTGCGCGAGGATTCGGCATACGAAAGAGTAATTCAACTCTAGGATCAGATTCTTGGGTGGATGATCCGATTACTCGGCATATAATAGGTCTTTACATTAACAAAGAATTGGAGGATGATAAGAATCTTTTGTGGCCGTTAATCTTGCACATAAGGGGGCATCATAGTGTCCTTGTTCTGCCGATGGTCGAGCCTAGACATGTAAAGGCTTATGAAAAGTTATGTAAAAGACCTGAATGTGGTACCTCTCTTGGTCTCGATGATGGTTTGTCCTCCCTCTTGATTGAACTTCCGGTAATAACAGGGTATGCTAAGTTATTTTAACTGCAAATGGTTATAACATTCAAAAGTTATAGTTTTAGATTAGATTGATCAGTTGTCATTAGTCTTACATATATATTTTTTAAATTGTGTATGTGATTGTTCAATTGTTTGGCTAAATAGAAATCCCCTAACCCTCTTCCATTTTTATAGTTACGATGTATTTGAATTGCACCTTCTGTGGTTTTATGTGTAGTCCTAAGAGAGTTGTTTGCAGACTGATAGATAGCAGTGGGATTTTGTTTCATTGTATATACTTTTCATGCAACTTTTGCTTCTCATTTCACAGGGCATTTATGATTGCACATGCCATTGGTGATATAATTAGTGGTGATATAGTAGAACCTGAAGTGATAATCGCTGCAGCTCCCTCTGTTGGTGGACTTTTTGATTCATTAACTGGTAGTATAGGCATATCTTCCCGGGCCAAACCTGTATCACCACAAGTTGCTTCTTCCTCTCCTATGGGAACAGCTGGACAAGGATCTGTCACAGCCGATACTCCGAAAATGGGGTCTAAGCCTTTAGACAAAGACGCACTCAGAACATTTATCAGTAGTTCAATGCCCTTTGGTTGGTACCTTTTATTATGGTATTCCTCATCTCATTTTTTTTGTTTTGTTTTATAAGTTAAGCTGGAAATTACCTGTTGCTTGCAAATTTATTCTATCAGTGTATATTTTATATACAGGCACACCCTTGGACCTTAATTATTCCAATATTTTTACCATCAAGGCAAATGGATTTTCTGCTTCAGATTTGGCCCCTACAGACCAGAAACAACCAGCATGGAAGCCATATCTATTCAAAGGAAAGCAGAGAATGCTGTTTACGACTCATGAGATTGTTCATGCGGCTCTCTATGACAGAGATGAGATTCCGGACAATATATCAGTTTCTGGTCAAATTAATTGTAGAGCTGATCTGGAAGGGCTGCCAGATGTATCGTTTCCCTTAACCGGATTAAACACAGCAAACCTTGAGGTTTCATCATACCATCCTTGTGCTCAAGTTTCAGACCAAGGTCCAGATAAGCAGGGGGTGGTGTTTTCTCCGCCATTAGGTAATTTTGTGTTGATGCGATATCAGGCAACTTGTGCTCTTGGACCTCCTGTAAAGGGATTTTATCAGTTGTCAATGGTTTCCGAGGATAAAGGTGCATTTCTATTTAAGTTACGTCTAATGGAAGGTTATAAGTCTCCTTTGACAATGGAGTTCTGTACTGTGACTATGCCCTTTCCTAGGAGGAAGATTATTTCCTTGGACGGTACTCCTTCCATGGGAACAGTTTCAACTTCAGAGCACTCTGTTGAATGGAAAATCGTGACAAGTGGACGGGGACTGAGTGGAAAAAGTATTGAAGTGACATTCCCAGGAACACTCAAGTTTGCACCATGGAAAAACCAAGTGGTGTCTTCCTCTGGGTCAGTCTTTGGAACGATTGTTGACGAGGATAGTGATAACGAGGCAGAAAATGCTAGCAACATGGTTAATGAAGAACATTTGATGGAGAAAATGAACAAGGATCTTCCTCCGGTTGATCTAGAGGAGCCATTTTGCTGGCTAGCATACAATTATGCTAAAGTACACGCTTCCCCATTTTCATATTATCTTTTAGTATTTTATGAACTTTTACATTTCTTTGTTAACTGAAGTCTGTTTGATTATTTTCTAGTTAATTATGTCATTATAATTTGTTATCTTTCCATGTGTAGTAATTACATATTTTGAATGCATGTTAAAGTTCCAATTCCGTTGCAAATAGGTTTTCTTATATAGATATATACTTATCACGCAGGTATCATTCAAGATTGTTGGGGCATCACTATCTGGAATTTCCATTGATTCGAAATCGGTGACTCTCTTTCACTTTTGGCTGACACTCTTATTTTAGACAAAAAATTAAGATCCATATAATTTTGTTGAGTATCACAAATTCATCATTATAGGAGTCATCATCCTTTTGCTGTCTGTCTGATAATATGTGTACTTTGCAGTTAAGCATCTATCCAGCCGTAAAAGCACCGGTCGAGTTTTCAACTCAGGTATTTGTTTGTTTTTGTGTCTGTGCAAGATCAGTGGTTCATGTTTTGAGCAAACCCAAATTTCTGTTTTGCTCCTTCAAGTGTCAATGATATATATTCATTGTCTTGTACTATTTCTTTGCCCAGGTTACTTCTGGGGACTATATTTTATGGAATACTCTTGGTAAGTGCCCATATGTTGCTACAGTGTAAAAATTGGAATGGCTCTGGAGGGGCATCTGAATCTGAATGGAGGTGGCACCAAATGATATTCATAGAAACTCTGATCATGTTTTTTAATTCTGAGTTGCCACTTGAGTCAATTATGCAGATTGCCTGATAAATAATTAAACAATTGGAGTGTATCTTCAACTTTCCATTTCTTGTAATTTTTAAAGTTAAAATCTATTCATTTTAGATTTAAATCAAATATATTTTTGTCTCTTGCTTGTATATAAAACCAGAAGCAATATTTATTTATTTGAAAAAGGAGTGTGCGAGTTGTTTATTTTAAAGAGTAGATTAGATCCAATCAACTGTCAATGATTGTTCTAAGACATGAAATTCTTTTAATAAATAATTCAGCTATCCATCTACTAAATAAATTAGTTAATGAACTATATCCAATTCGTTCATTCAAAGTTATAGGTAAATTTAATTCATCAAACATATTTTAAAAATCTAATTGATGTTTCTGTAAAATTTTAAATGTAATAAATCATAATTTATAATAAAACAATAAAAAATTAAACAATAATAATATAAATTATAGGAGATCTCAATCAACATCAATCATTCAATTTTGACCATTTTCAAAAGAATTCATCTAGACGACTTATAGTCTCGAGATCTTTTGGAGTGTATACACATGTACACCCTTCTCCATTCTATTCAAACAATTTCAAAGTTTATGTTTTCCTAAACTCGAAATAGCTCAATCTCTAATTTAAAATAGTTCAGTTTCTTGTTTTTTATTTAAATCAAGTGCTAAATGTATGAGTATACACATCCACACCCTTCTCCATTCTATTCAAATAATTTCAAGTTTAAGTTTTCTGAAATTCCAATAGTTCATTCTCTCATTTTTCATTCAAATTAAGTGTTAAAACCTACAACTTCTCTCTCTATCTATCTATCTCTATTGTTTAAGTCAGGTTTTTTTGCCCCCTATTTTTTTTCATTTTTATCATGGGCTAATGCCCTTCTTTTGATTAAAAAAAAATTAAATAATTAATTTTTCCGCTTCTTAGTAAAATATTAATTAATATTCAAGTATTAACATAAAGTGTAAAAAATTCAATACTTTATAATATATATAATTCAAAAGAACATATAAATACCTCTCTAAAAAACACATATTTTCTCGCTGTCAAATGAGGATTCCTTTTTTTTTTTTTGTATAAATTGAATATTATTTGCTTGTAATTGTAGAGACTAATCTCTCGAGTCGGAAAAGATTACAATAGACGATAAAATTCTCCACCAACAATCTTCATTCATATTTCCACCTTGTACAACCTCCACAATTTGGTGCACGATTCACCATATGCCTTCATTTTCTTCGAGGTTGTTATGCCATATGGTTCTGCCTATCACGCACTAATATCAAATTGTCAGACTCAATAATTAATGATATGATAGTCAAAGTTATACAAGTAACACCCATGATAAAAACATAATTTACTATCTTGGATCGATAAACTCTAATACCAACTAAAATATCATTCGTGATATTATCTAGAATATTAATTTGAGGTATTGTATTTGGTACTGGTACATCAAAATGGTACAAAGATACACCACAAATATATCAAATACAATAGGGTATCAATACATCAAAATAAAACAGGCAATAGAAATAGTAAGCAACTAATGAACGGCTAGACATCCACTCCATGTAATCTTCTTCTTGCCTTTGATTGACAATTGATCATTTGTAAGAAAATAATTAACATGTGATGAGATAAACAAACTCAGTGGAGGTCTTACTAAACCCATAAATTCCTCTGAGGCCAGTAACATCACTCGTAATTCATTACCACTATTGATAATAAAATCAAAACATGTCGAAGATATCTAAACATCTCCAATAAATAAACCGAGATGCAAATTAGCTCCAATAGCCTATAGAGACATGTCATTATATCCGACACCCCGTATATAACCCTGGTCCCCCGCATTCGAGTCTATTTTATTGGACCATCAACATTCTACTACGAATTTGTAAAACTCCAACTATTCCCTAGGTTATACAACCAAAATATGAAATGAGACATGTCATTCCCTATATGTATTTAATTAGTCTGACCGTCATTTATGTATTTAGTTAGTCTGACCGTCATTTATTCAATAGGACGTTAGTTCACTCATATAAAGATTATACATTTTTCATTAGGGTATTAGACAGTTAGTGCTCACCATTTAGGATTTTCCTATAATGTTTTTCAACCCCTTAGGTTTTCATCCACCTTTCCCTAATGATCCTTTCCCATTCTTAGATATATTTCTAAGTAACTACAAGTGTTTAAATTGTGGAAACTATCTAAATCGAGGACCAAATACCATTCCACTTGCATTTCCTTCAATGTTGAACATAGTACTCGTCGTACACACCTATCAAGAGGGTTGGAACTCACTTAGAGTAAGAATAACACACGAACTGGGTCGGCTAAGGCCTGGTCGTGGTGTCTGCTACGGCCTATAACATGCCAGTTAACCTCTTAGTACAAAAACCATATGCGACTACGGCGGTAGCACAAACAAAATCCAGCCCTTTCAATATTTTGTTATATGTCTTGTATGCTTTATTCAAGTTCTATAGAATATGTGTTGATTAATTTCGATTGATATCTGTTCCATAATCACGTTTGCTTAATTCGCGTGTGCTTAACCCGTTTGCTTAATTTGGAATCTGTTTGCTTAAATAAAAAATTAAGAACACATATCATATGTTAGTATCAACGCGCTTGTTATTGTTACTATAATCGACAAGGGATTAGAATCCGCTTAGGGCATGAAAATTATATTAACCAATGTTAAGTTAGGAAATCAAATCAGTAGATCAACTTATTTCATAGTTACTTTATATAATCACTTATTCTAAATCAAATCGAAACCTCATATATTTCATTTTCTTATTTGGTTAATTTGCCAAGAGTCCTTGTGATACGATACTCGAGTGTCGCTTCCCTAGACTAACATTCTTAATTACTCATTTTTGACCCGTGTGCGACAACAGATCAAGTTGACGCAGTTGTCGGGGACTCTTGTAGATTTTAACAGTTATTATAGTCATAGGTGTTATGTTTCAGTTTTCTTGCCCCAAAGTTCTTGCTTTCTGGCCTTTTCGCATTTTAGCGTTAAAAAATCATTTTTTAGGAAATTCTTCTCAGATTCGTCTGGTTCTTTGCCTAGTAATTAGAAACAAATAAGGGATCAAAAGCCTCTATCTACGCCCCCCTAAAAAGCCGAAACTCCTTATTTTTCTATTTTTTATGATTTTTTTCTTATTTTCATAGTTTCAGAAAAATCTGAAAAAATTCTCAAAATTCTTATTTGACTTAATTAGATTAAATTTTGTGTTTTTTGTATTTTTGCACCTTATTTAAATTGTTTTCTTTGCTGTCCACTTGTTTCTGCTTAATAGGGACATTGTCGATATTTTCCTAATTGTTGTTGCATTGTTGAATTAGTTATGTGTTTTCTCATTCTTTGTTGATTTTTTTCTATTGAGTTTAACATGGATAATCAGAGAACTCTTAGACAACTTGTTGCCCCTGATGTGAATTATAATGTTTTCTGTATTGAATATCTTGCTATTGATGTACCTTTTGAATTAAAATTTGGTTTAATACACTTGTTACCAATGTTTAATGGTCTTGCATGTGAGGATCCGCATAAGCATCTGAAGGAATTCCAGGTTGTATGCTCAACACCTTTGAGACCTGAAGGAATCACAAAGGATCATATCAAACTCAGAGCACTCTCATTCTCACTTCAAGGAGCTGCAAAAGATTAGTTGTATTATCTTAAGCCTAATTCTGTCATAAGTTGGAATGATCTAAAAAAAGTGTTCCTAGAAAGATTTTTCCCTACCTCAAGAGCTTCTTCAATCATAAAAGATATATGTGGTATTAGATAGGTTAACATGGAGTCATTGGCTGAGTATTGGGAGAGATTCAAACAGTTAGTGTCTAGTTGTCCTTATCACCAAATCACCGAGCATTTGCTTATTTAGTACTTCTATAAAGGATTGATACCAATGGACATAAACATTTTAGATGCTGCTAGTGGTTGAGCACTTGTTGATAAGACTCCGGCTGCTCCCAAAACCTTGATTGAAAACATGTCACTCAACTTCCAACAGTTCTATACCAAAAGCAATTTTGTCCAAGAAAAAGGTGTGAATGAGATTCATGTTTCTTCTTCCAACAGAGCTCTAGAAACTAGACTTGATGAGCTTACCTTATTAGTGAAACAATTAGGATTAGGTAAAACTCAAACATAAAATTTGTGTGGTATTTATACTTCTCCTGAACACCCGACCGATACATGTCCTATTTTGCAAGATGAGTCGGTCATTGAGTTGCCTCAAGCATACGCAATAAACCTTTACAATCAAGGCAACAATCAGAATATGTACAACACTCATGACCTATCCACTAACAGGTACCATCCCAACTGGAGAAATCATTCAAACCTTTGGTATGTGAATCCACAACATATCCAACAACAGTTGATGTTACCATTACCACCACCACATAGCCCTCCACAAGTAACCACCTTTTCACCTTCAGAACCTTCACTAGAGGAGTCTGTCAAGCAAATGGTGTAAATAGTCTCCAATTTTAGCAACGAACATATTCTAGTATTCAGACTTTGTAAACACAAATTGGACAACTTGTAACTTCAATGAATAAAATGCAACAATCTCAAGGATCGAACCAAATACCTGCCCAAACAATAGTGAATCCAAAAGGCCCTAAATGTGAGTGCAATTTCCTTAAGATCCGTAAAAATTGCAGAACCAGCCCCAGAAATAAATAAAAAAATTGTTAGTGCAACACCTGAAAATAAACCTGAACCTTTTGTTGTTGTTGAGGCTGAAAAAGAGTATATAGCACCAATCCCTTTCCCACAAAGAGTACTGAAAATAAGAAGATTGATGCGAAAGACAAAGAGAGATAGACTTTGGATGTATTAAAAAAGGTGGCAGTGAATATTCCACTTATTAATGTGATTAAGCAGGTTCCGAAATACGCAAAATTTCTGAAAGATTTGTGCACACACAAATGGAGGATTACGAGAAACGAGAGAGTCAAATTGGGAAGAAATATTTTGGCCCTTATTCAGCCTAAAAGTTCACCTAAAAAGATTACCGCTTCAACCCTCAATCAGTCAATGCCACATAAATGCAAGGCCCCTGAAACTTTTGCTATTCCATGTACAATTGGAAATAGTAAATTCAAAATTTGCATGTTAGATTTAGGAGCTTCTACTAATGTTATGCCTACTTCTGTTTTTAACAATCTTGATCTTGGTCCTATGCAACATACATGTCTTACTATTTAGTTGGAAAATAGGAGCGATGCTCGCCCTATTAGAGTAGTGGAAGATGTGCTTGTTCAAGTTAATGACTTGATTTTTCTTGCAGATTTTTACATTCTGGACATGTATGGAGAAACAAATTCAAACAGATCACCAATTATTTTGGGCAGACCGTTCATGAAAACAACGAAAACAAAAATTGATGTTGACGATGGAACCATGTCCATGGAATTTGGTGACACTATCGCGAAATTCAACATTTTTGATGTTATGAAACATACCTTGGAAGAACATTCTATTTTTCAAATATAGTTGCTTTATGAAATTGTTCATGAAGCTTATGCTGATTTGTTTTCAGCTGATTTTCCAACTTTATCTGGTTTTGATGATATTTACTCATGTGGTGATTGTACCAACACTAACCTTTGTGTTGTTTATGCTGAGATTGATGCTACCTTGTAGGATGATAGTGTAAATGGAGTTGTTTATGTAGCTGAGGCTCTTGACATCCCGGTTGCCCCAAACATACCGTCCATTGAACAACCACCTTCTTTAGAGTCTAAACCACTTCCTAAGGATTTATATTATTTATCAAAGCTTCAACTTGAGCAGGAACATAAGAAGGAAATTGGATGAACCTTGGCTGAAACTCGTGATATTAGTCCATCCATATGTATGCATAGAATCTCACTTAAAGATGGAACAAAATTAGTGAGGCATCCCCGTAATCCTTTGATTCTTGATGTTGTGAAAAAGGAGATCACTTTCACGTGCCCATTCAACACTTTTACTTATCAAAGATCCTTCTTTGTCTTGGAATACAAGGAGACGACACTAATCAAAATTTCAAGGTCAATGGACACTATCCAAAGCTACTTCATGAGAGCCCCACTTTGGAAGAAGAGACTGTAGAAGAGCTCTCTTTGGGATATGATGCTTATGCGATCATTTATCCACCTGGACTCCTCAGGTGTTTTCTTTCCTTTCTCTCACTCTTATTTTATGTTTATGTTCTTTCATTAAGGATAATGTATGTTTTAAGTATGGGGGAGGGAACCATTTAATTTGTTTTATTTCATCTAGCTTCTTTGTTTTTGTTTATTTTCTTACATGAAAAAAATGCATGTTTTTTCCTATAGTTTTTTAGTTACAATTGTGAGTCTTTTTGTTGTTCTCTTAATTAAAGAAGTGTGGTGTGATGTGATTGATTCATTATGTGCATTCTTAGTATGATATGTATGACTAGACTCTAAATTATACATCATTTGTGGTAGATCAATTAATCTTGTGAGATTTTGAGCCTTTTAATGGATAACATTAAAAAATCCATATCTTTCTTTCTTGTATAACCTCACTCATGTCTATTAGTCTCTAGAACTTGAATTTACTCTTTTTGAAATTGTTGATTACTTGTGCACACTGATATGATAAAGGCAACTTATTTTGTTTTACTTTTAGCCACTTATCCAAAAAGACAACCCTGAATAATATCATCCCTTGTTTGAAAATCCCTTGAGCCTATTATCCCATTCTTTATTTAAATTCATTACAAGCCTGAAAATAAAAAACAATGTTATCACTCATTCATAGGGTTGAAAGAGTCTTGTTTGAAGTTGTGTGGGGTTGGATAACCATAGGTGTGATTTTCATTCAAAAGTTGGCAGAAAAAGAAAAAGAAATATGTAGAAAAAGAAGAAAAAATAGAAAAAAAAAAGAAAAGAAATAGAAAAGAAATAGACAAGAAATGGAAAAACCAAAGAAGGATGTCATTACTTCTGAAAAAGAAAAAGAAAAGATAAAAGAGAAGAAAAATTGTGGAAAAGTTGTTGTTTGGAAGTGGATGAATGTAGTTCAACTCCTACAAGTTCTTTCATGTCTCTTTCCTCCCTTTGAATCTTAGCCTAGTACCTCTTAGGATTTATCTCACCCATACTCTGGAAAAGTTACAACCTAATAAAAGTTCTTTTGATCTTTGGTGTGCATGTAATTCAATTATGGATGTTAGAGTCTTTTTAAGCTTATGGTAGTGCTAATTTTTATGTTGTGCTTTGAGTGTAAACAATCAACTTAAACATTTGAGAGTTGAGTGAATTTTATCTTGTGAGGATCTTGTTGCTTTTTATGCACTCTTTAGTAATCTATTTTGCAATTTGCTTTGAATGTCACAAAAGAGTTACTTACTAATGACATTTTCTTGAAACTTAGACTTAGAATTTTGCTTGCACTTTGTATCCTGAAAACCTTTGGAATTGCATGTTTTATTTTGCTCTTATTTTTTTCTTTCTTTCTGTTTTGAGTTTGAATTTATAATTTTGCTCGGAGTGCAAAAGTTAAAGTGTGGGGGAATTTGATCAGTGCATTTTGATACATATTCTTCTACTATTATACTTAGACAACTCTATAGTTTATTTTACTATCTTTACTATTTTAGTGTGTTTTTATATTTAAGTTTATTTTTGTCTTTACTTTATTTTCGTACTTTATTTTCAACATAAACAGTTATTTGATACCTTGTTACTATGCAGACCATAACTTGAGCTACAGGAATTGGATTGACGCATTATAATATGCGTTGGAAAGCTAAGAGATACAAGTTTCATGTTGAAGTCAAAAGATGATTCGGAGTGAAAGAGGGTCAAATAATTCTTTGAAGTTCCAAACTTAATTAAAATAGTTAGTTTGAGCCGGTTTTTGTAATTTTCGAGTCGGATACAGACCCAAATTTCCCTTTTATTATATTAGGTATTTCAGTGCTACAATAATCCTATTCTGAATTTTCACGATACAATATTGCTTAGACGATTTCGTGGAGAACTAAAGTTCACAAGGTTGATCTGCTATAATCGGTTTCCGCAAATACTTTGAGGTTTCTTAATTTTCAATCAAATGTCTTTTCCCTTTCAATATTTTGTTCTATGTCTTGTATACTTTATTCAAGTTCTATAGAATATGTGTTGATTAATTTCGATTGATATATGTTCCATAATCGCATTTTCTTAATTCGCGTGTGCTTAACTCGTTTGCTTAATTCAGAATCTGTTTGCTTAATTCAGAAATTAGGAACACATATCATATATAGTATCAATGCGCTTGTTATTGTTACTATAATCGACAAGGGATTAGAATCCACTTAGGGCATGAAAATTATATTAACCAATGATAAGTTAGAAAATCATATCAGTAGATCAACTTATTTCATAATCACTTTATATAATCACTTTTTATAATCAATTTTTATAATCACTTATTCTAAATAGAATCGAAACCCCCTCTATTTAGTTTTCTTATTTGGTTAATTTTCCAAGAGTCCTTGTGATACGATACTCGAGTGTCGCCTCCCTAGATTACTGTTCTTAATTACTCATTTTTGACCCGTGTGCGACAACGGATCAATTAACCACGATGATATTGCGGTTTGGACAACAAAAACACCAATCATTAGGTTCACTACTATGTAGGTTCACCAAAGTGACCATGTGAAACTGCAGTTTGACATGCAACAACAAATTCCAGACCCTCCGACATGTTTGGGAGACTGGCATCAACTAAGAGTTGATGCCTAATGGGGTTATTTCGATTGGCATGACTTCTCTAAAGATATATGTTGTCATTTGAAGAATCGACGTCGACACATCTTAAACGAACCTATCATACAAGGTGTTAGACCAACTCAACATTATATGAATTGGTTTAGGTCGGTTACAATGACACAGTTTGTGTCTGAGCTGAGGTATTTGATCGACCCATGCCAATGAGCTTTGTCATCATCATACGCCCAACAACAAATCCTCACCCAATAACCAACCCACACCATTACCAAATCCAACTACAATGTCAACCCACCCAAACCCAACGACCAACCTCACAACGTCACCATACCATATACATCGAACCACCAAACACCCAACCTCGCAACCAATACATGCCACACACCCAAACACAATACCAAGAGCCTAGTCCATACCACCAACAACTATACACATCCACTACATTTGTCTATAGCCCCGATAATTCATACGATTCCACACCATCCCACCATAGTCCCCCAACAATGAACACCCAAACATCCCACCGCCAAAGCACCCAACCACTGTATAACTTTTTTATACCACAAGAACCACTGCTTCATTTCTAAAACGATTAAATATCCAAATTCAACCAACCGTACCGTCCACGCATAACCCAACCACAACGACCCAACTACGACAACATGGACACCAAGCTCAATTATTATGACAGCGTCGTTGACGGCAACCCCCCAACTATTGAGGAGAAATGATTGAAAATATGTCAAATACAACAGGACCCTCACACCAATCACCTTTCCTCAAGACAATACTCAAAGACCCCAAACACCTCAGGGAAATCGTGGGAGACCTCGAAGACAGGAAAATGCACCGAGATATGGAACCGGGGGCCGTTTCGGTCGGGCGAGTAATTGATTTTCTATTCATTTGTTGTGTATTTGAATTTTATGAAATAATAGTATGATTTAGTTTTAATTTTCTTTTTTATTTCAATTTTTTAATTATAATTATTAAAATAATAAAAAAAAGCAAAATAAAGGAGTACCCACATGCAGTAACGCATGCTCCTAGTGGATGCATGCATGCACCATTTGCAGTTGCATGATATGCATGCAATCACCACTTCTAATGGCATCTATGTGTTACAACACAATCCATGCGTCAACCTTTGTGCCTACTCCTTTTATCCTTTATTCGAAACATTATTTATTTTTATTATAAATAAATTGAAAACGTGATTATTTTTATATATAATTTAAAAAAATATTATTTAAAATAATAATTCACAACAATAAAATAATTTAAAAATAAAGAAAATTTTAAATTGTAATTCGATGATTCAAAGTCATGGATTAAATAATGTATTTGTAAGAATTAAAAACAAAAATATATTATGACAACTCTTTTCTTATTCAAATTACTCTCTCGTTTTTTCAGGCGGATAAGATTGATGAAATATACAAATAGTAGTATTCAATTGTTTTAATTTAATTTAATATTCCCTCTAACCCATTTTTTTCATATAAGGAAGATGTGAATCCAAGTACAGTCACTGTATAGAGGATAGAATTGTCATTTCCATCTCTATACTTGTTCTACACGTCAACTGAAAATAAAATAATACAGAGACGGTAAAAAACAAAATGGTCGAGGTTAACCTATAAGAAAAGCGTTACTTGAGCTGAAACAGAAAGAGGAATTAGTGTGGAAAACGTGATGACGGCGGCCGGCGATGCTTTTCTTCTTCTCCTCCTTACCTGGAATCAAATTCACGACTGCGTTGCCTTCCCTTTTCAGTAGCTTTTTTCGAATGGAAACAGAACAATGCTCTTTTCATTTCTAAAATAGGCATTGCGAACCAAATTCCTTGAAAACACGAATCAATGCCTATTTAGAAATGAAAACAACACTTCACTGTTTCCATTTCAAACTATTGTCAAGGAAGATAATGCTGACGAGTTCTTGATTTTGATTTTAGTTGAAGAGGATCTTGTTTCAATCATCATCCAACTATCAAGATTTTCTTCTCTTTTTTACTCAATTCATTGATTATTATTGGCTTTGTTAATTTTCATTCTTGGTTTCTTCTTTTTGAGTTTCTTGTTGATTTTCTTCTACACAAAGGATATGATTTATTCACTTGGTATGATTTATTCTGCAGGAATGCTGGGGATGCTTCTGTGCATAACGAACCTCTCTCTTATGTGCTGCTATCTGAGTTTTTTTTTTTTTTACTTTGTGCTGCTTTTATATGGCTCCAAATGAGTATCCGGCCAATTGGACATCAAAAGTTTCCAGCCCCTCCGCATCCGCAGTTGTGATGATCGTACCGTGGTGCTATCTATCAAATTTCTGCTGTCCTCTGTATCCAAGTTCAGCATCAATCTCTAAAGTAATTAATTTGATGGGTGTAAAAGTGTATTTTAATAAACTGAGTTTCTATGTTAGTTTTATAAGTTGTCTTGTTATTATCATTCTGTTAGCCTTAGCTCATTTATGGATTCTGTTAGTCTTGTATCTATATATGACCCATATTATATTTGTAATTGAATAATATAATGTTAAATTTGTTAATCTGATATGATTTAGCAGGAAAAAAAGAGGTCTCATGTTTCAATTTTTTTTCACTTTAAAAGCCATTCATATAGTTACTCTTGCCTCCGTCATTTTCCTTTCTCTGACGCTGGTTTTCTTTCTCTGTTTTGATTTGAATCTTATTTTTCCTCCTTCCTTTCTATTGTCTTTCTTCCACATGCTTCCTTCGATTCTTCAATGGAGGAATCCGATGGAGAATCCTCTAAGTCCACTATACCCGCAAGGCAAGATGAATCAAGACACCCTTACAGCCCCTATTATATTCATCCTGAAGAGAGTTCAGGCACCTCCTCATCAATTAAACCCTAAATGGTTTCAGTTTTTATAATTGTAATAGATTAATGTAGAGAGCCCTAATTTTCCAAGCAAGGCAAGTTTCTATCTTCGAGAAGCTGCCAATGCCTTTTGAAGACGGCCTTTTGTTCGATGCTTAGGAACGCTCGAACATGATGGTCATATTGTGGATCACTCAGCACTTCATAACCATCAATAGCTTAAAGTATCATTTATATCGAGTACGCCAATAAGTTTTGGGATCATCTCCATGAAAGGTTCTCTAAAGGTGACTATTTTAGATTTTTTCGATCTTCCGTTAGACATTCATTCACTACAGGAAATTAACCCTTTTGGACATTTGGGTTACAACCCTTAGTGTAATAACCACCCTTATTTTCTATCTGCCACAGTTTGTGCGACTGATAAACTAACAACCTTAAAGTTTTTAACACAATTAAGTAAATCTTCTTACAAAATATTCAAATAAAATTCTAATAAAGCATGATATGATATGAAAATGATATATTCTTAATTATATAAAATGCAAAAAATATAAATGACACAGGATAATTATCCTAGTTTTCCTTATCAAAATAAGAGTATATCTAGTCCTTTTATACATCGAAGGATTTTCCACTATATTAAATATATGTATAAGTCTTACACCAAAACTTTTCCTACAACCTTATAACATAAAAACACCAAACCTATGAAGAATTTTGAATCAACCCTAGTCAAAGAATCTTTTCTACAATCATCAAACATTATGATGATTCTCACTTAAACTAGAAAGTACACTACTTTATATTTACAATATTTAAAAAACACAACAGTTTCTATTAGGAACAATTGTCATTACACACTTCGTGATCAAAAGAGAACTTGAAACAAATTTTGAATATATGAAATGTTCTTGAATCAATTTTAAAATAGAAAATTGACATTCTCCTTCACTCAATTCAAATATAAGAACCTTAATTGCTCAGAAATATTTTGCAAAGATATGACAATTTATGCAGAAAAAATTTCAAGATTTTGGATGAATGAATCACTTAAAACAAATTTGAATTGTATGTAAATTTGAATAAAAGAGGTTATTTATTTTGCCTTAAATACATTCTAAGATACCTACCTATATGAATTTGTACCGTCAAAAAAAGTATAGAGTGTGTGCATGTTCCCATTACAAGGGCGGTGAAACTCAGAGGCCCTAATAGTTATATTACACGAATGAGACGAGGGCTAACTCACGGTGGAGAGTAACCCTGTATGGTGGTTTTTAGGGCTATTAAGGGACTAAATCACCTGAGGTGAGAGACTCTGTTGGCAGTCGACGCTTCTAGATTGCAGGTGGGCGGTTAAATGACTGATGTTAGGACTGTTGGGAGCAAAGTGATCTCCGAGTAGTATTGGAGGTATCGATTGAATATGACTTTTTCCCTCTTTTGAGGGATAGCTTATTTATAGAGATTTCTGATCATCGAGGGATTTCTTCAATAAATAGAAAATGTTGTATTTCGATGGAAATTCAATTAAATTTTCATTGCCATTTATTTGCTTTCTATTTTTGTAATCTCCTCTTAAAGGGATTTACATCTTCATGTATCGTTATCCCATATATGAGTTATTCTTTTCATCAAATAAAATTGTTTAGTCGAATATTTATACATCAATTAATTTTGTTTTTCTACTTGTTTACATAATGTTATTTTTACTCTTGATAAAATAAAAACATTAAAACACTGAAATAACAAAAGCTTTTGAAAACTCTAAATTATTTTGATCTTTGAAATTTCAACGAAATGTTTGTTAGCCTACAATTATGCATTCGATTCACAAGACACGAAGCATTTCAATGATCATCTTGAGGAGAAAATCAGAAGCGTCCATCCTTCTAGAGATAAGAATCAGCATAGAGCCCGCAAGGCGGAAAAGTAGAAGCCAAAGTTTTGCAAACCATCTTCATTGTGTCAAAACTGTTCAAGGCCAAAAGTGTCGGGGAATCAGAGCTTGATACCCACAAAATGCATAAACCAGTATATTCATGCATTCATTTTTTTCTTGTATATCATGTACAAAATAGATCATGCATAAGCCTCAGCCAAAATTTTGTGAGCTTAGAGAGAGGTCCAGTTTAATCCTGTTTATGCTGAAAAATGGTAAACAATCGTTGGTCTTCAAATGTATGAGTTAATTGTAGGATCAACCAGTGAATCCTAGGACATTATGCTTAAGAACTTAGTTATTGTTAATTTCTTTGTATATTAAGGTTATTGGTTTCGACTAGGTCGAAGGGAATGTGTGAAACTGATACTATGATGAGTATCTCGACTTCTTGCAAGAAAGTATAAATAAGGAATAACAATGTTGAATGTACTTGAATAAAAGTAAAAGCTGGAAAAGAGACGAAGATGAAGAAAACAATGTAAATTGAGTAATTTAGAAAACTTTGTATTGAAGAATAAACATGGTGTTTCATATGCACTTATGTTCTCTCAGCCATTCGCTCGTTTCTCTTAACGCTGATACTTTGAGTTTTCAGTGAGATTTTTGTAATACAATGAACACCCCTAATTCAACCTAATGAACTACTATATATATATATATATACAAGAGTATAATAACTACCCCTTAACGTTCCTTTCTCCCTGGTTCACCACGTGTAGTTCTGCATGCAATTTGCCTTCCAACTTCCTCCACATGTCCTTTTGAGATAAGAACCCAAGCAGTTTTCAAGATTTGAGCGTGACCTACTCACGCCCAAACAACTGCTTCTTCTACCAACCTTACTTGCAACACAACGCCTTCCTGGTTGAAGCAATTGGTGTCAAACAACTTCTTTCAACAACCAAAATTTCTCTAAGTCCCAGAGCATGGTCAAACCATAACTCTTCCAAGACTTTCCCTTTTTTGTTGGGTCTTCCTCATTGGTAAAAAATAACAACTAACAATCCTCAGCAAAATCAAGATTCTAGAGGTATTCTCAAGAGTAGAACAATTATTTTCTTTAAAGAAAGTTACAAGAGACTATCAGAGGTCAGTATGTAGTGGTGTTGATCCTCAAGACGGGTTTCTTCCCCAGCAAGGTGATTGATGTTCCCCAAATGAACTATGATGTCAATATAATTTATGTTTGGTTTCCCAAGTAGACATTTCTCCACAGAGCTTCCTCTAGAATTTTCTCAAGTAAAGCTTCATAAGCTCCCTGGGCGAGTTTCATTTCAAGGATTCCTTAAGAAAAGTATCCCCAACAACAATATCCTCATTCAATCTCTTTGAAGAATTTGTCTAAGATGGACATATCTGCGCCAGGATAGCCTAGAATAACAATCTCCCTAGTGAGTCTAATGGGAAAGAGTTCCCCAATAGACAAGATTCACTGAATATCCCCAGAGAGTCTTTGGCATATCCCCAACGGGTTTCTTCAACCAAGAGTAACTGGATGCAATAGCTTCAACCAAGAGTAGATGAATATGGTTATTTCTTCCCCAGGAAAGTTTGCCTTCAACGAAGACCATTTGAAGAACAACCACACCAGATATATTGTCACAAATCCATCCCTTACAAAGCTGTATAACATGTTTACATATTTGTTGAGATCTACCGTCAGCTAGAAGCGGCGGAATATGACCAGTCAACGCTAGAAAAATCTGGGGCCGACCAAGAGCAACTGAACATGATTTTCTAATTGCTAAAGAAATATCCTATCACCCAAGAGCAATTGAACATGATTTTACAATTCCCAGAGGATTCTATTGTCAGTCAAGAGCATATGAATATGACCTTCTAACCCTAAGAGAAACCTACCAATCATTGAAAGAGTATCACCATTCCCAAAAGATTCGCATTCATCATTCCAGGATAAAGAAATCAATAGTATTTCTTAATATAGTTACATCTATTTATATCATGTGATGATTAAGATGTCAAGAGTATTTTAATCCATTTGCATTCACGTATCTGATGATTAAGAAATCAAGAGTATTTTTTAATCTATTTGCATTCATTTATCTAATGATTAAGAAATCAAGAGTATTTCTAAATTCATTTGCATTCATTCTTCTGACGGTTAAGAAATAAATAGTATTTCTTAATCCATTGGCATTCATTCATCCGACGATTAAGAAATCAAGAGTATTTATGAATCCATTTACATTCATTTTTCCTGATGATTAAGAAATCAAGAGTATTACTTAATCCTTTTGCATTCATGCAGCTGATGATTAAGAAATCAAGAGTATTTCTTAATCTTAGTACATCATCATAAGCATGTCATTTTTATTGCATAAAAGGGAAAATGTTGGGTCTTTTTGGTATTTAAACTATCCTCCAGTTAGAGATGTTTAAGTAGGGGCAACTGTCATACCCTAAATTTTACCCTAAGTTTTTCATCAGCATCAGTAGAGCATGACCATTTTATTTGATCGTGCATCCCATTAATGATAGACATTCATCAGGGATCCTGAAATTTCCTCTAATCTTATTGGCATGCATTTCATTCATCTGTGAATTGAGGAATCAAGAGTATTCCCTAGTCTCATGATATTATCCATTTTTCATTTTCATTAAGGCTCAAAATTTAGATTGATGACAGTCAAGAGCATTGTTTATCACCTGAATCTTTGTAAGTTTTGACTGTCTTTGTGATCAGTTATTAGATGTGATTAGTCCAAGAGTTAACTCTTCTACATTTAATTTTTTTGATAATTAATCATCTACATCACTATCATTTGTGTTTGAGAATTAGGTAAATGGTCTAAGAGTGATTATTTGCATCTTTCTTTACTCATATTCCCTCTGCATCAATGACATACATCAACATTTTGATAGGAATAAAAAGTCAACTATTTGACTTTGGGGACTTTTGGTAAAATCTTATGTGCATTAACATTTATTTCTCTTTTTAACTTGGCTTTAGTATTAAAACCTAGGTCAAAGGGTTTAAGTGTTGACCCTTGACTTTGGCTTTTAGTTTGACTCTTATTTCTCTTTTCAAATATTTGTCTTTTTTATTTGATTTTTGTTTTTACCTAAAAATGGGGGTCAAAGTTAACATGATAATATTTGACTTTTGTTTCTTTTCAGGCCATTTGTATTTATTATTTTCTTTTTCATTCTAAAACCTATTATTAAGATTCAAGTGGCACGTATATGTGTATGGGTTTGTTTGGATTTTGGTACAAGGTTTGGTATGGAATAATAATAATAATACAAAGTTTTTACTTGCGTTCCATAATGTAGTACAAGAGATTAAAAAAAGAGAGAAGAAAGTACAATTTAGTCTTATTCAGAAAATATCCAAAATATAAAGTTTTCTTTACATCTTGATTCCTTAATTTCTAAGTGCAATATGTCACAAAAAGAAGGATAAAATTCTTTTCTGCAAGCTTTTGGTCATAAGCCTCACGTGCCTCCCTATATGCATCCATCATCAAACAACTTCATCAACCACCAAACCATATTCCCCTTCAAGCCTGGCCGAGCTTCATGGTTTATGCAACCATCTTCCAAACCCTCTCTATGTGAGCTTCATGCCAAGCCAAGCCATTTAGTTATCAGCTCCAAGGCATTACCCCATCACAGGTGCATACAAGACAAAGATAATAAATTTTGGTAGTGAGAAAATCAAGTGGGATCACAATCAAATTCACACACATAACACAATTGTAGGGATTTTCCACTAACAAATTCATCTCAAATAAAACAAAAAAAATCATAAATCAATTCTAATTCATTTTCGAACAGACTCACACACTTATAGAGAGAGACTCATAGGAGTGTCATTAGAATCTCAACCAATTCCCGTTTTATAAATACAGTCCTACTGTTTCATTGCTTTTTCACGAAAAATTCCCTAAAGCTACTCTATAGAAATTTCAATTCGCTCGGTTTGCTTACAGATTAATTCCATATATGAATTAATCTACGCTTGATTAAGATCCACATAATTTCTACTGAGTTTTCTTAACCTAATATCAGCCTCACCATCACCCTCACACACTCACTTAGACCTCAAACACACACTTCTCACAACCTCACATTGAAGCTCTAATCAAGTGGAGCTATACCTTCATCTCAACCTCACCGTACACAACCTATCCCTAATTTACAACCATTTAAACAACCACAACACACACAATGGCAGATCACAAAGCACCAACATCAATATAAAAAGAACATAGTAAAAAGAAGGAGAATGAGATGATACTACAAAAATAGAAAGGAAAAGAATAGAAGCATTTACCTATTAAAGCCCCATTAGAGAGACTATGATCGATAATCCCCTTGAATATGTTGTATTTCACTTATTTATGCGCATATTTAGAGTTGACCATAGTTCTGAAATTCCATGTTTGCTATTGTGTAAAACTTCACATGAAAGTATAGGATTTGCTGTGATTAGGTTAATTCATTTTCGTTTGTTGTTTTCCGGATTTGTGTGTATGTTTAATTAGATATTTAATGTTTGATTCCACTTGGATTTGAGTGTTTAAGATTTAGGTTTTCTCGTTTTCTTGAAGCTATGATCCATCCTTGTGAGGGATTTGTTGAGGATTTCTGTTTAGGGTTTGTGATCAGGGCTTTGAGACAGAGATTTTTCATGTTCAGGGTAGGAGGTTTTAATGAATTTAGAACCGAGTTAGGGTTTGATTTTAGTTCGTCTTGATCTGGGCGGTTGAAGATGATTTGGAAAATTATGAGTTCAGATTTAAACTCAGAAGATTTTGTTTAGTCGAGAAGGTTTATTTTTCTTTGGGTTGGCCAGAGAAGAGGGGAGGCGCCACCGTGGGCGCCTGCTTACCACCGTCTTCTTCAATGGAATATTGCAGAGTGAATAAAGAGGTTTGGGTGAGAGAGAGAGAGAGAGAGAGAGAGAGATAATTTAGAGATAGAAGGAAAGTTCCATATAAACTCTGTTCCTCTTTTTTTTCCTCATTTAAGGACTGGCTGGGATATCTGTTTTCCAGCGACAAGTGGCAACCCTTGTGCCACTTGTCCTTGACGCGCCTCCTCCATATGCCCTTAGATCCCACGCATGAGGCCTCATGGTACTCCCTTACACCCTAGCATTTGGACTATTTGATGTTGTTTGACTCATCCAATATGTTGTTCTAATGGCCAGGATATAATCAATTTGTTGACTATTCTTTTGGCCTCCCAATTGGGCCAAGCACCCAATTTACTTTCTATGCTCCCTTGTGTTTCTATTTCCAGCGCCCCCTGGTTGGGCCTTTTTATTTCTTTTTATTTATTTTCTCTGGCTCATTCTTTTTAGTTGTTTCCTTTTTCTTTTGTTTCTTTATTAAACTAATTAATTCTTGTTTATTTATTATTAGTTAATCCTTTTAATTAAATTTAATTAATGGAGTTGATTGATTAAAGTGATTTTTAATTAACCCTTTATTAATTAATTTTCATGAATTTTATTAATTGATTTGGTTAATTTAAATTAGTTTAATTAGTTATTAATTATCATGCTTGTTACAAACATACATCCCATTTTAGTTTAAAACTAGGGGTGTAATCAGTTCAGCTTGGAATGGTTTTTAGTCAAAAAATTATTTAACCTGATGATATCTTCATCGGTTTGGTTTGATTCAGTTGACCGGTTTATAACTTTTTTTTCAAACATCATATTCATCTGTGTATTTTTTGCTATCATGTATTTCAGTGTATTTTATGCTATTATTTTTTCAAATAATACATTTCGTATAATATATTTCATTGTCTATTTTTCAAACAACTTACAAGTTATTCTTAATTCATACGAATCATTGACATGATTTTTATTGCCTCATGAAAAAAAGTTCACTATTAAATACAAAAGTTGACACTTAACATGAGAATGTTGGAAAGGGGTTTAAAAGCTTAACAAATAAAACACAATAATAATAATAATAATAATAATAATAATAATAATAATAATAATAATAATAATAATAATAAAATCTAATACACATAAATTAACATGTTTCACACCTCAATCACACATCAATTTTTTAACAAGACTAGAAGAAAATTCGTTGAAGAAAAAGAAAAAAAAAGAAAAAAAAAAGATGAAAACTAATGAAGAGAACTCGAACACGAATAAGGCAACTATAACCCATAAGAATGACGGTGGTGAGGAAATAGTGGTGGTGGGCAGCCATCACAATAATTTAGTGAGAGCAAGTTTTCTGCCTTATTGTTTCTATTTTTTAATATTGGAGATTGATTTTGGCTATATCTTTTGTTGAAAGAAAGGAAGTGTAAACAAAGATGGAGAAGAGTTAGACCAATACAAAATTTGGGTTTGATAATGGAATAAATAAAATATTAATTAGGTATTTATAGTCATCAGTTCAGTTCATTGAGTTGGCAGTTCCTAAAAACTAAAACCGAGAACCGAACCAAACCACCTCGATTTTTATTGCTTTGTTTCGGTTTTTAAACTGAACCAAAAGCAATTGTTTTTTCTGTTTGGTTTGGTGTGGGTTATCAGTTTAATTGGTTTTTTCTTATCCGCTTACAACCCTACTTAAAACCATATTTACTTCATTATCATATTTTGATTTCTTAGTATTTGTATGAATTACATTTTAATGTGATAATATTAATATTGTAAAATATACTTTTCAAAAAGACTAAAACTCTTGGTCCAACACCAAGTGCGTTTTTCAAAAACCTTGGTCTAATGCCAAGTGATATTTCTCAAATCCGATTAATTTCATATCGATGTGATTCAAAAAAATTCTCGATTAAGCATACTATTAAGATCTTTTTTCTTAACAAACACGAAAGAAGAGGATCCTTGTAGTCTCACATTCCTTGAATCCTCGAATGATCGGTCCCGAGGCACATGTCTTAGAATAACAGTTTATTCTTTCTATTATTTTTAAAACATTTAATATCAATTTAGACAAAAAGAGGGACTGTTGGAGTCTAACATTCCATTAGAACCTTTGAACAATTAATTATGAGCGTAAGTCTCGTTCTTATTGAATGTTCATTGTCCATCAAACAAATTTCATGAATACATTGAATGAAAAAAGGTTTGTTGTAGTCTAGAACTCCGGTAAACCCCGAGTAATTGGTCCTGAGGCTCATGTCTCGTTCTCATTAAGAATTCTTCATTCGCCTAAAAAATACTCAACATATCAAATCTATTTTCTCGCCCTTGTGTGACCGGAAGCCTTTTTTCAAAAAGGACATTGTCTAGTCCATCCTAACGCGTATACAAACAAGCCCTTAAGTCTCCACCGCGAGTATTCAATCCAATATTTAGCCGTTAGAATGCGATCTAAACACTTGTTTAATAAAACAAATTAACCGATTAAAACTTTCTTTTCAGAAATGAGTTTGTGTTATCCATTTCAACATAAAAAAACAAAGGTCTCAGTGTCCAAGAGAGAGCAACAAGCAAAAGTTTAATCACTCAAAATGTCTAAAATGACACTCTTTAAAAACGACAATCAATAACACCTAGAAGCGAGACCCACAATTTCGTCAAGCACCCTAATAAAAACATTCTTGCGAATCCTTTTCTTTTCCTTCTGCATTCTTATCATTCGAAGAAAACAATTAACATAAGTTAACATTCAATCACAAGTTTAACTAAAAGGTTCTCGTGGAGTACAACAAACGCGATGGATGCTAATACCTTCCCCTTGCATAATTGACTCCCGAATACGAATATGGTTGTGACGACCATCTTCATTTTCTTGTAAGGACTTTATTGATATTTTCCATTTCCTTCTTTGGAATAAATAAAGTTCGATGGTGAATCTGTTCGAATAATTTTTCCGCGAGCGTGTGATCACCCTGCGAAGGATCATATTTTTCGAGATGCGGCAGTTGGAGAATCTTCTGGGGAACCCAAGTAGAGAGAGTCAGGCCTAATTTAGTTAACCTCGATATGTGCTTGCTTATTTTGGTTATTTATGCTTTCTTTTATATTCTTTTCTTTTAAAATAAAAAAAGTCACAAAAAGAATTAATTTATATTCATGTGAGGCATATCGTGTTAAGGGAAAATATTTTTTTTATAGATTTATAAATCCTAAAAGTATAAAAGTATCAGTAGAGAAAACAAGATGGAGGTTTGTAAATTATTACCCATATAACCCAGTTTTTCAAAAAAAATCCCAAAATAATTCTGTTTTCAAAAAAAATTCTCAATCTACCCCACTTTGAAGAGGAGGCACCAGAAGAATTGGTGTCTGCTCTTAAACTTAGAGAGGAGGCGCCAATTGGATTGGCTAGGCCACCTTGTGTTGTCAATCCAATTGGCGCCTATGTGTTAAGTTTTAAAGGAGGCGTGGGTCATATAGGTACATATCCTCGGCGATGAACTCAAATCCAACCGATCTGTACCAAGCCATATAATTACGACTTAGTTTTTCTTCAGTTGGCATCATAATGTCTGTTAAGACATGGTCTTAGCAGTGCTTCCATTTGCAACACTCAGATCTAGTGAAGCTTTGCCATGGGTTAAAGTTCCATTCGTCGTTAACTTTGCGTAGATGTCATTCTCCTAGGTTTGTCGGGGGATCTGGGATGTGTTGAAGCATATCGAACTGTAATTTAACACGATCACTATTGTGCATCTCCATAGTGATGAATCTTATAATCGGTGTGCATGCAGTCCAAACGGTTGCGTCTTGTTCGTTGATTTCATGGTCATGACCCAAATTTAGATATGGACGCCAAATGAACTGAAATGTGAACATATATTAGATTATAAATTTGGTATAATAAATTAACAAATTATTACGGAATAATTAGGTTAATGACCATACATCTGTCGATCGAAGGTGATCCAAGAGTTTGCGATACTGGATAATACAATGTCTAGGAAATCTGTTATAACTCATACCACGTGCCGAATATCTGCACCATAAAAGTAAAAATATTATTTAGAGATAATAATAGGTAAAGTAAGTAATATAATCCATTTTTAAGAACTTACTTTTGTGCATACGGGAATGTGAATGGGTTGTTGTTGACGGGTGCTAGGGACAGTAGTCTGGATCAACCCCATGCTTGGAGCAAAACAACACGTCCAGAAAATGTAGATATGTCTTTGTGTGAATTCTTACACAAAGAGCTATAAAGATAAGCCAAACAAGAGGACCCCCAACTGTAACTTCTTATTCTATCTACATGTCTTAGTAAAGGTAAATACATAACATGCATACTAGAACCACTACCTTCGGGAAATAAAAATGAACAAATTAAATGCATAATATAACACCTGGCTTTTATTATTCGAGCCTCTTTAATAGAATTCTCATCTAACTGTAAGTTGTTATAATATGCCTTAAGGCGTGAAAGGAGTATACCTTGACCTCTCGAGTTATCATCTAACAAATCAGCATCCAAGAGGTCCATGCAAATTGAATTTGCATAGTTGGTTTTACCACTTACCACCTTACCTTTGATATGCAGTCCTAATAACATGTAGACGTCTTCTAACGTCACGATACATTCACCGGTTGGAAACCAGAATGTGTGTGTCTCAGGACGCCATATTTCACATAATGCAAGAATAAATTTATTATCCACCGACCAAGATATTATTTTGCTTATATGTCCAAAACCGGCGAGTTCGACATACGGTTGAATCATCGAGTCCATGTGTACAAATTCGTGGACCTGAGTTCGAAACCTAGAAACATCCTAAAAAGGAAAAAAACCAAAAATGTTACTTTATAAAAGATAAACAACAAATTAAGTATCGTTATTAAAAATTATTCTAGACAAATAATACAAGAATTAAACGCTTACATAAGTTGTTATGTTTGCAACTGTGCCTCTGTGTGATTCACCCATTGTGAGGAGAGACATCTTGTCGGAGTAAATATTTGAAACAGTGCTTGTTACAGATGAACGAGTTGTTATTGTTGAGGAAGAAGTGATTGTTAGTGAGGAAAAATGTGAGACTTGCTTGGATATTTATAAGGTGTGACATGCAAAGACATGCAAAAGTTTGAATGCATGGATAATGGTGTTTGCATGCTCATGCCAAATGGTTTGGCTCCCATGTGCAAATGTCACATGCTAGCGACAATCAAAGTGGCGCCTCCTAGGCTTGCATGCATGCTTCATCTTAACCTAGCATGGCACATGCATGCTTAGTTACGAGGTCTACAAGGAAGACATGGTAGCACCAATTAGACTGACGCCCATGTATAAGGAATACAAGCTAACACCAATTGGACTAGCGCTAGGGCTTGCATGTTTGACATGTAACACCCCGATAATAATATGTATTTATTTAAATTAAATTAATAATATGTTTATTAATTTAATTAGAATATTTGGATTATTATTATTATTATTTTGGAATAATAATTATTGGGATAATTATTTAGTGGAATAATATTATTGGAGTATATAAGTTGGAATAATAAAAAGTCCCAATTTTTGGAAAAAAGTTTTCACGTGAAAGGGGAAAAGAGGCAGAAAGGGCAAAAAGAGAACCAGAGAACGAAGGTTGAAGGAAGGAGAAGCTTGGAGCTCAGAGGCTGCCGGATTAACTCAGGTAAGGGGGGTTTATCATCAATTAACGGGTATTATGGGATGATATGTACTGGGTAGTAATAGACCATTGTTTTACCTCTGATTGGATGATATATGTTGAATTTGTGAACTTTTGAGATGAACGAAAATTTGGATTATAATTGACGAAATTCGTAGGAATTAGAGGTAGAAAGGTTAGAAATTTGTGAAATCGAAAGTGTATGATTCGTGTTAGATGATATGAATGAATTGTGTGTGAAATTTGGACTGTAGAAGGTTGAATTGGGTAGATCTCGTAGCAGAGAAAGCCATTGCAGATCTGAGAATTCTGATCTCTGGTCATACGCGTATGGCACTAGGCAATACGCGTATGAGATGTTGGTACACGTATGGGGGAAAGCCTTACGCGTATGGGTGGAAAAGATGATATTTTGAACGTGAATTGGTCTCTGTTGGTACGCGTAATGGGAAGTTGTTACGCGTAGCGTACGCGTATGGGATAGGTGGTACGCGTATGAGTTGGGCGAGGAAATGCGCAATACGCGTAAGAGAGTAGGCATTACGCGTATGGAGTTGGCCAGGTTTGGGCAATACGCGTATGGCATGGGCAGTACGCGTATGGGCAGAGTTGGGATTTTTCCTGAACTGTTGTTGTGCAGTTTTTGGTTGTTTAGGCTGAGTGATGTACTTAGCTGAGATATGATGTTGTAGGGATCGTTTCCCGTTGTTTTGAGTGGTATAGGTATTAGTAGAGCGGGCTAATACTGTGTTTGATTATGTGGCATGATATGATATGCTTTTGTGATTAATTATGTTGATAATGTGTGAGGGCATACATGATGATGTGAATGTATACGTTTGTGAATAGACTGTATTATGGCTTAGAGTGTGAGCATGTGTCTATTCTTGATTGTTGTTGATGTTGCATTGCTAGGTGATTAGCATGCATGTTGTGGCCCATTTGGGGTGGTAGCTAATTCCCATGGTGAGGAATTAGTGAGTATATCATTTGATTGTTGTTGTTGATGTTTGCATGCTAGGTGATTAGCGTGCATTTCATGGCCCATTTGGGGTGGTAGCTAATTCCCATGGTGAGGAATTAGTGAGTGAGTCACTATGTCTCAAATGAGTGGGACTAGTGAGCTTGGTAGCCGTGCCTGGATTTGGACGGTGAGGTTGAACTATATGTTCACAATTAGTCGGTACCGCATGCATAGAGTCTCATTGCATAATGAATGTATGGCATATGATATGAATGGATGTATTCAAGTATCATATGTGTGTTGTGTGTTGTGTTGTTAATGATTGAATATGATGGAGATTTGTACTGTTGATTATGATGTTTGAATGGATATTACCGTTGCTGAATGCGTAGTCTAATTAGGGTGAATTAATGTGTTAATTACTTGGCATTACATGTTGTTCTATAATGCTTATTATATTGATTGAGGAACTCACCCTTACGCCTATTTTTCAGGTAACGAGAAATGAGTTGAGTAGAAGCTAATGCTTGGAGTCTAGAGTAGTTTCTTATGGGTCATGCTCTGATAGATGTAACATCGGGAGGGGATGTTTTAATTAATTTGATTTCTGTTGTTGAATGATTGACATGTATTGTGTACATGTTTTACATTGATGTTGAATTGATTCCGCTGCGATTTATGCAAAGAATCTTATTTTGATTAAAGAAATGAGCATGACAGGATATTTTGATAATTGTTGTGAAATGATTGTGTGACACCCTTCGGGGCATAATTACTCTGATGAATATATATATTGTTATTTTAATTATAATAATTTGGGGTATTTAGAAGGGTGTTACATTAGTGGTATCAGAGCATAGTCGGTCGAGTCGAGTCGTAATTATTCTGTTTCCCCTGTACGGGATAGGTGTTGTATAACCCTATCAGTACTCATTGTTTTAGTTGTTTGGGTTTCAGAATAGAGATGGCTGGAAGAGGTAGAGATGATGCTGCAATTGCTGAGGCTCTGGGTATGCTAGCTGGAGTACTTGGAGGAAATCCGAATGTTATGGGAATGGGAGCTGCTCGTCAGTTGAGTGAGTTCCAGAAGAACAATCCTCCAATGTTCAAGGGAGCATACGATCCAGATGGCGCTCAGAAGTGGTTGAAGGAGATAGAGAGGATCTTCAGAGTAACTGAGTGTGCTGATAACCAGAAGGTCAGGTTCGGTACACATATGCTGTCGGAAGAAGCTGATGATTGGTGGGTTGCTACTCGCACTGAGTTGGAAGCTGCTGGAGATGCTGAGATTACTTGGACTGTGTTCAGAGAGAGATTTCTGAGGAAGTATTTTCCCGAGGATGTCAGAGGAAAGAAAGAAATTGAGTTCTTGGAATTGAAGCAGGGTAACAGGTCCGTTACGGAGTATGCTGCTAAGTTCACAGAGTTGTCTAAGTATTATACTCCCTATGCTGAGGCTGCTGGGGAATTTTCCAAATGTGTGAAGTTTGAGAACGGGTTGCGTCCCGAGATCAAGCAGGCGATTGGGTATCAAAGGATTAGAGTGTTTTCTGATTTGGTTGACTGTTGCAGGATTTTCGAACAGGATTCCAAGGCAAGAGCTGAGAGCTATCAGCAGAGAGTTGATAGGAGAGGCAAGAATCAGATGGATCGTGGAAAACCGTATGCTGCTGGCAAAGGTTTTCAGAGACAGAGTGGGATGAAGAGGCCTAGTGGGGGAGACTCTAGTGCTCCTGCTAAGTGTTACAGATGTGGTCAGGCTGGACATCGTATCCATGAGTGTACCAGTAATGAGAAGAAGTGTTTCAAATGTGGAAAAGGTGGTCATTTAGCTGCAGATTGCCGGTTGAAGACTGTGACTTGTTTCAACTGTGGAGAGTTGGGTCATATCAGTCCACAGTGTCCTAAGCCGAAGAAAGAGAATCAGTCAGGAGGCAAGGTCTTTGCTTTATCGGGTTCTGAGACTTCTGCAGATGATCGTTTGATCCGAGGTACGTGTTATATTAATGGCTTTCCTCTTGTAGCTATTATTGACACAGGTGCTACTCATTCTTTCATATCCTTGGATTGTGCTGTGAAACTTAAGTTAGAGATATCTGAAATGCTTGGAAGTATGGTGATTGATACTCCTGCGAAGGGTTCAGTAACTACTACTTCAGTTTGTCTAAGTTGTCCCTTGAGTATTTTCGGTAGAGACTTTAGAATGGACCTTGTGTGTCTTCCATTAGTGCAGATTGATGTTATCTTGGGTATGAACTGGTTGGTGTTTAACCGGGTTTCTATCAACTGTTTTGATAAGACTGTGATATTTCCTGAGATTGAGGAAGGAAAGAGTTTGTTTCTATCAGCAAGGCAAGTGAATGAGGAAGTAGCTGATGGGGCAGAGTTGTTTATGCTGTTAGCGACTTTGGAGGCTAAAGATAAACTGGTGATTGGCGATCTAGCTGTGGTGTGTGACTTTCCTGATGTGTTTCCGGAAGAGGTGAATGAATTGCCGCCAGAGCGTGAAGTTGAGTTCTCGATTGATTTGGTACCTGGTACTAGACCGATATCGATGGCTCCATATCGTATGTCTGCTGTTGAGTTAGCTGAATTGAAGAGTCAATTGGAAGATCTGTTGGATAAGAAATTTATTCGTCCGAGTGTGTCACCGTGGGGTGCACCAGTGTTGTTGGTTAAGAAGAAAGAAGGTACTATGAGGTTGTGTGTGGACTACAGACAACTGAATAAAGTGACGATCAAGAATCGGTATCCTTTACCGAGGATTGATGATTTGATGGATCAGTTGGTTGGTGCAAGTGTGTTCAGCAAGATAGACTTGAGATCTGGGTATCATCAGATACGTGTGAAAACTGAGGATATTCAGAAGACTGCTTTCAGAACAAGGTATGGACATTATGAGTATTCTGTAATGCCTTTTGGTGTGACTAATGCGCCTGGAGTGTTTATGGAGTATATGAATAGGATTTTCCATCCGTACCTAGATCAATTTGTTGTGGTGTTTATTGATGATATTTTGGTGTATTCGAAATCTGAAGAAGAGCATGCTGAGCATTTGAGAGTGGTTTTGGGAGTTCTACGAGAAAAGAAGTTATTCGCTAAACTATCTAAGTGTGAATTCTGGTTAGAAGAGGTTGGTTTTCTTGGTCATGTGATTTCAAGAGGTGGTGTTGCTGTTGATCCTTCTAAGATAGAAGCGGTATCTAAGTGGGAAGCTCCGAAGTCAGTTTCTGAGATAAGGAGTTTTCTTGGACTTGCGGGTTATTATAGGAAATTTATTGAGGGATTTTCCAAGTTGGCGTTACCGTTGACAATGTTGACTAGAAAGGGGCAAGCGTTTGTTTGGGATTCAAAATGTGAAGAAGGTTTCCAAGAGTTAAAGAGAAGGTTAACTACTGCTCCTATTCTGATATTACCGAGTTCGTCGGAATTATTTGAGGTTTATTGTGATGCTTCATTGTTGGGTTTAGGTGGTGTGTTGATGCAGAATAAGCAGGTTATAGCTTATGCTTCGAGACAGCTAAGGGTTCATGAGAGGAACTATCCGACACACGATTTAGAGTTGGCAGCTGTGGTATTTGTTCTGAAGTTGTGGAGGCATTATTTGTATGGATCAAGATTTGAGGTTTTCAGTGACCATAAGAGTTTAAAGTATTTGTTTGATCAGAAAGAGCTGAATACGAGACAGAGGAGATGGTTAGAATTTCTGAAGGATTATGATTTTGGGTTGAATTACCATCCGGGTAAAGCAAATGTAGTAGCTGATGCATTGAGCCGGAAATCATTACATATGTCTATGTTAATGGTTAAGGAATTGGATTTAATTGAGCAGTTTAGAGATCTGAGTTTGGTGTGTGAGATTACTCACAATAGTGTTAAATTGGGAATGTTGAAGTTAACGAGTGGTATTCTGGATGAGATTAGAGAGGGTCAGAGATCTGATATGCTTTTGGTTGATAAGTTGACTTTGGTGAACTCAGGTCAGGGTGGTGAATTCAGAGTTGATGAGAATGGTGTTTTGAAATTTGGTAGTCGGGTGTGTATTCCAGATGTTACAGGACTTAAGAAGAGTATTCTTGAAGAAGGACATCGTAGTGGTTTGAGTATTCATCCTGGAGCTACGAAGATGTATCATGATTTGAAAAAGTTATTTTGGTGGCCGGGAATGAAGAAAGAAATTGCGAGTTTTGTTTATTCCTGTTTGACTTGTCAGAAGTCAAAGATTGAGCATCAGAAGCCGTCTGGGCTAATGCAACCGTTGGCTATTCCAGAGTGGAAGTGGGATAGTATCAGTATGGATTTTGTTTCTGGTTTGCCGAGAACAAATAAGAATTTTGAAGCCATTTGGGTGATTGTTGACAGGTTGACAAAATCGGCTCATTTCATTCCGATCAGAATGGATTATCCGTTAGAGAGATTAGCTGAGTTGTATATTGAGAAGGTTGTAAGTTTGCATGGTATTCCGTCGAGTATTGTTTCGGACAGAGATCCTAGATTTACATCGAAGTTCTGGGAAGGTTTGCAGAGGGCTTTGGGAACTAAGCTGAGATTGAGTTCTGCATATCATCCGCAGACTGATGGTCAGACTGAGAGGACAATTCAGTCATTAGAAGATCTTTTGAGAGCGTGTGTTTTGGAAAAAGGAGGTGCTTGGGATAGTTATTTGCCTTTGATTGAGTTTACCTACAACAATATTTTTCATTCGAGTATTGGTATGGCACCGTTTGAAGCTTTGTATGGTAGGAGATGTCGGACGCCTTTATGTTGGTATGAGTCCGGTGAGAGTGCTGTGGTTGGACCGGAGATTGTTCAACAGACTACGGAAAAGATTAAGATGATTCAGGAGAAGATGAGAATTGCTCAGAGTCGTCAGAAGAGTTATCATGATAAGAGGAGGAAGTCACTTGAGTTTCAAGAGGGAGACCATGTGTTTCTTCGTGTTACTCCGATAACTGGGGTTGGTCGAGCATTGAAGTCGAAGAAGTTGACACCTCGATTTATTGGTCCTTATCAGATTTTGGAGAGGATAGGAGAGGTAGCCTATCGTATCGCCTTACCACCGTCGCTTGCGAATTTGCATGACGTTTTTCATGTGTCTCAGTTGAGGAGATACATTCATGACCCGTCGCATGTTGTCCAAGTAGATGATGTACAGGTGAGAGATAACCTGACTGTTGAAACATCACCTATGAGGATTGAGGATCGAGAGTTGAAGCAGTTGCGGGGTAAAGAGATTGCCTTGGTGAAGGTAGCTTGGGGAGGACCAGCAGGTGGCAATGTGACTTGGGAACTCGAGAGTCAGATGAAGGAGTCTTATCCGGAGTTGTTCGCTTGAGGTATGTTTTCGAGGACGAAAACTCTTTTAGTGGGGGAGAGTTGTAACACCCCGATAATAATATGTATTTATTTAAATTAAATTAATAATATGTTTATTAATTTAATTAGAATATTTGGATTATTATTATTATTATTTTGGAATAATAATTATTGGGATAATTATTTAGTGGAATAATATTATTGGAGTATATAAGTTGGAATAATAAAAAGTCCCAATTTTTGGAAAAAAGTTTTCACGTGAAAGGGGAAAAGAGGCAGAAAGGGCAAAAAGAGAACCAGAGAACGAAGGTTGAAGGAAGGAGAAGCTTGGAGCTCAGAGGCTGCCGGATTAACTCAGGTAAGGGGGGTTTATCATCAATTAACGGGTATTATGGGATGATATGTACTGGGTAGTAATAGACCATTGTTTTACCTCTGATTGGATGATATATGTTGAATTTGTGAACTTTTGAGATGAACGAAAATTTGGATTATAATTGACGAAATTCGTAGGAATTAGAGGTAGAAAGGTTAGAAATTTGTGAAATCGAAAGTGTATGATTCGTGTTAGATGATATGAATGAATTGTGTGTGAAATTTGGACTGTAGAAGGTTGAATTGGGTAGATCTCGTAGCAGAGAAAGCCATTGCAGATCTGAGAATTCTGATCTCTGGTCATACGCGTATGGCACTAGGCAATACGCGTATGAGATGTTGGTACACGTATGGGGGAAAGCCTTACGCGTATGGGTGGAAAAGATGATATTTTGAACGTGAATTGGTCTCTGTTGGTACGCGTAATGGGAAGTTGTTACGCGTAGCGTACGCGTATGGGATAGGTGGTACGCGTATGAGTTGGGCGAGGAAATGCGCAATACGCGTAAGAGAGTAGGCATTACGCGTATGGAGTTGGCCAGGTTTGGGCAATACGCGTATGGCATGGGCAGTACGCGTATGGGCAGAGTTGGGATTTTTCCTGAACTGTTGTTGTGCAGTTTTTGGTTGTTTAGGCTGAGTGATGTACTTAGCTGAGATATGATGTTGTAGGGATCGTTTCCCGTTGTTTTGAGTGGTATAGGTATTAGTAGAGCGGGCTAATACTGTGTTTGATTATGTGGCATGATATGATATGCTTTTGTGATTAATTATGTTGATAATGTGTGAGGGCATACATGATGATGTGAATGTATACGTTTGTGAATAGACTGTATTATGGCTTAGAGTGTGAGCATGTGTCTATTCTTGATTGTTGTTGATGTTGCATTGCTAGGTGATTAGCATGCATGTTGTGGCCCATTTGGGGTGGTAGCTAATTCCCATGGTGAGGAATTAGTGAGTATATCATTTGATTGTTGTTGTTGATGTTTGCATGCTAGGTGATTAGCGTGCATTTCATGGCCCATTTGGGGTGGTAGCTAATTCCCATGGTGAGGAATTAGTGAGTGAGTCACTATGTCTCAAATGAGTGGGACTAGTGAGCTTGGTAGCCGTGCCTGGATTTGGACGGTGAGGTTGAACTATATGTTCACAATTAGTCGGTACCGCATGCATAGAGTCTCATTGCATAATGAATGTATGGCATATGATATGAATGGATGTATTCAAGTATCATATGTGTGTTGTGTGTTGTGTTGTTAATGATTGAATATGATGGAGATTTGTACTGTTGATTATGATGTTTGAATGGATATTACCGTTGCTGAATGCGTAGTCTAATTAGGGTGAATTAATGTGTTAATTACTTGGCATTACATGTTGTTCTATAATGCTTATTATATTGATTGAGGAACTCACCCTTACGCCTATTTTTCAGGTAACGAGAAATGAGTTGAGTAGAAGCTAATGCTTGGAGTCTAGAGTAGTTTCTTATGGGTCATGCTCTGATAGATGTAACATCGGGAGGGGATGTTTTAATTAATTTGATTTCTGTTGTTGAATGATTGACATGTATTGTGTACATGTTTTACATTGATGTTGAATTGATTCCGCTGCGATTTATGCAAAGAATCTTATTTTGATTAAAGAAATGAGCATGACAGGATATTTTGATAATTGTTGTGAAATGATTGTGTGACACCCTTCGGGGCATAATTACTCTGATGAATATATATATTGTTATTTTAATTATAATAATTTGGGGTATTTAGAAGGGTGTTACATGACACATCACTTACCTCTAGCTTGCATGCTTGACATATCACTAACCTCTAACTTTGCATACTTGACAATCACTTACCTCTAGCTTGCATGCTTGAAACATGACTTACCTATTTAAGTGTCTTACTATCTACATCCAACAATTAACACAAATTCATCTGCACTAAAAAAACATTACTTTTCATCTACACAAGAAATATTACAATGTCATCTACACCAAAATATACTATCAATGCTCACTATAACGACGAGACATATGAGTCTAATCTATACGGGTTTTGTTTTTGAAACACCGATACTATCCGACTTACGATTAAGAGAAATTCAGATTTCTTGCATTTGAAAAAATGAATTGAATCCTACATAAGATCTGGTCTTGTATCAAAAATCACATATCAAAATCCAATTTTTTTCGAGAACAGTCAATGCAAACTTTTTCCGCTAAAGGTACGGGACGATGATGATGTTGAATATATGTTTGTTAGTCACGAACATTCTGGTTGCAACTCTATTGAGTTACATATTACTCTTCAACCAAGTATACCATCTCAACAATCTCAGATAACTAATCAAGTTGAATCTGATGAATTTGATTCAGACAACTTAGATGAAGTCGACGCAGAAGCAAAAGCAGAAGTCAACATCATTGATAAAGAAGAAGAAGAAGAGACTGAGACATAGGTCAATCATATGTTGAACAACAACATTGAAGAAGACGATCATCCAGCGCCATTACCTCTAAGTCATGTATATAATCTGCCTCAACATATGACAAACATGGATCTGCATGACGATGAAACATCCAACAACGTTTTTTATAACCCGTATCCACGATCAGAGGGTGAGTTAAAAGTGGGAGACATGTTCCGCACTAAAGAAGAATGTGTGCAAGCTATCAAAAAATTTCACATGAATAACTCTGCTGATTTCATCGTGAAACACACTAATTCGAGAAGGTATGTCATCGAATGTCATAACATACTTTGCAAGTTTCGGTTGGTTGCATCTCACAAAAAGAGAAGTGACTCTTGGGAGATAACTTCTATAGACCCACCTCATAGTTGCATTGCAACTAATGTTGAACAAGATCACCGTAAATTAAGCACTGCATTGATATGTCAAGACATTTTTCTTCTTGTTAACAAAGACCCATTAGTGAAGGTGAGTATAATAATATCTCATATCGTCACAAGATATAATTATACTTCATCTTATAAGAAAGCATGGATTGCAAGGACAAAGGTTGTTGAACAGATATCCGGCAACTGGGAGGATTCATACATAGAATTGCCACGATTTTTATGGGCCCTAAAAACATACGTATCAGAAACTGTTGCAATTATGGAGACATTGTCAGCATTTACGCCAGACGAAACCTGTATTGCTGGAAATAGAATCTTTCACCGCCTTTTTAAGGCGTTCGAACCGTGCATCAAAGGTTTTGCATTCTGCAAACCTATTATTCAAATTGATGAAACATATATACGACAAATACAAGGGTACTTTGCTTATGGTTGTTGCATAAGACGGAAACAATAATGTCTTTCCCATTTCCTTTGCTCTAGTTGAAGGTGAAACCGCTGGTGGTTAGGGTTTCTTCCTTCGACATCTCAGAACACTTGTCGCTACACAAGTCAATCTCTGTTTGATTTCAGATAGACATGCTTCCATTGAGAGTGCTTATAATAACCATGATAACATATGGCATGATCCTCCTTCTGCCCATGTCTATTGCATTAGACATATCACATAAAACTTCATGCGTGCAATCAAAGATAAGAACCTTCGTAAAAAGTGGTGAATGCAGGGTATGCTCTAACTCAGCCGTCATTTCCACATTACCGTGATGAAATTAGATTGTCTAATGCAGATGCAGGAGGATGGGTGGATAACATACTAGTAGAGCAGTGGACAAGGGTGTAGCGGTGTATTCGTCGCTATATGATTTATCGATTAAACCATAAGCAAAGCATACAATGATTTTCGAGTCGCCACCGCACTTTTATTTATCCAAAGGACTGGCTAAAAAGCGAACAAAAGCCTAAGAAGTTTTACACGTAGAAAACTAATAAAAGATCAGAGAGTCTGGGTAAGGGGTAAATTACGCAATGGGAAGGTGTTAGGCACCCACTACGTCCTAGGTACTCCTAGGGAGCCCTTTTCACACTTGTTGTACTAAATTGTTATTTGTTATGACATAAGCATTGTGCAAACATGATTGGGATGGTGAGAAAAGAATATACAATTTTATTATTGGGTTTGAACGGATGAACCCGCTGCCTACGTACCTTCCATCAAAGGTAAGGATCAAAACGCCGTAGTTCGGCTAAAAGATTTCCAAAAGGTTGGTGGATTCAATTTTAAACAATAACACTGAGGCTTTTCATTATCAATGGGAGAAAACTCGACCAAGACCAACATCCACCATGTGAGGATAGCTTCGACGCACTAGAGGGGTTAACCCTGTTTTCAGTACGGAAGTCTTATAGTCGACTCACTAAAGATAAGGTGAGGTTTACATCAACCACAATGATAATTGAAACCTATGGCTAATGTGTGAAAAGATTAACAATGGACAAAGCCAAAACAAGTGAATGGGTGAAGTTAATTGATTGTGATTATGAAAATGGAGTCAAAGTATGATTAAGATTAATTCAAATGAGTATTATGAAATGAAGTTTGAAAAAAGTCAAGGACTTGGGTCCAGGTTTTTAGTTTGGAAAACATGAAGATGTTTGCACAATATCTATGTTAAGTTTGAAATCAAAGTATGAAAAGGTTTAGGACATAATGGGGATGAATGGATGAAGATGGATCGTAAAACTTCTTAGAAGGTTCACCTCTTGAAATCATATAGAAGATGATTCAAGTGTGTCCTTTGGAATAGGCAATGAATAATAATAATGTAAGCAAACAAATGATACCGGATGCCATTCAATGGTCTTACTCCAATCTCACAAACAAAAGCGGATACCGGATACCACTAGATGGATTTACACCAATCTCCTAAAACAAAACTGGATATCAGAGGCCACTCAATGGACTTATACTAATCTCCTAAAACAAAATGAAACTTGGATACCGGATGCCAATCTGTCTGGACTTATACCAATATCCAACATATGATCATAGGAAAGCAAATGCCCACTTGCAGGGACTTACAATTGCATCCTCACATAAACAAACAAAAGCAAAACATGGATGTTAGATGCCAATCTGTCTGGGCTTACTCTCACATACACAGTATGATCCTAGGAAACAAATGCCAACTTGCAGGGACTTACAGTTGTATCCTCACATACAATCAAACAATGCAACATGATCACAGGAGAGCAAATGACAACTTGCAGGGACTTACAATTGCTTCCTCACAATCAAACAAACAAAACAGAAGCTATGAGTGACCAATGAGGTCTTACACTCTATCCTTCCATATCATAGGAGCAAATGGCCAAAAGAGATGGACTTACAATTGTCCTCAATGGGCAAACAACAATGATAGCATCACAAAAGCAAATGAGATGATCATGCATTAATGGCAATTGATGATGATAAATGCATAGCATACAGGCAAACAAGTGCATATGAAGCAATCAATCAACCAATGAATAGCAAACAGCACACTCTATAGCCAAACAATGGGGGGCTCACACAAGAGGGTTTGACTTTGAAAGTCCACTGTAATAGGTGAAGGTCGCTCTTAACCTTGCCATTGAGAGGCTAAGGTGAAGCAGATGAATGGGAGATGAGGGGTGTGTCTCATTGCTTCTATCTCAGATCAGAGAGAGCATCAAATAATAGAAAGTGGGGGAGTTCAGAAAGATGGAACTCTTTCCCCTTTATTGACTCGATTAGATCTTGGGTTTTTATCTCAATGCTTCAACCATATAATGGGAGCAAAGAGAGGACACACTGAATAGTGGGGAATAGATTGCTTATCCCTACCTTCCACCAATTGCCTTACTTGAAGGACTTTTCCCGCTTGGGACAATTTTAAACACACACAGGCATTGCCTCTTAAGGAGGACTTCAGACAGTTTGCCCGGTCAAATAACAGACTGGGTCTCCAGACTACATGAAGAAGAAAGGTTTATACCTCAAAAGCAATTGCTAAATAGCAAAGCAAAGCAAGTTCAAGGAACTTAAGCAACTAAAGTACCTGAAAAAGTCAAACTTATTAGTAGACAAGTTAACAGTTCAAATCAAAGGAAAATGAAACAACAGTCAACCACAGAGGGACCAATGTGCATAGCACAAGACTCAAGTATATGAGTCACACCTACAAAACAAGGGTTAGCACATGATATATACAATCCAACTCAATCAAATTTGAATGATCTTTGAGGCATTGGTGCTTAACCTGAAACAATAGCTCAATTGTAAGCTCAAAAGACCACTAGGGCTAGCCTAGGGTCAAAGATGAAAGAAAAAAGTCAAACAGCAAAGAAAGGTCAACCCAATTCATGTTCAAACATTTAAGAAGCTATCTCAATTGGATTCACATTCAAATCATGCATTATTATCATTTCATGAACATAGGAAGGCAATGCATGGCAAGGGAAGCATACAAATAGGTCAACAGCAAGACTTCATTCAAACGTCAACCCAAACAATCTCAAAAATTATCAAATAAATCACATTCAATCCTAACATCTAGCATGGCAAGCATGTCAAATTTCATGGCATTTGGATGAGAGGAAGGCAGTCAATTAAAATCATGAAGTCAACATAATTTCAAGTAAGCACAATGAAGGTCAACAAGCATGGGTCAACTTCAAAAAATCATATCAAATTGAAAACAGATGAGAAATGAATGAGATTAACACCAATGCAAAGGTCAAGATGTCTAGTTATCATATATGAAATTTCATGGTCATACAATAAGATTTGAGAATTTCACAAAAGATTTGGCAACATGTACCACATAAAGTCAACAAATGACTAAGCATGGAAGGAAATTTTCAAATAAATGGAAAACAGCATCATTAATTCCAAGAAAATTCATACACAAACTAGACATGTGATAGATCATTCATGCAAAATTTCAAGTGATTTGGAGGCCAGGAAGTATATGAACAAAAATCAAGAAGATGCACATCATTGGTGTGACACAAATTGTCACACCCTAGTTCACAAAATCATAACTAGCAAACCATAAATGATAAATGCACAATCTTTATATGGAAATGAAGGTGAGCATGTCTAGTTTTACCACAAAAAATTTCAGGGGCAATGGATATGTCATGACAATTTCACAAAAGAAATAGCATAATGTATCATTTATACATACATGTTAGGAAACCAATTATCAATTAAAATCCAGCCAATGAAAAATTAATTAAAAATCACAATAAAATACTAGACATTTTCATGAGTTTAATGCAAAAAATCCCACAATTTTTGGAGTTGAAATGAATAAAAAATGAATTGTTGAAGTTGATGAACATTTTGGATGAAATATGAAACACATAGCATGGTATGGAGTCAAACATGGGGTCAACGGTGGCAAAGCTGTAATTAGCGTGCCACTTAACAAAGCTGTGCGTTTTGGGAGTGGAGAACGAAATGTTCTCATTGGTCCAAACCCAATGGAACAGTAAACGCAGCCAATGAGCTTCAAAGTTCTGGGTTTTCAAAACAGCAGCAGGGCATTTCATCATTCAACTTCATCATCATGTAATCATCAAAACAACATCAAGCAAGCAGCATGGTAATAGTAATGTTCTTCACGCAAACATGTCATAAACAAACAAAACTAAAACAATCATGAGAAATTTCTGGGCAGCTTAAGGTTTTAGAAACAGCAGCAGGGTTTTAGCAGCAACATCATGTGTTCATCATTGTAAAACAAGCTTCAAGCCAAAATCACATAATAACATGGCATTGGTGTTCAGGTAACATCATACAGCAACAAACCAAGTACAATCCTGGGAAATTCTGGAAAATGCCCTAGGGTTTCAATATGAACAGCATAACTTCATTCACACATGAAAAATCAAAGTGTCCAGAAAGTGAAATCAAGCATCCTAAAAGCATCATCATACATCAAATAACAAGAATGTGGCATCACATTTCATTAAATCAATGCTAGCAAGGTAAATCGAGCAGAAATAGGTTTGGACACACAAAATGAAATCCAGATTTCTTGGCCATGACACAACCATTTCAAGCAATCTATAGTTTATTAGAATCAGCTCAAGAAGATCTTTCATAAATATATCATGGCATGGCAAAGGATTGAGTTCGAATACTTACTTGGTTTTGAAGCAAAATGTGAAACAGGGCTGCTTTGATGGTTACAAGTGCAAACAGATGCAGGCAATGCTTGGTAGTGAAGGATGCTTGAAGTCCTGTTGCTCAGCTATGCATGAAGATGTCCAAACCACAATCTGCCATTGTTGTATGCTTAGTGAAAACAGAACATGGAAGGTCGTGCAGATGATGATTGATTCTTGCAAAAGGCTTCAGATGATGGCCATATGATGGAGCAATGAAGAAAGGTTTGAGGGTTTTGGAGCTTTGAGCAGAAAAATGTCAATCCAGCCAAAAGGAAAAATGAGAGAATGAATATGTTTTCTGTGATGGCTGCTGTTCCTAGAGAAAATGAATCATGTGTCCAGTCAGTAGTGTTTGTCCATGACAGAAAATCTGATGCACCAAACTGTTATGTGTAAGTACAAGCATGGTTGTGGAAGTATGGTGCAAACATGTACTTTTCCAATTCTTAAGCAACTAAGACATGGCTTCTTGTTTTGCTGTTAATTTTAGGCTGCAAGTGAGGCTTCAAATGACAGAGAAATGACTTGCTAATTTTCTGTTTGAAGGTACCAAGGCATGGTTCAAATGCAAGCATGGAGAGCATGGGTGAAACTTGTACTTTTCTTCCAATTCAAGCAACCAAGCATGGATACATGATGGCCTCATGTACTGCATAATATGAGCTTGCAAACACATTCTAAATGATATTTCTGAGCTGTTCCAATTGGCCAAATGCTGGAAAAATGTTTATATCAAAAAGTCAAACATTGGTCAAACTTGCATTTAAATGAGAAAAGTCAAAATATGCCATCTTGATTGGTGAAGTTTTGGCTCATGAAATTTATATTTTTGGAAAGAGGGGATCAAATGTGACTTGTAGGAAAAAACCCCACCAAAATTGGCCAAACGGTTTGGGAGATATGGCCTTTTGAAGTTCAAGATTTTCTGAAATCGATTCGATCATAACTTGCCAATCACACATGGGAATTGAGAGTTCTTGGACTTTTTGGAAATGGGAGAACAAGATCTTCAACTTTCATGTTGGGCAAAAATTCATTTGAAGCTTGTATCATGATGTAAGTTTGAGGATCAAGACTTTCCATTTATGGCAGGTTTCAGTTACAGGTCCAGTTTCCATTTCTGGAAATTTTCTGTTTGACTTCAAATTCTTCCATGATGAGGTTGGACATGACATATGAGGCTTGTATAGACATGAATGAACTCCTTCAAATCAATTCCATCCATCAAATCACTGATTAAATGGCCAGTTGACCAAGTTTGACTTTCTGTTGACTTTTCTAGGGTTTTGCATGATTGAACCACTTCTGATGAATTCCAAACCCTAATTCCTTGAGACCTTGATTTCCAATGATGTCCCAAGTTGTGTGAACTCTTGATTATTGGTCATGGTGCCCAAATTCTGCAAGAATGGCCATCATCCATTGCTTTGGCTGACTGTTGACTGTCTTTGACCTAATTGCTGATAATTGCTTCAACTGCAAGCAACAAGGTTAGACTGACAATATTTTTGTACTTTTTGGATGATAAACATATGAAAAGCAATAATATACAAATGCAAAACATGCTTGGTGATCAAGAACCACACACACAAGGCAACCTACCCACTAGGAGGGAAGCAAAGGCATGCAATGATCCTTGAGGCTATGATATGAGATGATATGGGCCATGAGGGATCTTAGGGCCAAAATTGGGGTCTTACAGATGCCCCTATTTAAGGTCATGCTAGCCGGAGAAGTGAAGTTTAGAAATCTTCATCTCGACGCGGTAGAATGGGCTTAAATAACAGTAATGAGACAAATTTTGGTCCCTAAGAGACCTCATGATGCAAATGTATGTATGCAAAAGACACAAATTCTGTGGGGAATATGGTTAACACAGAAGAAAAGACGATCCTATCGGAGTAATACACTCACCAGGAACAGAGACTCTGACAAGACTTTAGTTGGGGATAAACAACACTGACACAGCGTGAACAAGACACGACTCTGATTAGAAGATAACAGAAAACAGACTGTAGGCCTCACTGGGGAGTGAAGGACTCACACTGGGAAAAGAAATCCAAAGGAAAATAAATCCATTGGAGAGACACAAGCTGACTCCTGGGGAGAAGCAACGGGAAAACTTCACTGAGGAAGCACCAAAGAATGAGGTGTTACCGGTATGAGGGTAACAAAAAATCAGGAAGGAACACCAAGGATACCGGGTTGTAGGTATGTAACAGGTGACCGACCAGAGACGTGAATTGGTGTGTGTTCCAAAACACTCATCATCCTGAAGAGAGCGAAAGCAAACTTGTTTATAGGATGGATATTTGATTCTGTAAAGAATGCAAATCTTACTCAGTTGGGGAAACAAACAAAGTGTTCGACAAGAGAGTGCATGAGATATATTATCTATAGCCGTCAAAACGTAGATAATGTACTCGCATGGAAAGTTATCCTGAACCGGGTTGTAGGTTGTTTGTAGGATAAAGTCCGAAATCGTGAATTGGTTTGTGTTCCAAAACACTCATCATCCTGAAGAAAGCTAGAACAGCAGACTTGTTTATAGGATGGACATTCGATTCCACAAGGAATACGAATCTGACTAAAGAAGATTATCCTGAACCGGGTTGTAGGTTGTTTGTAGGATAAAATCCGAAGACGTGAATTGGTTTGTGTTCCAAAACACTCATCACCCTGAAGAAAGCTAGAACAGCAGACTTGTTTATAGGATGGACATTCGAATCCACAACGGGAAAACGAATCTGACTCTGGAAGATTATCCTGAACCGGGTTGTAGGTTGTTTGTAGGATAAAATCCGAAATCGTGAATTGGTTTTGTGTTCCAAGACACTCATCACCCTGAAGAAAGCTAGAACAGCAGACTTGTTTATAGGATGGACATTCGATTCCACAACGGGAAAACGAATCTTACTCGACTGGGGAAGATCAACAAAGGATTCCGACCAAAGAGCGCATGAGAAATATTATTCATATCCGTCAAAACGTGAATAATAACCTCGCATGGAAGATTATCCTTAACCGGGTTGTAGGTTGTTTATAGGATAGAAATCCGAAAAGAAAGGCATCAGGATACCAGAATAGGTATATAATGATGACCAATCAAAAGGAGCAACAGACATTACCGACAAAAGGGTAAATGAAAGGCGATCTGCTGAGGATTCACTGGTGAAAACCAATGATCCAGGGAACACAATCACTGACACAAGGTGAAAGGACCCACTGGGGATAAAATTGCTAGCATACGGCAATTATCCACAAAAGACTTGCGAGGGATATAAGTGCTGATCTGAGCAACTTATCCAAGCAAAGGAAAAATCAACATCAAGAACTAGATGAAGATAACCACAAGGGAAATTGTCATCGGTTGAGATGAACAACAAAGTTAACTCTGCAAGTGGAGAAAACAGGGTTTATGACTACCGGTTTGTAAGTAGAAAAACCGCAAAGATAGGACTTACGACTGCTGGTTCGTAGGCAGAGGGCCAAAAAGGGTGGAGATGACCACAAAATTAGGGTTTACATCTACCGAATACGGGATAGAAGACCAACAACTCCACGTGGGGATAGAACGAATCACAAATCCGCACGGGAAACCAAAATAGGGTTTATAACAAACCACAAACTGCTGGAGAGCAGGAAAATAGGATTTACAACTACCGACTGTTAGGTAGAAAACCAAAACTCTGGCTAGAGAATAAAAGGTGTATAACCACAAATTCTGTCAAGAAAGCCAGGAAAAGTAGGACTTATAACCACAGGTATGAGGGTAGCGGCCCAAATTACTCCGCTGGGGAACAACCCACTGGGAAGCACAAGACATTTGACAAATAGCCAATTCGGGAATAATCCGAAAAGACAGACTGAATCAAGACACGTCCTAATGAGGATGTAACTCAAATAGGAACATCTATCCCAATATATGTGTTGGGAGGAAACAGAAGAAACCGTCATCCACGAGGATATATCTCAGTGGGGAACTGCAGAAGGAAAGGCAACATTTTCTGCTTATGGGGCTGACTCTATATGGAGAGATTTTAAACACCCGACATCTGCTTGGGGAGATCTATAAAGAGATCTATATCACCCGTGCAGGAGAACACGACAAGCAAAAGATACATGGCAAGAAATGCAACATGAATATCTGAATGTTTATGAATATGCATGAATATGCGTGATTTATGTTTGATGAATGCTGACAAAACAGACAACTCCAACACAAACAGGTTCAGGAATCAAAACGTCCGGTATTATACTTCCAGGGGAACAACCAGCTGGAGAGCCAATCTGCGGAGATCTTCATGCTGTAAAGCAAAGATCTGCGGGTACTGCTGAAGAAGCAGAGGATCAGAGATATCAGGAAACAACCCAATCAGGGTACAGAAAGTCACAATGGGCAAAGCAGTCACCAAGACGAATCTGTAGGGGAACAAGAGAAGTCCCAAAGTATCTGCAGGGGATCTCAGTGTCAACTGAGAAACAAAAGGATGCATTGCACAAGCACGAACTGTTGTAGAAGCAACTCCACATAACTCCGCTGGGGAACAACCCACTGAGGGAGAGTGATATCATCCAAATAGAATCTAACTGCATAAGCAACTCTACTGGGGAAAACTGTCGGCTACTCTCTTGGGGAACAACCCACTGAGGGAGGACAGATCAAACAAGTAGATTCTGCAACGAACCACTCTACTTGGGAAAGAATATGCATAGCAAACTGATCACAACAAGTAGATTCTGCAATATAAGCCACTCTACTGGGGATCACAAACAGTCAGGAAATTAATCCGTTCTCTGGATGGTAGAGCCATCATCCGACCATACCGGGGATTGAAGGAGTACTCAACAGGCGAAATTGCCATAACAAATACTCTGCAGACTATGCTGAGGAAAAAGATGGTTGAAAACACTGGGATGTCGACCCAATCAACCGCTGAATAGGAAAATAAATCCTACTCTGCTGAAGAGAACAAACTCTGATGGAGAGATAGCAACAATTCCGCAGACGACTTCGCCGGGGAAAAGGTAAAGTACCGGGTATCAAACCGCCGGCTTACCGAGTCTTCAAAAGAAAGCGATCGTGCTGAGGAAACAACTCCGCTGGCAACTGCATTGGGAAGAGTGATAACAACTCTGCTCGCGAATCCGATGGGGATATCAATAACAGCTCTACTCATGACTGCCGAGGAGACAAATAAAGTCTGGGGCATACGACCCACCCACTGGAGAAAGTGAAGGGGCACCAAGATGACAAACCATCAACCGCCGAAACTCACAAGGAAACACCCATGCTGGGAAAACTGCTGCTGGAGAAAACGAAGTCTTCAACAACACTCTGCTTGCGACTATACTGGGGGAACAACCCCAACAACAACTCTATTTGAGGAACCACCCCAACAAAGATCTGAAGAAAGAAGATACCACCAAACCAGGAATATGAACCAATGTCCTACCTGTTGGAAATCATGCCACCCTCGGGAGAGCACTGAGATATTCTTGAGTATCCTTTCAATCTTGTGAATGTTCACTTTGTTTAAAACAATTTTTTTGAAAAGTTTTGATTTGTTTAAAACAATGATATTTTATCAATTTAAAACATGCAAAACATTTGTTGAATTGAAACAAATAGGAGTGCAAATAATTGGATAAAAAGCTCAAATTGATTTGATAGAATGGTAGTCTGCAAATGGAAAGACTCCATAGATCTGTACAAATTTGAAATCAGTGATATATATTGGAAGAGGGCTACATTGAACATAATGATCCTTTCTCTACCAATTTGAATCTCGATGTATTCGAAGCTTCGGTTGACGGCGAATCGAGAATCTTCTGACGAAATGACGACTGATGAACCAGAAAGTCTTGTCAGGATGCAGTTACTTGCCAAATCCCTAATTTTTGCCTAGATTGCCCCAGGGTGAGGTACTCAATCTAGCGGGATGCAAATATTCTCTCTTTTTCATGTCTCTAATTTTTGCCTGGATTACCCTTGCGGGTTCTCCACCGAGACGCTTATTTTTGCCTAAGCCGCCCTTTCGGGTTTTCAACTTAGCGAGCTATTCTGTTTTTTCATTTGCATATACTTTTTTTTTAGGCAAAGTATCTCTTGACTGCATCTGAATTCACAGGACGAGTGAAATCCTCCCCATCCATTGTTGTAAGCATTAAAGCACCGCCTGAAAAGGCTCTCTTAACAACATATGGACCCTCGTAGTTTGGAGTCCACTTGCCCCTGGAATCGGGCGCGAAAGACAAAACTTTCTTGAGCACGAGGTCACCTTCTCGGAACACACGAGGCTTGACCTTCTTATCGAATGCTTTCTTCATTCTCTGCTGATATAACTGACCATGACACATGGCAGTTAATCGCTTCTCTTCGATCAAATTCAACTGGTCATAACGACTCTGAATCCATTCAGCATCAGTCAACTTGGCTTCCATCAAGACTCGCATTGATGGGATCTCCACCTCTACTGGGAGAACGGCTTCCATGCCATAAACAAGAGAAAAAGGGGTTGCCCCTGTTGAAGTGCGTACAGACGTACGGTATCCATGCAAAGCAAATGGCAGCATCTCATGCCAATCTTTGTACGTGACAGTCATCTTCTGGATGATCCTCTTGATATTCTTGTTAGCAGCTTCAACAGCCCCATTCATCTTAGGTCTGTAAGGAGAGGAGTTATGGTGTGCAATCTTGAATTCAGCGCACAACTCATCCATCATCTTATTGTTCAGATTGGATCCATTATCAGTAATGATCCTCTCTGGCACACCATAACGGCAAATCAGCTGGTTCTTGATAAACTTCACAACCACCTGTCTGGTTACATTCGCGTATGAAGCGGCTTCAACCCATTTGGTGAAGTAATCAATCGCTACGAGAATAAACCGATGCCCGTTGGATGCTTTCGGCTCAATCATGCCGATCATGTCGATTCCCCACATAGAGAAAGGCCATGGTGATGAAATCACATTCAGGAGTGTCGGAGGAATATGAATCTTATCCGCATAAATTTGACACTTGTGACATTTCTTCACATACTTGCAACAGTCAGACTCCATTGTCAGCCAATAATAGCCCGCTCTCAACATTTTCTTAGCCATGGCATGTCCATTGGAATGAGTACCAAATGAACCCTCATGGACCTCAGTCATCAATAGGTTTGCTTCGTGTCTATCCACGCATCTGAGCAAAACCATATCGAAATTCCTCTTATACAGCACTTCACCACTGAGGTAGAAACTGCCTGACAACCTTCTCAAAGTTTTCCTATCTTTCACAGATGCCCCAGGCGGGTAGACCTGGTTCTGGAGGAAATTTTTGATATCAAAATACCAAGGCTTGTCATCTTTCACTTCTTCGATTGCAAATATGTGAGCTGGTCTGTCCAAGCGCATCACAGTAATATTGGGGACATCATTCCACCGTCTGACCACTATCATGGAAGCAAGCGTTGCAAGAGCATCCGCCATCCGATTATCCTCTCGAGGAATGTGATAAAATTCAACTTCTGTAAAGAACGTTGAAATTCTCCTTGCGTAATCTCTGTACGGAATGAGACTTGGCTGGTTCGTCTCCCATTCACCCTTGATCTGATTGATAACTAGGGCCGAATCACCATAGACATCAAGATACTTGATTCTCAAATCAATGCATTCTTCAAGTCCCATTATACAGGCTTCATACTCCGCCATGTTGTTCGTGCATTTGAAAGTTAGCCTTGCTGTAAACGGAATGTGTGAACCTTGAGGAGTGATAATCACTGCCCCAATTCCATTTCCATATTGATTAACAGCGCCATCAAACACCATCGTCCATCTGGAACCAGGTTCTGGACCTTCATCAAGTGTAGGCTCATCGCAATCTTTCATCTTCAAATACAGAATTTCCTCGTCAGGGAAGTCATACTGAACAGACTGATGATCTTCAATCGGCTGGTGCGCTAGATGGTCAGCCAAGATACTACCTTTGATAGCTTTCTGAGCTCGATACTCAATATCATACTCAGACAACAACATCTGCCAACGGGCAATCCTCCCAGTTAAAGCAGGCTTCTCGAAGATATACTTAATTGGGTCCATTCTGGATATCAACCAAGTTGTATGATTTATCATGTACTGGCGCAAACGCTTAGCAGCCCAAGCTAAAGCACAGCACGTCTTCTCAAGTGTAGAGTATCGAGACTCACAATCAGTAAACTTCTTACTGAGGTAGTATATAGCAAACTCCTTCTTCCCTGATTCGTCTTGTTGACCGAGTACACAACCCATCGAGTCTTCAAGAACTGTTAAATACATGATCAGAGGTCTTCCTTCCACAGGCGGAGACAAAATCGGAGGTTCAGACAGATAATCTTTGATACTGTCGAAAGCTTTCTGGCAATCCTCGGTCCAATCATGCGACTGATCTTTCCGGAGGAGCTTGAATATCGGCGCACATGTGGCAGTCATGTGGGATATAAATCTGGAAATGTAGTTCAAGCGGCCAAGAAAACCTCGGACTTGCTTCTCAGTTTTGGGTGCAGGCATCTCTTGTATTGCTTTGACCTTTGCAGGATCAACCTCAATACCTCTTTCGCTTACCATAAAACCCAACAATTTGCCGGAACGGACTCCAAATGTACATTTGTTCGGATTCAGGCGAAGTTTGAACTTTCTCAAACGCTGAAAAAGCTTCAACAAATGCTCAACATGCTCAACTTCCGTTCGGGACTTAGCGATCATATCATCAACATAGACTTCGATCTCCTTGTGCATCATGTCATGAAACAAGGTAGTCATAGCTCGTTGATACGTGGCTCCGGCGTTCTTCAAACCGAAGGGCATCACTCGATAACAGAATGTTCCCCAAGGTGTGATGAATGTTGTCTTCTCCATATCCTCTGGTGCCATCTTAATTTGATTATAACCGGAAAATCCGTCCATAAAGGAAAAGACTTTGAATTTGGCTGTGTTGTCTACCAACATGTCGATGTGTGGTAGAGGAAAATCATCCTTTGGGCTAGCTTTATTCAAATCTCTGTAATCAACGCACATACGGACTTTTCCATCCTTCTTAGGAACAGGCACAATATTGGCCACCCATTGAGGATATGTCGAAGTCACCAGAAACCCCGCATCAATTTGCTTCTGAACTTCCTCTTTGATCTTCACTGCCATATCTGGATGAGTTCTTCTGAGCTTCTGCTTCACAGGCACGCACTCAGGCTTCAAAGGCAGGAAATGTTGCACAATATCTGTATCTAAACCCGGCATGTCTTCATAGGACCAAGCAAAGATATCTGAATATTCTCGTAGCAAACTGATCAAATCTTCCTTGACAGACTCTTCAAGAAGTGCCCCGATCTTCACCAGACGAACACAATCCTCAGACCCCAAGTTGACTGTTTCCAAGTCTTCGAGATGCGGCTGAATGATCTTCTCTTCGTGCTCAAGGAGACGGGTAATCTCATCAGGAACCCCCTCAACGTCATCTTCTTCTGCCTCAAATACAGGGAATTCAAAATTGGGAGATAGCGTTGGATCATTATGTTCAATGGGTTTTAGGATCAATCTGCATAATGATTTTGGTTAAGGAAAAAACTTCAGCATTTAAACAAGCAAACCATTATGCAGATGAAAAAATGTTTGCTCTTTTTTTTTTGTTTTTATGGTTTTTTGTGATCACTGATTTCATGCAGAAAAGCAAAAAGTGAAAACAAAGGAAAAACAAATGTTAAACAATGCATTAATTGAATGAAAACATCATTGTATTAAATGCTGCCAACAATGTCATCACTTCTCCTTTTGGCATGGGAGAAGGTTTTAAACAAAATGAACAATTTACTCTGATCTATGGATGACTGTAGGAACATCTACAGCGACCCAATTGTGGCAGACACCACCAGGAATAACAAAATTGTTCAAGTCTTCTGCATCTTCTTCTTCAATGATAGCAGCAGCTTCCTCTTCTTCAGGTTGATCAGCATGGATGAACCCTCCACTTGTGAACAGCCTTGCTCATTGCATGCCCCAGAACCATAGCCAATGCCAGCCCGGGATTTGTTGTCTTCAAGTTCAATCACCTTCCCCAAACCAGCAACTGCACCACATTCAATGGCCAGCTTAGCATCACGGTAGGAAGTGAATGAAGGAGACTTCTTCTCGATTGGTTCATCAATAGATAAAGCTTGGAACTGAGTTCCAACTTCATCCTCTGCGTCAATGTACGAGAAAGAAGACAGATGGCTAACCAGGAGAGCCTTTTCTCCCCCTACTACAACCAATTTCTTGTTTTTCACAAATTTCAGCTTCTGGTGTAGGGTGGATGTCACGGCGCCAGCCTCGTGAATCCATGGTCTGCCTAAGAGACAGCTGTAAGATGGGTGGATATCCATTACTTGGAAAGTAACTTGGAAATCACTTGGTCCTATTTTGATTGGGAGATCAACTTCCCCAATCACGGTCTTGCGCGACCCATCAAATGCTTTCACAACAACCCCACTCTGCCTCATAGGAGGACCTTGATATGATATCGAGAGAGTGTGGATTTTGGCAATACATTAAGAGAAGATCCAGTGTCCACCAACATTGGACATTGCATCAGATTTGCAATTCATGGATATGTGTAAAGCCATGTTGTGGTCTCTTCCCTCCTCAGGGAGATCAGCGTCACAAAAGCTCAAAGTGTTGCAAGCGGTAATGTTTGCAACAATACTATCAAATTGTTCCAGGGTGACGTCGTGATCAACATATGCCAGGTCCAAGACCTTCTGCAGAGATTCCCTATGGGGTTCTGAATTCAGCAGTAGAGAAAGAATAGAAATCTTGGAGGGCGTGTGTAGAAGCTGGTCTACAATGTTGTACTCGCTTTTTCTGATGAGCCTCAGCATCTCATCAGATTCTTCATCAACAATGCCACTTGGGCCAACTGAAGAAACAGGAGTCTTTCGTACGGATGAGGAGGGTTTGGCAACATCAGGTGCCGGATTCTGAATGCTCACAGCGGTCCCAACCGGACGCTCAACAGTATCAGAAGCAGTAGCCTTTGGAGGCGCAGAAAATACACGACCACTTCGGGTCAACCTACTGACGTCAGCAATGTTGGTGACGGAAGTGGAAGGTAAAGGCACTTCGACCCCATCCTGGACAGCAACAGGATTGTATCTGAAGGGTACAGCTTTGTCAGATGAATAGGGCACAGGGCCAGCTGGTTTAATGACCAAGGAAGGGGAAACCTTTGGCTTGTTGCTATTATAGCAAATAACAACTGGTTCAGGCAGCTTGAACACTGGTGAAATGACGTTCACTTCAGGTTCGACTTCATCAACATTGCGATTCTGCAGAATCTCAATGGTACCTTCATTCAACAACTTCTGAAGTTCTCTGCGTACTTGATCGCAACCCAGACGATTAACCGAACAAACGCGGCACTTGTCGTGGTTATGCTCCAAATAACTGTACTGACACAGCATCTTATGTAAATCAACCAACGACTGCCTGATGTGGCTGACATACTTGACCTTGTACCTCCCAAGGCATTCTTGAATCATGTTGACAGATTTCCCATGCGCAGGCAATGGGTTCTTGGTGACGTTCGGGCTTGAGTCCTCAAAACTCAGGATTCCACTTCTCATAAGGTCTTGCACCTTAGTCTTCAGCTGGAAGCAATTCTCAATATCATGGCCCGGAGCACCAGAATGATAGACACAGTGTAGGTCAGGCTTATACCACCACTGAGGGTTGACCGGTATAGCCGGAGGATCTCTCGGAGAAACCAACTTCCGCTCTATTAGAGAGGGATATAACTCCGCATACGACATAGGAATCGGATCAAAACTGATCTTCTTCCTTTCGTAACCCATGTTTGCCTGATTACTCGTACTCCCACGAGGCTGATAAGCCTGTTGCTGTGGACGAGATTGTTGTTGTTGGTACTGCGGTTGTTGGTATTGTTGCTGATGCTGATACTGTTGATGTTGATATTGCTGATGTTGAGGAGTATTGTCCTTGAAAACAGGTGCTACGTGAGCCACCTGGTGCTGATGACTGACATGTCGTGCAGGATTCCTCTGAGCAGAGGGTCTTCTGTGTTTGGGCTGAGATTGAACGGCATGTGCTTCACCTTCTTTCCTCTTAAATGCCCCATATCGTTTAGAGGAAGAGCTATCATCCTTAGCCAACCGTCCTTCACGGACACCTTCTTCGAGACGCATCCCCATGTTCACCATCTCGGTGAAATCAGAGGGAGCGCTTGCTACCATCCGCTCATAATAAAATGAGCCAAGAGTCTTCAGAAAGATCTTGGTCATTTCCTTCTCTTCCAGCGGTGGAGTGATTTGAGCTGCCAGCTCTCGCCATCTCTGGGCGTACTCCTTGAACGATTCCTTGTCCTTCTGGGACATGGACCTGAGTTGATCTCGGTCAGGCGCCATATCGACGTTGTACTTATATTGCTTGACGAAAGCTTCGCCAAGGTCATTGAAAGATCTGATGTTGGCGCTGTCCAAGCTCATGTACCATCTGAGCGCGGCACCAGATAGACTGTCTTGGAAATAATGAATCAGGAGTTGATCATTATCAGTCTGTGTTGACATCTTCCTGGCGTACATGACCAGGTGAGCAAGCGGACAGGTGTTCCCTTTGTATTTTTCAAAGTCCGGGACCTTGAATTTGATCGGTATCTTGACACCGGGAACTAGGCAGAGTTCGGCTGCAGACTTGCCGAATAGGTCTTTGCCTCGAAGAGTCCTCAATTCCTTTCTCAGCTCAAGGAATTGATCGTTCATGGCATCCATCTTTTCATGAACGTCTGCGCCCTCAGATGGCTCGGAGTGATAGATGATGTCGTCTACCCTTGGCATGGTATGCACGACAGGAGGAGCGGCGATAGGGACCGAGCTAGACGCCGGCATTTGAGCGAAGGTTGGCGCAGGAATATCTGGCATAAAACCTGGGGGCATGCCCCAAGGAAACCCGGGCGGCATGGCATTGGGCGCGTGGGTGCTGACTGGCACTGTAGAAGTAGCTACCTCTGAAATGACTGTCCTCTGAGCAGGAGTTGCAGGCGTCGGAGCAGGTTGATTCTGAGCGGCAAGGAGTTGCTCCATCAAAGCGCCAAGTCTGGCGACCTCTTCCTTCAATTCTCTGTTCTCTTGTTCCAACTGCTCCATGATTCTTGCAGAGTTGACTCGTGTATAATACCGGTGAATCAGCTTGTCTTCAAAATAAATGAAGAACAGAGGTTAGGACAAGAAGACCAGAAACAAAGGGTACCTGTTTATGCAAGAATGATGCATGAAATGCTTGTGCAAATGCTTTGTTTTCAAGGAACCCTTAGGGTATTATTTGCAATATTTTGATTAATTTAAGCATTTTTGATTCCTCATGGAAAATATTTCATTCAATACATCAAGACAAAAAGTACAGCATTTTAAATTACAAAGAGAAAAGGTAAATGACATCCTATGGATCCCTAAAAGCTCGGGATGCTGGAAGACGAGAAGTGCACAACTTCTTGATCTCTCTCTCATAGGCCGCTTCCATGTCAGCTTTCTCCTTTGCAAGTCGATCATACCTCCTCTTCCAGAATTTGGAAGACTGAGGAAGCAGAGAAGTCCAAGCGTCGTTCGGATCATCGATCACTCGGTGCTCGAGGAATTCAATCATAGCGTCCTTCTCCTTGAGCTGCTGCAGCAATTCCTCCCTCTCACGGATCCAAGCACGCGAAAGGTCTTCTTCTCTCAACTCCTCTACACGTTGGGTAGGGAGGGTTGAAGGCCCAGCCACATCCAACGGTGTAGGTCTTGGATAATCATACGGCATCAAGTAGGTAGCAGCCCTCTGTCTGACCCAAGAGGTGTATGGCTCCAAAGCAATGCAGTTCTTTGGGCCCAACTCATTCCTACTCTTCTTGTGAACACTGCGCCATGCACGGACAAATCTGGCTTTCAGGCCTTGGGGATCTTTACCCTCCTGAAAGAACACACCTTCTAACAGAATGCTATTAGGTTTATCCTTTAGGGGGAACCCAAGCTGGCGACGTGCAAGTATAGGATTGTAGCTGATCCCACCACATGTACCAAGAAGGGGCACATTAGGGAATTCACCACAATAGTCGATGATCTGGACGGTATCGTACACGCGATCATACCAAGTGATATCATCATTGGTGAGAGACATGAGTCTCTGAGACCACCGTAGACATCCCTTGTTCTCCTTGAAAGCAACTGTCTGCGGCAAGTGCGAAATAAACCACTTGTACAGCAGGGGTAAACAGCAGACAATGACTCCTCCATTCTTCATATTCCTCAGGTGCAAGGAGACATATGTATCACCCAACAAAGTCGGAACTGGATTAAGAACCGAGAAGATCCTAATGGCGTTCATGTCCACGAACTTGTCGAAATTGGGAAATAGCACCAATCCATAGATGAGTAACGCGAATAGAGCCTCAAAGGCATCCTCACTCATGGCCTTCCCATAAAAGGTAGCTTGGGCAATGAGGAACTCGGAAGGAAAACCCTGAATTCCGCCTTTGGTAGTCAGGTTAGCTCTAATCAGATCTTCATCTATATGCAACAAGCTAGCAATCTCTCGAGCAGATGGAATATCCTCTAAGCCACTGAACGGCACTTGATCCAGAATTGGAATCCCAATGAGACGAGAATACTCCTCCAAGGTTGGCAATAGCTGGAAGTCCGGAAATAAGAAGCAGTGATGCAACGGATCGTAGAACTGAGCCAGAGTACTCATCAACCCTTCGTCAACCTGAGTGGTGAGCAGTGGTAGAAGCTTCCCATAGCGAGCTTTGAAACCCAAGGGATCTAGTACATACGATGTCAGATTCCTTAACTCTTTTACATCGGGCTGTCTAAAGCTGTACTTCTTTGTATGCCTCTTTGGTCTTTCCATGTCTGAAAATTTTGCAAATAAACCCTTTTTTAAGTTCCTTGAAAATCTTCTTTTTGTGATGACATGAATGCGGATGAATGCGTGAATGCATGAATGCAACAAACACACTCAAGGATCAAGCAAAGCACACCAAACAAAGGTCGTGGGAAAGCTCTATGTATCCCTAATATCAATCATCCATTTTGGTGGATTTAGGTTTTCACCTTATCGACACCCAAGTTCCATTGATATTAACGGTACATGAACCGGTTCAGACATTCTTAATATCAACCAGCCGCTTTGGTGGATTTTAGGTTTTACACCTGATCCGGGATCCATTGATATTAACAATGTTTGAACGACTCAACCACGAATCACGGGTTTGTTGAGAGTCACGAGCATGGAGTCTCGGTTAAGAACCACCCAAAGGGAGTGTACTAGGGTTTAAACCTGCCAGACATGTTCTATCAGAGGTTCCCATAATCATCGTTCCATCTTTCGAATATTATCGGAGGAACGAATACTCGTATTCCAAGAATATTCTCAAGAGAAACTCTCATGAGTGTAGTATCGCGTGACAATCGTATCAGAACTGACATCTGAACGACCTCCGCACTACGGTCCTAGAAAATAGGCCAAGATGGGCTTGGTAAGCTAAGGTCCTTGGCTTCTGCGGAACATGATTGAAAGAATAATGCCTAACCACAAATAACTTGTGTGACATTATTAATCCAACATGACCTCCACCAAGTGAATGGACTCGCAAGTCAACTGGCTAAGGAATACTCCACACCAGTCAACAAGACTATGCCATTCTCCTATCCTAGAGTGCACTCGAGTTCGGGTATAGAACTCATCTCACAGATCACCAAAGCAAACAGCAATTGTATATCAAGCAATTCAAACATTACAATCAATACAGTTATCCCAAATTGTACAAAAATATGTCAAATAACAGATAATAATATAGCACAACAAGGGTGAAAAGTAGGCAATACCACCAAGGATCGATTTCCCCAGCAGAGTCGCCACTTTTCTGTAGCGGTGTATTCGTCGCTATATGATTTATCGATTAAACCATAAGCAAAGCATACAATGATTTTCGAGTCGCCACCGCACTTTTATTTATCCAAAGGACTGGCTAAAAAGCGAACAAAAGCCTAAGAAGTTTTACACGTAGAAAACTAATAAAAGATCAGAGAGTCTGGGTAAGGGGTAAATTACGCAATGGGAAGGTGTTAGGCACCCACTACGTCCTAGGTACTCCTAGGGAGCCCTTTTCACACTTGTTGTACTAAATTGTTATTTGTTATGACATAAGCATTGTGCAAACATGATTGGGATGGTGAGAAAAGAATATACAATTTTATTATTGGGTTTGAACGGATGAACCCGCTGCCTACGTACCTTCCATCAAAGGTAAGGATCAAAACGCCGTAGTTCGGCTAAAAGATTTCCAAAAGGTTGGTGGATTCAATTTTAAACAATAACACTGAGGCTTTTCATTATCAATGGGAGAAAACTCGACCAAGACCAACATCCACCATGTGAGGATAGCTTCGACGCACTAGAGGGGTTAACCCTGTTTTCAGTACGGAAGTCTTATAGTCGACTCACTAAAGATAAGGTGAGGTTTACATCAACCACAATGATAATTGAAACCTATGGCTAATGTGTGAAAAGATTAACAATGGACAAAGCCAAAACAAGTGAATGGTGAAGTTAATTGATTGTGATTATGAAAATGGAGTCAAAGTATGATTAAGATTAATTCAAATGAGTATTATGAAATGAAGTTTGAAAAAAGTCAAGGACTTGGGTCCAGGTTTTTAGTTTGGAAAACATGAAGATGTTTGCACAATATCTATGTAAGTTTGAAATCAAAGTATGAAAAGGTTTAGGACATAATGGGGATGAATGGATGAAGATGGATCGTAAAACTTCTTAGAAGGTTCACCTCTTGAAATCATATAGAAGATGATTCAAGTGTGTCCTTTGGAATAGGCAATGAATAATAATAATGTAAGCAAACAAAAGCGGATATCAGATGCCAATCTTGGTCTTATACCAATCTCCTAAAATAAAACTGATACCGGATGCCATTCAATGGTCTTACTCCAATCTCACAAACAAAAGCGGATACCGGATACCACTAGATGGATTTACACCAATCTCCTAAAACAAAACTGGATATCAGAGGCCACTCAATGGACTTATACTAATCTCCTAAAACAAAATGAAACTTGGATACGGATGCCAATCTGTCTGGACTTATACCAATATCCAACATATGATCATAGGAAAGCAAATGCCAACTTGCAGGGACTTACAATTGCATCCTCACATAAACAAACAAAAGCAAAACATGGATGTTAGATGCCAATCTGTCTGGGCTTACTCTAACATACACAGTATGATCCTAGGAAACAAATGCCAACTTGCAGGGACTTACAGTTGTATCCTCACATACAATCAAACAATGCAACATGATCACAGGAGAGCAAATGCCAACTTGCAGGGACTTACAATTGCTTCCTCACAATCAAACAAACAAAACAGAAGCTATGAGTGACCAATGAGGTCTTACACTCTATCCTTCCATATCATAGGAGCAAATGGCCAAAAGAGATGGACTTACAATTGTCCTCAATGGGCAAACAACAATGATAGCATCACAAAAGCAAATGAGATGATCATGCATTAATGGCAATTGATGATGATAAATGCATAGCATACAGGCAAACAAGTGCATATGAAGCAATCAATCAACCAATGAATAGCAAACAGCACACTCTATAGCCAAACAATGGGGGGCTCACACAAGAGGGTTTGACTTTGAAAGTCCACTGTAATAGGTGAAGGTCGCTCTTAACCTTGCCATTGAGAGGCTAAGGTGAAGCAGATGAATGGGAGATGAGGGGTGTGTCTCATTGCTTCTATCTCAGATCAGAGAGAGCATCAAATAATAGAAAGTGGGGGAGTTCAGAAAGATGGAACTCTTTCCCCTTTATTGACTCGATTAGATCTTGGGTTTTATCTCAATGCTTCAACCATATAATGGGAGCAAAGAGAGGACACACTGAATAGTGGGGAATAGATTGCTTATCCCTACCTTCCACCAATTGCCTTACTTGAAGGACTTTTCCTGCTTGGGACAATTTTAAACACACACAGGCATTGCCTCTTAAGGAGGACTTCAGACAGTTTGCCCGGTCAAATAACAGACTGGGTCTCCAGACTACATGAAGAAGAAAGGTTTATACCTCAAAAGCAATGCTAAATAGCAAAGCAAAGCAAGTTCAAGGAACTTAAGCAACTAAAGTACCTGAAAAAGTCAAACTTATTAGTAGACAAGTTAACAGTTCAAATCAAAGGAAAATGAAACAACAGTCAACCACAGAGGGACCAATGTGCATAGCACAAGACTCAAGTATATGAGTCACACCTACCAAACAAGGGTTAGCACATGATATATACAATCCAACTCAATCAAATTTGAATGATCTTTGAGGCATTGGTGCTTAACCTGAAACAATAGCTCAATTGTAAGCTCAAAAGACCACTAGGGCTAGCCTAGGGTCAAAGATGAAAGAAAAAAGTCAAACAGCAAAGAAAGGTCAACCCAATTCATGTTCAACATTTAAGAAGCTATCTCAATTGGATTCACATTCAAATCATGCATTATTATCATTTCATGAACATAGGAAGGCAATGCATGGCAAGGGAAGCATATAAATAGGTCAACAGCAAGACTTCATTCAAAAGTCAACCCAAACAATCTCAAAAATTATCAAATAAATCACATTCAATCCTAACATCTAGCATGGCAAGCATGTCAATTTCATGGCATTTGGATGAGAGGAAGGCAGTCAATTAAAATCATGAAGTCAACATAATTTCAAGTAAGCACAATGAAGGTCAACAAGCATGGGTCAACTTCAAAAAATCATATCAAATTGAAAACAGATGAGAAATGAATGAGATTAACACCAATGCAAAGGTCAAGATGTCTAGTTATCATATATGAAATTTCATGGTCATACAATAAGATTTGAGAATTTCACAAAAGATTTGGCAACATGTACCACATAAAGTCAACAAATGACTAAGCATGGAAGGAAATTTTCAAATAAATGGAAAACAGCATCATTAATTCCAAGAAAATTCATACACAAACTAGACATGTGATAGATCATTCATGCAAAATTTCAAGTGATTTGGAGGCCAGGAAGTATATGAACAAAAATCAAGAAGATGCACATCATTGGTGTGACACAAATTGTCACACCCTAGTTCACAAAATCATAACTAGCAAACCATAAATGATAAATGCACAATCTTTATATGGAAATGAAGGTGAGCATGTCTAGTTTTACCACAAAACATTTCAGGGGCAATGGATATGTCATGACAATTTCACAAAAGAAATAGCACAATGTATCATTTATACATACATGTAGGAAACCAATTATCAATTAAAATCCAGCCAATGAAAAATTAATTAAAAATCACAATAAAAATACTAGACATTTTCATGAGTTAATGCAAAAAAATCACAATTTTTGGAGTTGAAATGAATAAAAAATGAATTGTTGAAGTTGATGAACATTTTGGATGAAATATGAAAACACATAGCATGGTATGGAGTCAAACATGGGGTCAACGGTGGCAAAGCTGTAATTAGCGTGCCACTTAACAAAGCTGTGCGTTTTGGGAGTGGAGAACGAAATGTTCTCATTGGTCCAAACCCAATGGAACAGTAAACGCAGCCAATGAGCTTCAAAGTTCTGGGTTTTCAAAACAGCAGCAGGGCATTTCATCATTCAACTTCATCATCATGTAATCATCAAAACAACATCAAGCAAGCAGCATGGTAATAGTAATGTTCTTCCCGCAAACATGTCATAAACAAACAAAACTAAAA